>NW_023601212.1:90057937-90657937 GCF_014898055.3 Talpa occidentalis
AAAAGCAACATGGCGGCGAGGAGACTGCGAGTAAGATCTCCCATTAAAAAAAGTTAATAGGGAGGAAAAGCGGCAGGTCCCAGTGAGAACTGAGACAGGGAAGATAAACGGACGACTCCAGCAAACTGCCCGAAGAAGAAAGTTGCCATAAAAGAGGACGAGAAGGGAGGGAAGCGCAGAACCCTGCTCCCCTCCCCCGCCCACAGAGCGGCACTCTCCGACCGGCAGAGACGAGGGAAACAACAAACAAAACGCCCAACAAGAAAAACGGATGCAGCAAGTGGGACTGTGAGTGGAAGGAACTATTTCAGCCACCACACCCGTGAACGGGAGCTGAGGCGAACCCTGCAGGATCCGCCGCGGAGGTGAGCTCCAGGCGCCAGTAAAGAGAGCCCCCCACCAGGAGGAGCCCAAGCACCAGCACACAGCCCCAGCCGCCCGGTAAGCTTGCGCGAAAGCGGCGCTCGATTGCAAGCTGCCCAGGGCCCTGCGCCTGCGACCTAGGCTTGCGGGACGCGGAGCCCTCCTGAGTGGACAAGAACAGGTGCCAGGCAGGGAGCGGGATTCAAAAGGCGCATTCCCGCCGCACTGATCTGGGCTACAGCCCGGCCTGGAACTGAGGGCTTTGGAACTGACCCGGGCGGAGGCCCTCCCTGAGTGAGCAGGAACAGGCGCCCAGGCAGGGAGCGGGATTCAAAAGGCGCCATTCCCGCGCCACTGATCTGGGCTACAGCCCGCGTCCTGGAACTGAGGGCTTTGGAACTGAGACCCGGGGCACGAAATTAGGGGCGTGGGTTCCCCACGACGGTGGGGCAAAGGCAGACACAGCACCCCAAGCCGTTGAGGTGTACCCTACCATCCCCGCTCTGCTCCTGTCCCACGGGTGGAAAATCAGCTCCCAAGGGCTCTAGGAGAGATCTCTGGTCCACTAGCGACTTGACCCCAGCACAGGCTACTGAAGGAGCTAGTGGCCAGCTGGGGAGTTAGCCCACACCGGGCCCTTCTGAACAAGTAGTCTGAGCCCACAGGGAGAGCGAGCACCCACAGCCGGGGCAGACCAGGCGCGCAGAATAGTGTGCCTGAGACCAGAAGCGCAGGGAGTGTGTCCCACATCACCATTTTAGAACAGGGACATTTCTTCAGTAAAGACTACCTGCAGAAGGCTTCCTCAGGAGCCAGAGGTGAGCGGGGGAAGTTCGCCCACGCAGACCCCTCTGGCCTGCAGTCCAACCCAGAGGGGAGCAGGAACCCACCGCCGGGGCAGACCAGGCGCACAGGGGAGTGTGTCCCACATCGCATTTTAGAACAGGGACCTTTCTCCAGTAAAGGCTGCTTGAAACTGACAGATGACTCCTGGAAGAACAGAGGGGACAGAGAAGCCCACCCAAGATGCCGGCAAGTCCCAACAACACAGTGTCCCAACGCATACGGCAAATTAGAAAACAGACAGTAGGGAGGAGAAGAACCACACGCAACCTAGCAACTCTCCAGAGAAAAAGCACACCAAAAAGAAAGCCCCCCAGATTGCAACGACAATAACTTGGAAGAATTTCTGAGCCTTCCAGAAAGAGAATTTAAAATTGCCGTGATTAAAAAACTGACAGAAGTCATAAAGGAAAACAATGATAAGGGAAAATAATCAACGATCAGAAGAATGCAATTGAGTCCCTAGAGAGGAAAACAATGGTCAGAAGAAAAAATTGAGTCCCTAAAGAGGGAAGTAAAAAGAATGCAGGAGATCAAGAATTAATGGAAGAACTAAAGAATTCTGGGAAAAGCAATGAAAGCAGAAGAGATGAAATGGAAGAACGAATAAGTAATCTTGAGACACAGAAATAAAAAGAACCAAACAGAGAAGGAAAGAGAAGTACGAAGGAAAAAAGAACGAGAAAGACTTCGGGAACTATCGGACTCCATGAGGAAAGAATATAAGAGTTATAGGAATACCAGAAGGAGAGAGAGAGAATGTAGGAACAGAGAAAATATTCAAAGAGATAATTGAAGAGAACTTCCCAAATGTGAAGAAGGAGCTGAAAATTGATATACAAGAAGCAAGAAGAACACCAAACTTCCACGACGAAAGGAAAAATACAGCAAGACACATAATAGTAAAGCTCCCAAGAATCCAGGACAAGGAAAAAATAATGAAGCTGGCAAGAGGGAAGAAACAGATAACATTCAAAGGAAAACCAATCAGGCTGACATCAGACTTCTCCGAAGAAACACTACGGGCAAGGAGAGAGTGGAGGGACATAGTCAACAGACTCCAAGAAAACAGATGCCAACCAAGAATACTCTATCCCGCAAAGCTCTCCTTCCTCTTTGAAGAAAGAATATGGACCTTCCCAGACAAACAGAAACTCCGGAATTTCATTGCAACTAAACCCCACTCCAAAAAATACTACAAGGAGTCTTAAAGCCAGAACTCAGAGCGACGAATAACAATGAAAGAAGGCCAAAAAAAAAAAAAAGTTATTAAAAGAATAAATAAATAAAATCAAAGGAAAGACAAACACAATGGCAAATACAGATGTTAACATATCAATATTAACTCTAAATGTAAATGGACTAAACTCTTCAATAAAAAGACACAGAGTTGCAGCCTGGATTAAGAAACAAAACCAAACCTTTTGCTGTCTCCAGGAAACACATTTAGCTACAAAAGATAAAAATAGGCTCAAAGTTAAAGGATGGAAAACAATCCTACAAGCAAATGGACCAAAAAAGAAAGCAGGAACAGCTATACTTATATCAGATAAAACAGATTTCAAACTCAAAAAGATAAAAAGAGACCCCAATGGTCACTACATTATGATCAAGGGACAATACTTCAAGAAGAAATAACACTCATTAACATATACTCACCAAACGAAGGAGCACCAAAATATATCAGACAACTGTTGTCCTCTCTGAAAACAGACATCAGAGAAACACATACGTAGTGGGAGACTTCAACACACCACTATCAACAATGGATAGATCAACAAGACAAAAATAAGTAAAGAAACCAAAGCTCTAAATAAGGACCTAGAGCAATGGGCTTAACAGACATCTATAGAACACTAAACCCAAAAAAAAGTACAGTACATTTTTCTCAAGCGCACACGGATCATTCTCCAGGATCGATCACATACTGGGGCACAAGACAAACATCAACAGATACACCAAGATTGAAATCATATCAACCATCTTTTCTGACCATGAAGGCATCAAACTAGAAATAAACCATAAAAAGAAGGCAAGGAACTTTCCTACCTCATGGAGATTAAAAACCCACACTACTGGAAGACCATTGGACTAATGAGGAGATCAAAGAAGAAATTAAAAAATTTTTTGAATTGAACGACAAGGAGGACACCAATATCCTAAATGTATGGGATGCAGCAAAAGCAGTAATAAGAGGAAAATATATAGCAATAGAAGCTCACATCAAGAAACAAGAAAGAACGCAAAGAAACAACCTAATCTCGAAGCTCAAAGATCTAGAAAAAGAACAACAAGAAAACCCCAAACCAGTAGAAGAAAAGAAATAATAAACCAAAGCAGAAATAAATGAAATTGAAACTAAAAAAACAATCCAAAAGATCAATGAAACCAAGAGCTGGTTCTTTGAAAAACAATAAAATAGACAACCCTAGCCAGGCACAAAGGAAAAAAGGGAGAAAGCACAAATAAACAGGATCATCAATGAAAGAGGAGAAATCACAACGACACAGCAGAAATCAAAAGAATAATCAGTAACTACTATGAACAGTTATATGGAAACAAGTTTAACAATCTAGAGGAGATGGACAAATTCCTACAACTCTACAATCACCCAAAGCTAGATAAAGAAGAAATAGAACACCTAAACAGACCAATCAATTAGCGAAATTGAAATGGTAATCAAAAACCTCCCCAAAAACAAAAGCCCAGGACCTGATGGATTTACAAATGAATTCTACCAAACATTCAGAGACGAATTAGTGCCTATCCTTCACAAACTCTTCCAAAAATTGAGAAGGAAGGGACAATACCAAACACGTTCTATGAAGCCAACATTACACTAATACCAAACCGAACAAGGACAACACAAAAAAGGAAAACTACAGGCCAATCTCCCTAATGAACACTGATGCAAAAATCCTCAATAAAATTTTAGCTATCAGAATCCAACAATGTATCCATAAGATAATTCACCACGACCAAGTTGGATTCATTCCAGGGGCACAAGGATGGTTTAAACATCCGAAAATCAATCAACGTTATCCAACACTCAACAAAAGAAATATAAAATATGAATAATATCAATAGATGCTGAGAAAGCTTTCGACAAAGTGCAACACCCATTCATGATAAAAGCCCTTGAAGTTCTGGGATACAAGGAACATACCTCAACATCATAAAGGCCATCTATGACAAGCCAACAGCCAGTATCATTCTCAATGGTGAAAAGCTGAAAGCAATTCCAAAGATCTGGAACAAGACAAGGATGTCCACTCTCACCATTGCTTTTCAATATAATACTGGAAGTCCTAGCCAGGGCAATAAGACAAGAGAAAGACATCAAGGAATCCAAATAGGAAAAGAAGAAGTCAAACTATCACTATTTGCAGACGATATGATATTATACATAGAGAACCCCAAAACTCCACAGAAAAGCTAATTCAACTCATCAATCAGTTCAGTAAAGTGGCAGGATACAAAATCAACACGCAAAAGTCAGTAGCCTTCCTATACACAAACAATAAATCTGAAGAAGAAGAAATCGAAAAGACCATCCCTTTTGTTATTGAAACAAAAAATCAAATATTTGGAATAAATCTAACAAAAGAGGTAAAGGACCTATACAAAGAAAACTATAAAACACTGTTAAAAGAAATAGAAGAAGACACAAAGATGGAGAGACATCCCCTGCTCATGGATTGGAAGAATAAACATTATTAAAATGGCCATCCTTCCAAAAGCAATATACAGATTCAATGCTATTCAATCAAAATTTCAATGTCATTCTTCAAAGAAATAGAAAAATTATTGATGAAATTCATATGGAATCACAAAAAACCCCGAATAGCCAAAGCTCTCCTGAAAAAAAAGAAGGGAATGGAGGCATCAGACTCCCAGACTTCAAACTATACTACAAAGCCATAATCATCAAAACTGCATGGTATTGGAACAAGAACAGACATACAGACCAATGGAATCGAATAGAAAATCCAGAAATAAACCCACAGATTTATGGTCAACTAATCTTTGACAAAGGAGCAAAGACTATGCATTGGAGCAAAGAATTTGTTCAATAAATGGTGCTGGGAAAACTGGGTCGCTACATGCAAAAGAATGAAGCTTGACCACCACCTCACACCATACACAAAAATCAACTCAAAATGGATTAAAGAACTAGACATAAGACCTGAAACCATATAAAATATAGAAGGAAATATAGGCGAAACACTACGTGATTTGCACATCAAAGACATCTTTACAGACACATCACCCAAAGCAGTGATAGTGAAGGCAAAGATAAACAGCTGGGACTATATCAAATTAAAGAGCTTTTGCACAGCAAAAGAGACAATAACAAAAACAAAGAGAAACCCCACCAACTGGGAGAACATTTTTGCACCCAACACTAATGATAAAGGACTGATCACAAAAATCTGCAAAGAGCTGATGAGACTCAACAACAACAAAGAAATAATCCAGTCAAAAAAATGGCAGAAGAGCTTAAAAAAAAACTTCTCTGAAGAGGAAATGCAAATGCCAACAGGCATATGAAAAAATGTTCAACATCACTTGTCATCAGGGAAAATGCAAATCAAAACTACCATGAGATACCATCTTACACCAGTGAGAATGGCACATATTAAAAAAACTAGCAACAACAAATGTTGGCGAGGGTGTGGAGAAAAAGGAACTCTTCTGCACTGTTGGTGGGAGTGCAAACTGGTCCAACCACTGTGGAAAGGTGTGGAGATTTCTGGACCTACTAAACATAGAGCTTCCATATGACCCAGCAATTCCACTCCTAGGTATTACCCAAAGGACACAGAAACATCAATTCCAAAGAACACCTGCACCCCTATGTTTATAGCAGCACTGTTTACAATAGCTAAGCTTTGGAAACAACCCAAATGCCCAAATAGATGACTGGATCAAGAAGATGTGGTACATATATACCATGGAATATTACTCAGCATTCAAAAAAGATAAACACATGCAATTTGCTGCAACATGGATGGCGCTGGAAGGATCATGCTCAGCGATAAGCCAAAAGAAAAAGAAAAATACCGGATGGTCTCACTCATAGCAGGAATCTAGAAAACTTAAATAAGGGACCAGGAAATGAAAAACTAAAGAAAGTGAAAATCAAAATCAACAAAAAACTATGAACCAGAGACACTTTTAGGGGCGGGGGGGAGGGGAGGGATTGGGGTCAGAATGGGGGGCGGCAATTGTATGGGGATATAACAATAAAATTTATAAAAAAAAAATAAATAATAAAAGGTCATTGAAATTAAAAAAAAAAAATAATAAAGTATCTTTAAAAGATACTTTATTTTCAGATAGGAAAATAAATATTGTGATAATGTAGGTTTTCTCTAAATGAATCTATATAAATTAAGCCTCCCAAGGGATTAAATTCACTGAGAGAATAAGTAACAGCTAATAAAACTAAGAAGTATTGCTCTAGCCAATATTTGATATATTCTAAATCTATATCATTGTGGAATAAAGGCATATCAATGATAGAAAGGAAATTTTTAAAATCCTACATATATGTGACTTAAAAAATGACACTTTAACATAGTGGGAAAGATCAGATTATTTAAAAAATTGTGCTGAGACAGCTGGCCAGCCATGTAGACTGGGGGAAAGGCAAGATCCCTACCTCATTTCTTTCACAAAAATAGATTCCTGATGGAGCCAGCCTTCAAAGAAAGAAAAAGAAATAAAGCAGAAACCATAATAGTAGAAAATGAAAACGTAGAAGAAAATTCTTAGGATCCTCGAGTTGGAAAAGGCTAGTCACCTAAACATGTAAAAAAGGGAAACCAGAAATCTATGCAAAAACAGATCAATCTGACTATAAAATAATCAAAATTCTCTATTGGTATGAAAATATTATAAATATGGTGAAAGGTAAATAGTCACATGGAATGGCTCAGAACAAGAAATAACAGAACTCATGTTGAAAGTACTGTCTATTAGCCAACATTTATAAACAGAACACCCCAAAAGAAAATGGTCACATGATGCACACAGGTAAATCATTCCAGGAGAAACACAAATTGTTAATAATAAAAAAGATATACGGCCTCCCTTGTGATGCAAAGGGTTAAGCACCACTATGAAGCTATCCGCAGTCTCTGCAGCACGAGTTCGATCCTGGCGGCCAGGGCTATCCACATGCGCAGCAGACTTCTCCTGTTTTGCCCACTGCCCCACAGTGTATTTCGGTCAATCTGCTTATTCCATTCTCCACTCTGTCTCTGGTGAATCCTCTCAGCCCCTGCACCTCTGGCCTGTACCCTAGTTTTGCATGCATAAATAAATAAATCTTCAAAAAAATAATAAAAAGATATTACTAGTTATTTTCTCATTTTCATGATTGCCAGCAACAGAAACTGAAGCTGTTTAGTTTCAGCAATAAAGGGATTTACAGGAAGCCTATCAGGCTAGCTCACTGAATAAACAGAGCTGGAGAAACAGGCTTGGGCAGAAACCCGGAGGGAGACATCAGTAAGAACTTGGCAAAAGAGCAGCCAGCTGGGTATTCACTGCCACTGCTGGACATTCACTGTCACTGCTGGACCATTGCTGTCACTGCTGGACCATCACTGCCTCCACTGGACCCTCACTGCCTCCGCTGGACCCTTACTGCCAAACTGCTGAAGATAGAACTACTAATTCACCAACTTGCTGTATTGTCTCCAACTGTCCTTGAATCAGTAATTCCAGAGCCATGTCCATGTGGGAGCCTCTGAGTGGTCTTTCTTCAGTCATCTGCCTGGACCCTTGCTTTTAGGGGTGGAAGGTGAATACTTTCCCTCTGCCCAGTTTTTATAACAGGAGATTGATTTGCCCTGCCTAATTTGGTATCCCAAATGGGAAGTCTATTTAAGATGTTGGATAACCGAGAGACTGGCCTATGATATTCACCATCACTCATTCAAATACCAGCACATTAATATGTCATCTTTTGTTCATCACATGTTTGAATGTGGAAAGACTGAGAAACTCAACACTGTCTTGGCATTGGGAAATGTGTTCCTATTTTTTATTGGCAGAATAAAGCCTTTCTGGAGGTCACCCTGACAATAGGTGTCAAATAGGACACATACATACCCTTTAGTCCAAAGTGTCAGCTTAAGGGGAGAGTTGCAGAGATGGACGTAGTTTAGATCATAATGCTATTCAGTGTGCTGTTGTTACTAATTTGTGTTTTCCTAGCTTGGGGGATAAGGTATTCCATACTGCTGAATTATATATGGGGACTGGAGGGCTCCTACCCGAGGAAGACCAAGAATTGTACTTTACTAGACTTTAGAGACTGAGAATCAACCCTCCTGATTACTGCAGAGCTATACCAATTATGTTTTGGATTTCAGCTACATGCTGGTAGAAGCAGCAACTAGGTAGAACTGGGCTAGATCAGGGGTGATGTTCAAAGAGAGTCAAAGGGCATCACCATCCCTAAATCAAGGGAGACAGATCTGATGACAGGCTTAGCCCTAACTTCTCTGAAGCACATGAGAGCAGTGGGATTCCAAACATTAGCTTGAACTAGTAACAGGAAGGCTGAAGATTGCTTACAGCAGTGAGGAGAAAACCAGATCCCGGCCAATTCTACATCAGACTTGGTTTTGAATTTTCCAGTTCTAATTAAAGTTCAATGTCTTAGATTGGGTTTCCCTGCAATCAGAGCCTGAGACAGGATCTGGGTGCAGGTAGTTTCATTGGAAGATGATTCTGGAAGCAGGAGTGAGAAAGCAGGAAGGCTGAGACAGGGAAGAAGGGAAATCTACAAAAAGGTGTGTTATATTCTGTTTACGACTGAGTAGGGCTCCTACCTCCTGGGGACTCTGAGGCATCTGTTGGCTATGCCTCAGCCTCATCCATCCAAAGCATAGGAGGCTAGGCTGTTTACCCACTCACTGGTGTTTCCACTGGTTTCTGATTGCCCTGTTAATTTAGTTCCACGTTGTGAGCTCCCAGGTTTTGGAGAAAACCCTCAGACAAGAAAGCAGAGAGATAAACAGCTTGATGTGGGGGTTGTCACATGCAGTGGTTTACATAGCTTATAGCTATGGTTGCAGCTGGAGATGGGCTCTGAGCATAAGACATGGGGGATGAAAAGCTTTTGTTATGCTTAATTTTCTTGTGAAGTAATTTATTTATTCATTCAACTAAGCATTTATTAGATTTATGGTTGGTGCTGGGCCTCCATGGTGAGCAAAACAGAGTCTCCGTTTTAAGAGCTGCTCTTTCATTTCGGCAGATTTTGACCAAACTTGATGGGTGCTATGAGCATCTGACTCCAAAGTGGAGAAGTGCAAACAAAAACAAAAAAGAAGCTAGTTGGGAAACTATCTTTGGGACTTAATTTGCAAGTTGGCTTGACATCTAGAGAATCCATAGCCTAAACACCCCCCTTACTGCCATAAGCCAACAGTTTTTACATCATGGCTGGATCTTACGAGAACATTGCGCTAAATTGCCTGAAATGCCACCAAAAGCCATTCCTTTTTTTCTGTCACCCCCTCCTCCACAATTTCCATATTTAAAAATTGCAAACATGTCTTGCAAAGATTGAGGTACTTTAGTATCAACTATCAGTTTGCTCTCTTTTGATGTCCAGATGAACTCAAAATGCAGCGAGGAATGCATATCTAGGTGGGAATGGAGGTAATCTGAGGGCTAACACAGAGCTAGGATTGGGGGGCACCCTAAGTCTTGCTTACTGTGGGGTGGGAGGCCAGCTGTAGAAGCCATTTACCTTGAAATGCGGTTTAAGATGGGCTTTGTATTTCGTTTTGTTTTGAAATCAGGGCCCTTCCCTGATTTCTGCAGCAACCAGGACTCAGGCTGAGTAGGGTTAGCAAAGAGGAGACTCCTTAGAGAGGAGGTTACAAACCAGTATCTTTTGAGCTGAAGACAGCACAAAGATGTGCTTTTCCCCCCTGCACTATTTTTTTTTTTTTTTTGTTAATTGGACCAACATTTAAAAATGGGATTTCTACTTTCTCCTAAAATATCAGATGATGTGGCAACACCGAGCCCTCATTTCCTGATGGGAACATTTGACTGGGGCTGAGTGGCAGTTACCTCCTTTAGAAGGATGTTGATTTGCACTTGGCCATAGTCCACACCATTCCTTATATTGCTCCTAATTCTGAGAGCTCAATCACTTGAAGTATGAATAGGTCAGATTAAAAAAAAAAAAAACAAGCAACAACAAATGCTGGCAAGGATGTGATGAAAAAGGAACTCTCCTACATTGCTGTTGGGAGTGCAAACTGGTCCAACCACTATGGAAAGCTGTCTGGAGATTCCTGTCTACTAAAAATGGAGCTACCATACGACCTGTAATTTCACTCCTAGGGATCTACCCAAAGGACACAGAAACATTGATTCAAAAGACCACCTGGACCCCTATGTTTACTGCAGCACTATTTACAATAGGTAAAATCTGGAAACAACCCAAATGCCCCAAAATAGATGACTGGATCAAGAAGATGTGGTATATATACACAATGGGATATTATTCAGCAATCAAAAAAGTTAAACTCATGCCATTCGCAGCAATGTGGATGGAACTAGAAGAAATTATGTTCAATAAAATAAGCCAGAAGGAAAAAGAAAAATATCGGATGGTTTCACTTATAGCAGCCATATAGGGGAACCAAATAAGACATCAGTGTAAAAAAATAGTGACAGTACAAAACACAACAAAGCAAAACAGACAATTATAAATCAGAGACATCCTGCAGGGGAGGAGGTGGGAGAGGGATCAGAGGGAGGGAGGGAGGCGCACAGGGGACTGAGGTGATGATGCACAGGTGCACTGGTGAAGGAAACTCTATGGGGACTACACCTGAGCGGGTGGGGGGAGGCAATATTGTTTAAAAATGAGCAATGATGTAAAAAACTTAAAAAAATTAATATAAATAAATAAAAGTTAAAAAAAACTGTAAAAAAAAAAAAAAAGAATGATGATGGAAACACCAAGATTCTTCACTCACTGGCATGTGAGTCCCTGTGATATTTGTAGGTTAATGACCTTTCGTTGAGAGGTCAAGTCCGGGGACTTGGAAACAAATTTGGGTTTGAATCCGAGGAGTAGTACCATTTTCAGTCATCGAAGATGAAAGCTGTTGCAAGCGCAGCACAATGCTCGGGACGCGGCTGCTGTCATCAGCATCCGCAACCATCAGCCGAACGATGAATGAATGGGGGTAGAGTTCCTCGGGATGTTAAGGGCCGGTCTGAAAAGGAAGGCAGTTCTGGTAACACCATTTCCCTAGGCCTCCAAGGCGCGGCCTCGAGGAGCTGCCCGCCAGGACGTGCCAGGCTCCGGCGGCTTTGGGGTCCCCAGGGAGCCGGGCGGGGCTGGGTTGCACAGGACTGGTCAGAGCCAAGCCCGTCATTTCCCCAGGGTCCCGTCCAGGGCGGCAACCTGACTCCGGCACTTTCCGAGGGCCTCCCCCACCAGAGCAGCGATGCCCCGCGCCCGCCGCGGGCCAGGGCTCACCCCGCGGGAGCCGGCGCTCTTCCCCGCGCCGGGTCCGTGCCCCTACTAGACATGGCCTCCCCGGGGCTTCACGCCGCAGCACCGCGCCCGGGGCCGCGAGTCATCGCGTCTGGCCGGAGCGGCGGCCTCGCGCCCGCAGTCAACATGGCGGCCGCGGCGGCTTCAGCGCGGGGCGGGCGGCGCCGGGAGGCGGGTCACGTGAGCGGCCCAGCTGGGCGGGTCGCGCGCGCATCCGCACGCCCCGCCGGCCGCTGCTCGCGGGCTCGCTCGGCGGCGCTCTGAGGTGCGCGGGCGTCGGGCCCGGCCGGGGGAGGCGCGGCGGGCGGGCGGGATGCGGCGGCCGCCGGGGCTGGGCCGCGGGCCGGGCGGGCGGGCGCGGTGATGAGCGTCGGCGGCCGCCGCCATGTCCAAGGTAACGGCGCCCGGGCCCGGGCCGCCGGCGGCGGCGGGCGGGAAGGAGAAGCGCTCCTTCAGCAAGCGGCTGTTCCGGAGCGGCCGCGCGGGCGGCGGCGGCGCGGGGGGCCCCGGGGGGCCCGGGCCGGCCGCGCCCGCCTCGCCCTCGTCCGCGCGCTCGGTGGGCAGCTTCATGAGCCGCGTCCTCAAGACGCTGTCCACGCTCTCGCACCTGAGCTCCGAGGGCGCCGCCCCGGACCGCGGCGGCCTCCGCAGCTGCTTCCCGCCCGGGCCGGCCGCCGCGCCCGCGCCGCCGCCCTGCCCGCCGCCGCCCGCCGCGCCCGCGCCGCCCGCCTGCGCAGCCGAGCCGGTGCCCGGGGTGGCGGGGCTCCGGAACCACGGCAACACGTGCTTCATGAACGCCACGCTGCAGTGCCTCAGCAACACCGAGCTCTTCGCCGAGTACCTGGCGCTCGGCCAGTACCGGGCGGGGCGGCCCGAGCCCTCGCCCGACCCCGAGCAGCCCGCGGGCCACGGCGCGCAGGGCCAGGGCGAGGTCACCGAGCAGCTGGCGCACCTGGTGCGGGCCCTCTGGACCCTGGAGTACACCCCGCAGCACAGCCGCGACTTCAAGGTGAGCCGCGTGGCCCCGATCCGCGGGGAGGGCCCGGCACCCACTGCCGCGGGTCTTGACCCGGATCTCTGCCTTGGTTGGCCACAGAGGTTTGCGTCCGGGTCTGGGATACATGGCACTGATGGTAAGGGAGATCCATCCATTCATTGGGGTCTGGGATACATGGCACTGATGGTAAGGGAGATCCATTCATGCACGCATGCATGAATGCACGCATGCCACCGATTGTCAGGGAGGCCCATCCATGCATCCTTTCATCCATCCATCATAAGAACGTGCTGTGATGCCAGTTGCCGTGTCGGGCACCAGGGAGGGCTGTGACAATGAACAAGACGCCCTGCCTTCATGGCACTTAGATTCTTGGGAGTGGGCGTGTAGAGCCTATAGACCTGCTGCTTACTCGTACTGTTCTAGTAGTGTGACCCTCAGCAACTTACTCAACCTCTTTGTGCCAGTTTCTCATCTGGAACTTAAGGTGGTTGTGAGCTGCGGACAAGTTGATAGGTTGGGTTGAACTCTTAAATTACTAATTTTTCACCATTTATGGTTGACAGATTGGCACTTTTTTAGGGTTCAGTCTCATATATAAAAGGCTTGAATTGTCTATTTGCTATTATTTTTATTATTAAAGACTAAAAATTACCGAGATAATATCAGATGGTAGTTTGAAGCAAGTCAAACCTGGTTGTGATTGCTGAGCTGGCTGGCTGCCTTATGTAGGGGAGGGAGCAGGATTAGGGACACCTCTTGAAGAGGTGGCTTTTTAGCTGAGAACTAGTATCCACAGAAAGAGCTGGCCTTGGGGAGCTCAGGGTGAAACTGGTCCCAGGACAAGGGAAGGAAGAAAGTTGGGAGGTGGAAAGAGCCTTGTACACTTGAGGAGCGCTGTCGCTCTGGGCTGGGCAAACTTTCAGAAGAGGGTCAGAGAGTAAGGTAAGTATTTTAGGCTTTGCTGATGCAGATGCAAAATCAAGGATATTATGTTGGTACTTAACATAACAAGAGAAAAATTCCTACAGCATTTCATTGATTAAAAGAAAAACATAATAATTGGGTGTAATATTTTTGTAATACAGGTCTAATGAGAAGAATGGAGTTCTTTTTTTTTGGGTGGCCTAATGTTTAACTTAACTGGAGTTCAAAATTAGCATTTGCTGTCATCCATTGAGTACAAGTATTCATTTCTATACATCATTGATTAGAAATATTTATTTCGACAAATCGTCATCTTCTGTTTTGCTGGTGAAACTGAAAGTATAGAGGGGAGGTGGGGGAAGTGAGGTGTGTGGGGTGGCCTGTGGGAAGAGCTGAGTGGTGATGGGAGGCCATGTAGATTGCACTGAGGATTTGGGCTCTAAAGCAAAGGAGGAAGGTGATTTGAGAGAGAATGAGGAGTGGAGATGAATCTAGTATGAAATGGAATGAAATCATACAAAGAGAAGGTTAATTCCTCTCCACTCTCTTTCTTTTCCCACCATGCACAGCGGAAAGTCTGGGGTGGGGAGTAGATTGTCCTCAACACCTCTTGCTCACTCCCCCACCTTTTTTTTCCCTCCCTTCTTCAACAAGGAGAACAAGCTCTGACTTCAGAGACTTAGGGAGGCAACAGTAGCTAGGATTTAATAAGATTATGTTTTCATTTGGTTTGTTTTTACATTTGTCTTCTATTTATGGCAAATGGTATCAACTTCCATTGGTGCTGTGAACTTTTTTTCTAAAATATATCTGTTTATGTAAAAATCAATGATTTGACTAAAATATAAAATGATATTCTGCGTGAGGAGCCAGTACTTGGTTGAGGACCTGCTTTCTGCTCAGGGAACAACACGGCCAGGGTGTAGTCCTTGCCTTTTAATAGATTTTATTTATTTATTAATTTATTTATGCCATTCTGTCCTGTTTTTCTAAAAAAGAAAAACAGTGGTTGCTCTTTGGTCTTGGAACTTTGAATGGAAGTACTTGCCTGGGATAAGGACTGGAAGAAAAATGCAATTCATGTCAAAGACCTCAAAGAAAGTGGAGACTGGCAACTCACTGGCTACTGAGAGTCTTTCCTGTAATAGCCACGGCCGTTGTAAACTTTCCAAGGTCAGAGCCCAGTGTTTTCAGTTTGGTTTTCTCCTCTTTTCTAAAATGTGAAAAATCAATTTCCATAGCATCTTTGCACACCAACATTTCTATTGCTTGTTTAAAGGTTGCATTCACTTTTCTATCCATTAAGAAGCTGTGAACAGAAATGGGTCAATAATTCTAGAAATGCAAAGACTGATTTATAAGCCTGCTTTGGCAAAGTTGAACAGATTCTTAGAGGCCCCATTTTTTAAATTCTAGAAATACAGAGATTGACGTGTAGGTAGTTTGACCTAAAAGTTCCACTTCGTTTGACCAAGTGGAATAGGTTCTTAGAAGCCTTACTTTAAAAAATAATTCAATCTTCTGAAACTTTAGAATTCACGTTGCCTTCATTCATTCACTTCCAGTGTATTGAAAGTTTACTTAGGAATGAATCCAGCACAGGCAAGAGGAAGTCCTAATAATGATGCCTTAAGCACCAAATGTGTTGATTTAGCTTACACTCTAAGTCTGCAGGTTACTCTTTTCTTAGGTGCAATGGTGACTTGATGGGCCCCAACAACTAGCTAGACCATTTCTGTGTTCCTGTCAAGTTGTGTTAGCTGTTACTAGTTTTTTGTCATTAATGTTTCTTATCTCCCAGCATTCTACCCAGTTGAGGCAGGAAATTATTAGGGAAGCTCCCTTGGCAGGCTTCGGACATCTCATTCACTATAACCCTATCATTATGCCACTCCTGGCTGCATAGGAACTGGATGGTGGGATAAAGTATTTGGGTTTTCTTGCCTTATTACCACTTAGCCCCCCAAAGTGCCTCACCATGTATGTGCCAGGCACTTCCATTTGGGGAGGACACCATCTGCCTGTGAAGAGCTGGGTCTCATGGAAACTGGAAAGTTCCTTCTCACATTTTACTGTGCACAAAATTCACCTTGACATCTTTTTACCTTTGGTAAACCTGGGGTGGGGCGAGAGACTACATTTTTAATATATTCCTAGATGATGCCAGTGCTGTTGGTCCAAGGACCACCCCTGTAGTCTCAGGCTCCAGGAACAAATAAAGAAAGCATCACACACAGCAGTGTTCAAAGGCTGAAGAGAGATCGCCAGGCAGAGAAGTGGTGGAAGTTGCATCAAAGGACATGTAGTTTTGGGGGAATCAGAAACATTTGGTGGCTTGTTACACCATGGAGAACTGTGGGAGAGCAGAACGCCTGGAGGAAGTCTATTGTAACTGGATTGGGATGGGCTTTGTGGGTTCTGCTTTGGGAAGGGCTGGGCTTGATCCTCTGGAAGTTGAGAATCCAGAGCTAATGTTTAAAGTAGGGGAGTGATGGCATCAGATTTCTTTCCTTCTTAACCTTCTCTCCCCCTACCCCCAACACACCCCCTTCCCATTTAGGTAAGCCTGGTGGCACTGTGGAGGATTTATTTTTTTAAATGTTTTGTTGTAGCCAAATTTGATTATTTTGAACATAAAGTTCAACATAAAGAAAGTGCATTTGAGGTGTGTTGCCATGTCCCGCACCTGTGTCTATCAGTATATTTGATGCAGCTATTCTTTGAGCTTGCATTCAGCTGCAGAATCTGCTCAGTTAGGAGCTCCTGAGGGCTATTACCAGTTGACTGGGGTTGGCAGAGGAGACAAAACCAATTTGCCATCTTGAGATGATTTGCTTTGAGGTCTCAAAAGCACTTAATATATCTGTGCTTTTATCGCCTTAAAACTTCCTTAAGTGACTAATGATTTTTCTTTGTTAGTTTTTCAACTAGACTTCTTTCTTGCTTTCTAACCACATTGAGTTGAACTTCAGGAACTTGCCAGATATATGGGCTTTGAGTTTTGGATGAGTTAGATTGTTGTTAAGATTGGATTTTCATTTCCTGGAATAAGATGGGTTGACGGGCCCAAGCTTGTTGCGCTTGAGAAAATTCAGCCACTGCCACCTACATCCTTTCTCTTTTAATGCAGGCTTTTTGCCTCTTGCTCTCGGAGCCATGTTTTTTGATCATGGCCTTTTAACAAACATCGCCACCCCCTCATTCCTTGGGAAGTTTGGTGAGGTCTGGAGACATACTTGGTTTTCACAACTGGGTGGGGTACTACTCACATCTTGGTGGGGACTCCAGGGATGGCGCTAAATGTCATGTAACTTGAAGGGACAGCTCCCCTTCATGAATTTAGTGCTGAGTTTGAGAAACTACTGGAAGAATGTTTTGGGTCTCCTTAACAGTTTCTTCTTACTTCTGGCTTGAGAGCAGTTATTTTGTTACTTTTTCTTCTATCTTTCTTTGCAACAGCCCTAGAGTAAAACTTGATTTCTTTGGTAGAACCCTTGAGTTATTTTCTTAAAATCATGAGAATAAGTAAATAATTCATTTTGAAACTTGACTTTTAATATGCTGTCTTAAGAGGAAATCAGTTTATTGCCTTCAGTAATATGCTGGCCTGCTCTAGCTTACAGATGCCCTCTGATTTCTAGTACTCAGTTGCTTTTTGCAGTAAGAGATGGATGATTATCTTTTAAGTAATAAGGATAAGTTTTACAGTTCCATGCTCTCAAAGAAGAACTAGAACAGAGTGAGCTACTGATAAAAGGACTGTGGGACTCCTTCCAAATTTGCAGTAAAACAAAAAGAAATCGATGAAGAGGATTTTGTCTTCCATATTTTATCTCCTGAACTTTGGTGCCTTGCTGGTGGGAGTCGTGGGATCACCAAGGGAATAAACATGTATAAATGAGTAGTGGCAGGCAGATTAGCAAGGTAGCAATCAGGGGCTTAGGTGGGTTGTGTTTCACACCTGATTTTTTATGGACTCATGTTAAGGGACTTGTATTTTTTGCAGTAGACCATTGAGATGAGTTTCTCTTGTATGAAAGGTAGGGAACTGCTAAGTAAATTGATATTTCACATTGGTTTCCAAGAAGTACTTTGACTTCAGAGTGCCCTTTGAGTTCATTTGAAAAGTAGGAAAAAAAGGAAAAGTGTATTGTTCACATTGAGATTTGTGACAGTTTTATAAAATAGAACGTATGTCCCCTCCTGATCAGTTCCCTTGTCTGTCAAATGCTGTCAGTTTAGTGAAGTTCCAGACCTCTGAAGGAGAAAGGAAGTGATAGAATCATGGGCTTTGGGGCATGGAAGGAGACTTGGTGTGCTTTGGGTAGTGCCCAGCCTTTCTGGATGAGGGGACAAGGTTTACCTGCTGTTTAGAGGCCAAGGGAACAGCACTGGAGGAGATCTGACTTGCCCTCTTGGTCACCCCTGGCTGCTGGTGTACACGGAGTCCTGCCTCTGTGGTCACCTTATCAGTACAGCCACTGAAACAGCAGGTCTTAACATAAAACAGGCCGGGCGGACATGCTGAAACAGGTTGCATTTTTCCCTCTAGGATTGTGGTGCTAAATTGCAGTGAAAAATAAGGCCATCCACAGCTCGCCTCATGTGTGCTGCTGCTCTTCATACTTAGGGACCACTTCCTAAAAAAAAAATAACCCCTTTGGATCATTTAAATGCACATAAACCTGTATATATCTCTCTGTTGTTGGGCTCATAGTTCCCCTGTCCCCTTGCCCCAGACTTTAAAAGATGTTGTGAGTAGCATAGCTTTCTTTGTATTTGTTGCTGCCTGCAGGGCCAACTCATTTTTTAAAGATTTATTTATGCATACAAGAGCTGGGGTGCAGGGCAGAGATGGGGGGGATGAGAAGATTCACCAGAGACAGGGTAGGGAGCAGAACAGGTGGATCTACTGAAATACACTGCTGAGGGGAGCAGGGGGCAAGACAGGAGAGGTCTGCTACGCCATGTGGGCTGCTCCCTGGCCAGGGATCGAACTCATGCTGCAGTGGCTGGCGATGGCTGTCTTTAACCCCTGTGCCACCAGGAAGGCTCCCCAAATCATGTTATTTTAACAGTTGCATAGAAGTCTCTTGATGGATTTTGATGGTTGTATAAAGTCTTTAACCATTGTAACTAATGGTTCAACACATATCGTCTCCTTTTCTAAAGGATGAGTCTTTTAGCAATGGTATTGCTGCATCAAAGAGAAGGTGCATTTGAAATATTGATAGACCTGACCAGATTGCCTGGCAAAATGTTGTATAGGACAGATTCTCTGCCTCTCATGTGCCTGGCAGGGCTTAGCCCTGGCATGTGTTCCCTCTTACTAGTGTCTGTCTTTTTTCTTCATTTTTCAAATTTAGAATTATTTTCTTTTACTTAAGACAGTTTTGTCTACTTTAGATATGCCTATCTCCACTCTGTAAATGTATGCCTCTCTTTCCAGTAAATGTTGAGCGGATGTATACAGCTTCTTACTAGCTGGTAAGGGGTATTCATAAAAGCACAAGACATTTCCTAAGAGAACTAGTTGGGAATAAAAACACATAGAACAATTATGGAGCTACATGTTTGCTGAACTAAACCACATTTGCTGGACAATTACTGTGTTTAGGGGAGGGATTGGGAATAGAGGATTAAGTACAAAGATTATAGGATAAGGTTCTTGCCCTTAGAGAACTTACCTGTTTACAGGGAAGCCCTTTTAAACTGTACTGCCTTGGAAGGTTCAGAGACGGGTGAGGTCACGCGAGCTGAGGTGTAAATAGAAGATGCGTTCATCACTGTCAGCATTTTGCTTCTGCGATGTGTGGAGCTCCTGTGATGAACTAGCCATTGGTTGTATGGCAATAAACCACTTGTACTCCAAAAGTGGTACAAGGCCGCATGGTTCCTTCCTTCAGGGGACTTTTGTTGTCACAGGAGAGATAGACGTTAACAAATAAACACTGATAAGTATGAAATTTAACCCTAGGATCAACGATGGAGAGGGTAAGGTAGAAAAGAGAGAATAATGGGTGTGGTCAGATGGGGGGGGCATAAAATCTATGCAGTGGGTAAGGGCTGGGGGGGGTACATTTGGCAGGTTGATAGATTTTGTTTGCAGCTGACAGAGCGGGATCAGATGGGGCGGGGAAAGGGCCAGGACCAGGGGCTTAGCTTTTATCTGAGAGCAGTGGCGCTATTAGAGGTCAGTTGTATGTTAAGCAGAGTTCTGGCCTGATCTCTTTCAACTGTGAAATGATCCTTCTGAATGCCGGCTGCTGAGAGAATGAAGCAGAGAGAGCAGTTGGGAGGCGGGAGTGGTGGTGGACAGAGATGAGGTGGATGGATGTGAGGTGCAGCCGGAGGTAGAGGCGCAGGATTCGCCAGTGGCTTGACTTGAGGGGAAGATACTGGGGCAGAGGGCGCTTCCAGAGCAACTGCTAGTGTAACAGGGTGGTCCCCAGGAAAGGGGGAGGTTCGAGGTTCCCTGCCCCACCCAAGGGAGGGTGGAGCTGAGCAGGAAGAGAAGAAGCTGCAGGAAGAGACGGAGGAAGGAAGCAGGATGGAGCAAGGAGACCTGGAGGAGGCACATGGAGCCTAGAGACATGTGAAGAAACTGCGCTTGTCTTTTGGGTTGTGGACTGGGTGACACAGATGTGGGTGAGACCCGTGGGGAGGTGACAATGGCAGCTTTTATCTGGATGTTGATTTTGCTCTTTTCCTTCCGGGCTTGTCCGGTTGTTTGTGACCCTTTTCTGTGGGTCCCCACTGGAAGATGTTTTAGACTTGTGGCAGGCTTTGGGGCCTTGCTCTGGGCCGACCCCGTATGGATGGAGTTTTACCCACGAGGGGACGGGTAACTTTGGGTGCTTCATTTAGAAACTAGACTCTTTGCCTTACCTGTATTGTTTCCTAGTTTTTATTAAAGTTCCTTCCCATTAAAGCGTCATATGTTTTGTGTTGATGCGGCGGATGGCAGAACCCATTTAGAATAGGCAGGTTTGTGGGGGTCTGGGGTGCCCCTCTCCCTGTCCTATAACACTAGGACTTTGTCTTGAGCAGCTGAGTGATTCCTGGTGCTTTATACTTAATTTGGGGAACAGTAGCTTTCAGGGCAGCAGGAGATGAGAAGTTTAATTTCAGGTGTGTTACATGGCACACTCACGAGGTGTCCAGGCTGAGCGGGCAGCTGCATAAGGGATTGTGCAGTTCAGAGAATTGGGACTGGGACCCGGTATTCTCTCTTTTCCTCCTTATCCTCGCCATCTTTGATCCTGAGTTTAAGTTTATAGATTTGGGAGTCATCAGCCCACAGATGGTGTCTAAAGCCATGGGATATGACGTGGCATTGGATTGGAAGATGATAATGCCCGGATAGTTAAGGGGAAGAGAGTTGTAGGTCATTGGGGAAATATTCTGAGCAAAGGCAGAGATGACACATGGCCTAGGGCCAGGGAGGCTGCGGGGCTTGGTTTGGAGCAGAGTGGCTCAGCCCTGGCACTACCAACATTTTGCATGGATGTTCTTTGTGTGAGGGGCCATCTTGGCGCGGAAGCATGTTTAGCAGTGTCCCTCCCCTCTGGCCACCAGATGCTGTGGTCCCCACCCCAGTCTTGACATTGGAAATGCTCTAGACATTGCCAAGTACCCCCTGGGGCCAAAATTACCCCTGGTTGAGAACCACTGATTTGGAGAAAAGGGGAAATAAATAAATACAGGGAATGAGAGGGGGCAAATTATGGGTGGCCTTGTAAGTCTGTCACAACAGTTTAGCCTTCGGGCTGCAATCAGTGATTTAGTTGAAGCTTCTTGAGCTGTGCAGATTCTGATTTGATGAAAAGGGTATTTTAGAAAATTGGGCCTGATGGTGAGCAAACACGAATCGAGTGGAGGGAGGAGGCAAATGTAGGGAGAGAGCACTCTCAGGTATGAAGCGAGGGGCAGTAGAGGAAGGATGGAGTGGGAGGGATAGGAGAGGCTGGAGTCTCAGACCCGGTGATGGGGAAGTGGTGGGGATAGCTGATAGCAGTAGGGCTGTTAGAATAGGAGGTGGTTCGTGGAACCCGGTGCCAGAGAAGATCATGCATTCAACTTGCCCGTGTGGGGCTGGGGGCCACAGGGTGTCTAAGAAAGGGGGCCCTAACAGAGTTGTAATACATGTAATTTTGGGCTGGCTGTGTAGGTTTGGATTCAGCTGCTTGGAAATGATCATTGAAGCCAGGAGTACGAGTGGGTAAAGGTCGGAAGCTCAAGGGCAGGGCCTTTGGAAGAAACTAAATATACGAGGCTGGGAGGAGGGAGAGGGCTTGTCGGAGGGGCCTTTGGAGAGGTAGGAGGAGAGTCAGGAAGGCAGAGCCGGGACACCTGTTTTACTCTGCAGTGTGCCTGCCTGCCCTTAGCCTTGAGTAGCGCAGAGTGTAGATATGTCACTGTGTACCCAGAAAGAGTCATATTCAGGTTGGTGTTTTCTAGACATGGTAAGGTTTTATTAAGTCCGCAGAGTTACTGAGCACATGTCCCGTGCTGGTCCCGTGTTGCAGGTGCTGGGGAGAGGACGGCGAGTGAGATGGCTCATGGCGTCACGGAATTCAGGGTCTAGACAGGGGAAGACGGGTGGGTAATGAAACGCTGTGCAGATGCGTGCCGGGATGGTGAAGGCCAAAAACCTGTGCAAACCCAGGGCCATGATCACCTGGGGGAGCTATGGGGGCTGTCAGGGGACTGAAGAGGTGACCACAGGTCTGTGTCTTGATGATTTGGTGGGACTCCTCAGTGGATGGGGGAGAGGTGGGAACGCTTTTTAGGGCAGAAAACCCATCAGGTGTAAAGCTTGGAACTTATTCAGAAACTTTCCAGGTCTAGAGTGGCGGTACCAGTAGGGTAGAGTAGTGGTTGGGGTGAGTGGGATGGGGCAGTGGTCACCGAGCGATGCTTTGGGCAGCTTGGCCTTGGAGTCCTTGGGTGCCACGTTAGGGAAGAGCATCCTGTGGGGGCTTGTGGTGTGTTCTCTCTCTGCAGGAGTGATCACTGAGGGACTGGTGAGTTGAGGAGGGGTGAGGTGGTGATGAGGAAGGGCCAGGGACAGAACTCAGCTCAGGGAGAACAGAATATCTCTTAGCCTCTGTGAGACTGGTCCCATTGAGGGTGCCTAGGCAACTTGTTACTTTTCAGATGCCAAATTCTATTTGCGTTTTTATTGGTAACATGAGCTCCCATGGTAACTCAGGGAGAGAAATATTCAATAGTTTAAGATAGACATTTGCTTAGACTTTGTTATAAAACCCTTCTGATGGGCCTCCCCGGTGGCGCAGCGGTTTAGCGCTGGGTGGCGAAGCTGCCCGTGGCCTCTGCGGCGCAGGTTCGATCCCCGGCTGCTCCCCGGCCACCGGAGGAGGGTCCCGCATGGCGCACAGACCTCTCCTGCCGCCCGCTGCTCCCCTCAGCAGTGTACCTCGGTCCTTCTGCCTGCTCTGCTCCCCGCTCTGGCTCTGGTGAATTCTCTCACCCTCCCGCGCTTCTGACTGTACCCAGTGCTTGTATAAATAAATAAATAAATCTTAAAAAAAAATTTTACTTATTTAAAAAAAAAAAAAAACCCTTCTGAGGTTTTTAAAATTATTTTTCCGACCAGCAACATAAACATAGCACTACGTCTGTTATTTTAGTTTGACCCAGTTTGGTTCTTTACACATTAGTGGGGCAGGCTTCGACTTGAACTCAGGGCCGTGTGATAACATTCATATTCTTACATGTTGCCTTAAAGTGAGGGTCCTTTTAAAGCTTTTGGGAAACTAGACACTGCAATTGTATTAGTATCAGTGACGTTTGGGGCAAATTCAGCTGCAGGAGCTGCACGGTTGAATGCTGGAGGGGTACCACCAGTCACCCCAATTCCTTCCATTGTCGCAGCCTGGCCAAAGCGTTCAGTTGTTGGTGGAGTCAGTCCCAGTGTTCTGTCTGGCATCATACATTACATTTTTGTGTTTCTTGACCACATGCATACGTGTTTTTCATAGTGGCTGTCATCCTGGCGAGCCCATTTTAGCTTGCGACTTTTTTCCATTCAACGTATAAAGCACTTTTGTGCTTCCAAATAGTCCCTATAATACTGTGTAATGTTTAGTGATTCATTTGGCATCATATTTTGCTGAATAATAATTTACGCATTTCAGCTACTTATTGGGCATCTTGCCCCCCCCCCTTTTTTTAAACTCTAATGAACATGAATCATGTCTATAACTTTGTTTTGTCATGTTGTTTATTTAGGATAACTTTTCAGACTTGTCCTCAGAGCATCAAAAGC
Organism: Talpa occidentalis; assembly: GCF_014898055.3. Classification (NCBI taxonomy): domain Eukaryota; kingdom Metazoa; phylum Chordata; class Mammalia; order Eulipotyphla; family Talpidae; genus Talpa; species Talpa occidentalis. Next base: position 90,081,905 of record NW_023601212.1, read on the forward strand.
TGGTGACTTCCTATATGTGTTGTAATATTACTCTTCAAGAGCCAGAAATTACAGTGTTGCTAGTTTAATTATAAACTTCATCCAGCCCAATGAATGGTGTGTCATGAATGCTTAAAACCATTTGTTAATGAGTTGGGCTTTATGATTTAAATTTGTTAATGTCACTTTATATTCATTTTTCTGCTCATGCAGTATTTTTTCCCATTTTTTAAAAATATTCGTTTATGCATACAAGAACTGGGGTACAGGCCAGATGTGCGGGAGGGTGAGAGGATTCACCAGAGACAGAGTGGGAAACAGAACAGCAGAATGACTGAAATACACTGCAGAGGGAAGCAGTGGGCGAGTCAGGAGAGGTCTGCTGTGCCATGTGGGTTGCTCCCTGGCCAGCCGGGGATTGAACTCGTGCTGCAGAGGCTGCAGATCACCCCATATAGGCTGTGTCTCAACCCCTTGCACCACCAGAGAGGCCCCCCCATTCTTTTTATTGTGAGAAAAGTAATGTGCAGTTTATCATTTTAACTACTTTTTTTTATTAAAGATTTTATTTATTCTTGTGTAGAACTGGGGTGTAGGCCAGAGGTGCGGGTGTGAGAGGGTTCATCAGAGACAGAGTGGGGAGCAGAACAGGCAGACTGACTGAAATACACTGCTGAGGGGAGCAGTGGGCAAGACAGGAGACGTCTGCTGCCCTCTGTGTGGGTTAGCTCCCTGGCTGGGGATCAAATTCAGGCTGTCAGAGTTAGCCCTGAGACTTAACCCATAGGCCGCGAGAGAGGCCCCATTTTAACTACTTTTAAGTAAAACTCACTCTTAGTAAGTACATCATAATGTGCAGCCATCACTACTACCACCCCTGGAGCTTTTTCATCATCCCAAGTAGAAACTCTGCATTGAGCAACAGCTGCCCTCTAGTCCATGGCAACCTCTACTTCCTGTCTCTGAATTTGCCCATTTTAGGTACCCCATGTAGATGGAAATATACAATACGTAAAATCCTTTTGTGCCTGACTTATTTCACTTAGCATGTTTTCAAGATTCACCATGTTGTAGTAAACATCAGAATTTAACTGCTTTTGTGACTGAGTTAATATTTTTTATGTATATGTATACCACATTTTGTTTCTCCATTCATCTTTTTTGCAGAAACCTGGGTTTCTGCTTTTTTGGCCATTGTGAATAATGTTGCTATGAGCATAGGTGTATAGCTGTGTCTCTTCGTGTCCCCATTTTCAATTCTTGTAGCGAAGTGGGCTTTGTTGTCTTGTTACTTGATCTTAGGGAAAACCATTTATTCTTTTACAAGTGAGTATTATTTTAACCATGGACTTTTTGGACAAGTCTGTCTGATTCACTTGCTTGGTCATTGTGTAGGACATTAACCAACAATGTCTTGGTTAATCCTTCATGAAGATACTGCCAGCGAGGACAGCACCAGACCAGCCCCAGTTACAGATGTGAACGAGCTGGTAATGGGCCTGTGCAGTTGTGGACTTGGGTCAGATCCGGCTTGAGGTCTGGGAGCACTCTTGGATTTTAAGCTTAGCGAGGAAGGAAGAAGCTGGAAAAGGGGTTGATGGGCCTCAGTATAGAGAATTTTTTGAGCAAGTTATCTGAGAATGGGTTGAGCTACCTCACAGAATAGTGTTTTTATCCATGGACAAGTTTAAGCAGAGTTGGGTGATATTATGGAGAGTCATGGAACCCAGAGTGGGTTGCGGTGGATTCAGGATGACTTTTTTTCCTTTGATTCTCTTGCTCCTTCCCTCAAACTTTTGAACATCTAGCAAATGTATTATCTGAAGCAGTTGACAGCGTTTGGCAGCCTCATGGATGTGTGAAGGGTGAGTAAGAAAGAGATGAAAATAACTTTTGAGCTTTTGAAACAGGGTGTCTTGGATTGACGCCCTTCAAGACTGGAAGCGCAGAGTGGAGAGCAGCTCCGGAGGCGGATGGACAAGTGTGGTTTCAGACAGGTCGTGTAGTAGCTGAACGTGAGAGTCCAACAGAAGCTTTTTATAGTTGTATTTGTTAAATGCCTCCCGATTTGTCAGGCATTGTGCAAAGTGAATCGTTCAAGTTTTGGTGACCCACATAGAAAGGAGCTGGCTGGTCCAGTCTTTTTCCAGCACAAAAATAGCTCGTGTCGAGATGCAGACGGAGCAGCGCAGATGCTTGTCCTGATTTGTATCCCAACTCCTTTTGTGTGGCTTAAAGTTTTTAGTTTGACTCTGCCACTTTTGTTTTGTTACTAGTGTGTGGCTGGATGGATTTTTCCTGTCCCCATCTACATGCTCGTCACAATGAGGGCCTACTAAATAGGGTAGTGTTCTCTGTTTGTGTAGTTCCCCACAGCTGTTTCCTATAGTAAAGACCCTGGAAAACAATGACCTCATAGTTTCCACAAAAAACCCCTTTATATATAATAGTGGAAAAGAAATCATTGAAAACCGAGTAATTCAAAGTTCTGTCCTCTGTTGCTTCTTCCTTCAAAAGTATTCTTGTTTGCTCTGCTAATTAATCATTCATTGGCTGTTCCTCAAATGACCTTTTATGTTTCACAAACAACATTTTTGCAGTGGAGCACATCGGGATATCTTGCCTTTCGTTTGATTGTGATCTTGCTCCATTTAGAAATCATTGTTCTGTGCCATGGACTGTGGCAGTTCCTAGAGGAATTGGCCAGTCACCGAACATCTGTTGCTGCTTCCCTCCAGTTGTTGAGCTTGGATGGCAGCAAACAGTGTGTCCACAAACAAACAGTTCACGCTGTGGAAGGTTTCATAGGCCGGGTCAGGAAGTGCAAGTGCCTTTGTTGGTATCTGCTTCTACTGTCAGGGGCCTTTGAAAGCTCATCACCAGCTCAGTAAAGTTTTTTGTTTTCTTTACTTTAGCTCTTGGTATTCTGATCTCTGAGAGCAAGTCAGAACTGTCTGATTCTCAGAAGATTTAAGAAACAAGGCTAATCATAATAATGAAAATACCATTTTCTGTGTGGAGCCAGATCATTTATAAAGTACATTTATATGTATGTATGTTTTTTGGTTTGTTTGATCTTTGCAGCAACCCTACAAAAGAGGCATTGTTATTCCACTTTTAAAATTAGGACAGTGGAATTCTGTGCTAGTTGAAGAGCCGTAACTCCAGCCTTGCATGACTATGTTGAGCATTCAATGGAAAGACATTTGTGAGGGTATATCATAGAAACTTGCACATAGTAAGTATTCAAGAAGTAGTAGGTGCTTGTTCTAGATCTCTGGCCACCCAGGTACCCTCCCCCGATTCTAAACGGTCTCTTCCAATTGGCAGTTCTTATTGTTGCCAGATGAATCTTCTTAATTACTGTATTACTGTATTTCTCTTCTCAAAAATTGCCTTTTTCTTTTGTATGCAAGATGTGGTATAAATTTCTTAGATTGAGGACTTCCCCGGTGGCGCAGCAGGTTGAATGCAGCACTGTGAAGCTGTCCGCAGCCTCTGTAGTGCGGGTTCGATTCTCGGCCAGGGAGATTCCCACATGGCTTGGCAGACCTCTCCTGTTGCGCCCGCTGCTCCCCTCAGCAGTGTATTTCAGTCAGTCTGCCTGTTCTGCTCCCCGCTCTGGCTCTGGTGAATCCTCTCACCCTCCCGTGCTTCCGGCCTGTACCCCAGCTCTTGTGTAAAAATAAATCTTAAAAAAAAAAAGGAAAAAAGGCTTAAAAAAATTTCTTAGGCCGCAGAAAAATGAAATCAAAAAGGCAAACATAAAACTAGCCCCATTAAAAAAATGGTTCGATCAATTAACCTTACTGTTAATTTGTTCCCCGTGTTCCCAAATGCCTGCTTTCAGCTTCTGTGTCTGCATTGCTGTGGGCTGGCGGCGGCGCGCTCACAGATGGACACCTGCCTGGGTGGTGCTTTGAGGAGCACTGCTGTGGGGCTTCCTTAGTCTGATTTTGCCCAGTGTACGTGTCTTTGAAGTTTCAGTTACTCTGCTCTTCTGTCCCTTATTTCCTGTAAAATGGCAATCAGCTCTAGAGACTGACTGAGAGTCAGGAGTGAGTCTTTTTTAAACTCCTGTCTTTTTTGGGTGAAACTAGTTTGTGGGTATTGTGCAGACTTCCATGAGGAAGCCCTAATGTCTGGTTGTATCCTTGTAAAGTTAGTGGTCAGAGCTTATTCCATGACCCATTAAATCATTAAGAGTCAAAAAATGGTGGTGTTAAAATTTTAACATCTCTTCACTGATTCGCCAGAACATTCTATGAGACTCTTGCTTCCCTCAATTATTTTGTTACCCCAAAGTAAATTTAGAGAAGAAAAGTAAGATTTCCTTCCCCTTTATTTTCCAGTTTTCAAAATAATTACTTGTTTTCCAAGTACGTCTAATGATTTTGTTGTTGTAACCGTAGGCACTCATGGATTGAAATGCATACTCGGTGTGTTTCAGTCCATTACATTCATTAACCTCACTGATGCTCAGATTGCCCCTTTATGACCAGCAGATCCCAAAGTCCTTTTTATATGATACCAGTGGTCTGTGACATCAAACTGGAATGCAAGGAAGTTAAGATACTACAGACTCATCTTCCACATTTCTTGGATCAGGTGTTTCTTTAAGGATCTCTGGTTCCCTTTGGGGGCCAGTAGTAGTGAGACCACAGCCTGGGCTCATATGTGGTTTCTGTGTTTCAAGTAGAGAGAGCTAGGAAATGTGTAATTTCTTTTGGAGACAGAATCATGAATTCATATTGATAATTCCATTTTAGAATTTTATTTAACCTCATTAATCTTACATCTTTATTTTCTTTTTCCCATGCTGAAAACCCTCTTCTTAACACCAGTGTAAAGTTGCATTTGCAGTACCCCCATAATGTACTCAACAAGCCTCCAAATAATACCATCAATATCATCAACAACAGTGTGGGCATTTGAAAAAGATTTGAGATTTATTAATTTTTTTTTGGAAGTGTGTGTATAGGACATTTCTACTGGGACTATGTATAAAACAAATTACAATCTTGAAAGTGCTCTTTTCCCTACTTAGATATATAACTAAATTTGTTGTTTGTGAATTTTGAAGGATTGCTTTTTGAAATTTAATTTTGTTGCGTAATTGTGTAAAAAAAAAATTTATGACCTGAAGTTAGATCGACAAAACAGTCTATTCAAAGAAGTCTAGTTTCTGTCTCTGATCTCACATCCCACTCCTTTTCTCCCTAAATTTTATGATTTATTTTTTTATTGTTTTAACATAACCAAATATGTTTGTATTTTGTGTTGTGTGCATATTCTTATTTTCCCTCTTATTTAAATGAGCAGTAGCACGCTAAGCATAATTTTCTCCATCTTGTTTTTTTCCTACAGCTAGGAAGTGTTCACCATATGTCTCGCATGGTAGGTTTTATTTATTCCTTACAACATTGTAAGGTAGTTAGATATACACATTATTTCTGTTTTGCAGATGAAGAACAGAGGCATTTCTACAGACCTTTAATTCTGTGATTCTCTTTATTCCCCATAATAACTAGTCCTGACTTTGCTGCATGTTCTGAGTGAACGCATGAGCAGGCATCTAACCTCTGCATCTGCTTTACTTTGAGTAGTGGTGAGGGTAGAAAAGGACGCTCAGTTTTTACACTGTAGAAAGGGAAATTCAGCCTTTTCTTTATCGAGGGCCATAGCTTTCTACAGCTGGATGCATACTGGAATGTTCTTTAATCTTACCCTAAAGTGAGCCCTTTTTTTTTTTTTTTTTTTAGTTTCTGTTATTTTTTAATTTTTTTTTAATAATAAATTTTATTTTTATATTCCCCATACAATTGCAGCCCCCCCATTCTGATCCCAATCCCTCCCCTCCCACCCCCGCCCCCCTAAAAGTGTCTCTGGTTCGTAGTTTTTTGTTGATTTTGATTTTCACTTTCTTATAGTTATTCGTTTTCCTGGTCCCTTATTTAAGTTTTCTAGATTCCTGCTATGAGTGAGACCATCCGGTATTTTTCTTTTTCTTTTTGGCTTATTTCGCTGAGCATGATCCCTTCCAGTGCCATCCATGTTGCTGCAAATTGCATGTGTTTATCTTTTTTGAATGCTGAGTAATATTCCATGGTATATATGTACCACATCTTCTTGATCCAGTCATCTATTTTTGGGCATTTGGGTTGTTTCCAAAGCTTAGCTATTGTAAACAGTGCTGCTATAAACATAGGGGTGCAGGTGTTCTTTGGAATTGATGTTTCTGTGTCCTTTGGGTAAATACCTAGGAGTGGAATTGCTGGATCATATGGAAGCTCTATGTTTAGTAGGTCCAGAAATCTCCACACAGCTCTCCACAGTGGTTGGACCAGTTTGCACTCCCACCAACAGTGCAGAAGAGTTCCTTTTTCTCCACACCCTCGCCAACATTTGTTGTTGCTAGTTTTTTTAATATGTGTCATTCTCACTGGTATAAGATGGTATCTCATGGTAGTTTTGATTTGCATTTCCCTGATGACAAGTGATGTTGAACATTTTTGCATATGCCTGTTGGCCATTTGCATTTCCTCTTCAGAGAAGTTTCTTTTTAGCTCTTCTGCCCATTTTTTGACTGGATTCTTTTCTTTGTTGTTGTTGAGTCTCATCAGCTCTTTGCAGATTTTTGTGATCAGTCCTTTATCATTAGTGTTGGGTGCAAAAATGTTCTCGCAGTTGGTGGGGTTTCTCTTTGTTTTTGTTATTGTCTCTTTTGCTGTGCAGAAGCTCTTTAATTTGATGTAGTCCCAGCTGTTTATCTTCGCCTTCACTATCACTGCTTTGGGTGATGTGTCTGTAAAGATGTCTTTGATGTGCAAATCCCGTAGTGTTTCGCCTATATTTCCTTCTATATATTTTATGGTTTCAGGTCTTATGTCTAGTTCTTTAATCCATTTTGAGTTGATTTTTGTGTATGGTGTGAGGTAGTGGTCAAGCTTCATTCTTTTGCATGTAGTGACCCAGTTTTCCCAGCACCATTTATTGAACAAACTTTCTTTGCTCCAATGCATAGTCTTTGCTCCTTTGTCAAAGATTAGTTGACCATAAATCTGTGGGTTTATTTCTGGATTTTCTATTCTATTCCATTGGTCTGTATGTCTGTTCTTGTTCCAATACCATGCAGTTTTGATGATTATGGCTTTGTAGTATAGTTTGAAGTCTGGGAGTGTGATGCCTCCATTCCCTTCTTTTTTTTTCAGGAGAGCTTTGGCTATTCGGGGTTTTTTGTGATTCCATATGAATTTCATCAATAATTGTTCTATTTCTTTGAAGAATGACATTGAAATTTTGATTGGAATAGCATTGAATCTGTATATTGCTTTTGGAAGGATGGCCATTTTAATAATGTTTATTCTTCCAATCCATGAGCAGGGGATGTCTTTCCATTTCTTTGTGTCTTCTTCTATTTCTTTTAACAGTGTTTTATAGTTTTCTTTGTATAGGTCCTTTACCTCTTTTGTTAGATTTATTCCCAAATATTTGATTTTTTTTGTTTCAATAAAAAAAGGGATGGTTTTTTTGATTTCTTCTTCTTCAGATTTATTGTTTGTGTATAGGAAGGCTACTGACTTTTGCGTGTTGATTTTGTAACCTGCCACTTTACTGAACTGATTGATGAGTTGAATTAGTTTTTCTGTGGACTTTTTGGGGTTCTCTATGTATATTATCATATCATCTGAAAATAGTGATAGTTTGACTTCTTCTTTTCCTGTTTGGATTCCTTGGATGTCTTTCTCTTGTCTTATTGCCCTGGCTAGGACTTCCAGTATTATATTGAAAAGCAGTGGTGAGAGTGGACATCCTTGTCTTGTTCCAGATCTTAATGGAATTGCTTTCAGCTTTTCACCATTGAGAATGATACTGGCTGTTGGCTTGTCATAGATGGCCTTTATGATGTTGAGGTATGTTCCTTGTATCCCAAGAATTTCAAGGGCTTTTATCATGAATGGGTGTTGTACTTTGTCGAAAGCTTTCTCAGCATCTATTGATATTATCATATGGTTTTTATATTTCTTTTTGTTGATGTGTTGGATAACGTTGATTGATTTTCGGATGTTAAACCATCCTTGTGTCCCTGGAATGAATCCTACTTGGTCGTGGTGAATTATCTTATGGATACATTGTTGGATTCTGATAGCTAAAATTTTATTGAGGATTTTTGCATCAGTGTTCATTAGGGAGATTGGCCTGTAGTAAAGTGAGCCCTTTTTAACAGTGTAATTTGGTAAATCTCTTTCATTTTACGGTCTTTGTTGCATGGAAGTTATAATAGACAAGGATGGCTAAAGAAAAGCCAAATTACTTTAAAAACAACTGCTCATGGAAAATACCTACTAGGTAGTGATTTAAATGGAGATGGGAAGAGAGGAAGAAGGAAAATAATTTCACCTGTCTGCATTCAGGAGAGAAAGAGGAGCATTGGCAGCTTTTTATCTTATATCCAGTGGGAGGAAAGGTTTGGGAGACCTCTTGGTTGTTTCCCTTGGAGGCTCCTTTGTGATACCAGGCAACTGGTTAGGCTGTTATAACTGCCCACCCCCCCCATCCCCTTACTGCTGATACTCCAGTGGCTCAGACTGCAGCTGTCAGCATCACAGGAGAGTGCGAGGGCGGCCGAGTCAGGACTGCTCCTTTCTTTTTGAAAACCTGAGAGCTCATGACTTTTGAATCTGGTCAGGATCCTGGTGCAGCTGAGATCTTGGGCTGAGCCCGTTTCCTTATTTCCCTCGTCATGGCCATATAATACCAGCCTGACAGGCCGTGGTGTTGAACAACCACATCTGAGGGATGGGGACATTTGAGCAGAAAAAAATGAACTAGCCAACCCACCCCCACACCAACGCAGTCTGTAAGAGCAAGCCTGGGGCACAGGAAAGGGACCCCTCTAGGAGAAAGAGGCTGAGAATCCTGCAGAAGCCCCTAGTAGTTAAGTGCTAAAGAGAAACATGTTCCACTTCAAAATCTCTGGATCTGGCCTTGGGGCTCTGATTGTTTTATAGTTCACCTTTGATGCCTGTGTGCTCTACTCTTGACCCTTATTGTGGACTGTGTTTGAAGGACTGGTGTCACAATGCCACGGGACTCACTGGGACATCTGTCCCCCAAGAGGGTACTTCTCAGTATGCTGTATTCTGTTTTGTCTTTGTGTCATCTTTTTGAATAATAGTAATAACACATTCTGTCTGGCTTGTGGGGAAATAAGTCTTTTATATGTTACCTCTAAGGGTAAATACTTATTTGACTGTCTAAGTCTTTAAAATTTTTAACTTTTTTTCTTGATAGATGGCTTGATAGCTATGTTTTACATACTCACTTTCCCAGGGAGCAGCTTCTAATCTGCTTCTAGTTACATAACCAGTAAATAGAATCAACTTCAGCTTATACTGAATAACTGAGTTAGTACCTGACAATTAAGAAACTTTAGTGTTTTTCCTTTTTGAAGTTAATTTTTTTTTAACTTAACACCCCTAAAAGAACCCCGTACCCATTTTCAGTCATTCCTAATTTCCCGCAACTTCCAAGCCCTATGTATCCACTAACCTACTTTTTTTCTTTTTTTTTTTGGCTTTACCTATTCTGGACTTTCATATAAATGGAATCATGCAACACATGTTTTCATCTAGTGCATTTCACTTAGCATGATGTTTGCAGTGATAGACTTTATTCCTTTTAGTGCCTGAATAATATTCCACAAATATACCACATTTTGTTTATCCATTCAGCCATTGATGGGCATTTGAATTGTTTTCACTTTTTTTGCCATTATGAATAATGCTGCTGTGAACATTTATGCACCAATTTTTGTGTGGACATATGTTTTCATTTCTGTTGGTTATGTACCTAGGACTGGAATTGCTGGGTGTTATGGTAGATCCATGTTTAGCTTTCTGAGCAACTGCCCAACTCTTTCCCATAGCAGCTGCCCCATTTTGCATTCCCACAGTGATCTATGAGAATTGCAGTTTCTCCACATCCTTGTCAACACTTGTTGTTGTCTCTTTTATCATAGTTATGCTAGTGGGTATGAAGTGATTTTGATTTGCATTAAGTATACGTTATTTTGTGTCTGGTTTCTTTTGCTAAAATTCATTATGAGATAGCATCTGCTTTGATAAGAGTAATATCCAAATTATTGTAGAAGACTTAGAAAATATGTACAACTTGTAAGAAGAAAATTGAAATGTGTAAGTTCTTTGTTTGATATACTACTTTCTTGGTCCCTCCCTCCCCCATGTGTGTTTTAATATATTGGGGTTGAACTGAATATACAGGCTTGCGTTATGTGATTTTCATTTTATACTGTGTTGAGTGGTTTTTGTCACAGAAACTCTTTGGTCATCATGTACTATCCTGACTTCTGGATGGTCTGCCGACAGTGAACATTTTTTTTTTTTACATAAATCTTTCACTTTTTGATGAGAAGGAAGTAGTTCTTATAACATATCAGTTATTAAAATCAGTAAGAAAATAGTCACAAGTATTTCTTCAGGAAATATAGAGTTGAAATTCTGAGTTGTCTATTGTGGAGATTCTTAAATCACATTGTTCCTTATTTTACAGAAGGATTGTGCCCTTGGCAGTATGTAAGAATGTCTGTCAGAGCCCACTGTTGCAAAAAAGAAATCTTTAGGTTAATAAGTAGAAAGTAGCATTTTATTGTTTCATATTGCATTTCTTTGATTACTGGTGAGGTAGGACAACTTCCTCTGTTCTTCATAGTCAGACTATACCTATATGTTAGTAATGTTTTGATAATTTAGGGAATTAGCCTGTTTCACCAACTTCTTCGCTGTCAGTGAACTCACATACTCTTCCATGTCGCCTTCCATGCTACAGGCAGATGGCCAAGACCTAAGTCAGCTAGAATTAGTTGAGATTGGGGCTGGTCAGACCAGGTCTACCCCAGGGGTTACTATTTGTAGTTTGCTAGGGGAAGGTTAGAGCTAGGGTGAGCTGGAGGCTGGCTCCCTTGCTGGTTTGCATCACTCTGATTCTTGTGGAGCAGGTTAAAAGCATGGGCAGAGGCCTTGGTTGATTTGGAGGCACATTGGTGTGGGACTTAGGCATTGCGCAGCGTGCGCTTTAGGTGTAATGCGGTATGGCGGGCTGAGGAATTGAAAGCATCTCCAGCAGTAAAAATTTATTGTGAGTGCTCTGGGTGGATGGCCATATGGATGTATAATTTATGGTGAAACTGGCTGGATTCTGTCTGCTTATGAATATTATTTCTTGGTTACTACTAGTTGATATTTCAGCTACAAAATGCAGCAACAGAATATAGATTCAAAGGAAGATTATTTACAGACTATCTTAGATCCCTTTATAAAATTGATCAGAAATATTTTAGATCTATATATCATCAAATATCAATAATATTTGTTCATAATCAAGAGGATATATACTTCATCTCTGTGTGTGCGTGTAAGCAAAGGGTGTGTTCACACACACGGATCATGGAAGAGCTGTATGCATGTTTGGCTTTGGGGGAGTTCAAGATTGAGCTCATGCTTCACCCACTCCTTACCTTTCCCACCCTGCCCCACCTCTGAGGACGTGTAGGTCACCTCACTGCCTCCATAAATAGGAGTGCCACTCACTGGGAGCATTGCTTGTGCTCCTGCTGCTGGGCAGGGGCTGGGGCTGAGTTTATAAGCCACGCCCTGCGCCCCCTCTGCTTCCCTCCTTTTGATCAGGAAGCTGACACTGCTGTCCTGCTTTTCTCTTCCAGGCTGGCTTTTCACCTCCCATCTGGCAAGCCAGGTGGCCTGGAAAGACCCCTGGTGGGAGAACCATAGGCATAGACACTATTTTCTCTCTCCATTTTTCTTTGATGTTGGTTCCTGTCATTTTTTCCCCCAAGTGGTAAGAACCACAGGCTGGTTTGGGCTTGGATTTGGAATAAGTATAGGCAGAAAACATTGGTGTTTATGTTTCCCTAGGTCTGTTTAGCAAAGAAAAAGGAAACTCTCAGTATGTTAGTGCAGCCTCAGTTTCTGGGATATGTGACCAAAGTCTCAGCTAGAAATTAGGGATGTTTTCTTGCTTGTTTCTTTCACCAGCTCTTCTTCTGTGCATGAGATTAGGGTTCCCTGGCCAAAACACCAAATGACTTAGTGTTTTGGTGTATATTTAGAAGGATAGAAAACAGATAGTTCTTTAAAAATGTTTTTTAAAAGTTTGAAGCAAGTTCTGGTGTAGCACTTAATTTCATTATGTATTTATTTCTCCATGTTTTCTAAAACCCTCAAGCATTGTAATGTTCTATGGTAGGAATGTATAGTAATTTCTTAGATCTCTGGATGTCTTTTCCAGTTTTACTGTTTTGACTTTTGACAGTTGAAGATTATTAGCACTTCCCATATGGCTACCCTTTATTAAATAAGGTCTGGATGTCTGCCTTTTTGATTGTGTTAATTGTTAGTCAAAAATTCCTCCATTCTCCACTGAAAAAAGCTTTTGAAAAGTTTTATTTTACTGTGGTTGGGATGAATCTTAGATTGTGTTGGAAAATGACAAGAAGACCAAAAGGAAGCCACTCTTGAGTTATTTGATTGGATACAGAAACTCTTTTGGTGACCCAGATAGACCTTAAGCTTGGAACGGGCCAGGCTCAGCCACTCGGGAGTGTGGGGAAGGGTGGACGGGCGTAGGCCTCATCTCTGCCAGCAGAGCTGCCCGCACACTGTGAGCTGAACACACCCTTGCACATTAGCGGACGCGAGACAGATGTGGTTCTCCAGGGCCAGTCGTGGTCTCGTTTGCCTTGTGGCGCATCTGGGACTCTTGGGCCTCACTCTTCTCATGCTGTAATTCCATCTGCCAGAGTCCAGATTCCTCCTGCTCCTAAATAATAACATTTCAATTAGATAAACTGCATTTTTGTTTCTGGGCCATATTTCAGTCATAGGGAGAAATGTAAATTACAACAAAACAAACACTGATTAACAAGGATTTATTTAAAAGCAAATAAACTCCCAGAAGCCTCAAGCTTGCTGCAGCTGTCGTTCTGTCTCCAGCACGTGTTTTATGTCTGCACCGAGAGCTGACATTCAGGGTGGACAACCACAAGCGCCGCATCCTTCTGAGTCACATAGGGGTGGAATCGTTCACTGGAGAAGGATGTGGACATGAATGTTTTAAGGCTCTTTTAATCAAATGAGGTTGGACAAGTTACTTCTCTGAGTCCGAGTCTTGTAATCTTTAAATAATAATGATACAGCAGAGGGAATTTCCTGGGGATTAATTTTATGAGAAAATTTATAGGAAATAACACAAGCAATTACTATAATGCTTGAGACATTATACGCACTCGAATATTAACTGATATTTTGCTTTCGCGTCACTGTTGTGTTCCCGAAGTACTGGGGAAGTGATTTTGAATGAGACATTCCTGATCACTGCCTAGGGAAGAGACAGATAGGAGATTATTATGTCCCAGTGATATACATAAAATGCAGTGTAATAAGTCATGTACTACAGTTTTGACAAAAGAACCTCCCATAAGCTTTAGTGCTTTTGGAAGTGAAACTTCAGAGCTATTCTAATGTGACTGCTCATTTCCAATCTTGACTTCACATTGAAAGTAGAATTATTAAAAAAAAAAATACTTGTAAAGAATCAGCAATGATCAAACCCTACCCGACTAATTAAATGCGCACCTCTGGGCTACAGCCAGGACGTGGTTTTCAAAATTTATTTTTAAACTTCCCCAGGTGATTCAGTTATGTAGCCCAGATTGTGAGGCAACACTTTAGATATTTTCTCCTGTTCTTGCTCTTTGGCATTTTCCAAGATGATATAGCACCACAGGGTACTTCCTTTTCCCCCCTTGATTTTTAAAACCTGCATAATAGCACCTGTATAGAGTTGTAATATTTGTAAAATGCTTTAACGATCTCATTAAAGCCTCATGGCATTCTTTTCAGAAAAGTATTACCTTCATTTTGTAGGAAATGTAGCCGAGGCTCAGAGAAAACGCAGATTAAGTCAAAGGAGTGCTTGCTTGACCCCAGGTGCTCAGGAGTCAGTCTTTTCTCTTTCATTTCCAGCAAACTTCCAACCACTGTCAAAATACTTGGAAACCTTCTTTTGCTACTGGTATTTCTGCTTTTGTAGTTAAGATCTGCTGGCGACTCTCTGCTCATCGTTATCTGCCTGAACTCCTTGCGGTGTATTCCTTTTCCTACTTCTCTCTTTTTTATGGGTCCTTATGATTTTTTCACCCATATTTATAGTTTTTTACCCATCATTACAGTTTCTTGACAGGCAATAACCATTTTTCAGTTCTTCTGTTACATCCTTTTCTTTTAGATAGGCTATATACCACTTCCTAGTCTTTATTTCAGCGATGCATTCCTGCCACCGAGTCCTTATGACACATGCAACTTTGTTTAACAAGCGAAGTTAATCTTGTAACAGTGTAGCTGTCACTTGCAATCTGTATGGTTCCTGAGCTTGGATGATGAGAACTTGAATACAAGTTACAGGGGACATCTGTACTCGAGCCCTTGAGTTTTCCTCTCTTAGATTCTTCTCTCTGTAAAGATCAAGGAGCTTTATCCTGGAGATAAACACTCTCTGTGGCCAGACAGGAGTTGGTTGTGCGTGTCCCTCTCTACTCGCATGGAGTCGTCTTTCCGTCCTGGATGGATGTGCCTTTCCCTTTGCTGCCTTCCTTTTCTGTGGCCTCCTCTCCCCTGGGAGTGGGGGTGTGTGGCCCAGCTCTGTCCTGCTAATGAGAGGGAGTGAGGGCATGCACTTGGTGGGGAGTGTGAGTTTAGGCATTCCAGTTAGAGGGAAAGTATGTGTGAAGTCTGGAGGCCTGGCAGCATTTTTCAAATGTCCATTGTTGCCAAGACTGGTGCCTCCCAACCTAATCTGTGCTATTATGTGAGCAGGACACCCCCGCCTCCCCAGGTGAAAGTGAGCAGGTAGGAGTGGATACAGGGCACAGAACAGAGAGCCCGCTTTGAGCAGAGCTGCACCCTGTATCCTGGTGTGGGGTGCTCTTCTATGGATACTTCATTACTGTTTTTCATGGTCATACCTGTTTTCACAGTATTCATCCTTTTGCCTGTTTCACCTTCTGTGTTTCCAGTCATCATCTTGGTTGGTAATCAACCAGAAAGTCAGATTCAGATGAAACTCAAATGCTTATTCTGTTTTTTTCCACCACAGTCCAGGAACCAAATTTCCCTTGTTGATACTATCTATGAACCCAGCTGTTCACTTTTCATCTTTCTTTTAAAATGTAAATGCTGTTGTCCTTCCAAGTTCTTTTTCTGCTTTTAAAACTGTGTCTTTTAAAAATTGAGGTCCAAGTTATGTTTCTTAGCCACAATCACTGGCAATAAATTCTACATTTCTCTTGGTATAGAATCAGGGAAGGTAGGGGATTTGGTTTGACGAGTCTTGGCAAGCTTCCGTTTCCCCCAGAGGAGTAACTTAATGTCCTGATCCATCATGTCAGGCCAGTATTACCATGTTCATTCCCCTTGGAGGAAACCACCAATGGTTATTACTTTGTGTTCTTCCTGGCTTCAGGTAAAGGAGGTCTTTCCTCTAGAGCCCAGAATCCTGCTGCTTCTTTCTTAGGGTCCTGTGACTAGAAAGAACTTCATGTCTAATTTATAGCTCCAGTTGGATAGACTTCACCTTTTCTTTTCTGGGCCATGCTTCCACCTCATTTTTTTTTTTCTTGAAGGAAAAAAATGTTCTCTTTGTAGCTCTAGGCCTTAAGGTTTTATTCAAAGGGTAAAGAGAAATCATGAAACTTGAAAGCCTTATAAATGTATTTTGATTTCTATTTTATCATTTAGTAACTGGATGGTAAGAGTCATCCTAAGGGGGAAATTGGGGTAGTGGTAAAATTCACTTATAAATTTGATCATGAGAACTTGAATATAAGGGACACCTGTACTTGATTCATTCTGAGTTAGAATACCAGAATGTGTAAGATTGAAGTCATTAGATATGATTTTATTCTATAAATTGCAATATTATAAATTCTATAAATTGCAAATTTATGTACACAGGGCTAAGTTTAATAAAGTTCGTACTCTGTTTTTCATAGATGTGACAAATTTAAGTGACTTCTTCTGTTGTATAATGTTTCTATTTATAGATGACGTCGTCCAGTGATAATAAACTTAAAAAAAAAAACCTGCCCCAAAAAGGGATTAATTTTAGGACATCAAGTTAAGGTTTAGATTATGAAAAATGTCATAAAGACGAAGTAGTGAGTGTCAGATGTGGCGCCAAACAAAAGCCACATCCCTTGCGGGTGCGCTAGGGGAAGAGATTGGCGGAGGGTTGGGCCAGTCTTGGCCTGGCACAGCGCTTCCTTCTGTGAACCTGGGATCGTGAGGTCAGTGAGCGCCTCAGGTTAAACGCTTACTTGTTTGTGGCAGAACCAGAGCTTAAACCCGGGTTTCTTAGACTCTGGTATTTCCCTTTCTTCTGTAACACATATGCAGGATAGTTATTTGATTGTTCTGTGTTTCATCTAGAGAAGAACTAGAGTAAATAGCCCCTTGGTTATCTGTAGAGGGAGGAAGTCACCATTGTGAAGGGGTAAAAGGAGAAAGAGGAGCCTTTGTGTGTGTTGTGTGTTCAGTAAGGTTGCCTGTAAAATTCCCTTAGTTTGTGATGCAGTGATTTAGGGTGGGGTTGACCCAGAGCAGTTTTTGTCCTAGTTCTAGGGGGTTGTGGAAGTCCTGTGGCCTGTTCAGTCGTGCCCAGCAAAAATCCTGTTGAGCAGCCTTGTTAGCAAGTGCTTTGTGCACAGTGATTGGTGGGTAGATGCTGGGCAAGTTGAAGTGACAGTGACGGGAAGCATAGATTACATTGAGCGCAGTCCTGATGAAGAATTGAAGTCTCCACCTTGAAATTTGATAGATGCCGTATATAAACATAGCAAAGAGGTTGGTTCCAGAGAACTTGTTTATTCGGGTGCATATGCTGAGAACCTGTCCCTCCCTGCCCCCCACTGGCAGTGAGTGAGAAGGTCCTGGACAGAAGTTTGTTGTGTTTCCACCTGTGGGCCTCAAGTACCCTTGCTATGCATTTGCCTTTACCTTTGTTGTACCTAAGACTTCCGCTTGGCTGTGGGCCTCTGCTTCCTCCTCAAAATAAACAATATAAAACTAACTAGCAAAAGCAAAGTTTTCCTACTATAACTTGTCTGAATCCATGACTCTCCTTCCTTCTTTTCTGTCTCTCCCACCTCCTGTTTAAGGCAGGGCGTCTATATCTTTTCTGAATTCCTTCTCCCCTTACTGAAGAATCATTCTCAAGTGCCTCCTTTCCGTTAGCGTCTTCCCTCAGCCTGCGCGCTCCCCTCTGCTGGTCATAGCATCTGCCCTCCTTCCTTTTGTACGGAAGCTTCTAGGCTGGGAAAAGTGGTCTCCTTGCAGCCATTCACTTCCTTGTAGCCATTCAGTTTCCTTCTTCTCTCTTACCCTCACTGATCAGTACTCTGCTCCAGGCAAACAGTGTCTTCATCTGCTGTTGCCAAGGACCTCAGTGCTGTCACGCTTTTCTGTAGTGGGTTGCATCATTCCTTCCGTCTACCTGGGGGTTTTCCTGGCTGAGCTCCTGGGGCTCACCAAGCACCTGATTCTCTTCATCTTGAGTCAGCCACATAGTGCTGCTGGTGCGGGTGTTTTTACTGATGGATTTTCTCCTCTAGGAAACATCTTCTCTTCTGTGGCTCACGTTCTTCTATTGTGCATACCAATGGCTCTGGTTTTGATTCTTTTCAATGAGAACATAAGAGTGCAAGTCAAACCATTCAAGATGGAGTGAGAGGTCAAGTATATAATGTGCTATAGGGATGTCGAGGGAGATAAAGAAGAACTTGGATTTGGTGATTTGGGTAGCATCTGACCTCTGGGGGAAGTTTTGTAGGTGGCAGAGACTTCCCCCACACCGATTCCTCCTCTTGTGTGTCTGTTTTTAATTTGGCAGCTGAGTAGTATCCTTCCAGTCACTTGAAGCTTTGTTTCTGGTCAGTGGCCTGCCTCTCCCTGGCTCACTTGACTGAGTTAGTTTTGCCAGTGATACCATCACATTCTCTCTCATTTATGCCCCTTTGTTATTTACCCCTTTAATTTGAATCTCCAGATCTTGAATCTCCCCCTCTAGAGGAAACCACCAAGCTGGATGACTCCGCTTCATGATTAAATCGCAAATCTGCCTCTTGTCTCAGTCTGCTAGCACTCGAATTGGAAAATGCAAGGCCAAGTTTAGTTTTTTGGCTCCTGTGTTATTCTTCAACTTTTTAACAGTACCCATGAGTCCCTCATGGCTGTTTTCTCTTGACTCTTGGGCCTCCATTCTCCTGATTTTTTGACAAAACTCTTGATCACCTTCTCTTGGGCTCCTTTGAGGACTCTCTAAACCTCTTCCTCTGCTTGATTTTTTATGATTATTTCTGGGCAGTTTCCGTCGTCCACGTGATTTTAACTACCACCTGTCCAGTGACTCCCAAGCCTGACCCCTGACACACACTGTTCGTGGAGCCCCAGATCTACATTTTTCACTTGTTTATCACGTACTTCTGCTTGGGGATTCAACAGACCTTCACATATTGGGAATTCAGAAAAGAACTCATGACCCTCTTTCCGCTCTGGTTTTTTTGGTCTTGATGAGGGGCCGCCCATTAGGTGTGTGGGTAGCTCTAATGCCGCTTTCCTCTTCCTGCACATTCGTTCGGTCACAGAGCCTGTTAATTCTGTTGCCTTGATTCCTAAATCCAAGCCTGCCTTCATATTTCTGACCTCACTGCCTTAGTTTATCTTAGAACCTAATATTTCTTGCCTCATCATCTCAATTGTCTCTTAACTGCTCTCCCTTTGTGCATTTGTCTCCACTCCTTTCTCCTTACTATCAAAGCCAGTACCTGCAGCTAAAATTTGAATATTTATTTTATTGCATTTATATGTGAAATGTTTTGCATGCATTTCATTTGCCTATCACACTAAATCATTACTATCCTTTTTACTTTGGAAAGAGGAGGCCCAGGCCTCACAAATTGTGAATAGTGGGATGGAGATTTGATTCCAGGCTTTTTGCTCCAGATTCCGTGATCTTAATTGGCCAGTTCACGTACAGCCTTTTCCTGGCTACTGCTCTTTCCTAGCCCGTGCTCACAGTGTGGGCCTAACTCCTGGTGGTGGGGGTTGCGGCAGGTGGAGGGTGGGGTGGAGGGTGGGGAGGTGGAGGGGAAGGGTTATCCACATAAGTTATTTGGAATTCTTTGTAAGGAAGATTTTCCCTTTCCTTCCCCCTCCCACATACTTATTTGAAGAGTTAATCATTTACATTGGTGTAGACTTACTTATTTTATACTTTTGCTTATAACCCGATACTGTGTTAATTATTTAACCAATTCTCATTTTTAAGATGATCAAGTTAGTACCAATTTTTTGCTATTACAGAGCCTGATGAATGAATGTCTACATAGAAGTTTCACATGCTGTTTTGATAGTTTCCGTTAGATGCATTCCTGCACGTAGGATTGCATATAGTATGTGCATTCAATTAAGGCTTTGCATCATGTTCCTGATGGGGTGGGGGGTTACACTGAGCCCCTCTTTTTACATTGCTTTCTTTTCTGGAAGTACTGTGTAACACACTTGCGTCCCTCTTTGAGATAGATTATGAGTGCTTTATCTCTAAAGCCAGGAATTCACAACTGTTGCATGTTAATTTGTTTACCTGTCTAGAGTATTGTATCAAAGAATGCTCTGCAGTACCGGGGGAATTCCCAGCACGATGCCCAGGAGTTTCTGCTCTGGCTTTTAGACCGAGTTCACGAAGACCTCAATCATGCTGTAAAGCAGAGCGGCCAGCCACCCCTGAAGGTGAGGATACGCCCCTGGCAGGGCAGTCAGGAGCTGTGTGCCAGGCGCCAGGGCTGCTCAGTGACTGGAGCAAGGCGAGAAGGGGCTTCCATCGGGGAGCTGCAGTTCACGTTTGGTTAATGTAATGAAAGTCACTAAGCTCTGGGTGAGTTAAAATTTATGGGTACTTCCAGGGTGTTTCCTCATATTTACTGAGCTGGCAGTGGAAGATAGAAGAAACACGGTATCCAAGGAGCTGACAGTCTAATGAGAGGACACACATTTGCATTTGTGACTAGCTCTAGACTAAAGTGAAGTGATTCCATCTCACTAAACTTGTTTTTAAAGCAGAAATTTGCTTTTTGTTCCCATGAGACACATAGCCTGTATCACCGGAATGAATATACAAGCCAAAGGGAAGCGTATGAGTGTCTCCGCTGTTAGGCTTAAATTTGAATGTGGGATGAACCTCTCAAAATAGTTCACTGAGATAATGATTCATTCTCTGTCTTTATGCATATAGTCTTACTAAAACGCTTTATATTATGGGAATACTGAAGTCTAAAGTGTTGCTTTCCTTTGCTGCTCCACACCTCACATTTTACAGTTCTAATTTTGATAAGTCGATAAATCATTCTGGTTCAAGATCCTTTTATGCCTGAGCACTCTGTGCTGTTGTGTTACTGTCCGTGGTGGCCGGCTCTTGCTTATGATTGCATCCTAGTGCCCTTGAAAGTGCCCTCTGCCTGTGACTGCAGATGCTCAGTAGGTTATTGTTAGGCGGAGGTTAAGTGAAATAGGCAGTAGAGTGATGAGACACCAGCAAGAGTAGCGCAGGAGAAAGCAGGCTTGGGCAGAATTGCCACTTTCCAGGTAGGTTGGGGATTATTTCCGGGAAGAGGGGGGATGGGCGCTTGGAGTTGGAGGGCTGTTAGAGCCTCCTGGGGAAGAACTGCCTGACTGCCTGGAAGGGGTGGAGAGAGAAATGCCATCTGTGGAGGGCCTGTGCGCAGGTGAGCCTAGTGGCTGTGTCTGGTAGCTGTGTCTGCTTCCTTTAGCAGATGCCTTTCCTGAAATCTGGACCTGACACTTAGTCTCTAAGGGAAGTCACAGGTATTTGTGTCTTTTTAAGGGTCATCTTCAATCAAGAATTGGTGTTTCGAGTCTGTGAAATTGTACTTGCTTTTTTTTAGCCACCATCTGAGGCTGATATGCTGCCCGAGGGACCATCTTTTCCAGTCTGTAGCACTTTTGTACAAGAACTTTTTCAAGCCCAGTACAGGTATGAGAAAATCATATTTTCCTTTACGTGGTCCACGTGGCAGAATTCTAGTGACCTTAACGTGTTTCCCATTTTTGTTTTTGAAGATCTTCTTTGACTTGTCCTCACTGTCAGAAGCAGAGCAACACCTTTGACCCCTTCCTCTGCATTTCTTTGCCAATTCCTCTACCCCACACAAGGTAAGAACAGATTTAATGAACTTGAGACTGTATATTCCTGTAGCGCAGTGTTCCTCTTCCTCTGTTGTGTCCTCTTATTTATTTAGGCAAATAACAGGATAGGTGATGAGTAGAGTTCTGAGTGTGCAGTGTGAGCAGCTGCTGGGCTGGCCAGTCGGTCTAGCTGGTCAGCCACTGACAGCGAGCGGGGAGGGGAAGGCTCGCTCCTGCCTTCTTGCCTCTAGAGAATACACATCACACTTCTAACTAGTTGCCTTATTTGAACTGCTACTCAAAATTTCTAGGAGTTCAGGAAACTTGTGGCCCCCTCCTGTCTTTTTGGTGAATTAATGATATGGCGTTACATTTATTTATTAATTTTTTATTTTTAAAATTTTTAAAAAGATTTATTTATTTATTTATCCAAGCACTGGGTACAGTCAGAAGCGCGGGAGGGTGAAAGAATTTACCAGAGCCAGAGCGGGGAACAGAACAGGCAGAGTGACGAAACACACTGCTGAGGGGAGCAGTGGGCGTGGCAGGAGAGGTCTGTCGTGCCTTGTGGGACCCTCACTGGTGGCTGGGGATCAAACCAGCACTGCAGAGAGCTCTCAACAGCTGTGCCACCAGGGGAGGCCCTATGGCGTTAATTTAAATGGACTGAAAATACTTTAGCCTATTTGTGACTTGACATTTTTGCATACCTTTTAACTCAGTTCACTACAGTGATTTTGTTTGGAAAAACATTTCCAATTTAAGATTTACCTAAGTCAGACATAGGAGTTTATGCTGCTTTCAAGAAAAAAAAATTTTTTTCATGAAGGTTGCCTCTCCCAAAGAGCTCTTGATTATTGTTTGATAGTTTCACTTAGGTCCAAATGCAGTTTTTCCATTTGGCTTCCAGAGAAAAGTGTGGGTTAGCTTCAGTTTTGTGATGATTTCAGATGAAGTTTGTTTTGCCTTCTCTATTTTAGTTGAAATAAGTGACTAATGAGAAGATCTGACTTTGATCTGTACAGGCCTCTCTATGTCACCGTAGTGTATCAAGGGAAATGCTCTCACTGCATGCGGATTGGCGTGGCCGTGCCTCTGTCTGGGACTGTTGCCAGACTTCGGGAAGCAGTGTCTATGGAAACAAAAATCCCCACTGATCAGGTAATAAGCCCGCAAAGATGGATCATATGTTAGCTGCAAAAGTGTTGCTTTCTGTTCTCCTGGAATTTCTTAACAGTTCTCTGCCAAATATGGTTAGCTGGAAATTTAAAACCAGTTGCTTCCAGTGTTAAGAGGGAAAAAAATCAAGACCCAAAAGACAAAGATGTACTCAAAAGCTTTTCATGCTTAATATAACTATGTATATTTTTTTAAATGAGAAGCTGTGACTTTACACCAAGACCTTCTTTTAGCTTTGTTTGTAAAGTATAGTTACTTAACCCCCTTTAAGTCCTTCTTGTGGGTGCTTATGTGGTCAATAGGAAGAGCATCCTATGATATTTGAAGTTCAGAGAGGCTTAGAAATTTCAATCAGTGGCTCTTCAAAACCCCTTTCCCTCACGGTGAGCAGCACGGGCATCTGGCGAGTATAGTACGTCCTGGGGGCTCAGCTGGGTTTGTTCCCTGATGACAGCTGGCAGGGCCTCTTACCTTGTTGAGATAAGAGAAAGGAAACTTGTGGCCCCCGCCTGTTTTTTTTTGGGTAAATTAATGATATGTGTTGCATGTAAATGGACTGAAAACACTTTTAGCCTATTTGTGACTTGACATTTTTGCATACCTTTTTATTCAGTTCACTACTATGATTTTATTTGGAAAAACATTCCCTATTTAAGATTTACTTAAGATGATTCATTCAGTGGCTGAATAGCTTTTCCCTAGATAACTTCTGGAAACTGCTATGCAGTCACTTGAATAATAAAGGTGTTTTGTACTTTGGCCTCATGTGGCTTCATTTGGGAAGTTACCAAAGTAAAACAAATACAACCAGCATCGTTGCCCTAATACAGCAAATAACTCATATTTTCATAGGCCAAGTATTGGTGCATTGACAAAATGTTCATATTCTTTCTTTCTCTGAAGAGCTTATTGATTTTTTTTTTCCTTCAGGATGGGGGAAAGACAGGCAAGAGGTAGGGAAACTGATGTGTGTGTCCAGGACAAGTCCAGTTGTATCTTCAAAGTTTCCAGTGCTGTCTAATTCTATTTGCAAGTAGTTTAAATGGGTGATATAATTACAAGTTTGTTTTTGACCTCAGCTTGCTGGAGAAAATGGATTATACTGGCATGTTCACCTGCAGAAAAACAGCATGGTCATTAAAATCATTAGTAGGAAAATGTGTCAGGTATATTTTTTTTGGACTGTTTTTGGAATATGCCACTTTATAGACTCAGGATGTTTGCATTAGTAGAGAGGACCTTAGGGTTCCAGTTCAACCCCGTAATCTGAAGGAGGCACAGAGAAACCATGTGACTTGTTTAAGGTCACAGGACTGGCTGGTGGCAGGCCGGGACTGGAACCTCCTCATGTCCCATCCAGAGCTTTTACACTAGACAATGCTGGTGAACGTGTAATGAAGTCTCTAACTGTTTCCATTGTTTTTCTCCCCATCTTTTGTTTTTCTGTTAAAATATTTAGCCATTTCACAAACAGTTCAGAAAATGAAAGTCTACTTTTAGTACTAACTCTCACACTGTGTTACATATTCATCCGTGTTTTCTGCTGTGCATATCTGACATTTGCTATTTTATGAAAATAGAATCATTATACATTTCACTCTTTCATTTACTTAGGGCATCATTTCATGTTAGTGAAAAATAGACGTAGTTCTTTGCAATAAACTTTATAATTCAGTGGGCATGTTTTTAATTGGCTCTTGGTGTGGAACATTGGAGTTGATTCCTTTTTTCCCCCACGACAAATATCCATGGTTATTCAACATTTAAAAAAATTTTTTTTTGTTAAGATTTATTTATATTTATGCAAGAACTGGGGTACAGGCCAGATGTGTGGGAGGATGAGAGGATTCACCAGAGATAAAGCAGGGAACAGAACAGGCAGGCCGACTGAAATACACTGCTGAGGGGAACAGTAGGCGAGACAGGAGAGGTCTGCCCTGCCATGTGGGTGTCTCTGCAGACGGCGGGGATCAAACCGTCACTGCAGAGGCTGCGAACAGCTTCACAGCACTGTGCTCAACCGCCTGTGCCACCGGGGTGGCCCTATTCAACATATATTTTTTTTAAGATTTATTTATTTATGCATACAAGAGCTGGGGTACAGGCCAGAGGTGTGGGGGGTGAGAGGATTCACCAGAGACAGAGTGGCAGGAGCAGGACAGGCAGACTGACTGAAATACACTGCTGACAGGAGTAGCAGGCGAGACAGGAGAAGTCTGCTGTGCCTTGTGGGCAGCTCCCTGGCCAGGGATTGAACTCGTGCTGCAGTGGCTGCGGACAGGTTCGTGGGTTGCATCTCAACCCCTAATGTCACCAGGGAGGCCCTATTCAACATATTTTTATCTGAAAAGAAGAAAATTAAATGACGAGAGTCTTGGAGTCAGATGTGGACCCTCTTCTCACTCAGAGACGGAATGGTCATGTAACCTTGGGCGAGCCATGGCGCCTCTCTGTAGTTTATGACACAAGGGGATTGATTAGGTTTTGTAATTTTCTGGGTCACGTCACCAAAATTTGGGGACACTCTGGATTTAGTGCTGTGGTGTTCTGAAATCAGAGTGTAACATTACATACATGCAGAAGCTGTTGTGCTTCCAGGAGTCTCTTCTTTTTTTTCTTTATAAAGATTGATTTTTTTTTTTTTATGCATACAAGAGCTGGGGTACAGGCCAGAGATGTGGGGGGGATGAGAGGATTCACCAGAGACAGAGTGGGGAACAAAACAGGCAGATTGACTGAAATACACTGTTGAGGGGAGCAGCGGGCGAGATAGGAGAGGTCTGCCACACCATGTGGGTAGCTCCCAGCCGGGGGCTTCCCTGGTGGTGCAAGGGGTTAAGACGCAACCCATGAAGCTATCTGCACCCACTGCAGCACGAGGATTCTCTTCTTATAGGCAGACAGTGTGGGTGCTGTGAGATGCTCGTGTCCTCACAGATCACCACAGGCCTGATGATCTGGAAGAGCTCACAGTTGACCTGAGAGATGAACTTGCAGTGACTTTCTCGATCCTGTGTTCTCCCCATTCTTAGATCGTGTTAACCGAGATGTACTATGATGGGTTCCATCGTTCCTTTTGTGACACAGATGACCTGGAAACAGTCCATGAAAGCGACTGCATTTTTGCCTTTGAGACTCCAGAAATATTTAGGCCTGAAGGAATTCTCAGTCAAAGAGGTAAGTGAGCATCTATTTTCCATTATTCCACCTGGGTGTGCAGGTTCAGCAGCTGTCTGCCGTTGTAGATGTCAGTCACGCGATGGTGTAATTTTATTCAGTTGTAGTAAAATACACAGGACACCTTTTTTCACTGTGGTATAAAGTTTATGATTCTACATTCCCTGGAAATGGGTACTGTTTTAGGCAATGGTACTTCCTTAATTTTAACCCTTCCTGTCTGCAGTTGGGGCAGCCTCTCTGAGGTTCAGGACTATGTCCTTCCTTAAGTGGCCTCTCTGGCATCTTATGATGGCACTTGGAAAGGTATACGATGTCATTGCTTCTTTTTTGCTATCAGCTTTGATGCTTAATTTCTAAATTCTAAAATCATTGCTATAGAATGTTTTCTTGATACTTGCTTCTATGAACTGTGCGTGTAACACTTTGTTGATAGACAGGAAGAGAGAGTAAAGCTCTGGAGTGCTGTCCTTCCACTGTGGTGGGCTGTGCTAGGACCTCAGCCCGTCTCCCCGCTATGCTTTGGGCCATTTCTGAATTTGAGACTTGTTAGCAACTGAAGCTTTGTTCCTGGATTTAGTGTTCTTCAAGGTTCCAGAGCTCCTGTTCTTTTTGCTGGACTCTAGTAATTATCAGAGCCTTCCCATTACCTGGGAACTGGTTAAGGACACAAGGTTTTGGACTCCACCGTGGACCTACCAAAGGAGAATTTTGGGGTAGGCCCAGCAGTTTGGTTTTGACAGGTGGTTTCGATGCACACTGAAGTTTGAGAACTGTTGCTCTGCGCAGGCTCATCAGTATTTTCTGTGGCCATGAATTTTACAATGAAATTGCCCCACCAGCCCCCACCTTTCTTCTGATCCTTTCCTGATGTCTCTTTGGCTGAAATGCTACTTAGAAGTCCTACTCTCTCCTTTCTTAGCCCCATTCCTGCCATTCCTGGGATTTTCTGTGGACTGACAGTGCCAGCATCCTTTTTTTCAACTAAACTGTATCCAAGCTCTTCTCTCTCAAATTTAGGACACCCTTCCCCCCCCCCCCCAATCACTTAGAAGTGATCAAATACTGTATTTTCCTTTTCATTCTGCTGCTACTGACACAGTTCAGACCAGGCTCAACTGGGGTTTCTAAGGAAATGATTTACTGGTATCTTTACCCCTCAGCTTTTTCCGGGTTAGTTATTTCCCCACGTGCACCAGACTTGCTCTGATGACAGTTCTGATCTTGTTGCATGCTTATTCCTTTCCTAGTGGTTACCCTTTGTCTGACATTAAATATGAGCACCTTGGAAGAGTGCATGGTCACTTTTTTCTTAGCCTTTTCACTATATTTCATCTCCTTCCTCATGTATCCTATTCCAGGTTACTCTTTATTTCTCTCTCATGCCACATGCTTTTATGCTTTTACTGCTGTTTGCTCTCCTGAGGTTTCACTTCTCCAGCTCCTGTTTTCATTAGCGCCTTCTCCCCAGGTACTCCCTCCCCTGGCTTCTCTTCCCTCTTAGTCCTAAGCAATCACTCTTTACCTGTCTCTGTGTATAGATCCCTAGTGTAGACTTTCATATGAATGGAATCCTATGATGCGTCATCTTTTGTAGCTGCCTTCTTTCACTTAATATGATGGTTTCAGTGTTTGTGCATGTTGTTGTATTTATCAGTATTTTGTTCCTTTTTAGGGCCAAGTAGTATTCCATTGTCAAGTATATATTTGTCATACAAAATATATTACATTTTGTTTATTCGTTCATCAGCTAATGGACATTTGGGTTATAGAATTGCTAGGTCATGTGTTTAATTATTTGAGGAGTTTCCAGACTATTTCTAAAGTTGCTGCACTGTTCTATAGTCCTGCCAGTGGTTTATGAGGGTTCTGATTTCTTTGCATCCTCACCCATACTTACTGTTCTCTGACTGATTCTAGCTATCCTAGAGGCTATGGAGTGGTACCTCATTGTGATTTTGACTTGCATTTTGCTGATGACAGATAATGTGGAACATCTTGTCATGTGCTTGTGGAAAAATAACTTGTGTGTCTTTGGAAAAATAACTATTCAAATCCTTTGCCCATTTTTAAATTGTGTTTGTTTTTTTATTGTTGAGTTGTAAGAGAGTTCTTCATATGTGCTTCATATTAGACCCTTTCTCTCATTCCGCAGGTTGTCTTTTTACTTTCTTGGTATTATCTTTTGGTGCACAAAAGTTCTTAATTTTGATGAAGAATTAATTAATTAATTGATTTTAAAGATTTTATTTATACAAGAACAGGGGTACAGGTCAGAGGCACGGGAGGGTGAGAGAATTCACCAGAGACAGAGCAGGGAGCAGACCAGGCAGACTGACTGAAATACACTGCTGAGGGGAGCAGTGGGTGAGGCAGGAGAGGTCTGCTACACTATGTGGGTATCTCCCTGGCCAGCCGGGAATCAAACCTGTGCTGCAGAGGCTGCAGACAGCTTCACAGCGCTGCACTCAACCCACTGCGCCACTGGGGAGGCCCAGGCCTTAATTTATTTTTTTTCTGAGTCGTGCTTTTTGCTGTCACATTTAAGGTGATCTTAAAGATCAAATTCAAGATCATAAAGATTTATCCCTTTGTTTTCTTTTCAGTTATATAGTTTATCTCCTTCATTTAGGTCTTTGATCCATTTTTAATTTAATTTTATGGTATAAGGTAAAGGGTCCAACTTTAGTCTTTTATCATGTGGCTATCCAGTTGTCCCACTTACTATTTAAGGAGATAGTTATTATTGCAAGAAAAGGAATAAGTGAAATAGTGGAAGCTCTTTTGGATTTGTATTAATGGTCAGACTAGACCTGTAGACACACCTCCAGAGATGGACACACTACAATTGCTTTAGCCCAAGGGTGGAGAACAAGTGGGCGCTGCTGCTCACCAGCTTACCTTAGCTGCGTTGTTGTCCTTATCGTCATCGTGTCTAGTGTGTCTAATCTCTAGAGTGTCTAATCAATTCTCATGGTTTTACTGCCACCCACTCATCCCATGGATTTCTATGCAGACATGCATCTTGCTTTCAGACCTTTACATCCACTTAGTGTCTTCACCTGGGTAGTCCATAACACCCCAAACTTCGTTAAAACCCAATTTTCTCCTTTTTTTCCTCTTCAAGCTGACTTCTTTCTCAAATTTTTATTCTAGGTAAACACACCACCATTCATCTAGTCTCTGAAAACACATGCCTGAGAATTAAGCCTCTCTTTCTGTGCACAGTGCATTTCTTAACCCTTACTGTTCATTTTACCTCAAAATATTTGACCTAGCCATCCCTTCCACTCCACTGGCCCTGCTGTTGTTATTTTACTTTCGCTTACTTAGAGAACTGAGACTCCTACCGCCCTAACGTCTACTCCTCTGCATGTCCATCACGACTCTTTCATTAGACTCAGGTGATAAAGAGCTCAGCAGCTAAGGGGCGGGGCGGGGGGAGGGGGGGCGCTGCAAGGACATTAGGAGGGTTCAGAGCAATAATGCATGTTTTTCACACCAGGGGGCATTTTGCCACACATTGATTTCTCTTTCTGAAGTGCTCTCCTCATCCCTTTTGGCCAGAGGAACTTCCTTCAGTCTTATCTTGAGCCCTGGAATCTTCTGTGACCTCTACCAACAGACTTGGAGGCTTTAACCTTTGCTTCAGACCTGTGCACACCAATATTATTATGGCATTTATGACTTAGCTGCCAGTGTGTATGTTGCTTTCCCGCCTCTGCACTGGCGAGACTGGGGTTATCTTTCATCTACTTTGATTACCCTCCTGGCTGCCTGCAGATGGTGGGATCTGAGCATGTGTTGATTGGAGAGGTGAATGAAAATACTGGGCAAAGAGATCAATTATACACAAGGCAAGCACAGTTTTGCTATTAATGGGGACATAGGAAAACTAGAAATTCTTGAAAGAATTGTACATGTAAACTTAGGGTTTTGAAATCATTTCAAACTTAGAAAAATTGCACAAATAATACCAAGAATTCCCATATATCCTGTCATTCATCCAGATGCCCTAAGATGCCAGCATTTTATGATGTATTTTATCACCATTTCCCTCTCTTTGTTATAATTTTTTCTGAACCATTGGAGGCTAAGTTACAGATACAATGATGTCTTTTGCTTAAATACCTCATTGTATGTTTCCTCAAAATGAAGACTTTGTCTTACACAATCAAAGTATAGTTATCAAAATCAGGAAATTAAATTTGATAGACTATTGTCTTTTATCCATATAATTTTTGATTGGTTGGGAATTGGTACTGTATGTTCCGCTTCCAGAATGGAATGGCAGCGCTGTATTAGGCCCACTGTATGTGTTATCCTGGCTTCTTTCCTAAATTCCAGGCTAGCCGCACTAGAATCTTATCTACAGACTACTCATATTTTGCCAGTTGTCTACTATTGTGCTTTTTAGCAGAAGAAAAAGAGTTTTCTGATGTAGGGTCTAATCACATTACATTTAGTTCTCACCATACTATGCATTCTTTTTTTTTTTTTTTAAGAACTTTGTAAATTTGGAGATTAGCCTGTTCCAGATCTGTGATGAAACTTTTTTTTTTTTTTAAAGATTTATTTTATTTATTTATACAAGCACTGGGTACAGTCAGAAGCGCGGGAGGGTGAGAGAATCCACCAGAGCCAGAGTGGGGAGCAGAGCAGGCAGAAGGACCAAAGTACACTGCTGAGGGGAGCAGCGGGCGGCAGGAGAGGTCTGCGCGCCACGTGGGACCCTCCTCTGGTGGCCGGGGAGCAGCCGGGGATCAAACCGGCACTGCAGAGGCTGTAGGCACCTTCGCAACCCAGCGCTCAACCGCTGCGCCACCGGGGAGGTCCATACTATGCATTCTTAACCTTTTGTCTTTCCAAAGTAATGCTAGTGTGATCTTGACTGGAGTAAGACTTAGTATTTATGTTGTTAATGATTTTTTGAAAAACCTTTGTTTTCTGCATAACTTTTTGTTCTCCTTGGGATTAATAACTTACTTGTGTGGTTTGTTTGCCTATATTTAGTATTCAATGCTTTCCCCCACCAGGTCATTCCCAACCTCTTGGTCAACCTCCCAAACTGTCGACATCCATTGTCAGAGGCTATTCAGGTGCATTAGTTAGGTAGTTTAATTTTGATGCCTGTTCTTTGTCTCTGGAAGCATTAACATCTTCTCTTTATTCTAAGTGTGTTGGAATTTTTCCTTCTGTTGTGCTGGTTAATCTGTGGGCCATTTAGATCTAGAAGCTCAAGGCCTTTCAATACCAGGAAAGTTTCTTGTATTATTTAGTTTGCAGCTTCCTTTCTTTTTTCTTCCCTTTCTCTCTCTGGAACTCCTATCATTTAGACAATGGAATTCATGATCTTTTCTCATCTTTCTGTGGTTTTGCTTTATCGCCTCAGATCTCATTGCCTAGCTCTACTAATGAGCTGAAAAATTTTTCCTTTTCATATTTTAAAATTCTGAGAACTTTTTGTTTGGACTGGTTGAAATTTATAACTTTCTAAGTAAAAATAATAATAACCCACTGTGTAGTTAACTCCTCAGCAGTGAACAGTAGCCGTCCATCCCATGTGGGAGATGACCCTGGCTCGCCACGGTGGTGGAGATCTGCCATGGCGTCAAGCCCAGGGTCCTGTCCCTTTCTTGTTCTCTGTATAAGCTGAGACCACCCACAGAGGCAGAGTGGGAACCTGCCTCTTGCTGACTCGACAGGAGTAAGTTTACCTGACTGAGTTCTGGTCTCCAGCATGTAATGTGCATAATTTCATGAAGTATCAAAATGCCATTCACTAGATTCAAAAAAAAAAAAAAGAATATGAAAGTCTGAATTCTGAACTTAAAAAGTTAGAAGGAATAACACTTTCTTTAGTAAAATCATTTTCTTTTGAAATCAACCCCAGTGGTGAGATGTGGTTTTCTTTTCAAGTGCCCCTTGGTGGCACACGGCTCTACCAGCAAACCCTGCCTGCTCCCATGTCCCGGGCTGCTGACCGGCACAGGCACGTGACACAGCGCCTCCTCCCAGCAGTGTGGAGAAGAGCAGGGGGCTCCTCTGGGCAAAGATAGCTGACAGAGACTCTTCGGCTCCTCAGCGCCAGGTGTGGTGGAGAATGTTCCTTGTTCCAGGAAAGTTCATGAGGAAGCTGTGAATAGGATCAGTCCAGAGAAGTGAAACTGATTTCACGGTCCACACATCAGCCAGTTCACTGGGAGAACCAGCCGACGCCCCACCCCCAACCCCGAGGCCTTGCCTCCCGAGCACACTGCACCGCAACACTTCCATGGGGCGGGCAGGGTCCCGTCTCCCTGACAAAGAGTTTTTCTTCACTGATTGCATCTGTGCTGTCTGTTTGGCTACCCAAAATAAGAATTGGAACATTGGCTATTGTTTCATCAGTCATTAAAACAGATTAAAACTCAGCTCAGCTTTGGATTCCACGAGATGAGGATGATCTGTACAGTCCACCAGAAAGACAATCCCATTAATTGCTGGGAGATGATTTTTCCAAACCCAACATGCTTGCTCATGCCCACCCAGATCAAACGTTGTAAAAGTTGTTCCAGCTGTTGTCAGCTCTTCTGATGTCGAATGTAATGTTGGAACATGTTGGCCCAATCTGTCATTTTTGAGCATGTGTCGCCAAGTGGTTTTGTCTGCATTGTCCAAACCCCAAAATACGGGTTTGCCAGAGTCCTTGTAGACTCCTAGGAACTGGAGCACTCTGCTGGAGCCATTGTGGATCCACTCAAAGATGAAAGACATTCATGCTTCCTGCAGCCCGAGGTGCTCCTGCTGTGGGCAGCTGGAACCCTCCTTCAGTGCATACAACTCAGCAGCACCCGGGACTGCCCACTGCTCGCCAGATAATGGAGCGTGGCTCTTACATTCTGTTTTTAAATACTGTCTGGTTCCCGTTCCATGGTTGAGGTACATATTTTATCTTCCTGAGGATACTACTGGTAGTTTTTAGAAAGTTTCCATCTCTATGTTTTCTCTTAGCCCCACTCCCTCTCACCCTGCTCCTTTCCCTCTCTGTGCTGGTGTCTGTCCATTCATGTTGGGACCTTTCCTCAGTTCTTAAGCAAAGTTAGCCTTGATCTTCTGCTTCTGCTTAAGTGTTGGTCCTGAGAGTCAAGTGGAACCTCTTGTGAGTGCTGGGTGGGACTTCCTGACCGTGAACTTCACTGTAGGATACAGTAACTGATCCTCAAGGCAGTCTTCTTGGATAGCTCCAAGAAAGAAGCTGTCCTAGCTTCTAGGACAGTCCCTGGAGGGGATTCTCTTGTTGGAGGGAGGCCTGGTTGTCAGCACCTGGGTTTTTGGTGAGGTAGGGTCACTTTCCCTTGCTTCAGTATACTACCCTTACTTTCACCTGGACTGTTCCCCAGTCCAGGGATCTTTGTGAAGGGAATGCAGGGGAGAAAGAGATCTTGGCTGCACCATGTCAGAGAAGCAAGCTAAGTGTTTGCTTTTCAGACAAGTTTCAACTAGTCCTTGCTTTCCTTTTCAATTTTTTTATCATTAGTTTCCCCCACTACCCTACTTTCCTTGTTTAAAATTGAGGTGAAATTCACATAATAGAATTAACCATGGTAAATGTACAATTTAGTGGTACGTAGTACATTCACAGTGATGTGCAAACACCACCTCTAGCTAGTTCCAAAACATTTTCCTCACCCCCACAGAAAACCCCCTACCGACTAAGCAGTGTTTCTCATTGTTGCCTTCTGCCAGCCTCTGGCAACCAGTAAGGCTGTGTTCTGTCTCTGACTTTACCCAGTCTATGTATTTCATATAAAGGAGGTCATACTTTATGTAGCCTATTTTGTATCTTACTTTTTTCATTTAGCATAACGTTTCAGGGCTCATCCACATTGTAGATTGTGTCAGTCCTTCATTCCTTTTTGTGACTGAATAGTATTCCGTGAGATGTTTTTACAGGTTCCCTCCATTGCCTGAAAGAGGAAAATTACTATCAGGTACTGCTTGGTAACTTATTTTTGGGGCCTGGAAATGCTGTTACTGTTAATGTCTGTGGGAAAATTGTTACCGTTAATGTATGTGGGAAAATTGTTACTGTTAATGTACGTGGGAAGATTGTTGAGCATTCTCAGCCCCCAGAATAACCCAAGTCATACAAAATAGGAGTGGTATTTAGGGGGAGAAGCCCATACTGTATTTTGTTTATTTGTTGATGAGCATTTGGTTGTTTTCACCTTTTGACTGGTATGAAATAGTGCTGTTAGGAGCATTCATGTATAAGTGTCTGTTCGGATACTTGATTTCAGTTATTTTGGGTGTATACCTAAGAATGGAAATGCTGGGTCATAAGGTAATTCTATGTTTAACTTTCTGAGGAATTGCCAAACTGTTTTCTATAGCAGCTGCATCAATTTTCATTCCCACCAACAACCCATGAGGGCTATGATTTCTGCATATCCTTGCCAACATTTGTTGTTTTCTGTCTTTTTGATTATAGCCATCTTAGTGGGTGTGAAGTGGTATGTCATTATCATTTTGATTCTCATTTTCTTAATGATAAATGATCTTTTGACGTGCTTCTTGGCTATTTTGTACATTCTTTCTGGAGAAATGTCTATTTAAGTCCTTTCCTCGTTTTTAAATTGGGTTATCTTTTTGTTAGTTGTAAGGATATATGACTTGTAAATATTTTCTCCCACCTGCTTTCTTGATAATGTCTTTTGAGGCACAAAAGCTCTTAATTTTGATGAAGTCTGAAGTCTAATTTATCTTTTTTTGTTGTTTATACTTTTGCTATTATTATATCTAAGAATAGACCACCAAATCCAAGGTCATAAAGATGACCCCTGTGTTTTCTTCTAGGAGTTTTACAGTTTTAGCTCTTACAGTCAGGTCTTTGATTTACTTGAATTAATTTTTGTGTGGTTTGAAGTCTGGTTCCAGTTTCATTCTTTTGCATGCAGATTAGCCAGTCAGTGGTCTTAGCTCCATTTGTTGAAGAGACTGCTCTTTCCTCATTGGATGGTCTTGATGCCCTTGTTGAAAGTACTTGATTTTAGTTCCTCTTTTCCTTCATCTACTTCCAGAGGTCTGATACCTCTAGTTTCTGAAACTCTTGGTAGTTTTGTATATTGGGTTATTCATATTTTCCCACTGCCCAGTTAAAATTCAGTTTTCTTTGTTTTACTCATATTTACATTATTTTCTAGATAGCTTGTTATTTCAGATTTCATTCTTTTTTCACCCAGGAGCTTTTTGGTTTTCTAGTTGTGTTTTCATGCATGTGCTTTTGTGTGTTTAAATTGTTTTCTAATTTTAATTGCATGACAGTAAAAAAATGCCCACTCCTTACTTTGTCCAGAAAACCTCTCCTCACTACCCCCAGCCAGGCTGGCTGGTTCCTGCTTTTCTGTGCTGCAGTCAGAACTTGTGCTCATCTCTGGTTATTAGCATGCAGTGTGGGGGTGGTCTGTTCTCACCACACTGAAGCTCTCCCCTTTTAGGACGATGGTTTGCTTCATCCTTCTGTACCCAACAGTTCACTATAGTTCTTAACATACAGAAAAGGCCTAGTTAATACTTGTTTAATTGAGAATGCTCCTGAATCCCTCTTCCTACCTTGATTGCTAAGGGTTAACATTAAGTTTCTGTTTACAAGCAAATTTGGTGAGGCCCAGGCTGTCACACTCCTGCCCAGGCTGCTTTGTTAGAAGATTGCACCCTTATTGAGTATTTGTTAGCCTCTGTTCTAAAGGCCACATCAGTATTTTCACTCATACTTGACACTGCTGCTTTGCCCACGTACGGTGAGGCCAGCTGAGATGTGCGTAACTGACCCCAGTGGCACAGCCGGAGGAAGCATGATTGAACACAAAACTTGACTTGGTGCAGCATCACCTCGTCTGGTTAGGCACCCTGCTTCTGTTCAGAACAGGTCCTCTGGCCTTCCTTTGCCAAGAACTTAGGAAACGAGGTCATCCATTGTCTCCAATTCAGACTACTGTTTTTATTTTTTCCATACCAAAGTTTAAAATCACTATGAAGTAAAACCCACTGCTTTTCTTTCTGTGATTTCTTTATGGTGTTTAAGCTTAAACAGTTTTCTTCCCTCTACTAGTCTGATGAAGATTCAGTTTTTCCTTATTTCTAATCTGTGTTCTTGTTTGAACTTGGATTCATCTGGCATTAACTTTGGCATCTTAGCTGTTGCTCATCACCCGGGATCACAGTAATGCTGGAATACCTTAATGGGTTTGGCAAGGTTCACGTTGCTGGATATTTAGGTTGTTGCCAGAATTCTGTTATGACTATTATTGTGTTAACCACTTTTTATTTTGTTCTCTTTCTGGTGTATTATTACTTTTTTGGATGATGGTGGTGGACTTGCTTCTTCTCTTCTCCAGTGGGGGGATTTTCTTAGGCTATACTTCCAAAGGATTAAAGAGATGAATTATTTAGTCATGCATTTGTTGAGTTCCTACTAAGTGCAGGCCATTGTGCTAGGCTCTGAACTGCTGAGTAGCTCTGATTGACAGATGGCTCTGCTTTAGGCCAGCTCTACAACCCAGGGCAGCAGCCAGTGCTGTGCTGGTCAGATACCTAGTTTTGCTCACTTAGATGTGGCTTGATCCAGTCTTGCTGATTGCATTGCACTTGGCATGTTCTCTGATGAGTCTAGTAAGTCTAATTTACCTTTTGTTTCTTTTAAGTCTGACTGTTTAATTAGAGAGAAGAAATTGTTGTTGGAATGTTGAAGAACATTCTGCAGAACGTGTTTATTTTTTTTAAAGCACATATTTGGTTCCTGATAGCATGGTGTCACTTTGAATTTGCCTCGGTGGATCACCTCGGCAACCCTGCCCTTCTAAAACGATCTAATATTCACTGAATGAAGAATGTTAATTTTCAGTTGTTAAGATAGATAAAGCTATCCAGAGTTTAAAGGACATAAGGCTGCTGGAGACATTCTGGTAATGCTGGATGAGCACTCTCGAAGTAGACCATTGGCCTCTGTTTTGATTGCAATTTAAATTATATAAAGGCAACTTGTTAATTTCTGTATCGAGTACATTTTTTTTTTGTAATGAATGACTGAGAAGATTTTTAGAGAGATAAAATCAGGTTTTTATTCTGTTTCAGGAATCCACTTAAACAACAATCTAAACCACTTGAAATTTGGTTTGGATCACCATAGACTGCCTTCTCCTACACAAGCAGCGGCAAAGCAGGGGAACATGGATCTGCCCCCCACCAGGGCGGGAAGCGATAAGATTGTGCTGCTAATATGTAACCGAGCCTGTACTGGGCAGCAAGGGAAAAGGTAAAAACTAACTCTTCTGCCAGTAAGCGTGGAGACTTCAGAAGTCTCTTGAGTTTTCAAATATTTTAAAAGGTAAGGATGGAAACTCCTTAGTTTTAGTAGTTTTTAATTCTGATATTCAGGAAAAAAAATGTGTGTAAGTTGACCCGATTTGAGGGGTTGGAAGGAAAGAATGTAAAATTAGGATGATAGAATCTGAGTTAGAATCTTAAAGCCTATTTGGTTTTTTAAAGGTCCATTTTATATGTGTATTTTCATCTTTGGCTTCTCTTGGTGTGCTGTATATCCAGGCTGCTGTCTAGTTTTTTTCTTTTTAATTCTTCCTTTGCCCACTGGATGGTACATGTACCCCATTCTCATGTCCCAAACTGAACTCATTATCTTTCCCTGTAAACTGGACCCACCAGTACAGCCTGTTTCAGCAAATGGCACAACTGTTCTTTGAGCTGCATAACTCAGAAATTTGGGAGTCAAAAGTCTCTCAAATCTGTGTGTTTCCCTCTGTAAGAATTTGGGAGTTTTAGACTATCTTTTAAAGTAACTTTGCCCCAACAGTAATGTAACCTGAGTAATAACAAGATAATAGATATGTTTTAGGGAGAAAGAACTCTTTGTTCCTGATATTTGTCAGGGTAGCCTTTTAAATGTTGTTTTGAAATAAGTTCCTTACTTAAGGATATTAAATAGCATAAATGGAAAATGTGTTGATTTGTATACTTATGATGTTTATTAGCAAATGTTTTCCTATTGGCAGTGAGTCAGGCACAGCTATGAACGCTAGGGACCCAGCAGTGACTGAGACAGGCTCGTGTTCTCAGGATACTTGCAGGCTGGTTGGGACAGAGTGACTGCCAGTGAGTAAACACACTCAGTCTCACTCATCGCCACTTTGAGGAGGCTAAAACAGCTTAGTAGGGTAGAGTGTGCTGGTAGGGTCTGGTGCAACCCTGTTAGGGAGGTCGGTAGCTGAGCCCCAGTGAGGAGAGGGTGTGAGCTCTGAGACTCTGGGGAGGAGGAGGACAAAGCACTGGCAGTGAAGGAGCTTGGCGTGTTTGCAGGGCAGGAGAGGCAGCTCATTGTTTTTATTATAAAAGGGAAAGCTCGTGGGATCCCCCTCTTGATGCCGTTCTCTTAGAGGTGAAGAACTCATTATGTGAAAAATGCAGCTGCTGATTTATATATGCTTGTAACTTCACCTCTTAATAGTTTTTAGGCAGAGGGGTTTCAGGTTGAGTAATACTGTGAGTAAACTGATGGCTGTTAGGAACAGGGTTCCGGTGCTCTTAGTACCTCTGCTTCAGGCCAAATCAGGGTTCATCCGTTTGTTCATTCATTTCTTAAGCAGCTACTGTTTTTTAGGCATTGACTGTTGGAGCTACTAAGATAAATAAGTCTCAGTTCTTGCTGTCAATAACTTAGTTGGTGGAGGCAGTAAAATTAACAGGTGGTATTTGCATCATGGTATAGTTGGCGTTGTGGTAGAGAGAGTACGGGATCACACCAGCAGGTGTTCCAGGAGGGAGTCCTCTGCTGGGTCTCCCTGTGGATACAAGGAGATGCGTAAAAGATGACTTTTAAGTAGGAGGGGTGAGGCTAATGAGTCTCCACCTTTGCTGTGTGTACAGGAAGCTCCTGAAAAATCTTGGTGTCTGAGCCAGATGCTAGTGACCAGCAGAATCTCAGGGGGCTGCTCTTGGGCACCGGTAATGTCGGTGCGTAGAAAAGACTGAAAACCACGGTGCTGTCTCTGATTCTCTCATACCCGTGACCCCAGCACTGTCCTAAGACACCAGCAGGGCCCACGTGGCTTCACCCCAGGTGACAGCTGGCTTCAGTATGGCTTGCTTGCCCCTGCCTTCCTTGTAGTGAGACTGCCAGGAGAGGGCTGCCTGCCTGCAGGACCCCATAGCCCAGTCTGTTCTCTGGAGCCAACTGTTTTCATTCTGACCCATGCTGTCTCCCAGCCTAGTGTCCACTCCTGCCTTCTTATCTCACCATCTCCACCAGTCCTGTCCTTGCTACCTGATAGCTGAGCATTGTACTCCCCTGGAAGCTTTTTGGTATAAGAACTATTAAATCTCATTTAGAAATCTAAGTTTCTCCTCTAACTTTTTCCATCTACTTGTGAGTTACTGTTAAATTTTTTCTATTTTGTTCTATTTTGAGCACTGTTGTAAAACTAATTGGATGGGGATTTCATCTAAAGAGATCATGAACAAGGAATTAGAATGTTAAAGGCACCACCATGCTGCTAAGGCGCATGCCCTGGTTCTGTGTGCTAGGTTCGGACTGCCTTTTGTGCTGCACTTGGAGAAGACGGTGGCGTGGGACGTCCTGCAGAAGGAAATCTTGGAGAAGATGAAGTATTTCTTGAGGCCCACGGTTTGCATCCAGGTATGTAACATTTTGATATTCCAACATAGCATGTGGGACCTGATGAAGAACAATCCTTATGGTGAATTTAGAAATTCAGACCTTCGCACTTAGAAAAAACCAGACACTGAGCTGGAATTCTGGCAAGTCCCGGTGAGGAGATGTTTAATAAAATCAGCTGTGTCCAGAGTGACAGGACTGAGGACTTAGGCTTCATTTTATGAAGGGACCTGGCTCCTTCAAGATTATCCTTGAGCTGCTGTGTATTCTTTTGTAATATTTGTCTAATCAGTTTAGTCCGTGATCAGCTAGGAGAGATTTTGGAGAATATTTGTATTTTCAAAATTAGGTTCACTGTGTGAAGGTGTGCTTAGAGGGCTTCATTAAGTGAATGTTGAGCTAAAACAATATATCACTTGTCTTACATGGCCCATTTGATATGTACATTGCTTTTGGGTAATTCATATTTACAGTGTGTTGAGTAGCTCAACAGGCCAGCAGAATACTATAGAGAAGCATTTTCAGAATGTCAGTTTGCTGCCCCGCTAATCTGTTTCAGAAATACCACAGTGAAGCAGCTGCCCTGGAGGGCGGTTCAGCCCTGTTCTCCTTTACCGTTTGATGCAGGTTTGTCCATTCAGTCTGCGCGTGGTCAGTGTTGTGGGAATAACGTACCTGCTGCCTCAGGAGGAGCAGCCCCTGTGCCACCCGACAGTGGAAAGGTAAGCGCCTGCTCCCCTGTCCCCACGGTAGCTGTGTTGCGTGCAGTCCAGTGCCTGTGGCGTGGTTTCCACCTGAGCTTGGCAGGTTCTTTTGGCTCATTTAGAAAATAAGGACTTACTTTATTTTCGATTCATATTTGAGTATATGTCTTAGGATCTTTAATACTGAAGTACTCATGGTAGGAAAGCAGATTAATGTATGTCCTAGGACTAGAGAGAAATCATACTTCCATATTCACCAAAGTAGAATTCTGATCATCCTGCTTTTCTCCTTAAACTCCTTGAGTGGTGACCAGTGGCCTAAAAGTTGAAATTCCACAGTGAATGAAGTTCTTCATGGCTTGAACCCTGATTATTTCCCTTTTGTCAGGCCTCTCTCTTCTCCCCACTGTCTTAAACCTCAGCACCATCAGAGTTCTCAGCATTGTGTGAGCCTGATGTGGACTTAGGTGTTGCTTGGCGCGTGTGGTTTTCTTTGTTGTTGGAACTAGTCACTCTCCTCTCCCCTGCTGCCTCTGTGCTTTCTCCGTACTTGTGTTAGATTACAGCACTCTGCTGTGTTAATAAAATGATGGCCAATACATGCACACACTCCATTCATATGTGGATGCTTAACTGTAGAAACTCACATCATTGTTTCTATTATCATGTGTTTTTTTTCAACAAATATTGTAGTGCCTGCCTTTCAGGATTCCAATACAGCTTACAACATGGTTCTGTTTGAAAGCATTCCACTGATTGGGTTTAGCGTTAAAAAACTAGGTAATGATCCAAAACATTAAAGTATGAGTAACGTTGACTAACAATACCAACTTGCGCAGGGTGGCCGTGAGCCAAGGAACCCACGGGACTCATAAAGCTCCAAGGTGGAACTTGATGGGGGGGGGCGGACTTTGTAGGAAGGGCCCAGTTTACACGGGTGTGGACTTAGTCCAAGGGCTCAGGCATGCTACAGAGGGAGGCGGAGAGGTGCTGATCAGACTTTGTTCTCAGGGACATGATTGTGTGAGAATTGGACCAAAGGTTGGAAAGGCCGCAAAGAACATCAAAGAATGATAGATAGTTGGCAGTCTTACAATGTGATGTAAAATTTCATCCAATCTCTTAATTTCTAGATTGAATATTTGAAGAACTTTTCAGTCCAATTGTAATCTAGTTATTAATTATGAGGATATAATAGGCTTTTCTGATGGGAAACAGTGAGGGGGATTTTCAGTCATTTATGATTTCAGATAGGACAGATCCATATTTAATTGAAATCATTTATGCAGAAAATAATGTGACTTCCTTTCCCTCCTCTCTCCACCCCCTTCTCCATTCTGTAGGGCATTAAAATCTTGTGGACCAGGTGGCACTGCTCATGTGAAATTAGTGGTAGAATGGGACAAAGAGACAAAAGATTTGTGAGTATTTTTTTACTTAGTGCTTATAATCATCATTTGAATTATTTAAATTAGCTTTGATCTTTCAAATTAACTAAAATACAAATCTTTTTTTTCAGCTAAGTATTCAAGTTCACTGCTACTCCTTTATTTAAGCAGTTTGTTTTTTCTTTCCTTTACATTGTTTGGATCCCAAAACCTTAGAACATCTGTTTGCTGCTAATGTGACAGCTATATATTCATTAACGGGTAAACACATCAATTCTTCTGAATTTTATTATAGTCCCACTCACTTTAGTGTCATCAGTTATGTCAAATGCACGCCCTTGGACACGAAGGACAGGAACATATGAGTTAATCAGCAGAGTTCATGGCCAATCTCATAAACACCAACTCCATATTATTTCTTGAAAGTAACTTTCTAGCTTGAGAATTTCGCAAGAACTTTTGGAACAAAGAAAAACTGGGCTAACTCTTCTGCTTTCTTACATGTGGATCTTTTTGGTCACGAATTTATAGCCACATTGTGAACCCGTAATGGTATTTTTCGTGTCAGTTTTGCAAGTCAGTCTCTGATGAACGCTGCCCTCTTCCCCATTGCAGCTTGTTTGTAAATACCGAAGATGAGTATATCCCCGATGCAGAAAGTGTCCGTCTGCAAAAAGAGCGTCATCATCAGCCTCAAACTTGCACTTTATCCCAGTGTTTCCAACTCTACACCAAAGAGGAACGGGTGAGAGGCAGGGCAGCTCTTTGTGGGTAATGAGGGTGATGGGGAGGGCACGACGACCATGGCAAACAAATCATGTGCCAAGAAACTCCCAGCAGTTTCTGCGTGTGCATAGGTTCTGTGCATGGAATGGGTGTCTTGGTGTTCTTCTTCTTAGGACTTTAACAACAAGTGTTTCAGATTTCTACAAACCCTTGATTAATTCTGTAGAATTGAACTTCTGTGTCTATTCTTTTTCTTTTATAATAATCGTTAATAAATTTTTGTTCCAGTTCAGAAATTTTATATTTATTTTTTCAGTAATTAGAGTAGTGATTTTCAGCTTATTTGTACAAAGGATGTAGGTGCCAGGACCTATTTAAATTTAAGCTTACATTAACTAAAATTTAAGTGAAAGAACAATCCAGCTCCTCCCCTGCCTCAGCCACAGTGTGGCTACTCAGCAGGCACATGGCAGGTCCTCTCAGGTTGGACAGTGCAGATTGACACTGAAAGTTCCTTTGGGCCATGAACACAGAGTTCTGCAGGTAGTGGGGTGCAGTAGCTATTTGAATGAATGAATGGGCAGTAGGTGGATAAACAAGTCTGGATGAAGCCCAGGCTTGTGTGGTTTTTAAACTTCTCCAGATTTATACATCTTGAGAAACCCTGAGTAGAATACTTGGAGTACATCTTATTTCAGCTGATGGGTAAGATCATAATTTTGACTGTTCACACTGGTGTGTAAGAAGTCATGCAATTTCAGGGGACGGGAGTTAGAACTACCTTTTTCTGTTGGTTGTGTTGTTCTGCATACCTGTGAGTTATGAAGTATTTAGCTGTTCGGGAGACACACCATTTCCTCTTTGGAAATCTCTGCTAAAGTGAAATTCAAGCTAACATGAAGTCTGTCCCAGGGGTATTACATCCAACAAGTGTTATCTCTGCTGAGTTTGTTAACAAGAATTGAGGACAAGTATTTCTTCTAGTTGTTTAAACATCAGATACTTGAAAATACTTTTCATGTTCTGAGTCTTTTCTCTCCCGGGTTTTTCATAGTTTGTTCCTTTAATAATGTTTTTTCATAAGACGTATTTATCCAGTTGTGGGCTTATAAAAAAGTTGACTTTCAAACTGGTTGCTGGCAGGTTCTGTGTCGCACCTTGATTGATGTAGCTTTTTTTTTCGTTTTTCCCCCCTAAATTTGGGAGGTGTTTGAGAATGGCACAGAGCTCAAAGGTGAGCAGATCTATTCGATGACAGCATTGGTAGTCTACAGGACATCCCACTGACCTAAAAAGATGAGTTCAAACTAGCAAGATACATTAAAATTTTTTAATATTTATTTTTTTTCTTTATTGCAGTAACAGTGGCTAACAACACTGTATTTGATTTAGGGGAATAGATTCACACCATCTCAGATGTATGTTGCCACAAGATACATTTTAAAAGGGAGTCATCCTCTAAATGGTGATTGAGAATGTTCTGAGTATGCTAGGTACTAGGCATAAAGCAGGGACCAAGACAGCAATGTTCAAGGCCTTGAACTATTTACAGTCTACTGGGGATAAACAAGTTAATAACGGGAGCAAAGGTCTTAGGGTAGGAAGGGACTTAGTGTGGGTGAGGAAGAGGGGAGGCCAGTGTGACTGGACTACAGGGGTTAAGAAAGAACACCAAGAGCATCCAACCTGGTCATCAGATAATCCACGTCTCTGCAGCAGTGCCTGCCACATAGAAGGCATTCAGTATGTGCTGGAATGAATGAATAAATGAATATTACTTAAACATAATAAATGAACATTTCCTTAAATGTTCACTGTTAAGAGACTTAACAGTGGGTCACAACCAGAGAGAATGAATCACAAATGAGGAGGAAGGCACGACAGGCTGAGTATATTTTGGTGAAGCGAGCCTTCAAACGAGGATCTCAGAGTTATTTTCAGACACTTAAAGAACTGTCCTGTCCATGAGGAGTTGGACTTCATCTCCTCTAAAAAACTGAATTTAGAGATTAGAAATTATAGGGGGAATGATTTTTGTCTTAACATGGGAAAGAACTTTGTAATAGACTATCTGAAAATGAAACCGCTGCCTAACTGAGATAGCATACCCTGTCCCCGCCACCCCCCAACCCCCCGAGTC
This sequence comes from Talpa occidentalis, assembly GCF_014898055.3. NCBI lineage: Eukaryota > Metazoa > Chordata > Mammalia > Eulipotyphla > Talpidae > Talpa > Talpa occidentalis. The sequence goes on from NW_023601212.1 coordinate 90,126,157, forward strand.
TTTGGCTCAGTAGAGTTCACTAGATAAGTGATATTCCAAGTGTGGTCTGCAGATCTGGGATCTGGGAGCTCTTTTTAGCTGTTTTTTTACAAGATATGTGCATAAGTGAGAGAGATACATGCATAAGTTAGAGAACACCTCTAGAGAGGTAGAAACTGTCATGGCTATTAGACTCTGTCAAGACATTGTTAATGTATCTTCATAGAAATATCTGTAATGTGGGGCCTCCCCGGTGGCGCAGCGGTTGAGCGCTGGGTTGCGAAGCTGCCCGCAGCCTCGGCAGCGCCGGTTCGATCCCCGGCTGCTCCCCGGCCACCGGAGGAAGGTCCCACATGGCGCGCAGACCCCTCCTGCCGCCCGCTGCTCCCCTCAGCAGTGTCCTTTGGTCCTTCTGCCTGCTCTGCTCCCCGCTCTGGCTCTGGTGAATTCTCTCACCCTCCCGCGCTTCTGACTGTACCCAGTGCTTGTGTAAATAAATAAATAAATCTTTAAAAAAAAAAAAAAAGAAATATCTGTAATGTATGGGAGAAATAAACAAAACCTCACTCCTTTAGCACAAGTACCAGGCTCGATGGCCTTATATGTAGAATGTTAACATAACACACAGACATGGACTTGGCCAGATCACAGTTTAAATCCCTTTCAGTGTAACTTTCTAGTCCCCAGATTCTGCCTCTGCCCATCTTTCCTGTAAACATGACTAACTCTCCCTCATGGCATGAAGAAAGGATTCCCCCTGTTTGGTTGCCCTTGTAGATGACCACGCCAGCCTTTCTCCTGCTCTTTCTGCCGAGATTCACATGACTAGTGTCAGTGCTCATCCCTCCTCCCAAACCTCTCACTTTCTGTCTGATTTGCATCTCTGACACTGCTCCCTGATGTTCTCGGGCCCCTCGAGTGCTGAATACAGTGGCTCTCACTCAGTCTGCATTTGACCTCTCCTTCGAATGTGGTTCCTGTAGCCACCTTGTTCTTGCCATGCTCTCAACTTGGTTTGTGTAAAATGGGGACAGTTCTCTTGTGCCTGTTTTTCTAGGAATCCTCAGGCTGTGGTGGGGTCTCAACTTATATGTTTCCCTTAAAAGGGTAGGCATTCTCCGAGAGTCTGTCCTTGGCTGCTATCTCTCCTATCTTGGTGGGCAGTGCCATCCATTCCTGTGGCTTGATTGTCCCACATCTAATACATCTTCTGAAATCCAGAGTAGATTTTAAAAATCTCTCTTCAAATATGTCCTACCAGCATCTCTAACTTCTAATGTCTCCATCCTGAAACGCTTGCCTGCAAGGTGGCAAACATGGATTTGAGGCTGCAGGTGGAGTTTCAGCGGGGAGGATTTATTTGGAGTAGTTTAGGACCTTGGGGAGAACGAACAGTTGGAAGACTTAAAGTGTGAGGACTTTGGATTGGGTTGAGTTGCTAGGGAGGAGAAGAGACAGGTTTGAGAATGGCAGAGAGAGAACTACCTTGGGTGGATGAGGAGTGAGAGGAGGAGGGGAAGGGCTTGCAGGTCTGTGATGACCACCCCCCATTGTTCTGCCTCTGGTGGGTGGTAGTGTATTTGCAGAGGCCGGATGTAGGGAAGGAGAGAGACAACTGCAGTGATGGGAAGATGCTGAGGGGAGTCTGGGCCCATGCTGAACTTGAGGTGCTTCTCCATGACATTGAACATCCTCTCTGCAGTATTTACCTACTCAGTTGTTCCTTTTTGAGGAGAGCCTACTCAGCCAGCGTTTGGGTGCTAATTGACCATGTTTTGCCATGAACTTCTGTCAGTGTAGTTTCTGGAGAGATTCTCGGCAGTGTCCTGGCAGGAAACGAGCCCCCTGTCTGCCGTGAGCCTACCTCAAGTGGTGCTTAACACCTGCTCCCTTTCAGCTCGCCCCGGATGACGCCTGGCGCTGCCCGCACTGCAAGCAGCTGCAGCAGGGGAGCATCACGCTGAGCCTCTGGACGCTGCCCGACGTGCTCATCATACACCTAAAGCGGTTTCGACAGGTGAGGGAACGTGGGGTGACCTGGTCCTCATGGCGCTGCTGCGTGGGGTCTGTGCTGCCCCCGTGTGACCCCCGACCTGCGTGTGTCGCAGACAAACATCTGACCCATGTTTCCTGTCATGTTGTGTCTTTTCCCAAAACAAATTTTGAGCCTCCTGTGACCCGTGAATCCTAAACGTTTCAGTTCCTACTGCAGGTGTTTAACTTTATTCTTGGGATTTGCTTTAGATTTTTTAGTGTTGGACTGAAGTTTTGGCAAGTTTACTTTTGGCTCCTTTCTGGGGCCAGTGCAATTCTGTTTCTACTGAAAGCAATGACAGGTGGTGTCCTGCTCCCCAGGAGCTGTTGTAAATTTGGGGAGATCAGTCATAAATGTATACAAAGAAAATCTGCTTTGGGTTGTGTTATTTTTTGAGGCAGTTTTTCCAAAAAGACCCTCTATTACCTGAGGTAACGGTTGTCCTGGGCAACCCTGTTGTCAGTGGTGAGTGGGAGGGAAAAGATAGTTCTGTACGACCTGGCTTGAAGGTTTGTGCCTGGGAGGAGGTGTTTGCTAGGTGGGATGGGGGAGGGCTGCATGCAGACATTATGCCTCACTTTATTCTACCTCCCCCTGGTACTGCACCCCTGTTTGTTGTTGGCCTTTTTTTTTTTTTTTTAAACGAATTGACGATGGGTGGTAGCCCTGCACCAGTGCTAATTTTCCCTGCAGCATGTTCTCACTTTGTATCTCTGTCATGTTTTTTTGCAATAAAGTATTTTTAAGTGAAACTATGTACAGTGTTATTTTAGACATAATGCTGTTATGTACTTCAGAGCCTACAGTGTAGTGTAAACATTTATATGTACTGGGAAACCAAAAAGTTTATGTGACTTGCTTTATTGCTATTGTTGCTTTATTGTGGTCTGGAGTTGAGTCTGCAGCCTTGAAGGAGGCCTGTAGTGGCAGGGGAGCAGTGCGAGCAGAGCCTGCTGGCCAGAGGGGTTGTGGTGCATGAGGGAGCCTGAAAGCTGGCCCATTTAGCAGGAACTCCTGAGGGTGAGGGGGAAGGTGAGACTTGAGGTGAAGAGGTGTTTTCATCAGCAGGGGCTGATCAGCCGAGCAGACCCTTATAGGCAGAGTGGGGTGAAAGGTTTGAAGCAAGAGGAGCAACGTGACCATATTCATGTTTTGCAGACTATTCTGGGCACTATGTGGAGAATTAGAGGATACAAGAATGAAGATGGGGGGATGAGAAGGAGGCCATCACTATCACGGGGGATGGGGAGGGGTGCTGATGAATTGAGGCAGAGTGGAGGTGGAAAGCTCTGAGCAGAGTTGGGAGACATTCAGGACTTCCTGGTGCAGCGGAGGTGTCAAGGGTGACACCCACATGGTCCCTAGGGCTGGGGCTTGCACACACAGCTTGGGTCCAGCTCCTGTGGTAGCAAAGAGGAGGCTGCATACTTCCGTTGGCATCTCTGGTGGGTAGTGGTGAGGATCTGGGCCTTCGTGCTCTCTGCTCCTTCCACGCACACACATACTAGCTTCCTTTGCTTTCTGTTTCTGTTGAAGCTATCTTCGCCCTTCCAGCACCCCTTCCTCAAAACTGTGGGGTCATCTTTGACTCTTCTTTCTTGCCCCTCTCACTAGGCCGTCGCCTCTGCTGCTTGGCTGTGCCTCTTCATTGCCTCCTGTGTGTGTTCCCTGTCCCATTCTTGCTGTCACCTGCCTCTTCAGATGCTGTCGTTTTCCAGCTCTTTGCAGTTGCAGTGTCTCCTAATCGATTTCGTAGCCTGTGCTGTGCTTCCTGTGTCTTTATGCACTTTACAACTCATCGCCTCCTGCCTGAGGTGCATCCCCCACCCACCCACCATCCCAACTGCCGAACAAGGTCCAGGTTCTCGAGCCTCACCTCCTGACCATCCAGGACCTGTTCTGTCTTCCTCTTAGGAAAGTTTTTCTTCCTTTAATAGAGCCATAAAGATAGCTGTTACTCAAATGCAATTAGTTTTTAAAGCTCCTATAGACACAGGAAATGGTAAATATCTGTTGAGCTGGTGGTTGGATTTCAGAGGATTGTCCTATGGACTTAACTTGGACACTGTAGATTACTGGACATTGTCAATGAAATGCATATATTGAGCTAAGTCAATATTCACGTTTGATGCATGTGCTGGAGGAGCTGGGGAGGAAGGGCATTGTGGGTGCCGCCCTGTGCGCTCCCTGCCTTTCCATGCCTCTGCACAGAATCAGGCCGAACCACCCCAAATTGTCATTTTTTTCAAGACTGTTTCTTTGTCAGATAAGGAAATGAAGACTTGGAGAGGCTTTATTACTTACCTACCCCTTCTACGAGATTACCACTGGTTCCATTTTTAGTAACATTAAAACCTGTTCCTCCAGATAGTTACAGCTATCCTGTGTGTATCTTGGAAGCATCAGCTAGGCCAGACCAGACTGCTTCGGCTGATAAGGTGCACATTCCGCGTTAAACTGATCTGCCATCTGCTTGCGTGAAAATATCATCAGCACTTGTTTTTCTTCTTGCACAGGAAGGAGACAGGCGCATGAAACTTCAGAACATGGTCAAGTTTCCCTTGACTGGCCTGGACATGACCCCTCATGTGGTTAAGAGAAGCCAGAGCAGCTGGAGCTTGCCATCCCATTGGTCTCCGTGGAGACGGCCCTATGGACTCGGGAGGGACCCTGAGGACTACGTCTATGACCTGTATGCTGTGTGCAATCACCATGGCACCATGCAAGGGGGGCACTACACAGGTCTGCAGTGCGAGAGGCCGGGTGTCTGTGCTGACAGTTCCCTCAGATGGGCTTTGTTTGTGTCAGGGATTTGTCCTTTAGGGCCTCACTTTCTCTTCCAGTAGGCGGCGTGCCAACTGTGGGCGCAGTTTCCATCCTCTGGGTCTGTGTCCAAGAGCAGATAAACGAAGTGCTTCCTCCTTTTCCTGAGCCAGGTCATCGTGTGGCGGTCTGCCCCGTGGGCATGGTGTGTGCAGTGGGGTCGTCCGACCTCACCATGTGCCATCACCCCTGCCCCTTTCAGGGTCTAGCTTTGCCCTTGGATGGAGTGACATTGAGCCACTTTCACAGTGTCATTACAGCGACTTGGAAGAATTTTCTTTTTAAGGTTAAGTTTACTTTTTTCATTTGTAAAAGCAACTATGCTCATCATATGAAATTTGGGGGCTTTATCACTCAAGGTGGCTCTCTCATTCAAAAGTGACTGCTGGTAACACTTAAAAAGAATGTGGTAAAACACACGAAACAGAATTCATCATTTTGAAGTGTCGGGTTCAGCAGCATTGAGCGCACTCACTTGGTCGTGTGCAGGTCACCGCCATCCACCATTCCTCATGTTCCCAGCCATTAAATACCTACCCCTGACAGCCGAGGTCTTTCTCTGTGAGTTTGACGACTCTAGGTACCTTGTATAAGTGGGATCACATGCTGTTTGGCCTTTTGTGACTGGCTCATGTCGCTTAGCACCATGTCTTTAAGAGTCACCCGTGTTGTATCATGTGTCAGACTCTCTTTCCTTTCTAAGACTGAAGAATGTCCCATTGTCTGTAGGTAACATTTTCCTTCCAGTGTCTTTCTGTAAGTCTTGATCATCGCTTCAGTCTGTGGAGGGGACTGTACTGGTATGTCCTGTTCATGGATGGGCAGTCACAGGGCACCTTCTGTCCAGGCTGCACTGGGCTGTATCACAGGAGAGGTGCGTCGGAATGGGTAGGGCCCACCCTCAGTCTTCAAGGGTGCGATCGTGTGTATGTGTGGGAAAGGGTGGGAGGGGTGTAGATGCAAATGAAATCGAAAGAGCAGCCCCAAGACCTTCTGTGGTAGAGGTGTGAGGTGGGCGGGGCCGGAGGAGAGAGTGGTCAGGGCGTGCTGCAGGGGCAGAAGCCACGGGGGCTAGTAACCTGCCGACCGCACCTCCGGGCCTGCGGGCTGAGGGGGGAGCCAGGCGGGTGAAAGCATCAGGACCAGAGTCATGGTGTGCGGCGGGCAGGGTGTGTGCGCGCCTTTCTGCCCTCATCCTCACACTTCATGAGTATCTTGATGCAGATGCTCAGTTTTTACTAATATGATTTTTAATGATCTCAGAATATTCTTTTAGTAGAATCCTATAGTTTCATATAATCGCCCCCTGTTTTTGAACACACATATTGTCTCTGATTTTTAACTTTGAACTTAGTACTGATGAACATCTTTGTGCACATTTGCCTTTTGTATATTTTTTTGAGCTTGAGTCTCAGAAGTAGAATTACTGAGTTGAGAGCATGTGTGAAGAGGCAGGAGGGTGGATTTTGTGGTTTCTTGCTTGGGCATCTGTGTGGGGGTGGATGTGAGGGTGTTGATTTGGTTCTGTCCGGGTAGCCAGGACTTGCATTCTTGCATCCTTCACACTCATCAGGTTTGATGTGTATACTTCTGAGGGACTTTCTTCGTCTGTTTGGTAGTTTCTGCAACAAGACCCAGGGTGCCAGTGATCCATAAAGGTGGAGGAAGATGGAGAAGGGGTTCAGAAGTCCTGAGACTCCTCCCAAGCAGTTAGCTCTGGAACCCCCAATGATAGGGTGAAGAAGCCTGTCCCCCTCCCATCTCCTTGGCTTGGCGCACTTACTCTCAACCTGCTCTTCCCTCTTGCCGGTAGGGATGGGGGCCATGGCTGGATACAACAGTCTTTTATTCTTGAAACCTTTTTAGTTCAAGTTCTTTCAATATTTAGATGTTGGCAGATGGCAGGTGCATGGGCGAGGCGTGGTCCCAGTGCTGAGTGTCTTGCCATGGAGCAGTTCGCATCGCCTCCACTTGCCCTTGGAAGCACTTTTAAAGAGAAAAAGGAGATAGAAAATTTAGAAATCCTCCAGGTTCATTCGAAGTTAATATTAATTAGATTTTTCCATATATTTTACCTTCTACTGTGGTTCTGATTGTACCATGTTTTGTGTCTTGCATAGTGTGTATTTTGTGGAAGCCGCTGTATAATACACGGTATGTGTCTAGTTGGATTTTTGCTTTTGGGGTATCACTGAACATCTTTCTTTGATACTGAGTCATGGGCCTATTTATTCATGACCTCTTAGAATTCAAAGGACCGTAGCAGTCATTTAATTTCAGTAGTTGCCTGGAGTAGTAATGCCTTTGCCAGCACCCCCCAGTTGGTGTTCCTCCAGCTGCAGCTGTGGTAAAGAATGCCTCTTCCGTTTATAAGAGTTTCTCAGGAAAATATGGACTGGCGCATTACACAGTTTCTAGCAAGAATTTGTTGAGAAGACTAGAATGGTGCCAGATTTTAGCCTATCATTGTTGCTCTTTATATAGAATAGGCTTTGAAAAATGCTATCTTGTAGGCAGTTCATTTTAGTGAAAGGCATTTGGGTTAGATATTGGACACATCTTCCTGTCTCTGATCTTTAGACAAGTAACTTCACCTGGAGTTGGTGACCCCATTAGTAGCCAAAGGGGGCCATGCTTGCCTCACAGAACCTGTTCCTTAGTTGTAGCTTGGAGATAACTCTGCATTTGTAACCATAATCTCCTTCCACCCCACCCCATGCTTAGGCCTTGCTGCTGTGCTTCCAGCGTATAAAAATGTTCAGAGTCTTAGTTTAGAGAACATTTTGAGTTCATGATAACTAGTTGCATCAGTTCTGGCTATAATCACACGATGCTTGTGTCACTAACTTGGGTAAGGATTCTACAACAGGGGTTCTCAAACTATCTGATAAAGAATCTTTATTTTTTAAAATCTCCAGTCTTCCATGAACCAAAATTTTGGTAAAAATACAATAAAAATTTCATAGCAATAGCACATTGCTATGAAAAGTTTTTTCTTTATATTTTGCAATTTTTATTTTTAATTGAGGTAACATTGGCTTAAACATCATATGTGCTTTCAGAGGCATGCTGTGTATGTTTTTATTTTATTTTATTTTTTTTAAAGATTTATTTATTTATTTATACATACATACATACATACATACATACATACATACATACATACAAGCACTGGATACAGTCAGAAGTGCAGGAGGGTGAGAGAATTCACCAGAGCCAGAGCAGGGAACAGAACAGGCAGACCGACGAAATACACTGCTGAGGGGAAGCAGCCGGTGTGGCAGGAGAGGTCTGCGCCCCATGTGGGACCCTTGCCGGCTGCTGGGGATTGAACCGGCGCTGCAGAGGCTGCAGGCAGCTTCGCAGCCCAGCGCTCAACCGCTGCACCACCAGGGGAGGCCCTGTGTACGTTTTTAAATGCTCATCTCAGTGTTGGCGCTTTGTAGACTGACACTGGTCTGTGAGCCAGTTTAAGAACTACTGGCCTAGAAAACACTTCAGAAAATGGTAGTAGAAAGAAAAGGAAATGAAACTATTTTGTAAATCCAACATTAACACATCAACAAGCTGCTCTGTGGCCTTAGCTTCTTCTCTCTGACTGAGGACAGCTCATCCTGAAGAGAAGCAGACTGAAATCGGTGCCAGGTTGGCCTGTCACTTCTCTTGTGTGTGTGCCCCACTGACCCTTCTGCTCCCACTCCTGCTCCAGAATAGCAGCGCCCTCTGCAGTGGGCTGGTTGATCCATCAGCCTGCCCCAACACCATCGACCAGATGGTGGTTTTACCTGCTCCATTTGCTGTTTTTGTCTCATTTCTCTTCCTTTGGTTCTAGTGAGTTCACAGCTGCAGGCTATACATGCTTACTCTGCTCTTCCTTCTCCGGACCTGTCTGGTGTAGCTCTTCTTCACCCAGTTTCTCTCTGTCCTTTGGGTTCCATACTTAGAAATGTGGAGGGAGTTACTCCTGGACCTTACGTGCCCTACCCCTGAGGCCTTTCTGCATCTGTTCCAGTGTTCAGCTAAATATTCTGGCACTCATTTATTCTCACCCTAATCAATGGGTATTTTTAGAAAGTGTCATAAGAATGTGCCTTTCTGGATCAAGCTTATCACACCCCTTGAATTTATCCTTGCAGGGTGATGTGGCTTCATGATCACTGAGTTCTTCTATTTTTCTGCTGGCACTTAAATGCTCTCTGTCTCTCTCTCTCTCAGGCTGAGAATTTGAACAGGAGAGAAGGCCACTTGCATCCATGTGCTCAATGTTCTTGCTATGCCAGGAACTTCCTGGAGCACTGTTTGTGCCACCCTTGAGGGAAGCAGGGTGGGGTAGAGGTGCTGGTGCAAGTTGGGGACTTGGTGAACCTGAAATGAGCTGGAACCTGAAATGAGCTGGACCCTGCCCTGTGCTACCTTAAGCACACTGTTTCTCCTTTTTAAACTTCTGTAAAATGGGAGTAATAACAGAACAAATCTCAAAGGATTAAGTGAGATGCTGGGCACATAAGTGTTAAACAGCTAGGAGCTGCTGCAATTATAAATACCACTATTTTTCCATTATTTTTCCCTCTAATAAACACTGAAATGTTTTGACCTGCTTAAATTAGGGTTTCTAAACCTCAACTGTTAACATTTGGGCTAAATAATTCTTTGTTGTGGGGGCTGTCCTGTACATTATAGGATGTTTAGCAGCGTCCTTGCTCAAAAAAGTCCCTGTGCATTGTCAGATGTCCCTTGGAGGAGGGCTAAGGGTGAGGGCCAAATGATCCCTGTTTGAGACCCACTGGTTTAAAAGAATAAATATATTGTGTGTTCTAAGATGAAATAGAATTTCATCATTTGGAATTTCTTTGAACATTTTGCCTGTGTCATGGAATTTGGATTTTTTTTCCCTCTTTCTGTGTTACTACATGAGCGTTCAGATGTTCTTGAATTATTTACATGAGCCAAGGAATGATGTCTGTGGGGGGAGCCAGCCCCGCCGGCCCTGGTACTGATGGTGGCTCTTCTTGGCAGCGTTCTGTAAGAATTCCGTGGACGGCCTCTGGTACTGCTTCGATGACAGCGACGTGCAGCAGCTGTCAGAGGAGGACGTCTGCACGCAGACAGCCTACATCCTTTTCTACCAGAGGCGGACGGCGATACCCTCGTGGTCAGCCAACAGCTCAGTGGCAGGTAAGGCTGATGCAATGCTTGGGCAGTTTTTTTCAGGAGCAGATGATTGTACTTAGTGACCCAGAGAACTCCTCCAGGAGATCTCATGACTCTTAGTTTGATCAGATTCTCACTTTTGTGCATTGTATCTGGAAACTAGAATGATTGTAATCAAGGAAATGTGGGTAGGCTGCCAGCAGCTGTGAGCCAGGACAGAGTCCATGGAGGGGAGGCGCCTGGCACCGTCAGCGCGGTGCTTACAGTGCTGGGCATGAGCTGACAGGTGAGCTGGAAAGCTACACAGCTTGCTGCATTTGAGAATGGAGAGAGTGAGGGGCTTGGAAATAGAGTAGATCTGGCTTGTCCAGTTTGGTTGGGTTATCTTGGAGCCCGTCCCACCGAGCTACATACTTACCTCCGTGATGTCAGTATAATAATAACGCCTGCCTCCTGGGTTGTCTCGTGCTTCAGGTTCAGTAAGTCTACTCTAAAGCCATTTGTAAAGGGTCAAGTGCGTTAGAATTAGTTCTTTTTCCCATTAAAATCCACCTGGAAGAGGCAGAGGGCGCGCGCGTGAGAGAGAGAGAGAGAGAGAGAGAGAGAGAGAGAGAGAGAGAGAAAGCACGAGCGTATGAGAGGAATGAATATATTATAGCATCTGAAGGCTGTAGTGACATTAGATGCCTGGAGTTAGCTGGATGGGATCTGGCCCGTTGTGTGTAAACAGCACAGGCCCCAGCACCCAAATGTGATGTGATGCAGCCAGCATAGTCCCAGCAAGGGGCACACACTTCTTCGCAGAGTTTAAGAGAATGTTGCAGCAGACGCGAATGAGCTAATATATGACCACATTTGGGCCCTGCTTGTCTCAGAGGTTGTCAGGGGTAAGGAAGTTTGAGGAAGCTAAAAGGAGGATCCCCTGCTGAGAATCAATCTCTGCCCGGTACACCCATCTGTCCAGCCACTTGGTTAACAGGAAGCAGCAACCTCCAGGACTCTACTGCCTTCCCTCCTGCTCTCCAGAGTCTGAGGTTCGCTCAGAAATTAGACCCTCTTGAGGTTAACTTGAGACAACCGCGCCACTTCCTCTTGACAATTTAAGGCCTGTGGCTGTATGTGTGTGTTTTAATACCATGAGAATGATTACAAATGCACAAAACAGCGAGGCCAGGGAAATACCTGTGCTCCTCACTCTTTCTTTTTTACATTTAAAAGACGAGTTTATTAGGAAAAGGAGAATGAGAGAGAGAGGCACCTGCGCAGTCACAGCAGGCAGGCGAGCTGCTCTTTTCTCTTTGTGTCAGGAATGTTATTGCAGGTTCTTAAAACAGTGCCTGGCATGGAGGCACTTAATAAATATTTATAGAATGAAGATCTATGAGCAGATGTCTATATTCTGTTCGAGTGCCAGCACTTAGGACTTGGACTTTGCATTTGAAGTAATCTTCCCTGTCCTTGCATTCCATTGCTGCAAATGTGTGTGGGAGTTGGCCCTCCTTCCTTCATCTTAACAGGGTAGATATTTGAGCAGGTGTGATGTGGGGTCTAGGAATCGATGATGGCCCCTGGGTGATTACCAGCCCCTACTCGGGCAGCAGTTTCTCCATGAAGGGTGCCCAGCATTCCGGCCTGACCTCGGTGCCTGCTTTCTTTTTTGAAGGCTCGACAAGCTCGTCCTTGTGTGAACACTGGGTGAGCCGGCTCCCGGGGAGCAAGCAAGCCAGCGTGACCTCTGCAGCTTCCTCGAGACGCACCTCCTTGGCCTCGCTCTCTGAGTCCGTGGAGATGACGGGGGAGAGAAGCGAAGATGACGGTGGGTTTGCATTTTGTGACGGATTTCCAAAATGGTAACTCCTGGCCATAACACAGAGCCCCTCATGTTTAGGAACTAAGTCCCACAAAGATTGTGGGTGAATGTAACAGGGGTCACAGACAGTGGGGCTGCAGAGCTGTGGATGATGATCATAATAAGTAATATTTTATATAAATGGGGTGTTCATTGGCTTTTTTCTGTGACCTGGGACTTCCCCTTTCCACTTCATTGTTTTTCCACCTTTAATGTGGCAAGTGTGCAGGCTGGAACTTTAACTCTGTATAATATTGTGCACTTTTTTCCAAAGTGCTTGTTAAAATCCTCAAAATAACTGTAAGGGAACTCAGTGAAGTCATGATTGGCCTTGGGCCACCAGTGGTGTCTCCATGCCTGGCATGGAAGCTTCCTGACTCTCAGCTTTTCACCTTTCCACCACATTGCTTCCTCAGAGGATCTGTGTTGTGTTTTTTTAAGTACAGAAGCATCTAGAACAAAAGCTGTTGTCTCTGCTTTAAAGGTAGTTTTTAGGAATTCTGAAGAAGGTTGCCTTATAAAAGCTTTGAAAACCTGATAAAATTGAGCTGTGTTTTTACCTTCCTCTTCCCCTTGAGTAATGGCAGTGCAGCCCCTAGCTCTGTCGAGGACCCCAGGTGGTGTGGGAAGGACCAGGCAGCCAGAGCTCTCGAGAGCTGGAAGGAGAGGAGGGTGAGCTCAGCTTCTGTAATGAGCACGGTGACTCATCTGCCAACGAGTCTCATTCTTCGCCAGCATTTCGATCGCTGTAATCTGCTTCTAGTGGTGATGGCTGATTGTGAGCACATAAAATGGAGGAGCAAGCAGGGGACTGGGAGGCAAGTGCCAGCAGGGGAGATTGGCTCTGCGGGCCCAGCCACTGCTCTGGCTTGTTGCTTTATTTGCATTAGAACAGGATTGCTGAGCTCCTTTCTAGTCCTGACATTTTAGGAGAAACTGACCATTAATTTTCGCTTGTTTAGGTACAGGCTATTTTCAACACAGTCTTTAAACCTGGGGTCACTGTCTTTTCAACAATAAGCCTAGATATGGTTTGTCCCCAGTCTATTTTTAAACAGCTGGCTGGTGAAATCATTGACCTCTGAAGCATCGCTGTCGTCACACAGGGATGCCGGGAGCTGCCCATGGCACAGAGCCTCTCTCTGAGGGTCTCACCTGGTGACTCATAAATACCACAGCCGCTCATTCATTGTGCACAGAATTTAAATTAGAATATTTTCTTTGGCGTTTTTAAGTCACTCAGGATTTGGCATTTTAAGTGTGTTGTCTGTTTAGTTCTTTGCACTGTTCCTCTTCTATAGTCAATAATTACATGCCCACGTGTGGCCTTGAGTGAGGGACAGGGGGTTGTGGGTGGTGCTGCTAGCTGTACCTCTCATTATTTGTGAAATTTTAGGCTAGGACTTCACTTCTGTGAACCCTGGAGGCCCTTAGTAAGATGAAGAAGCTGGGTCACAATTAGTGAGCAGCTGCGGAGTGCCAGGTGTCTTGCTGGGCACAGGACTTTGAAGATTTTACTTAATTCTCAGAGTAGAAGAGTGATGGGCAAACTACAGGCCACAGACCAAATGCAGATCCTGTCTTTATTGTATATAGTGTTTTATTGCCACTCAGCCATATTTGGTTGCGTGTCAGCTGTGGCTGCCTTTGTGCTGCAGTGGCGGTTTGAGTATCTCACCTGTGAAGCCCCAAATATTTACTCTGGGCTTTTACAGGAAAAGTCTGCCTTATTCTGATGCAGAGCAAGAAGGTACAGAGAAATTACAGATCCCTGAGTTAGAATGCCCTCTCTTTTATAGAATGAACACCCTGGGTTCAGACATGTCAAAGTCACATGGCTTTCCTTAACCTGACACATGCTGGCTCAGAGGGCCACGCGCCTGTCTTTCCATGAGACTTTCCTTCCTTTCATCTTCAGTATCTTAAGATGTTGCTAGAACATTCTGTTGGTTTCATTTAACAAAATTCTCTTTGCTGTGATCCAGGGGGCTTCTCAACTCGACCATTTGTGAGAAGTGTTCAGCGTCAGAGCCTGTCGGCCAGATCATCTGTCACCAGCCCCTTGGCCGTCAATGACAATTGCATCAGACCGTCTTGGTCCCTGTCCGCTAAGCTGCAGATGCGCTCTAATTCTCCATCCCGCTTCTCAGGGGACTCTCCAATTCACACCTCCGCCTCCACCTTGGAGAAGATCGGGGAGGCGGTGGACGACAAGGTCTCCATCTCATGCTTTGGGAGCTTGAGGAACCTTTCTAGCAATTACCAGGAGCCCAGTGATAGTCATGGTCGACGGGAGCACAAGACTGTGGGTCGGGCCCCTCTGGCTGTCATGGAAGGAGTGTTCAGAGATGAATCCGACACCCGCAAAGTGAATTCCAGTGTTGTAGATACACAGAGAAAAAACTCGGCACAAGGGGATTGCTTGCCCCCCGTCTCTGATCCGTTTGATAACAATAATCAGATTGCATATGTGGATCAGAGCGATTCTGTAGACAGCTCTCCTGTCAAAGAGGTGAAACCCCTGAGCCAAGCAGGGTCTGTCACCAAGAAACCGGAGAGCACAACTAAGAGGTCCCCAGGTTCCAAAGGCCCCACCGAGCCGGACAGAAGCTTGCGGAAGGGGAGACCGGTCTTGGCAAGCCAGGAATCATCTCTTTCAAGTACATCACCTTCCTCTCCTGTTCCTGTAAAAGTTTCTCTAAAGCCTTCCCGCTCCCGAAACAAGGCAGAATCTTCTTCCAGGGCCAGTGGACGGCACTCTTCCCCTGCCCCTGCCCCACCCAAAAAGGCATCCTCCCCCAAGTCCCAGGACTCCGTGTCGTCTCCTTCCCCCCAGAAGCAGAAGTCAGCCGCTGCACTCACTCACGCTGCCTGCTCCACATCTGCCAAGAAAGCCTCGGGCCCCACCACGCGGGGCCAGTTCCCTCCTGGGAAGAGCAGGACTTCAGACAGGAGCCTGAGCAGAGAGGGTTCCAGACAAAGCCTGACTTCCGACAGAGCCAGCCTCTCCTCCAGCTCCAAGCCCAGCTCCCCGCGGGTGGGCCAGGCCAGGGCTGGGGAGGGCCGCGGGGGCGGGAAGCAGGTTAGGAGTTCCTCCATGGCCAGCCTGCGCTCGCCCAGCACCGGTGCCAGGGCTGGGCTGAAGCGGGACAGCAAGTCGGAGGACAAGGGGCTGTCCTTCTTCAAATCGGCCTTGAGACAGAAGGAGACGCGGCGGTCGACAGACCTTGGCAAGACAGCCTTGCTCTCCAAGAAGGCGGGCGGGGGCTCCCTCAAGTCGGTCTGTAAGAATGCCATGGACGACAAGGCTGAGAAAGGCCACCCGCCTCCAGCTACCCAGCAGCCACACGCAAATGCAGTGGGAAAAGAGCTGGTTGTCTCCAAAGACTCTACTGCTAAACATTCCCTGCTGTCTGCTCGCAAATCCAAGTCTTCCCAGCTAGATTCTGGAGGACCCTCATCGCCTGGGGGCAGGCAGTCTACTGAGAAATCCTCAAAAAAGTTACCTTCCAGCATGCAAACCTCTGCACGGCCTTCTCAGAAACCTCAGTGATATTCCTGTAATCCCAGTGTTTTATCTGTAAAGATGTTTATTGTTTATTTATTTAGGGCCTCCCCCACCAAAGCCCTCTATGCTTTTGTTTGTATTTTTTGGGTCATGTGCCTGGTGTGTGTGTGTGTGCGCGTGCGTGCGTGCGTGTGTGTGTGCACGCACGCATGCATGCATGAATGAATGAATGTATGTATGTGAGCGCTCACATGAGTGTGTGTGAGAGAGTTCAATTGCAAATTGTTAAAAGCGTCGCCTTATTCTGCCATTGAACCAAATAACAGCCATAGGCAAAGCATTGATACCAAGCTAACTGGAATTATTGTAGACAATACCCTGGACACTCCCCTAGCAATTGTATATATTTCTTTCTAGAGAACTCTGACTTTGGTTGGACACTAGGGTTTTGAAACCTGTGAACCAGTTAAGCTGTCATCCATGTGCTCTGTGGGAGGATGAACTATTTGACTTGGGTTTCATCTGAGCAGGATTTATCCTCACTGCAGATTGTCATGTGGCACCAGGAGCTCTAAAAACTGACACTAACCGTGAAAAACTGAGGGAAAACTGTTGCTTTCTGCACTTTGGCCCCATCTACCAGTCTTTGTAAAGGGCAATATTTATCACTGATGTTTCTCAGGTATATACTCAGCTAGACTAGCATGGATGCGTTATCAGTGCAAGGGTCAAAGAGGAAGGTGGCCTGTGGTGGCTGTGATTCTCCTACTGCCGCAGGTGGAAGTCTTGAGTGCTCGAAGTCTCCCGTGACCTGCATGTCTGCAAAGGTGCCTGTACCATAAGCGGTCTTGACCCTGGGGATGTATGTAAGAGGCGGCAAAGGGATAGCCAGAAGGCCAGTCACTAGTAGTTAACTTATTTTTTTCCTTCCAGGCTTGCTGGCTAAGGCCATGGGAGTTTTGAAAGGTAGTAGAATGGTTAACACTTTTGAGAGATTCCTGGGGGAAAAAAATGGATCCTAAGCTGGATGCGTGAATCTCTACTGTCCTCCTCCTCTGGTGTCCTTTGTGTGTTACAAGTGTGTGTTACAAGTCGAGCTCTCCGTGCTGCCCGCTGTGCATGCCGTGGCTTGGCAGCATTGGTGTTTCTACTCCCTGTGGCCTGGAGAGGAAAGAGGTTGCCCAGGCCCAAGAGTCTTCAGCGGGGGTTGCAGCCCTCTCAGAGCAGCAGTATGCACGCGTCTGATCCTGCCTGTCAGTCTGACTTACAACTGCTTTTCACTAACTCCTTTGTTTCTTTTTGTGCTTAAGATTTGCTCTCTTGCCCAGATCTCACAAGCAGGATTGGAGCACGCCCCGCCTGGCATCGTCAATGCAAATCGCCTTGCTTGTTTAGGAAAAAGGGAATCTCCAAAAAGCCTCACAAATAAGCTTGATAGTTTTGCAAACTTTTTGGAGGTATGCTGACCATTTCTAGGCTCCCCTCCTTTCAGTATTTTGTTTAAAGGTCAAAAGAGTCATGTTCCTGACTGTCCCTGAATTGCATTTGTCATTTTGCCATGAAATACATAGCACACGGAGTTCATATGCTTTTAAATATTGACTTAATTTTTAAGTTGTAGACGCATTGGGTTTGTGCTCTTGGTGCGCAGATCCACTGTGATCTCCCTTCTCAGTATTGCTGGATATGAAGTGACCAGAACAACACGTGTGCAAAGCCACGAATTCTGCACTGCCTTTTTTTTTTCCCCTTTCTTCTTTTTTTAATCCATGATTACCTCTTGGGAACTGTTTCCAGTAGGTCACTTAATTTTATTTTGCTGCTGTTTTTAGCTCTAGCAGGCCACTTGGAGTCTGGAGGCCATTTATATAGTGGGTAGCTGGAATTTTAGACCCTGGGAATATTTAAGACTTACATACTCAGCCTCGTGAAAGTTACCGTAGGCACCATGAAATTCATGCCACATGAGCCTGTGGGCCATGGCTCTGGGTCCTGCGCTTGCTGGGTCCTGCTCTGGTGTCTCGGGCTCGCTGTGAAGCCTCTGGTTTCCCAGAGCAGCATCTCTGTCCCCTGTCCGAGCCTGGCTGCCAGCGGCTGTTAATTCCTGCTTCTAAAAGCATGTGAACAGCCCCATCAGTGTTGGCCACTGCTAGCTTTACTGTATTGCTTTTATTTCCTGGAAAGATGCACCAAATAGAGGGTCATTGATACCAGGAATTGTTTAATTTGAACTCTTCCTCTTTCTTTAAGAAAGAAATTTGAAATCTCATTTGAAATCTCCTCTCTGAAGCAGTCTTAGAATTATAGTTTGACTATACAATGGGTTTTAATAGGCATATGGAGGGGTGGGGGTTTTAATCAGTTAAGCATTAATAGAAAGTGGTTTAATTTTCACAGTGGTAAATGTTTTTATACTTGAGTCCTTCAGGAATGGATTTTCCATTATGTTTTGTGTCTTTGAAAAAAAAAAAGCAAAAACTATAGACTACTTTAAATTTTCGGTGGGATCCAGAAATAAAATTTCAGTGTCTATAAACTGTATGTCTGTGGAGTTTAGTCCTTGTTTCAGATATAAATGGGAAAAAATTCAGGAAGCATTAATGGCATTATCTAGGCATCTTGAAGCTGTGATATTTCTGTGCTTGGTAAACCATGAAATTTCTTGTTAAACATCCTTAACTACTAGGTGCAGCTTTAAGTCAAGAAAGGATATTTTGCCCCAAAGTTTAGAGGTGCCCTTTGACCTGAGAAATACCTTACTGTACTTCTTCAGTTCATTTGTTAATAGTGTTAGGAACTTGGGGTGTGTTTTGTTTACTTACTGCACGATGAGCATGTGTGTGTTTGGGTTAAAAGTCATTTGCAAAGGACGGTAGGCCCGATCAGAACACTCATTTTCTGGTACACATAAAATAATCAGCAGTAGTGTTGCGTCTGTAAAGTTTGTTTGCTTTAAGGAAACTTTTTATTCTTCTCGTCTTTTCCTGTACACATCCAATGCACTGAGACTCTTACCGTTCCTTAAGAAAGCCCTGTGCAAGCCTGGCCTCTGTTAAACCCTTCTCTAATGTAGAAGCGTAAAGAAACTGTTAAGCTTATGCCATCTCAAGACCTTCTCCCCTTTTGTATTTTCTAATCCTGAAAGCAGCCTACCAGAAATAAGTCTCCTACGCTGGGCTAACGGAGACAGACGTGGAAGTGTTTGCCGTATGCTGTAACACTGCACTTAGCTGGGAGGCTGTCCTGGCTCTTTGTAATCATTCTTTCATCATTCATTCATTCATTCATTCTGCAAGCATTTGTTGAGGGCCAGCTTTGCTTGTAGAGGCAAGCTGGAAGCTTCAGGAGTTGCTGTGGCTGAGCAGCCCGGGGGGCACAGCCCATGACCTGGGAATGCCGATCATGTCCTCGGAGCTACAGGCCTCTGGAACAGAAAGAAGGGAAGGATTCTCGGTGAATTGGCCAAGGCCCAGGAGCCTCTAATGCAAATCTGTCGTGTTTTGGAAACCAACAGTGCTCTTCATCTTTGGAATCATTCTACTCTGCCATCCACTTTTCAGACTGAGCTCTCTGTGTTCCTTAGGGGTCAAAAGTCTGTTGCAAAGTCACTTCATCAGAATTTGGTCATCTGTGTTCGTAAGAGATGGACCAGGGATATTTCTTAGGTTATCCTAAAATAAGTACCATGAAGAAAAATAGGAACGGTACATAAAAGAAACAGTAGTGTCAACTTTTAGGAACAATGAGAAGAAAGTAGTTGCGAACAAAGCTCTTTTATTTCAGATAAACATTTTTTAAAGGAGATCGACATATCACTTTGCATCTTGACGTTGAAGAGCCGAGGTTATCATTTCTTACATAGTGATCGTGCTTACTGGATTCAAAAGTAATCAGGGTTACTGGGTCAGATTTTGAGATAGTCTGCAAATCAAAAGCACACTTCCAATAAAATATAATCCATGAGGCGCGTTGAACTTTGTATCACTTGTAATGGAGAAGAGCAAAACTTGCTGACAAACCAGTGCCTGAATCATAAACATAAACACAAAGTGGCTGTTATTCTGCAGGCTGTCTTTAATTTCACAGAGGGTACATTATTGCTCAAGCTGACTACATATTTTGAGAGGAAATCCTATACTTTTATTTAAATGGATGCCTTTGGGTCAGCTTCCAAAATACTTGTTTTTGCAGCTGCATTTTAAGCATGACCAATTCTTTTTTAACCACAAGTTATGAAAAGGATGTTGCATGGCTCCAACTAACCCAGAAAGCATGCTCTTACTACCTATGCAAGCAGCTAACATACAAATTAGAGACGACTAAATGTAAGTTTTTTAAAAAGAGGCAACTCTTAAATTGTGGAGCTCTATTTTTGAATTTGTAATTTTTTAAATGTGGCTTAATCGTCAATATAGAAGAGCATGAGTATGGATTATTTTGCTTTGCACATGTTTCTCTGCTGATTTTTTTCTTTCATTGTTGGCAAGATTGTGTGTAAAATAAGATTTTGCAAGCGGGGGTGGAATTGGATACGTTGAACACACCGATTTATATACTATATTTAGCCTGAAGACTTTCCTAAAGTATTTTGTTCTAAAAGAAAAAAACCTGCCATTTTCTATAGATTTTAATTTTTTATATCTTCTAGGGTCCTATCGTCACAGGAAAGAATGTGGCTTCTAATAGTGCTAACAATTTTAAAACGCTTTTGTAGAGACTTAGAGCTGTTTTGAAAGCTTGGACCGTCCCATCTGTGGTCACAATAAGGCCAAACTTGTGGAATATGTGGTAGCCTTGTGTAGATTAGGTTCCAGATCTAACCCACGTTCATTTAAAATGGTGTTTCTTGCCTTTGTGCAGAAGGGAGACCTATTGCAGACTTGGGAGGCTTTTTCAGATCTCACACACCCTTGCACCCCAAGACTCTCAGCCTCTTCTGAATGGCTTGTTTGAGATTCTGATTCACTAGAATCATCCAGGAACTTTTAAAAACACCTGGGGCCCACTCCCAAGCTTTTGATCTAATTCATGCAGGGTGCGGAGCCCCAGAAGCAACCTGTACTTCAGAGTTCCTCCGTGGTCCTGATGCAGCTGGCATTGAGAGCCACTGTGACGCGCCCTCCCCTGCTGTGTCGTGGTGAGAATTGCCGCGATACCAAGTCCTCAGGAAGAGTCCTGAGTCCCGAGTCCTCCGTGTGCTCTATTTTGATGGAGAGGGTTTCAAATGAAGGGCCCTTTCTGGTTTGAGCCCTGATTGGGGAGGTGGGGCATTTTGTGGGCAGCCCAGCCCTTGGCTGTGTGATGGGAATCAGTGGTCTGTAGTTGGCTGGAGCAGGCGGGGTGGCCCTGGGGGTTGTGTCCTTCCCCTGGATGCGTGGTGTGTCTTGACCCAAAGGAGAGCAGGAAGTCACCCCGAGTTAGAAAATGCCTTCAAGGACCTTGGAAAAGCTGTCCCTGATTCTGATAGACTAGTTGTCCTTTGTATAATAGCAAACCCCAGGTTGCTGCTGAATTTCCTTTTTAGCTCGTTCTTCACACAGAATGGTTTTTAGTTTAAAGTGAATGTGAAGCATTTTATTTGGAGTATTTTTTTTTTTTTGGTAATCCTCAGTATTTTTTCATGTTATTAAAAATATCGGATAATTTCCAAAAATTTGGCAGTCTTATGATACCTATGGAGGCAAATGAAATATAGTTTTAATCTGTGGTGAGCTGAATGCACTATGACATCTTTAGAATAGTCTGCTGTGCTGCTTGGGTGGTTTCATCCTGTTCAGCATCACATGGCCTACCAAAAAAAAAAAAAAAAAACCCACACACACACACAACTTACCTGGTGTTTTCAACATTTCAAGGAATAAAGAAGTAAAAATCTGAGTTGGAAATGGGTCCTCTGGAAAGCCCAGCCAGGGTGGGGTTCCCTGTTGTAGTCATGACAATGCAATATGAAATCTCCCAGGTGCTATTCTACACGGGCTGGTGTCTTTACACCAAATGGGGAGGCAGTGGGGTGTTTCCAAAGTGGACGTTCTCCGGAGGCTCAGATATTTCTCTTCCCTGGAGGTTTGCTCACCAACTGTGCCTCTCACCACTGGTTAAAATTGAATTCAGGCCTCATTACAAAAGTAGGTTCTTGATTGAACTCTTCAGTTTTTACACTGGAATTTCTGTAGTTGTCTTAAAAGCTGCATGTCCTATCTCTACACAAAATGCTCTGATATTTTCATGCACCACTCAGAGTGAGTTCTGTGTCGTTTTCCTCTTCAGTTGTGCAGTTGCACAGAGTGCAGGATATCTCTCCTTGAGGTGGAAAGAAAGTGTATCATACATTTTAAATTATTTTAGATCAAGTGCATGAGATGTGCCACTAACGTCTGTTATTTATTTGTATGTTTTATTCAAGGTGTATGCACTTTCAAGAAGCAGAATTTCTATTTTTATGTTTAAAGCATTTTATTTCTGGAACAGCAGTTGATTATATAGTGTACAGTTGGAATTAAGAGAAAAGTGGAAAAATGTAACAAAATATAATAAATTTATTACATGATGCCCTCTCCAAGCCATATTCCTCTTTCTCCCCTTGCCACCCTAAATCTTTCTGGTGTTGCCTAACCTTGGAAATGAAGCAGAAATTGTGTTTGTCTTTCTCTGATCTACACAAAATGCTTTAAATCAAGGTGTTAAGTGAAAAATTACAGAAAAGATACACACAGATAATACATCCATAAAATTTTAAACGTAACTGTGCTTGCTTAATTTTCACAACTAGTGATGATTATTCCCCCTTTCCCAGAGGCATTTTGTCCTAAACCATGGAACTGGACAAGAATTCACATTCTGACTTGATAGCAATATTTCCTAATATTTCCTTCTGCCAAACTTCATGATGGGAGGAAGTAACAGTACAGAAGGACCATTCTCATCTAGCCACACTCTCGCCCCTGAGAGCTTTGCTGTTAAGCATCCTGTTCTCTGAACGGTTTTCTGGAGGTCTTTACAGCCCTCTGGACAGGACTGCCTATGTAGGATGTCATGCCACTAGTGGTCACTTGGGGGCACTAAAGATCACTGTCAAATGTATTCTCAAAGTCCAGAGGTTTATGCTTACTCTGTGGAAATGCTCATTCAATACCATTTGAGAGCATTCAGTGAGGAGCCATCATTCTCCATAGAAACTTAAATACTCATCACAGAGCAGATATTTGCTGAAAGCATGGCATTATGGCTTGGGCTTGGAGCAGGAAGACCACTCCCGACAAGTACGACCCACATGCCATGAGACCCATTGCATCAGTTACAAACCTTTTTAATTTAAATAGTAAAGTCTGGCTCTAGGTTCTGTAAAGTGTTTAACCATGTAGTCCATTGACTAGTCAAGAGGTTTCATTATGCCTGGAAGTGTGTGTCAGAAGACGTAGATTTAATTGCCCTGCAGATATTTGAGGATCATTTTGTCTGTCTTAAAAATTTGGAAGATTATTTTCAAGTAGTTGAATGATCAGTGTCGCCCTACACACCTTTCCTGCCACTGTGGCATTTGGTGCATTTCTTCGGCTTTGGGGGCATCACAGAGGCCCACAGGAACAGTGCCAGTTCCCTAGACTCAGGGCCAGGGTGTTACATTCGTTATTCCCTCAGAGGAAGGAAGGGAAGCCAGGGCGTGGGAGGATGGTGCCTGCCTTGGAGTTCCAAGTCCATGAGAGGTGGCAATGGAGGAGATCCCCCTGTACACAGTCCACTCAAAATCGAAGTCTGAGCTCCTTGCAATATCTCCTGTGGACCTGGATGCTGGGGGCATGGCCACACCCTCAGCAAGCTTGCTAGCTGGTTGGTGTCAAGCTGGTTGACAAATAAGCAAGTACTGCGATGCCATTAACTTAATGCTCCCAAGACATTACTTCTCTACTTCCTCTGTAATTTCCTGGTGTTCCGCCTAGCTGCCTGTTGCCACTCACCCCTTTATTTCCTATACATTGTCACTCACATGCCACTGTCTCCAGGAGACCTTCCCTGACCACCCTTCCAGACATCGCAGCTCACTGCCCATCCTCTCTCCTTCCTTATTTCCTCCATAGCGCTTATCACCAGCCACCGCAGTCTGTGTATGAGCTCTCAGGAGAGCAGAGATGTCTGCCGTTCTGTTCACTGCTCTTTTCCCAGCTCCTAGGAGAGTGCCAGGCACATGGTGTTGACTGAATGCATGGATTTTTTTGGTAATCCACTAAACCCTCTGAGTCTGTCTTGCCATCTAGAAGATGGAGAACAGCACCTGCCTTGTAGCATTGTGAGGGTTAGCAGGACTGAGACAACTAAGCATTCAGCACAGTGCCTGGTGCAGGGGATACCCCTCATGATGTCCTGGATCAGAGGCCACCCTTTGGTGGTTTTAAAGAGGAGAGGGCATGGGAGCATAATGTCCATTCCAGACTGGGAGCCTGCCCATACTTTAGGATGTAGGGCACAAAAGCAGGGAGCAGTGGCTGAAGGACAGAAGGATTTGTAGAGGCCCCATCTAGCAGCACCTTTTATGACCTACTATATTTGTTCTGAAGTAAATGAGAATTGGGAAGATTTTAATTTAGGAGAGAGATGAGATCCAGTTTGCATTAGCATGGTCACCATGGCAACAACACGGTCCCAGCAAGCCTGGTTAGGTGCTTGTTCAGGAATCTGAGTGCCACCTGGGGAAGGGCAGACCTAAGGCAGTGGACAGAGAAGAGGGAAGCCTCTGGTGTGGTGACTGTTCAGGCCCCAGGGGTGGGCTGCTAGGTTCAAATTCTGGCCCCATGACTTCCAAGCAGAACAACGTTGGATGTG
Organism: Talpa occidentalis; assembly: GCF_014898055.3. Taxonomy (NCBI): domain Eukaryota; kingdom Metazoa; phylum Chordata; class Mammalia; order Eulipotyphla; family Talpidae; genus Talpa; species Talpa occidentalis. The sequence continues at coordinate 90,150,319 of NW_023601212.1, forward strand.
TATTTCTCTATAACTAAAATTCTTCTGTAAAATGTGGTAGTTAATCTGTACATGATCAGGGGGAAGCTTAATTGGAGTGATTGATTGGTTTATTGACATTGACCATATTATACTACTATATTTGTTTTGTCTATGAACTTACTGGGTTCTTTTTATTTGTTGCAGCCTCTTTTGTAATTTTTCCTCTTCCTTGCCTCTCTCTTAGATCAATCAAGCATTTTAAAAATTCCATCTCCCCCTTATAATTCATTCTTTTAGTGATTACCCTTGTGGTTTCAACAAACATTTTTAATTTATAAGAGTCAAAACATTAGTAATTTTTACACTTTCAGGAACCCAGAATACTTTCCATTTCCCCCTTTCCACCATTTGGTTCTTGTGGTGTATACACAGACACTTATATAACTTCATATAACGATATTGTTAATGTTTGAAGTCAGTGTTCAATTAGGTTTACCGATGTATTTACTTTTTTTTTTTAATAGAGGCATGTTTTATTTATTTATTTGTTTGTTTGTTTTGTTTATACAAGCACTGGGTACAGTCAGAAGCGCGGGAGGGTGAGAGAATTCACCAGAGCCAGAGCGGGGAGCAGAGCAGGCAGAAGGACCGAAGTACACTGCTGAGGGGAGCAGCGGGCGGCAGGAGAGGTCTGCGCGCCATGTGGGACCCTCCTCTGGTGGCCGGGGAGCAGCTGGGGATCGAACCTGCGCCGCAGAGGCCGAGGGCAGCTTTGCAACCCAGTGCTCAACCGCTGCGCCACCAGGGAGGCCCACCGATATATTTACTTTAGATTGCTCTTCATTCTCTCCCGCATTTTGCTGTTTCTGTGATCATTTTCCTTCTGTCTGAAGAATTCCCTTTGGTGTTTCCTTTTGAAACATGTGCTAATAATGCACTCTTTTAGTTTTTATTTGATTGGAAATGTCTTTATTTTGCCTTTGCTTTTGAAGGGTATTTTCACTGGGAATAGAATTCTAGGTTGGAAATTTTTTTCATTTTTCTTCCATGGTTGTCTGCCCTTTCTTGTTTCTGCTGATAAGTCAGTTATTAGTCGTAAAGCTATTTTTTTGAAGAAAGTTTTTTTTTTTTTTTATCCTAACTATTTGAAGATACCACTCTTTTTCATGAGTTTTATTATAGCTGGGCACAGGGGTGGGCTTTAAAAATTTGTTTCTATCCTGCATTTAATGAATCAGACTTGGAAACTTTTAAGTCATTTCTTTATTGATGCTGATCCATTTTTTTCTAGGATTCAGTAAAAGGGATCACCATCCACCCAGCTGCTTGTCCCAAAAACCAGGGATCCATCCTTGACTCTACTCTTTTCATCAGCCTCATCCTTACCTCAGATATACTCACAAACTTTCTGCAATTAAGTTCTAAACCTTCCCATTTCTCTTTTGCCCCACTGATAACACCCAGGTGTAAGCCACCTGGACTCTTGATGGGGTGTCTACATCAGATGGCCCACTTCTCCAAGTCCATCTGCCATCACTCTTCCTTCACCTCAGGCACAGAACCCTTAGTATCTGGACCTCAGGCCCTCGGCACTGCTGTTTCCTCTGCCGGGAATGCTCTTCACCCTTGATGCTCATGTGGCAAGTCCTTTCTTAGCTCAAATTGAACCTTGGGAAGTCCTACCTAGGCCACCATGTCCAGTGTTATCTTCCCATCTGAAGTTAATCTTTGTCTCAGGACCCCGCTCGATGTTCACATTACTTCACAGTCTCCAAAATTCTTATTTATTTCCTTGCCAATGTATCATGTGTCTTCCCCACCAGGATTGGTTGTCATGAGAAAAGAGTCTTTTCTCTCTTTGCTCTGTTACTTATGCCATTTAGGATGCTTTCAGCTCCAAGTGACAAAATGTTCAGCCAATGTAGGCTCCATTATTTCAGTTATTTACATATATAGACTAAGACACAGCAAATGACTTATCTAAAAATCACAAAGGTAAAAAGTGGCAGGTCTTGAATATGGACCTAGGCCTATTACCTCAAAGCTTATGTTAGTTTTTTTTTTTACACTGTAACTTTAATACTCCACACTATATTAAATAAGGTAATCTAATAATAAGCACATGTCTGCAATTACCAGATTTTCTTTTTACACTATAGCTTTAATACTCTACACTACATTAAGTAAGGAAATCTAATAATCAGCACATGTCTGCAGTTACCAGAGGGGAGTCGTCTAGATTGTATAAAGTTCTTTGTTATCTCTGAGTAATTTTCACTATGGTAAACTCAGGAAATGGGGAAATTTCTACTTTTTGGTAACAATTTAGTAGAACCTCCTTACCTCAGTTTTTTGCAACTTAAATAATTTTAGACTTAGAGAGAAGTTGCAAAACTCACTCAGGGAATTCCTATATACTCTTTATTCAGTTCCCCCTAATATCAGCGTATTGCATAACCATAGTACAGTAATCAAGGCTGAAATTAAGTGGTGTGGTACTATTAACTAATGACAGGCTTTACCTAGATTTCACATCCAATCCCAGAACCCACCCTGCAATTAATTGTCACAACTTTCTATTTCCTCCAGTCTGTGACAGCTACAATCTTTAATGACCTTGACAATTTTGAAGAGCACTGGTCACTATTATTTAGAATGTCCGTCAGTTTGGGTTTGTCTCACTCACTCTCATGATTTGGTTGAGGGTTCACATCTTTGGCAAGATGCTTTTCTCAGTTCACTGGGGGTGGGGAATGACACTGACATTTCTTATGATTGGCAATGTTTTTTAAATTTCTTTTTAATATAATTTTTAAAATTTTTTCCATCATTGTTCATTTTTAAACAATATTTGCTTTCCCCCACACCCTCGGATGTAGTGCCCATAGAGTTTCCTACACCAATGCACCCGTGCACCATCACCTCAGTCCCCTGTGCTCTTCACTCCCTCCCTCCCTCTGATCCCTCTCCCTCCTGTTCCTTGCAGTATGTCTCTGATTTATAATTGTCCGTTTTTGCTTTGCTGTGCTTGGTACTGTTATTATTTTTTTACACTGATGTCTTGTTGGGTTTCCCTATATTCCTGCTATAAGTGAAACTATCCGATATTTTTCTTTTTCCTTCTGGCTTATTTTACTGAGCATAATTCCTTCTAGTTCCATCCATGTTGCTTCGAATGGCATGAGTTTATCTTTTTTGATTGTTGAATAATATTCCATTGTGTATATATACCACATCTTCTTGATCCAGTCATCTATTTTGGGGCATTTGGGTTGTTTCCAGGTTTTACCTATTGTAAATAGTGCTGCAATAAAAACAGGTATACGGGGGTTCTTTTGAATCAATGTTTTTGTGTCCTTTGGGTAGATCCCTAGGAGTGGAATTGCTGGGCCATATGGTAGCTCCATTTTTAGTAGACTGAGGAATCTCCACACAGCTTTCCATAGTGGTTGGACCAATTTGCACTCCCAACAGCAGTGTAGGAGAGTTCCTTTTTCACCACATCCTCGCCAACATTTGTTGTTGCTTGTTTTTTGATATGTGACATTCTTACTGGTGTAAGGTGGTATCTCAATGTGGTTTTAATTTGCATTTCCCTGATTATCAGGGATATTGAACATTTTTTCATATTCCTGCTGGCCATTTGCATTTCCTCTTTAGTGAAATGTCTTTTAAGTTCTTCTGCCCATTTCTTGACTGGATTGTTTATTTTGTTTTGGTTGAGTCCTGTGAGTTCTTTGTATATCTTTGTGATCAGTCCCTTATCAGTTGACTGGAGTGCAAAGATTTTTTCCCAATCAGTGGGGTGTCTCTCTGTTTTGGTTAATGTCTCTTGCTGTGCAGAAGCTTTTCAGTTTGATGTAATCCCAGCTGTTGATGTTTTCCTTGACTTTCTTTGCTTTGGGTGATGAGTCTTTAAAGATGTTACTGCTATGTATGTCTTGTAGTGTTTTACCTATATTCTTTATATTTTATGGTTTCAGGTCTTATGTCCAGTTATTTTATCCATTTTTAGTTGATTTTTTTGCACAGTGAGAGGTAGTGGTCTAGTTTCATTTTTTTGCATGTGGTGGTCCAGTTTTCCCAGCCCCATTTATTGAATAAACTGTCCATATTCCATTGCATAGTCTTTGCTCATTTGTTAAAGATCAGTTGTTCATATAAGTGTGGTTTTATTTCTGGGCTCTCTATTTGGTTCCATTGGTCTGTGTGTCTGTTTTTTTTTCTAATACCAAACTGTTTTAATTATTATGGCTTTGTAATATAGCTTGAAGTTTGGAAATGTGATACTTCCTTTTTCCTTTGTTTTCATCAGTAGGGCTTTAGCTATTCATGGTTTTTTGTGGTTCCATATGAATTTCATCAGTATTTGTTCTATTTCTTTGAAGAATGTCATTAAGATTTTTATTGGAATAATGTTGAATCTGTATGTTGCTTTTGGTAGAATGGACATTTTAATAATGTTAATTCTTCCTGATTGGCAATGTTTAGTCACTTGGTTAAGTTGGTGTTTTCTGAGTTTCTCCATTGCAAAGTTCCTGTTTTCCCATTGTCCTTAGTCACTCTTGCAGAAGATATAGTTAGTGCAAATATCCTGCCTCCTCTCAAACCCATCCATGACTCTTGTCTGCAATGATCTTTATTACTGTGGTATTCTATTCTACTAGCAAAAGAAAGGCATCTTAAAAGCCTAACTTAACAGGAAGTTCAGAAGCAGGGCCGGTGCAGGGGAGCCCACAGCCCTGACAGTGTCATCAATGACCAAGACCTTATTCTTGTTGCCATTCTCAGCATATTAGCATATTTGCATTTCATTTATAGCAAATTTATCCTCAGATTTGGCATCACTGGCTGCCATCATTCTGTAAACTTGACTGCATCTAGTTGAAGGTGGGGCCTTACTCTGCCTATGTCTCTTGACCAGTGAAGACAATATTCCCCAGACTCACCCCCAGTATCTGAAAACTCACATCCCATGGACCAGGATCTTGCTTACCTGCTTTTGAACACACTGTTAGGACAGAGAAGGAAGGGAGGAGCTGGCATGTCCAGTCAACACTGGGGATGGATGGGTGGGCACTGGCAGAGAAGAAACTCCAGGGAGTGAGCAATAGGGAAGCAGCCCCTGGGTCTGGCACACTGTGACCCCTCAACATTGGAGCAGCGCCTGGATCTGCAGGAGCTCAGTGAGTCTGGAGTGAGTTCTTGGTCTCTGGCCTGTGATGTTCACCGCCATTACCTGGAAGCATTAAGCGCTCTGGCCTGCAGAGAGTGGACCAGGTGGCAGACCAGCCAGGGCACAGAAGCCCTCAGCTTCACACACCCTCGGCTTCATCATGCTGTCGTCTCCAGCAGCACTGTGCACCTCTGGCCCTGCAGTCCCCTCTCCTGGAGCCTGGCTAGAACCGAGAAAGCCACCACCTATGCTCAAGAGCCTCTCAGGGGCCGTGGGGCGCTGGAGGGAATCCCTGATGTGTATGCTCAGGAGTCTGGCTCTGGGGGCCTTGGCCGCAGCCTGGTAGCTTGTTTGGTAAATAATGACATTGTTATAAATATTTAATAAGTCAAGGGACTGCAGCACATGAAAAATTGATGAGGTCCCCGTGCGGGAACTGCGGGCTTCGCTCCCCACGCAGCGCCGGGGAGGCGGGTGAAGGCTGACACCTGTGTTTGCGGTAGGGCTGATGAATGGCCGGAGAAATAGTCGCCATGTTTAGGAAGCGTCCATCCATCACGCCGGAGTTTAGGCTGAGGGAGGAACTCGCCGCCATCAATATTGCCCGTGTTTATTAAGCACCGCATGTTGAAGGAGACAGCGGGTCCCGCATGGGTCCCGGGAGCAGCGCCTGCAGAAAGGGCACGGCGGCTCCCTGATGAATGACTTTAATAAGAAGCAGCTTGGAAGTACCTTCAAGTAAGAAACTAATAACAATAATTAGATGTTTCTTAATCATTTATTTATTTTATAATTTATGCCCTGCCTGCTTCCGGAAAAAGAATGGAAGGGGCTGGCAATTAAAACACATCTACCCAGGAAGGTTCAAATGAAGATAAACAGGAGATCAGAAGCCCTGTTGAGGGAGTGAATTTTTCTTAATCAACTTTCCTGCCACCCACCAAGAATACTGTACTCTCTCTCCTGCGTGGCCACCTTTCGCTCCAGAGCCCCGGCCTGGGGCAGACTTAAAACAGCAGCCAGGGGCGTTGGGGGGACAGCAGGGTGAGGCGGAGTGGGGTGTGACCTGTACTCTCAGCATCTCAGCCCTGGGCTTCCAGCCACATTTGCATTTTATTTATCATGGCTCCAAACAAATCTGTGTGTCTGTGGCAGGGCAGCATGAAAAATTAATGCCCCTGTGTCAGGCTGAGCTTGTCAAAGTGACAGTGCAGAAAGGGAATAACAAAAGGGTGACATGCGTGGCACTTTCTACTTAACAGTCACCCTCGTGTCCTCCAGGGCTTTCCCCCCAGCCTGCAGGTGGGCTAAGGGCTTCAGCAGGCAGACCCTCTCGCTGGCTGATGGCAGAGCCTGGACCCTCACAGCAGCCCTGGTCTACAGCCTGGAGGCCACCACCCTCTCCTCCCTCAGTAGGACCAAGAAACATGGTTGAGGGCAAAACTGGGTGACCAGTTGCCTGTCTGGCTCAGAGAAGAAGGCGCCCCCCAGAGGATTCTCAGAGGGCAGAGGTGTTTAGAGAGCCTCAGTGGTGGGATTACATGGGGAGCAGGTGGGCAGGAGAGGAGGGTGGGTGGAGCACAGGTGTAAGCAGCTCTTGTTTCAGAACCTCTGAGAGAGGTAGAGTGGATGTTTCCTCAAACATTTGGATGCTCAACAAATGTTTGTTCAGTGTGACTCTGATATTATATGGCGTCTTTCTGACCTGCCGGAATAGCTCCAACTTCCTGCAGCAAGGATGGCCTAGGAGAGCGCTTGAAATCATGGATTCTGGAGCCAGACCACTGGGTTCAAGCCCCAGCTTTACCACTTCTTAACTTGGTGGCCTTGGGCAAGTCTTTCACATTTATGTGCCTCCTTGTCATACATGTGAAGTGTTTAAATACAATCTGGTGCTTGGCATTAATTGGAGGGGGATTATTATTTCTCTAATCTTCATTCAGTAAATGAATGATATAAGAAAGTAACTTGAAGTAGAAAGAAAAAAATTGGAAATAAAGAACTGAACCAAGGAAGACACAGAATAAACCAAGGAAACAGTTCCACTTACAAACAGGATCAAAGGATTAAAATGTTCAGGAATAAACAAAAGAGATGCAAAATTTGTGTACTGAAACTACAAAACAGTACTGAAAAACATTAAGGAAGATTTAAATAAATAGCATCCCATATTCATGAACCGGAAGACAGCATTGATGAGCTGCAAATTGATGTATAGATTCAGTGAAATCCCTAGCAAAGCCACAACTGGTTCCTTGGCAGCAACTGACTGGTACTAAAATTAAAATGGAACTCTAAGGGACCCCAAATAACCAAAAAGAAATCTTGAAAAAGGACAAAGTTGGAGGACTCAGTCTTCCTAATTTCAAAACTTATTAGAAAACTACAGTAGTTGAGACAGTGTGGTACTGGTGTAAGGACAGACATACTGATCAATGGAATAGAATTAAGTATCTGGAAAAAGATCCTCACATTTATAGTCAACTGACTTTCAACAAGGTTTATTGGGACAATCCAGTTGGAGAAAGAGCAGTCTTTACAACAAATGGTCTTGAAGCAACTGGCTACCACATGCAAAAGAATGAAGATGACACTTTAAACAAAAGTTGGCTCAAAATGGTCAAAGACCTAAAAGTGAGTGCTAAAACTTAAATTCTTAGAAGACAACATAGATGCAAATCTTCCTCATTGGACATCAAAACAAACAGAAGGGGGAAAATGGATAAATTTGATACCATCAAAATTAAAAACTTTTGTGCTTTAAAGGACACCATTGAAAAGTGAAAAGACACCCCATAGCATGGAAGAGAATTTTTGCAAATCGTATTTCTGTGAGAAGCTTGTTTGAGCACATATGATGAACTCTTACAACTCAATAATACAAAGGCAATCCAATGTAAAAGTGGGCAAAGAATTGAATACACAGTTACTGAGAAAAGACATGCAATCAGCTAAAAAACACTGGAAAAAGTGTCAACATCATTAACAATCAGGGGAATAAAAACCAAACCTATGATGAGATATCACTCTACGTACATTCTACATACATTCTACATGTATTTCCAAATTGGAACACTTACATATTTTGGTGGGAATGTAAATTAGTGCAGCTACTTTGTAACACAGCTTGAAAGTTTCTCAAAAAGTTAAACAGAGTTAACATATAACCCAGTAATTCCACTCCTAGGAATATATCCCAAATAATTGAAAACAGGTGTTCAAAAAAAACTTGTACATGAATATTTATGGCAGCATTATTAACAATAGCAAAACAAGCAATTCAAATGTCCATTTCTCAATGAATGGATTAAAATATGTGATATAGTCATATCATGGAATAATATTCAGAAATTAAAAAATGAGGGACCAATACATGCTACAACATGGATAAACTTTCAAAACATGCTAAGTGGAAGGAGCTGGTCATATAAGAGCACAGAATGTATCATTCTGTTTATATGAAATGTTCAAATAGAGTCTAGATGGAGTTGCCTTGGCTGTGGGCATGCGTCTGAGGACAGCAGGGTGAGAAGGCAGGAGGATGTTGGGGTAAGATAGGGAGACCTTCAATAGGTACAAAGGTTCTTGCTGGGGATGGATGCATAACTGTGACTAACTGACACTTTTTAAATGGGTGAATTTTATGCTATGTGAATTATGTCTCAAAGCTGCTATAAAAAAGAAACTGGTGAATGAATAACATCAGGGAAAGTTAGAGCTGGCAGGGCAGTTGCTAGCATGGATAACATGTGCTGCATCTGAATTTTGTTTGTCCAGTGAAATGGTCACCTAAGAGACTTTAAGAGCCAGCTTCTCTTTCCTCTGCCTCTGATCTCATGGAAATGTGTCGAGGTGGAGGTTCTGTCTGCTGGGTTCCCTAAATGACTATGGCGAGAATCCCCAATTTCCTTGTTATCAGCTTGTGGTCTGAGCAAGGAACGACCTTTGTCATTTAAACCACAGTTTTTTTGTTTTTTGTTTTTGTTTTTGGTTCTTTGTTACATCCTCTCCTAACCTCTCCTGATGGAGACAGTGTATCATGAATGTAAAAGAGGTTCAAAAAAAAATCCACCACAAATTCCCCCAATTAAAATTTTTATAAACTGTATTTCCTGATCACATTAATAGCAAGAGCCTGCCTAAATTAAGATAAATGAGAGGCACTTGGAAATTAAACAAAATAAAAAATAACTTCTATCCAAATGGCAATCAATACTGAAAAGAAAGACTATTTAGACATTTATGATGATGAGACTACTGTATAAAAATACATATGGGGGTGTGACTAAAGTAATTCATTGTGAAATCCATATGAGGAAGCAACTATTATTAAAATAAATATGCTTAAATGTTGAAGATCGAAAATAATTGGATTAAGAATTCAAAATAAGAAGCCAGAAAAGGAGTAGCAAAATAAAAGCGAGAGGGAGAAATTAATAAAGATAAGAGCATACATTAATCACAAAGCAAAAAGTGAGTAGACTTGATTAATCAAATCAAGAAGCAGAACTTTGAAAAGATAAATCAAATAGACAAACGTCTGTAAAGTTTGATTGTCCTCAGAGCAGGTGGAAACAAAGACAGATACACAGTGTAGGTGTCACAGAGGACACAGGCACAGCATTTCTGTGCACTTGACACTTGACTGTTCAGGTGCAAAATGCACACCTTGAAAAATCGACGAATAAGTAAATGTTAGATTGAACTGAATGGGGTTCCCATTCTAAGATGTTGGGGCCTCAGAACCCTGTGACGGGATGAATGGATCTCCGTCTCCAAGGGTCTTTGGAGAAGGATGTGTCGCTCATTTTGGTCCTGGAGATGGACCACGTGACCCTAACTAGCTCCAGGGGCCCCTCCCAACCATGTGGAGCTGGCTGAGATTGCCACGTGGGCACCAGCCCCCTGCCCCAGCTGGCTGGAGAGCTCAGGGTGGAGGACTTCAAGGAGACCCTCAACTCTTTGTACCTGGCCTGGCTCCATGTTTGCCCATCTGTGAAGTGGACACCAGCTTTGAAGAAGCTGGTAGAGAAGTTTGGGAAGGAGTGGGCCCAGGCGACCATCATCCCCAAGGTCTCAGCCATGACTGGGGATCCCAACTACCTGCATCAGGTGACTACACTCTTCTGTATCAACGTCCAGTGCAAGGGAGAGTCCTGGTAATGCCACCATCCTTCCCTCTTGCTGTTCCAGAAATTTCTCCTAGGTTGTCCTGATGCTCTAACAGATAAAACCATCCCCAGAGCACTCACAGGCTCCCTGGACGCTCACTGAGATGCCTTATCCATGCAGGGAGGGGCTCCTTGACGCTGATGCCTGCAGAGAAGCTCTTCAGTCAGCTTAGCCCTCCTCTGCTGTGCCCCAGGGCCCTTCCAGAGCTCCAGCTTCAGGCCCCTCCTCTGCTGTCATGCCCCTTAGGTTTAAATTAGCATCTGTGGCTGGAGGGCAGGGGCTCCTGCTGCTCTGGCCTCCACTCTGCCTTTAGCTTCTCCATCTCTCAGGGAAAGAAAGACTTCTTCAATACCTTGAACCCTAGAAAGCAAAATGCAAATGCAGCCAGCTTCCTGGCCTGGAGCGGACCATGGTTACTGGAATTCATGACCAGAAATGAATGACAGACTACTCATTCCATTTCTCATTTGGTCCCTCAAAAATAGTCTTCATTTTTCTAGAAACTGCACATTCAGCAGTGAAACCCACAGAGAAAAATCCCTGCCCTCCTGGAATGAACCACCTTTCAAGTGTGTGTGTGGGGGCTGGGAGATAAACAAAATCAGTAGGTGAAGTAAAGTGTATGTCAGAGAGCAGTAAGGACTAGGGAGAAAAGCACCGCCAAGATGGAAGCGAGAGGGGCCAGTGACTGGCCCCACAGGAAGGTGCCTTTGAATAAAGGCCTGAAGGAGGTGAGCAACCCACCATGCAGTTTCTGGGAGAGACGTGCTCCAGCTGTCGGTAACAACTGGCAAGTGAAAAGCCCTTATGGGTTGAAGAAGACTCAAGGTCAGAGGAGCAGAAGCTGAGTGAGCAGAGGGGAGAAGGTAAGGAGGGGGGATCAGAGGTCACAGCGGGGTGCAGCCGCGGCCACCTCCTGGGTCTCCTTCAGCGGGCTGGGAGCCATGGGGGTTCTGAGATGGGGAGGGACATGGAGGGCTCTGGCTGCTGTGAAGGAACCAGGCTGCAGAGAAGAGGGGCTGGTGCAGGGTGCCCAGAGGCTTCCACCTGGCCTGGAGGTGATGCAGCCTGGAGGCAGGGTTCAGGGGGTGCTGAAGGTAGTGCTCTGGGCTGGGGTGGAGAGAAAATGGAGCTGTGTGGCTTAGCACTTCACACCCAGAACCCTTTCTGCAGGTAGCCCTGTGAGGCAAGCTCAGGTCTCCTGATCGCTCTTAAGCATCGTCTTCCTCTCCAGGACCTGGCTGAGCTCATCCCTGCAGAGGGCTCTGCTGCCTTTCGCTGGGCTGGACGAGAACCGAGCAGGAGGGGAGCACGGAGTGGCCTGGCTCATCTGAATTCTGCCTCAGTCCCCTCACTCTCCTCAGCGACAGGAAGAAAACAGCACAGTGGAAGCTGCTTGATGGAAAACAATATTTAATTAGGGCTGAGAGAGTTAGACAAGCAAACAATTAAATGTACTATTACCATCAGTCTTGAGCCATTTACGTTTCAGTTCAATAAGGAATCATTATAAAGGTCTAGTAGAAATGAAAATATAAATAGTGTCGTTTTGTGTTGCATTTCAACTTCGGCCTTGCAGATCCGAAGTCAGCTTGACGCTGGTGAACGAGGCTCCCGGGATCCTGAGCCGGGCTCAGACCAGCGCAACAGGTGCTTTTTCATCTTATTTCTAATGTCCGAGAAGCAACAGGAGAATTCCTCCTGGAAGGGTGGAGAGGCAGCTTTAAAGAAACTTCCGGATGCTGGATTATGGAATAAGTATATCTAATGAAATCCCCCGGTTGCTCAGCTTTGAGGATTGGGAAATAACTTCAGACTGTTTCAAGGGGGGAATTACTTCCTGGCAACTGAAAAAACACCACTGAAGGCCCACAGTCACAGCAGAGGCTTTGGGATAGAAAGAATTTTCATCCTGAAGCCTGTGTCCTAGCAACTTGGACTGCTGCCCGAGTCTCTCTCCTGCCCCCCTTCTTGGGTTATTGCCTCTCTGGAACCCCCAGTGTTCCTTGAGGAGGTGGTCTGAACACAAGTCAGTCTTCGGGGTTGCAAGTGACACATAACCTGACTCAAATTGGTTTAAGCAAAATGGGGCACCTGCTGCCTCGTGTAACTGAAAAATCCAGGGCTAGAGTCGGCTTCAGGCATGACTGGATCCAGGTGCAGAGATGATGTCATAGGAATCTCCCCGGACTCTGCTTTCCTGGGTTGGCATCACTCTCAGACAAGCTCTCCCCTTGTGGTAGCAGATGCTCCTGGAAGTGCCAGATTTATACACCAGGTTCAGAGAGGCTAAGTCAGCACAGGACATGGGGGAAACTTCCTGAAAGGGTGAGAATGGATGCTGCTGGAGCCGCCAAGCTCCCCACCATCTTGTTAGGTGTGGGGTGCCAGCTGCCCACGCCTGTGCATAGGGTCTGTGTGTGTAGGCATGTCCCTGGGACGTCTCCAGGAGAGTGACATGACAGGGGCAGGGGCCTGCATCCAGGGGCATCCAAGGGGGTGCCGCCCCTGTGAGTGTGACTGATGTTGGGGGGGCCTGGGCCTTGGTTAGGGGTGTGCATTGTGTGGGCAGCTTCTGAATGCGTACACCTCATTTTATTATCACACGGCTCTTATCAGCACATTATTGCAGTTTAATTGATAGCAGCTCTCCCTCCTCCTGGATAATTCATTTGGGTTTAACTCTGAAAACAGAGCTAGGGAACATCCATCCTGGCTTCCCATGTGCCAGGCTCACCTCCCGGCCCTGGCTAGCCAGAGAGCCGTCCTGTGTCCCTCTGGTGGTTTCTCTTTTCCAAGCCACATTTTTGGCTTGTCCTGTGGAGTCATCAAACACCCCTGTTCTTTCTGCTGCAGAATTCTTTTTTTATTTAAATGAGTTTAAATCATCTCAGAATATATTAGATTGCCATTTCCCTGGGGTCGGATATTTGTAGGGATGGAAGGAGACTGAACATTTAGCAGTCATCTTTCCTTCTCTTAATTGAACAGAGGCTGGTTGCCAGGAGGGTTGGTATTCTACCCAAAGACACCCCTGAATATCCGCAGCCCGGCCCCTGTGGGGTCTGTAAATACACAAGCCCATGTTGGGGTGAAGGTCTCGCGGCATTAGACGACCCCTTCCTCCTTCACTGGCCGCCACCTGCCTCACGTGGTGACTCCCGGGACCCCGGGACTGTACTCAGGCAGCTGCCTAGTTTGCAAGTGAGCTCATTCATAACGCCCTCTTCAGAGGAGGACCTGCCAGGGGGAGCCTGAACAGGGCTGGGGTCCGCAGGAGAGGAACCTGTCCTCCACGTGCCCAGGGTCAGAGGGATTCGAGGGGCCCACACAGTGCAGGGAAAATGAAGATCAGGTTCGTGGCGGCCCACACCGCGCCTCTGTGTGCATTTGCAAAAGGTAGCCTGTCTGGGTGGACACAGTTTGGCTAGGGGAGGGCTCCTTCTGGGTAGAGAATGTGCCTCTTTCTCCTGCCACCAGCAGATGTGGCTTCTTCTCTTGTGGCAACTGGGCAAGTCTGTCTAGGTGCTGGTTCTTTCCACCTTGTGTGAAAGACAACGGGCCCCAAAGGGAGTCCCTTGTGCCAAGCGCGCGTCGCCAACCAAAACTTAACTGCAGTGTCGGATCCCTGGAAGTGGAAGCCCAATGCAGTGATTGGGAATTGCCAAAGCAGTGCTGGTGAGGTCGCCTGCCTGCAAGGGCCCCGCTGTCCCTAAAGGAAAGTGACCTTGCTGTAACCAATCTGCTCGATGCAAGTACAACTGTCTGGTTCCTGCTCCCTTCTGCCTGGACAATCTCTTGCTTTGCATAGCTCTGCCTTCCTCTCTGCTAGGTTGGATGCTGCCCAAATGACAAATTATTAAATAAGGCCACTAGGATCTTTAACACTGACTCCACTGAATTTTGTTTGTTAACAAGAGAAGGACCCATCTACCCTTTCTGTCTTCTCTTCTGTGTGTCCTGTTTATGTCTTGACCATTTGACCATGGCAGAGGCATCTCCAGTCCCACTTTAGAGATGAGAAACTGAGAATCAGAGCAGATTTCCAAGTCTCTGCAGCTTGTCAATCATTGCACTGGAATATTAGACTCAAGTCTTCTTCCCCCAAAGCCCAGGGTCTTTCAACTTCATTCCCTGGCAAAAACCACTGAGTAGACCCCAATTTTGTGTCATCTAGTTACTAAGTGTTCTCTCCCGCCTCAACCTCAGGATGATGCTTCAGTCTAACTCCAGCTGCAGACTCTGCCAGGCTTTATAATTAGTGCTGAGCTTGAGATAAATCAGCAAAAAGGACTTCGTGTGTCGTTGGGACAGACTGACATCTCTGTCACCACTCCTCTTTGTCCATTTCTGTTTTTCCATGAGCTGAGATCCTGGGGGAGAAGGAGTCCTGGATGGGGACCAGGGACCTAGGCGCCTCCCCTCAGCCTGGCTGCTGGTTTACTGTGCGATGCCCTGAGCAAGCCACTCAGCTGGGGTTTGTCGGGGACATTTCTGCTCTTAGTACCGAAAGCCCTATGTCCTTGGGCTTTCACACCCCCCATCACAGCTGGTCACCCTATATTCGGCCCTAAAACTTCTGCCCCTCTCCTGCAGGAGACTGCAAAACATTTTGCAGAAAAGAGGGGACAGCATTTTCCTTTTTTTATTACACAAGTCATGCATGTTGATTGCTGCAAATAGAGATAGCCAAAAAAAGTTCTATGCTAAAATGCCTAATAAACATAAGAAAAGATGCTCGATTTCACTCTTAAAGAAATGCAAATCAAAACAAGATATCATTTTCACCTCTCAGATTGGAAAAGAAAATGAAAACATTGAAAACACTTAGTTTAAGCTGGGAGCACTGTGGGGACACGGCCCTTTCGTGTTTTCTGCGGTGGGAATGCAAATTGGCGCAACCTTCTCAGAGGCCCAGCTTGGCATATCCATCAACGTCTGAACATGCATCCTTTATCCTCGCAAATCTATTTTAAGAATGTGTCCTACAGAAATACTCACATGGGTCCATGAAGATGTGTATATGAGAGAATGTTCAATACGGACTTTTGGATATTTATTGTAAGAAAAGATTGGAACCAGCCCAAGAGTTACCAGCTGGGGTTAGCAACAGCACAGCAGCAAGTGGTGGAATCTCACCTCCTGTTCCTGTGATGCCTGGGGACTGGAGTTCTCAAACATCAGCGCGCATCAGAATCCTCTGGAGGGCTTCTATAAACAGATCGCTGGACCTCATCCTGAGTTTCTGTTATAGTAGGTCTGGGATGGAGTCTGAGAATTTGCATTTCAAATCAGCTCCCAGATGCTGCTGCTGGCCCTAGGACCACACTTTGAGAACCCCTGATAGGGAGAGAAAGGGAAAAACCTTTTTCGATTGTGACCTAGTCCAGATCTGGAGAAGCATAATCAGAGATGGAGAGGCCTGGGCACGAGTCCAGAAGGGGGAGTGGGGACCCTCTGATTTCCCTTCCACTGGCCTGGAGCCCCACCTGATAGCTCAGTGCATGGGCCAGGTACAATGCGACTAGATTCCTTGGCAAACAGGAGTGCCAGGGATTCCTGCAGGGCGGGTCTCAGCTGCGGGAGAGGGAGGCAGCAGCTGGTGGGCTGGCCTTGCTAGCAAAGGTGCAGGGCTGGTGGAAAGAGGAGAGGTCGGCTGGGTGATTCCTGCCAGCTGTGTTTGCTGGTGTCTCTCTGCCTCCCTGGGAAGCTGGTGTTCTGGTTTCAAGGACAACATCAGCTGCTCGGGGAACAGAGGAGCAGGTGTTCCCAGGAACCAAGACTTGCAAATGAATTAACAGGTGTTGATTGCTGCCAGGCAGAGGTGTGGCACTGGATATCATTTTCTGCCTTCTTCTCCCTTCTATCCCAGGCAAACCCCATCTCCTTATCCTTCCTCCCCCCGCCAACCCCGCCCTCTGCTGGAACTTCTCTTGAACTCCACCCAAGTGTACACTGTGACTTAATCTGGACCCTTTCTCAAGAAGCATGATTTTGCTCTGTCTTCCCTGGCCAGGGCAAGTTTGTGGCATGATGAGGAATATGAGAAAGGAGCAGGGAAGCACCCCTTCTCTCCCTCTTGGAAACCCCCAACACCATCTCCAGCTTTTCTAGAACATTCCTCAATGTCCTAGGAGAAGTCAGGGGGAGGAGGCAAGACAGTCACCTGTTGCTACTGCAGGTCTCCTCGCCCACAGGCTGGGCGGGGCTCCACCTCTGCTCTCTCCCAGGCACGTGGTCACTGGGTCTCCCGGTCCAGACTGACCTGCCTCCTTTAAAGTGCAGCACCCTCTCCCTCCCCACGGTCCTCACATTCCTAGAAAGGGCATTCTGGTGTCCTTTCCACTATTCATGGTCATAATCTTGAATCACTCTCATCCATTCAGTGCACCTTGTTTCATTTTGTCTGGCACTAAATTTGCTACTCATTTTCCCACTTGTCACTTCTCCTCATCCTTCAGATTTATACTAATTTGACTCTTCTTAAAAATTATTTTGGTTTCTCCAAAACAAACCCCAGAAACATGACTGCAGAATTAAAGCTGTGAGAGGGAATGGGTAGGGGCTGAACAAAGGTGGGGAGGGGCCCAGTGGCTTGGGGTCAAGGACTGTGGTGCTTTGGCGGTGCTGGTGGTGTGGAAACCTAAATCTGATGGGCTGAGAACCTATTCCTCTAAGGCATGTACTGTGTTGCAAACCTGTGCTACCTCAATAAAGACAGATAGATAAATAAATATTCTGGTTCTCCACCCAAGTTACACTGTCCTAAGTTGCTGTGGGTCCGTCCCCACCTCAGTGCGCCCTAGTAACTTTGTCATCCCTGTCTGTTCCAGCACCATGTCTGCAGACAGAGCAACCCCAACGAAAAACATTGGGAATGTCTCTCAGAGGAATCTCTGCCCTGGACTGAAACAGGGGAATATAAACTTGGAAGCAAGTATTAAAGGACCTATTGATGAAGGTAAGAGCCATAAGACTCTATCCCAATCAACTGTACAGCTTACAGAGGTCTTTCAGCCATGAATTGACAGGAAGGGGGCAAGGTGTAGGCTGATGAATGGAATTGTGTGGTAAGCTGGTGAGAGGCATCTTTGCTGTCCATAGTGTTGGACCCCACCAACCATTTTCCTCTAGAAGAACATGAACAAGAAGTCCCTATGAAGGACATGAAGTGAAAACCAACTGCTTTGGAACCTGGGCCTCCATATGACCCAATTAAGATCTAGCGACACTGTAGGACTTCCGTCATGTGGTTGGGCTTGGGGCCCACTGACCAGGGGAAAAGGATGATATTGAACCCTTGGCCAGGCATTGTCTTTGAGATCTTACTAATTTCTCACCTTAAGCTTTAAAATAACTTGCAGAAGTAAGTATTAGCACCTTCATTTTCCTGGTGATGAAATACAGGCACAGAGAAGTCGCTCTCACTTCAGCCAAGCTCCTACGGCTAGTAAGTGCTGGAGCCAAGGCACAAACACCTGGGTGCCCACTCCCCAGATTAGGACTGTGACATGAAGCCCACACGCCGCCATACTGTGCTGACAGCTCGTTGTTGGGCAGCCACACACAAGCTGCTGACATTTGGGCAGGTCACCAGATAGCTTGTTTTTTTTTTCCCTGGGACATTAAAATTTCAAATCTTTGAGACTCTGAAGCCATTTCAAAAGCCCTCAGTGCCCTCAAAACATGCCCACTACACCCACACAAATGAACAAGCTTCATTTACTTTCTCATTTATGGGGAAGGGATGTGAATATAAACAAGACATTCAAATTAGAATTGACTGTTTCACTTTAATTGACCTTTGATTCCCAATTCACTATCTCCTGCGTGGCCAGCTATGGCCTCTTCCATCCCTTGCTGTGCTCTGTGATTCATCAAGGCCTGAGGCTCAGCAGCTGTAATTGGTTTGTAACTTCCTGGAATGTCAAAGCTGAGATGGAAATTTTATGTATCACTCCACCAATTCTGTCCTGGCTTTAATAATAAGTTGGTAGAAGGGAAGGCAGATTTACAGTGGGAGAGAAATGTAATCAAATTTGGAGGTGAAATGCAATAAGTACAAATGCTAGTTTTCATTTGGAAGTTTCTTAGATAAATTTGATCTCACCTAGCTCCCCAGCCAAATCTGTTGTTTCTCCTTATGGAGCGTTGGAGGGCTCCTGAGCAGTAATAATCCTCAAAGGGAGAGTTTGTAGCCAGGATTCCAGCTCCAGCACAGTGACCCTGGTGGGCTGGGAGGAGCCATGGCGAGTCAGTTAGGGGGACGAGATTTAATTGGGGTTTCCAACAAACTGAATCCTGGAGGGGAAAGAAGGGTTGAGTACTTACTGGCACTGAATTAAGTGGCTTGCAAGTCATGTCTACTGGGTTTCATGACAACACTAAGGTAAGTAATGTTACTCTTCCCATTGCATAGAGGAATAAAGTGAGGTTTGGGGAGGGGATTCTCAGATACAGCTCAGTGAGTTCCTGCTTGACCCTGAAGCTTTTACTATTAACCCTTCTCTTATAGGAACTGTGACTGTGATGTTTCTCGAATATTTACGTTCCAGTCACTCTTCAGGTGCTTTATGAGAACTTTCCCAGCATCTCTGCGCGGTAGGTGCTGTTGCCGTGATTATTTCCATTAATCAGGTGAGAAGACTTTCTCAAAATTGATCTTGTGAGAGTCACTGAGAATCCTGTGAAAAGATATTCACTTCATTAGCCATTAAGAAAATGCAAATTAAAACCACAATGAGGTACCACTTGCCTACATCCATTAGATAGAATAAAAAATTAGTGATAGCACTAAAAGCTGATAAGGACATGGGGGACTGCATGATGGGTTCATTGATGGTAAGGATGTAAAAAGTAAAACCAGGGTGGTGCAAGGGGTTCAGCACCACACTATAAAGCAATCCACAGCCACTACAGCACAAGTTCAATCTCCAGCCAGCCAGGGAGCTACCCACATGGTGCAGCAGACCTCTCCTGACTTGCCTGCTGCTCCCCTCAGCAGTGTATTTCAGTCAGTCTGCCTGTTCTGTTCCCCACTCTGTCTCTATTAGATCCTCTCCCCCTCCTACCCCCGCATCTCTGGCCTGTACCCCAGCTCTTATATGCATAAATAAATAAATCTTAAAAAAAAATAAAAAGTAAAACCACACTCAAAAAGAGCATGGCAGTCAAATAAGTCCTTTTCATGAAGACGAAGCCAAAAGCAAAGAAGGAAGCCCCTGTCCCTCCCAAAACATGCTTTGAAGACCAAAATGTTACTGGTGAAAAGTGTCCATAGACATGAAAAAAGAAGGCGGAGGAGGAATGAAGAGAATCCCCCCACTTCCCCATGGCCTAAGACTCTGCAGCTCTGAAGGCCACCCACATATCCTTGGAAAAGCCAGGTTCCCCCTGACCACCAAGTCAGCCATGAAGAAATCAGAAGACAAGGGACACGTGTGTTCATTGTGGATGTCAAAGCCAATAACCACCAGATCAAACAGGCTGTGAAGAAGCTCTATGATCGTGACAGTGGCCAAGGTCGACAGCCTGACCAGACCTGGTGGAGAGAAGAAGGCATATGTTCCGCTGGCTCCTGACTGGGATGCTTTAGATGTTGCCAACAAATTTGGGAGCATCCAACTGAGTCCAGCTGGCTAATTCTAAATATAAATTTTTTTCACCAAAAATAAAAGCATGGCCATTTCTTACAAAACTAAATGCATACTTCCCATACAACCCAGAGATCGCACTCTTGGGCACTTGTCCCAGAGAAATAAAGACTCGTGTTCAGACATGTGAACGTTCATAGCAGCTTTATTCATAATAGCCGATAGTTGTATACAATCCAAATGTCCTTAATGAATGAATAGTTAGACTAACTGTGGAACATCCACACTATGAATTACTAGTTAGTAATAAAAAGGAACAAGCTCTTGATACATGCAATGACTCGGATGGGTCTCCAGGGGGTTCGGCTGGGTGGGTTGGTGGTAAAGCCAATCTCAAAAGATTGCATACGATATGATTCCATTCATGTGATATTTTTGAAATGACAAAATTGTAGAAATGGAAAGCAGATTAACGGTTGCCACGGACTAGAGAGTAGGTAGGAAAGGGAACCGCTGGCTATGAAAGGACAGCAGGGGGACTCCTGTGGTCATGGATAGCGAGGGCGGTGGTGATCTCACACGTCTACACTAGCTAGACAGTGTCCACTGAAATAAACATGCACGAGGGCATGTGGAACTCATGCATTCTGAAGAAAGTTGCTGGATTGTGTCCATGGCACGTCCTAGCTGATACTGCATTATCTCTGTGCATGATTACAAGGTCCATGCTCTGACTCGAGGTTGGGCCTGTGAGTGCTGCACCCACTTCTCTCCCAGCACAGAGGACGGGTGCAGGAGGACTGAGAGCCACATCAGGTTGGAGTCCTCTTAGGGGGATGAACACAGATGCTGAGAAAGAGAGACTCTAGTTCTGAAAACACCATTGAAACAGAAGTTTCTGAGTGCTATCCTCCCGACCACGTAGACAGTAAGCTGTGCTGAGAATTAAGTAAACACAGAAGAAATCAGAGGCGAGGGGAGGAGAAAGAGAGGCAGAAAGCTGAGGATAAAACTGAGCATCTGTTATCTACACCTCTGTCTACACCCATGTCAATGCCAGTAGCTGCACCTTTACTTGCAGCTGGCTCTGTCTCTAGCACTGTCATCTCTCTCTCTTCATGCCTGAAGCATCCGATGCATTGACTTCTTAGGCGTCTGAATCAATATAGTCACTCCTCGAGTGTTAAGTAGATTTGATCATTTCTATCATCTGGAATTTGGAGCCCCAGCATACCACCTCCCTGCTTGCCATGGGCCTCCTGGCATTTTGTCCACCAGGGAAGTCCTTTGCAGCCATGGAGTCATCAGTCAACCCACGAGTTGTGAGTCCACACGCTGGGCCAGGCCAGCTCTGGATAGCTGAGGATTCTAATCGGAGCCTCCCTCCAGGAGGTGTCCTGAGCCCAGTGTGAGAAGGGGAATGGAGCTGTGTCCAGCACCTCTGGGTGAGGACCAGCTGGCTCTAATCCACACCAGCTTTCCCTGGGAGCCTCCACCTACTCATTGTCAGTTTGTCTTCAAATGATTTAAATCGGGACTCTGGGGCAGTTGAACTCAGGTTCTGATGGCAGCTGCGGGACACGGGACAAGCCACCTAGCCACCTCATTAAGGAGGAGATGATAGAGGTTGTCCTCACCGCCTGGGATTTGACCCCTGCCAGTGAAGGCTCCAGTTACTGGCCCAGAACCATGAGTGAGGTCACGGTGCTTCAATGAGGCCCGCGCAGAGTGTTTCAGGCACCGCCAGGTTCTGGGAGATACTCTGCAGGCGGTGGGAGAAGGCAGCACAAGTCTTGGTTTTGGTGAGATTTGAAGTGAGTGAGTGCCAGGAAGCACCCTTAGGGGACCCATCTGCCGAGGGTGACTGGGGCCCACACTCCTGCTCCGGGGCTCAGGTGCCAGCAGGGGACAGACAGTGAGAGAAGAGAGTGGAACATCTTAGTAGCATAAGTGCTTAGTGGCATGGCTGGCAGCTCGGCTCAGACACCATGTTGGGTTCACTTGGGTCTGAGGAAGTTGAGAAGATGTCAAGACCCGCCTGGCTGGCAGCAAGGGAGGGAGTCCACTAGTTACTTGTCCCTAAGGGGATGATTTTGGCGGAGACTTAAAGACCAGGGGAACACCTTCTCCAGGGCAATAACAGCCCGTGGGCCGGAGTGTTAGTCTCCCTTGCACGTGGCTTCTCCCACCACCAGCCACAGCCGGCCTGGGCAAGATGAGGGTGGGAAGGAAAGCTGTTCAGAGGCAGGAGAAGTCTGCTCACTGCTCCATCTCGGGCAGGCCCCCAAATTCTCTCCCAAGCTCTTCACATTAGGACTCGCTCAGGATTCGGGAGGATCTGGGTTTTCTACTAACCATGGTGCCACTGACCTTCCGACCCCCTCCCTGACCTCATGTCCCCGTGGATGCAACATTAGATGCATCTTCACAGCTACAAGGCAGGTGTTTCTCAAAGCACAGTCTGTAGCCAGGCTCTGACCCTGACAAGCTCGGCCCAGAAACCTGTATTTTACTACCACAACCTAGCCAGGTGCAACTTACCGAATAAAAGCATGAGCTTTAACTGATATAGGCCATACTTCTACAGGAAAGATTTAAAAATAAATAGGCACTGCTAGCGGAGTTTTTCACTAGGTGGCTCTATTTTCCAGATAGAGCTGACAGGATGGAGAGCTGCTGCATTCCAGGCTGGGTGTCGAGGCTTGAAGTATTGAAAAGACAATGGGGTCCCCCAGATCTGCCACTATTAATTCAAAGTAAAACCAATGCTACAGCATAAAACACAAAGGGCACATGTTGAAATAGCCTCCTTCTAGATGTGCACATTGGCAAAGTTGAAGACACATATTGACATGGCACAGTCTTATTTGGGGGCAACCACTGCTCACCTGGGGACAGGGTGAGTTCCGTGAGTCACCTGGCTCTGAGAGCGCCCTTTACCCAGCAGTTGGGTCTTTCATTCAGGCAGCAGATTTTTTTTTCCCAAAGATTTATTTATTTATGCATACAAGAGCTGGGGTACAGGCCAGAGGTGCAGGGGGTGAGAGGATTCACCAGAGATAGAGTGGGGAGCAGAACAGGCAGACTGACTGAAATACACTGCTGAGGGGAGCAGCGGGCGAGTCAGGAGAGGTCTGCTGCGCCATGTGGGTTGCTGCTCCCTGGCTGGCCAGGGGATCGAACTCGTGCTGCAGAGGCTGCAGATTTCTTCATAGTTTGTGTCTTAACCCCTTGCGCCACCAGGGAGGCCCAGGCAGCAGATATTTATGGAGCTCAGTGCAAGAGGGAACCGAAAGATAAACACAGTCACCTTGCTGGGTAGTGCTGGGGAAGACAGAGACAGAGCTGGCATGGAAAACATCTGGCATGTGAGGAGAGATCAGGAGCAAAAATAAAGCAGGGAAGAGGGTAGACTTGCCGGAGGCCACGGGATCAGGGAGTCTTCTCAGAAGGTAAGGTTGAAGAAAACCTGGAAAGAGGTGAGCCAGGGAGGCAGGTGATTCTGGAGGAGGGGGGTGCAGCAGGAGTTCAGAATTTAGCCTCATCCTGGAGCAGCCAAGATGCAGGAGCTCTGACCGGGAGGTGGGAAGCCCTGAGGCTTCCCCACTCCTCGGTGGCCGTGGCTCCCCCTCATTGTAGCAGCTAAGCCAACTTCCTCCTCCCGCGGTGGCTAGCAGGCCGTCCCCCAAATTCTGCTGACAGTTGCTCCCTTCTCCTCACAGGGCCAGGTCAGGCCTGTCGCAGGAATGCCAATTAAACACCGATTCTGCGCGGGACCTGTGCCAGGCACCTGAAGGTCACAGGCTGGTTGGCAAACCCGACCCAGAAAGTTAGAATTTGCTGAGCGGGAGCAACAGGGAAGGCACGGAGCCCCCTGGGCTGGGCCAGGTGCTGCCCGAAGACTTCTCACTCTGCTCCCCTGTGGCTCTCCCTCCCCAGACACGCTGGCTCCTTCGGGGTCTCGAGACATGGCCTCTTCTTGCTCTGGACTTTTCACTCTTCTGTCCTTGGAGTCTCACCCCCAGACCTTGGGGATGGGGGACCCTCTCACTGCTCAAGCTTCCACCAAGTGTCTCCTCCTCGGGAAGGCTTCTGGACCCCCACAGCCCCCCTCACTGTGCCTCGTCCCTATCTCCTTCCTGGGACAGCACCGCCCGAAAGGGACCCCAACAGTGGTCCCTTGAGAGCTGGGACGCAGTTTCTCTCCTTTGCCCTCACGCCCAGGACCGGCCAGCGGGAGGCCCTAGACAGTAGTGATGAGTGAATTTATTTATCAACAAAGGGCAAGATGTGCTTGAGCGCCCCTCGCGGTCTCTTCTCCTACCTACCTACCTGCATCCCTCTGCGGCTGCTCAGGCCCCAGGCTACATCCCCGGGTGCTCTGCCCACCACGGAGAACTGTCGTCATCCATCCTTGCAGAGGCTGAGCATCATAATGGTTAAGAATGTGAATGGGGGGGTCGAGACAGCTTTGCTCTGACCTCTGGCTGTGCTGCTGTGCACCCCGGGCTAGTGAACAAACCTCTCTGAGCCTCAGCGTCCCACCAGGGCAGAGCCTTCGTTTCTGCGCAAACAATGGTTACTGGATTCTTCCACCAAAGAGCTGTTTATGCCACTTTCTTCCTAAGGTGAGAGCCCTGAGCCAGACCAGCACCCCCAGAACCCCTTGCAGTGAGGCTGATAACATGAAGAGTCCAAAGTCAGTGATTGAGCCCCCGGAGAGCAAGAATTAATGATCCGGGGAGGGTTAATGAGCTTCCGCCTCTGCACTCGCCCGTCACAGGTGGTGTGGCTGCTCTCCAGGCCCAGTGGCTGCTCCCCACACCTGCCCCCCCACATCCAGTTTCTTTGCCACGTCCTAAAAAGCTAACCAGGCTGAACTTGTTCATACCAAGTCTCCATAACTGCGTTATTTAGTGTTCTCCGAGGCTCCAGCCTCTTGCCTCCTAGTCTGTTCCACCTGGTGGGAGCGGTGGCAGGACTCAGCCATGGGAGCTGCCAGTGTCTGGCCCTGGCGGGGCGGGAGGACAGGCGGAGGCGCCCTGGGGGCCTACTTTGGCTGTGAACTGCAGCGGCTGTCCTCAGGGCTGGCCACGAGGCCACGGCTGGCCTAGTCACAGCTCTGTTATGAGATACTAAACGCCCCCAGTGGTTGCCCCCGGAGAGGGGGCAGACCTTTGTGGCTTTCATGGGGAATTGGGTTGCTAGGATTGCATCCGGTGCCAACATTTATGGATTGTGCCATCTTGTTCAAAATAGCGTCAGCTTTTATATTACATGCAGCTTGCTTTGGGGGAGCCAGGCATTGTTCATAAACCCTAAGCTAATAATAATGAAAATGATATTATTAATAATAGCTTCAATTAATTTATTGTTTAATCAATTTATTATATTAATTCATTAAATTAATTTATCATTAGTTTTAATTATAATAATAGCTAATATTTGTTGAGAGCTAGGCAATACCTTGACAAATTCGCTTCATCTCCAGAAGGCAGATGTGTTGATGGGTAACTTTTGTTGACTGTCAGGACTGCTGTGCCTCAGCTGGGGCTGGACCCAGAAGCCTAGGACCCACAGGGTTTATTTGTATGGGTGGGATTCCTTCAGGCTCACAGCAGAGAGGATGGCACAGCCCCAGTTCAGCCCACGCAGGTCCATGTGTCAGATCTCAGCAGCTCCCATCCTGCGCAGTTCTCAAGCCCGCAGATGGGATCCCACCTCAGGTGCCTGCCTTTTCTGTTTTGGGGATAATGCCCCCAGGTGTAGTCCTCAACCAACGGGAGATGTCCCACCCCCTGTCCTTCAGAGGGTCAGGCCCTCAGAATGTCCACAGTGGAGATAAGTCCTAGTTCTGTGGGCAGGGGTTTTGGGCAGGCTTGGCTGGGTTCTCAAGTTCAGGTCGCCCAAGTAGGAAAGAAAGGTGTTGACCAGCTGGAGGCCCTGGGGAGAAACCGCTTCCAGGCCCACTCAGACTGTGGGCAGAAACTGAGGTTCCATTTCCTTGCTGGCTGTTGCCAGGGGTCACTCTCACTTCCTAGACGCCACTCTCTGGTCCTTACACATGGCCTCTACATATGCAAAGATGTAGGAACAGATGCCACTCTCTGGTCCTCACGCATGGCCTCTACATATGCAAAGCCAGCAATGGCATATTGGATGTTTCTCATCCTTCCAATCTGTCTGATTTACTCTCCGGCCAGCAGCTTGAGAAATTCTCAGCTTTTAAAGGGCTCCCATGCTGATGTTAGACCCACCTAGAGCCCTTCCCTTTAACTTGAAATCAACGGATAAGTAACAAATCCATCTGCAAAGTCTCTTTGCTCCATAAGTAATGCGCTCAGACATGACTGTATCGTATCTGCAGTCCTTTGCTCTCTACCACATCTATAGTGCCTCGAATTTTAGAATGTCTAACCTTTACCTTTCCTGGGAAGGGGGGTGGAAAGGAGAGGTGATCTCTTAAAGCTGTACTTGGAAGAAGACCTTCACTATGGCAGGGTGTCCAAGGATGCTTGGAAGGGGTGGGATTAAGAGTCAGAAGCATGACTTGTCTTGGTGAAGGACAGACATTTTATTTGCCCATCCAGCCATAAGTCTGGAGAACCTAGTGCTGGGTGCTTTGGATTTGGCAGTGAATGGAACAGAGCCATCATGGAGATGATAGTCTGGTGGGGTCACAGATGTTAAAGGTCATGAGGGCTCCCCAAGGAGAAGGATGAGGTTGAATGGAAGGGAAACTGGGGCTAGAATGTCAGCTATGGTGAAGATGGCAGGGATTGATGTTGGTTGGAGGTAAGGTCTTGCAGCTTCTGGAAGGACACCATTGCCTTTGTGAGGGCAGAGCTCAAGTACTTATATGCTGGCCTAAAGAGAGCTGAGTGCTCTAAGAATCCTGAATTCCCTTTGGGTTCTATGGATCACCAGAAACTCCATGTCTTATCTTATTGGCTTAACCTGGGGGTCACTAACTTGAGTTCCTACCAGGCTAGGAACTTACAAATAAATGAAGCTGTCTGAGTATAAACAAAAGAATAGGGCAAATGTGATCTGAATGGTCACTGGCCTGCAGTCCCAGTGACAAGGGAATGGTAGGGTCTCAGTGCACTGGAACACGGCACCTGACCAAGGGGTTCCCTGTGCCATGGGGGATACATCATCAGACCTTCTGATCTCTAACAAAATTCAGATGATTTTGTGAAACACCCCAGCTTTAAAAAATTTTAGTAATTTCAAATTTAGGTAATTTTCATGATTCAAGGACCTTCAGAGGAGTGACACAGAGGTGGGTGTTTATGGTCCAGGACCAGCCCAGGGGCTGCCCTGCATTGTTTTTGAATGATCCATCGTTTGCTTTAACTGAGACAAATGCTGAGGTTGCAAGTAGCTTCTGTGTCTCAGCGTGCCCAGCCTGAAGTTCTTCACCAGAAATGCCCTTGAGATTCTGGTAGAAGCTTGTGCCTCTCAAGCTTGTGTCTTGAGATTTCTTCTCCTTTTCCTCTTCCATTGTGGTCTTGAGAACAATCACGTAGCCCTCTCTGCCATGTGTACTGAAAGCTCACAGTTCAACTCTACTGCCATATTTCTGGAATCAGTGTTTTGTCTTCTCCTTCCTCATGGGCTCCTCGACTCAGGTGGCTGTGCACTTCTCTGCCACTTCCTAGCACTTACGCTCCCACTCTGAGGGGGAGGTAAGTATTTTATTTACCTCTGTATTTGCAGCGTCTGCTTCATGGCAGGGACTCAATAAGTTCATCAGTGTTGGACCATGATGTGCTGGCCATTATTTGGGGTTCATAAAAAACATAAACACGAGTATAAAGGATGTTGTGCTTTTTGTAAAGACTACTATTGAGAAAACATGCCTTGCCCAATGTCACTTAATGAACTAGGGTGACCAACTGTCTCAGTTTTCCCAAGACTGAGGAGGTTATTGGGATGGAGGGGCTTCCCCAGGTGCGAGATTTTCAATGGGTAAACTGGGAATGTCCTGGGAAAACTGGGGTAAGTTGGGCACTCTCTCCTAAATAAAGACCCAAAGACAAAGACTTTCTTGATGCTCTAAAAATGGAAAAAGACCATTACTTCTGCATAACTGCATTTGAAAACAATTTGCTGATGGGAGGGTTGGAAGCTATTGTGTTTCCTTATTTGCTTTGACCTCAGGGAAGCTTCGAGGGAAGGTCTGTAGATAATATCACTACGCATGTCATTCTAGGTTGTCTGAAATAATGTTTCAGTGCCTCTGTCTTGTTTTATTTGGTCTTTTTCATCCTTAAAAGTTTAACTATATCTGCACTCCTTTGTTCACTGCAGCACTATTTACATTATCCAAGTTATGGGGACAACCTAAGTACCCACCAGCTGATGAGTAGGTAAAAAGAGTTGGAATATACACACGATGGAGTACTACTAGGCAATAAAAAGTGAACTCTGGTCACTTGCAACAACATGGATGGAACTGGAGAGAATGATGCTGAATGAAGTAAGTCAGAAGTACGACAAAGACCAAATGGTTTCACTCATGCAGAAAACAGAGAAACAAAACAAATTATCAGACAAAACTAAATCAAAACTCAATCCTAGAAATCAGACTATAAAAATTAAGGCTACCAGAAGACAGGAAAAGGTGGAAAGCAAAGGGAGAGGGAGTCCAGTTGACTATGGTGGAGGACTAGGCGTGCCCTGAAGGGTGGGGTGTGGTGCCATACATCTGAAGAGTGGAATGCTAGTCCTCAGAATCATATATAGTGTTGTAGACCAGTGTTACCTGATTAAAAAAAAATATTTAACATATGATATAAATTGCACCCAGAATTACTTTAAATTATTCTTACTAAGGAAACATGACAGAATGCTGATGTCTTCTGTCTCTTTCATCTCTTCAACTGGCTACTCATTCATTCTGAGTATATTATTCCAGGGGTTAGCTTTCTCTTTTTGTTAATAAACTTTTTTGGGAACACACTATGCTCATTACTTTACGTATCGTCTACGGCTGTTGTCATGTTACAACAGCAGAGACCACAGAGCCTAAAATATTCTCTCCCTAAAGGTTGCCAACTCCTGCATCCCAAACCTCAAATCCTTTGAAAGGATTTATGTAGACTTGCAAAGTTTACCTAAGTGTGCACATTTTCTGTTCCAAATGTACAATTTGAAAATGTGTGCGCATGTGTATTTTCTCTTTATAAAAGCAACAGTCATTGTAAACATATTAGCATCACAGAAATATGAAATGAAGATATAGAGTTCTTTTTGAAGACTCAGTTCCTATGGGTGACCTCAGTTAACTAGTTAGGGTTCTTAGAACTACAAAGGAAAGGAACCTCAGGTGAGCAGATTTTCCCAGGTAAGCATTCTTCGATTTCCCATCGGCAGATCCTGCGTCCCAACCCCCCACCCCCCACAAATGCTCAGTCTAGTATCTTTCCTCCTAGATCTCATTTCATCAAAAGCCCTTCCTAACTCATCTTCACAACAGCAGCATTCTTGCAAGTGCTAATTTTCCCAGGTATGCCTCTCATTATAGTAATTATTCTTCCTAAATCATTACGTATTGCGGTTACCTTGAAATCTCTTTCAGAATCGATGAGGATGGCAGATGCCTGAGATGATGGCTTTGCTTCCAAACCTTCAGGCTAAGCCATCTGGACTGTGGCTGCAGCTGATCACCCACTTACTTCTGGGGGACTATTGGGGTTATACTAATAGTTTCACTTGCCCCAAGGAGTCTGAGGCTTGCATGGAACCTGTCATCACCCAGAAGCTAGATCTGCAGTGCTGCTTTTGCACACCGACTGGCCCAGCTTCCCTCTTCTCACTTTTCTCCCAAATGCTTGCTCCATGCTCTCTGGAGTTCCCAGTCGCCAACCAGCGACCATCCCAGGTCCTCAGCCTCTTCCCCATGGACCTAATTAAGTTCTCATGCAGCCTCCTGAATGTCCTCCCAGTCTTATCCAACATAGAAGCCATCACTATCATCCCAGCTTAAATCTCCTCCACTATCCCCTCATCTCTTCAACCAGAAAAAACTCATTATTGGTTGGACCAAACCATCAGTCTGTCTTCATCCAACTGAATATTACAGGAGAAAATCACCCATCTGATCTGCCTTGCTTCACCTTAACTCACGACTACAAATTTTAAATGCTACAGAATCATCCCCAGACAGCTCATCACGTGTGCCTCATTAAATGCACTGAATGGGTCTCCAAGACTATTTCAAATGCTGCTACCTCTTCCCAAACACCCCTCCTCCCTCCCGCCTCTCCTCAGCAGACACTCTGCTTGGTTATTCACAACAGACATGGTGGCTCTAATCCATGTGAAGGGAATCCTACACTTGCCAGCCTCTCCATTCAGGTGGTGGCGCCATCGCCAAGCTCAGGCTGAGACTTGGCTTTAATTGTTTCCTCATTTCTAAGTCAGAAGAATCATCATTCAAAAGGAATCTACAGGGCTTCCCTGGTGGCATAAGGGGTTAAGCCGCAGCCTATGAAGCTGTCCTCAGCCATTGCAGCACGAGTTCAATCCCCGGCCAGGGAGGTGACCCACATGGTGCAGCAGACCTCTCCTGACACGCCTGCTGCTCCCCTCAGCAGTGTGCTTTGGTCAATCTGCCTCTTCTGCTCCCCACTCTGTCTCTGGTGAATCCTCACCCCCCACACCTCTGGCCTGTACCCCAATTCTTGTATGCATAAATAAATAAACCTTAAAAAAAAAGAAATCTAAAAGCTGTCCCCTCCGCTTCTCTTGGCGTCCACAGCCACCCCCTTGGATGTTAGTCACGGTCACCTCTGGCCTGGACCTCAGCGCCAGCTACCTGGTCTTCCGTCTTTCCCTCCTGCCACTCCCAAATCTGTTTTCTCAGCAGCCAGAGCTGTCTTTAAAAACATAAATCAGAGCATGTCGCTCGCTTTCTTACAACTCCTCGTTTCCATGGCTACGAAGGTCCTACTTGACGGCCGTGCGTCGTCTTCAGTGCAATTCTTCATTGCTCTTCTCCCCGCGCCCGCGCTGCAGCCCTGCAGCCTTGGCTCTTGTTTCTGGAGCACACCAAGCTCTTTGTGGCCTTCTGGTTTGTGTTGCTGTTCCATCTGCTGGGGAAGATGTTCCTCTAGTCTTTTTCATGATTGGCTTCTCCTTTTCATCTTTAGAGATATATTTTCCCTTAATACCCGATCTAAACCCTTACCCCCCTCAGCTCCTCTCTCTTTTTTAACATTTTATTTATTTTTAAAATTTTATTTATGCATACAAGAACGGGGGTGTAGGTCAGAGGTGCAGGGGGTTGAGAGGATTCACCAGAGACAGAGCGAGGAACAGAACAGGCAGATCGACTGAAATACACTGCTGAGGGGAGCAGCGGGCATGGCAGGAGAGGTCTGTGTGTCAGCACTCTGGCCAGGGATCGAACTCCCTTACATAGCAGTGGTAGCGCTGAGACTTAACCTTAGGCCACCAGGGAAGTCTCCCATCAGCGCCCCTCTCTTCAGGTGTCTATGTTACTGCCCTCATGCAGGTTATGGGCCAAATTACCTGGTTCATTTTCTCAGTTACTTCTTCACCCTAAACCTAACCACTCAGCTCACCAAGAGCAGGGACTTGTCTCGGCACCAACCGTCATGTTCCCTGAGTGTGCACAGTACTCAGCACGTAACAAACTCCCTGAATATCCATTGACTGAATAGACACAACAAGGAACTAGTTGTTCCAGTACTGCAGTGCTCCCCCCGCTTGCTGAGAAATGCAAACTCACCAGACTGAACTTAACAGCCCTAGCAAGATCATTAACCTCCCATCTGGGTCACAGCAATTGACAAATCACTCCCTCCCCCCCACCTTGATGGAGACCATGTCTATAAATACTTCTGGGTGTTTAAGTTCTTTAAATGTGGCAAAACAGCAAGTCTAAATAGACTGCTTTCCTGACAGGGCTGGGTCAACAGAATAGATTATCCCAGAGAGGCAGATGGGAGCAAAACCTCAGGGTACAGTAGTTCAGGAACCCCAGGGATCTTCATCATGCAGACAGGACAAACAGGCTGTGACCTAGCAGTAGTTCTGGGAACTTATCACATATTCACTTGAAAAATCATCTGGCATTTGTGTGGAGGGTAGGTTGGAAGGAGGCAAGAAGGGGTATAGGGCATCTGTTAGTCTTTCATTTGCAACTGTCAGAAAATCCAGGGGTTTGAAACTATCAGGAAGTGGATAGTTTCTGAATTCAGCTCTCCTGCTGCTGCAAGTTCTTTTCAAGGGTAGAAGGATCAACCCCTCCCATTGGCCAGGACCCCCGTGTTTGCCCTTGTCCTATAGAATTTTTTTTAAAGATTTATTTATTTATGCACACAAGAGCTGGGGTACAGGCCAGAGGTGTGGGGGGTGAGAGGAGTCACCAGAGACAGAGCGGGGAACAGAACAGGGAGACGGACTAAAACACACTGCTGAGGGGAGCAGTGGGCGAGACAGGAGAGGTCTGCTGCGCCATGTGGGTCAGCAACCTGGCCAGGAATGCTTCACAGTGATTTGCTTAATCCCTTGCACCACCAGGGAGTACCCCCTTTCTCAACAGTTCTGAATGTGCTGAGCCCGTCTGGAGTAGCCTGGCTAGGGCAGAGGGGGCATGTGTGGGCCACCTGCTCAAGGCTGACCCTGGGCTGGAGTCTGCTCTTCACCAACCTCATCAGGAAAGGGTGGATTTGCTTAGATCAAATTGGAGGTATCACCAAGATGACAAGAGATGAGGTTTTCAAATGGTTTACGCTCCAACTCTGCCAGTTAGAGTGGGTTTTGGGGTGCTCATGCATGGCTCTCATGCACCCCCTCACAGACAAGGCACTGAGAACTGCACAGGCCTGCGGACTCTCTCGTCTTGGCCAAATTCATAGGAGAATGATCGATGGCTGCACTGATGCTGTTTTCTTAACTGTGAGACCCGGGAATCATGGCGGTGCTCGTGAGTTGTTATTTATACTTGCATTTTGTTTACATTTTACCCATAAGCAACGTAGACACTGTTCTGTCTGTGGAGGTGTATTGTGAATTCCGCTGGTACGTGTGTCAGTGGCAGGGACCCACGAGAACCATCGATGCCCAGACTGATGGCCATTCCCGCTCACGTGAGGTCTTGGGGCCACCCAGCAGCCTGGCACCATCCTCAGTGTGTTGGGTGCCACTCATGGGTTGAGGTCAACTTTGGTTAAGGTTGCAGGTCCAGGGGCCTCCTTGGTGGCGCAAGTGGTTAAGTCTCGGCACTGTAAAGCTATCAGCAGCCACTATAGCACGAGTTCGATCCCCGGCCAGGGAGCTGACCCACATGGCACAGCAGACCTCTCCTGTCTCACCTGCTACTCCCCTCAGCAACGTATTTTAGTGGATCTGCCTGTTCTGCTCCCCACTCTGTCTCTGGTGGATCCTTTCACCCCCTGCTCCTCTGGCCTGCACCCCAGCTCTTGTATGCATAAATAAATAAGTCTTAAAAAAAAAAATCACAGGTCCAGAAGGAGGACAGTCTGTGAAGGAATCTGAGGACTGTCGAAGCTGTGTGACTTGGGAGAGTTACTCGGTCTCTCTGAGAACAAATAAGACTAATAGTGGTACCTCTCTCAGGTTATTATTTTAGGATTAAATAGGATAATGCACTCAGGAAACAGCAGTAAACAATGCTTGGTAAGAGCTCAATAAGCAATTGTGTTATTTTTATTATCTTAGTACAGCTCCAGAGACCTGTGTACAATAAGTCAGCATTGCAGCCCAGCAGCCTCAGTGTACGCAACTCAGGAGCCTGGAGACACAGGCACCCCTGGGGCCTATCTCACACCGGCTGGGCCAGAATCTCTGGTGTTAAGGTTGTTGCAGTTTAGCAAACTCTCCAGTGATTTTTATGCACACAAAGCATGAGAGCCACTGGCTTTGCATTCAGCCTAGCTTGTTATCAAGCCTCGGTCTTGCTGTTACGAGATGATGGAAGGAAAGAGGCTAAGGCAAAAGGCACGATGAATGTTAGAAAAGACTCAACCGCTGAGTGCCTTCCTCAACTCGAAAACAGAACACAAGTGAGCACCCAGCCCGGCAGCTCTGGAGTATCATACCCCGGCGTGGGAGTGGTTTCATAAAATGGAAATTAGTTTCGTTAATTCAACGTATTAAAAGGTGTAGTGTATAGACAGAGTAGCTAGAAGACATGGATTGTAGGAAGGACGTGGAAGAAAGAGGAATAATTGAGAAAAATAGTGGGTTTCAAACTAGAGTTCAACCCTATTTAGTAAAAAACTTGATGTGTCTTTCTAATGGATGAATAATTGAACAGAATAAGACAGGCGATGCCAGGCAGACGGCTTTTGACAGGGATGATCAATCTAGGGCTTAACCATTTCAAATTTCCCCGGCACCCGACTCTCCGCCCAACTGGAATGGCTTGTTTCGCTCACTCTCCATTTCTTGCATTGGCAGCTGTGGGGTCTTACCAGCCCTATCCCAGTGGGGGGAGGAAGCAAGGGGAGACAGGCAGGGCAGAAGGGCCCCACTGATTAGGACCTGGAGGAGCAGCTGGGATGGCAAGAGGGAGCTACCTCCGTGGTGAGTGACAGGATGCCGCGGCTGTGTCGCCTGGACTCCAGAATCCCAAAGTCAGAGACCAGAAAGAGTTGCAGCACCTTTGAAGTTGTGTTCACATCACAGGGTCTCTCCACCGTGGGATGGGACTCGAAGGACTTAGCTGTATTTGCACAGCGTTTTGTAAGTCACCATCTGAGTCAGCCATTCTTCCGTCATCTTACTGACCTACCAAAGGAAGATGCATGGGTGAAGCTTTGCTGGAAAGCATGACACCCACTGGTCCTGGCTGCCCTGACGACAGTGGGCCTGTTTGATAACAACCACAGTGCAATGACAATGATAGGTCGGTGAAGCTAGAGCCAGGCAGGGGTGAAACACCTCTAATTGCACACAGGTAGAACTGCACATTGGCTAAGCTGGTGGGATGTGAGTTGTGAGCCCAGCCGCTAGGCCCCCAGGCCCTGTGAGTCTCTCAGCAGCCTGTCAAGGAGACCATTAGCCTTGTTTTGCAGTTGAGGAGGAGCCCAAGGTCCAAAGAAGTTATGTAGCTGTGTCCAGGTGGAGGGCTGGGGTCTGGGCCCAGAGCTGGTTAAGTAGTCTGAATCCATGAGGATACCCTATGGATTACTGGGGGAGGGTGATACGTGAACTAGTTCTCAAGTTCTCAGTGGAAAAGAAGGTGGAGGAGGGGCCCTCCCTGGTGGCACAAGGGGTTAAGATGCAACCTATGAAGCTATCCGCAGCCACTGCAGCACAAGTTCGATCCTGGCCGGCCAGGGAGCTACCCACATGGTGCAGCAGACCTCTCCCACTGCTCCCCTCAGCAGTGTATTTCAGTCAGTCTGCCTGTTCTGCTCCCCACTCTGTCTCTGGTGAATCCTCTCACCCCCTGCACCTCTGGCCTGTATCCCAGATCTTATATGCACAAATAAATAAATCTTTAAAAAAAAAAAGAGGAGGAGCAGAAGGACCCCATGTACCCCCGCCCATCTCAGGAAGTCCACCCAGACCACAGGCAGGAGCCCCCCAGCATGGTGGTGACAGGTCCCAGACAACCTGGCGTGACTCTGCATAGACACATTGCGCCCCCACTGCAGGGACCGTGGGCTTGGGCAGCAGGACAAACCCTTCCTGTAGAGAGCCAGACAGTAAATATTTTAGGCTTTGTGGCCCGTGGTCTTTGACTCCCCTCCCGCCTGTGCACTCCCAAAGCAGCTGTGACAACATGCAAATGAGCGTGTCTGTGTCAATACAGCTTCATTTATGAAAACAGGTGGAGTTTGCCTTAGGGGCACTTGGAGGGACGGACTGACTGCCAGCACCCAGGCTAGCCTGCAGGAAGTGGGGTCTCACCATAGAATTGACCTTCCTGTAGGAAGGTCCTCCTAAAATCTTCACGTACCGCAGACCTCTTTGTCCTGAGCCTCAGAGGAGGGGTTCGGGGGCCCTCGCACCTTCTCGCTGACCCCTGTGAGAGGCTCCGTCATTATCGGAGGCACAGCCTCAGCTGCAGGGGTTGGCGGAGGAACAGCCCAGCGAGGTCCAACTTCCTTCCCCTTAGGTAGTTTCTTTCCAAGCACGCATGGACCAGGCCCCAGAGGGAGTTTGGTCCCTTTCTCTAGTCACGCTGCACGATCGCATCCCTTTTCAGTTTCTCACGGGAAAGTCCTGTGGCTCCATGTCACCCAGAGTGAAGTCCAGGGTTCTCGTGATGGTCCCACCCGGGCTTTTGCACTGGCTGCTGCCTCTGTCCCCAGTGCTTTCTCCACAAACCTGCACAAGCTCCCTGCTCTCACCTCCACCTTCTCATGAGCCTCTCTGCTCTTCCTGCTGCACATTGTAACCATCCTGTCCCTGCCTCCTTATGTTGTGGCCTGATTTCCCACTGCACGTACCGCCATCTGACATACTATGCATTTTAATTACGTAAGTACTTATTGTCTATCGCCCTCCATTAAAATACAGGCTCCAAGGGGTCACCGCTCTAACACCTGGAATAGAACCCAG
Source organism: Talpa occidentalis (assembly GCF_014898055.3). Lineage (NCBI taxonomy): Eukaryota > Metazoa > Chordata > Mammalia > Eulipotyphla > Talpidae > Talpa > Talpa occidentalis. The sequence goes on from NW_023601212.1 coordinate 90,186,790, forward strand.
CCCTGTGTAGATGCTTAAAGTTTGGTCGCATCTACCTGTTTGATGAAAATTAATCACACAGCTTTTATAAATTCCATTGTGTGGCAACATCCTCATTTATTTAACTGGCTTCCTGTTGGTGGACAGCATCTATGGGTGCCAATGTTCTGTCATTAAAAATAGTGCTGCACAATTTAGACTGTGAAAAATTCCACAGACAAATGACCTGGTTTCTTCAGCAAAGAAATTGCCAGGAATGTGAGAGGAGTGGGTGGTGGTGGAGAAGAGGGCTGCAGGTGAGAGACACTCGAGAGACGTCTCAGCAGATAGCCACCTGCGAACCTTCGTTGATTCTCCATTCAAATAAACCCTTACATTTTTTTTCTATTTATGACACAATTGGAAATCTGAACACTGGATATTTTGTGATAGCAGGAAAAGGGTGCTAATTTTGTTGGGGTGTGATAATGGAGCTGTGGCTGTGTAAAACGAATACTGTCCTCACCTTTTGACACATTCATGGACTCTTCATAGATGAAATGTTTTGAGGCTTGTGGATAATACAAGGATGGGAGGAGAGACAAGGACAGACGGAAGCAGACTGGCCACGTCTTGATAATTGTTGAAGTTGGGAGGGGGGCGTATGAAGGGTCATTGTACTATTTTGCCTACGTTAGGATGTATATGATGTTTTCCATAACAAACAAAAATATAGTGCTCTATAGTCTAGTGTGTGGGGTAGGGTGGAATGGGTGGGGTTTTAGATTAAACAAAATTATGCATGAGTTGGCTGCTTGTCAAGCCTGGGTGCTGGGTCTGGGGCTGCTTGGTGTTTGGTATTTCCTATCACGGAAAGGTAGACAGCGTGTTGCGGTGAACATTCCGTCGTAAATCCCTACTCTAGTCTTACCTGGTCTCAGTCACCTTAATGCTTGTTATGCCAGGTCCAAAGCTGCTGTGAATCGTGTCTGATCCCCTCTGTGTCTGCCTAGATGCATGAATAAAAACAACATGTACCAGATGGTGCAGCAATGGTCACTTGCAGCAGCATAGAAAGTTCAATCGGACAGCAATGCTGTACAGCTCTTGAGGTTTACATGTGCACTTTGGAAAAAACTTTAAATTGAGGTATAATTGACGTGATACATAACAGTCTCTGGTGTACAACATAGCGCCTTGATATTTGTATACTGCAAAATGATCAAAATGATAAGTCTAGTTAACATCTGTTACCACATGCAGGATTTCTTTTTCCTTGTAATGAGGATCTTTAAGATCTACTCTCTTAGCAACTTTCAAAATATACAGAGTTATTAACTAGAGTCCCTAACTGAAATTTCCTTATTTTTCACTCCCTTCTTCCATTTTGCTACCTCTGCCTCTCCCCAGTAACCATTGAATGTTCTCTATTCAAGAGCTTGGTTTGTTTTAGATTCACTTATGAGTGAGACGAGATGGTATTTGTCTGGCTTATTTAACCAAGCACAATGCCCTTAAGCGTCAAGATTCATTCGTGTGGTTGCAAATAGCAAGCTTTCCCCTTTTAGTATGGTCAAATAATATTCCATTTCTTATGTACACCACTTTTTTTGGGTATCCATCCATCGAAGGACACTTAGATTGCTTACATATCTTGGCTATTGTAAATAACGCTGCAATGAACATGGAGGTGTGTAAGTCTTTTTGAGTTAACATTTTCATTTCCTTTGGGTAAGTATCCAGAAGTGGAGTTACTGTATCATCTGTATTTGTAATTTTAATTTTTTGACAAATCTTCATTGGACATTAGCTTTTTAAGTAGGAGCCTTGCCTGGAATTTTTGACTTTCTCTTTTCTACCCTACAAAATACCATTTCTTACTCAATGATATTTCTTGGTCAGTTATCATGAACCATTTTTTGAAATATATCTTCTCATTTCTGTTTAGGAATTTAAGTCATTCAATTCCCTACATTTTGAGGAATTATCATGTCACAGTGATGGTCTATGACCCCTGCTTTACATAGAAATTAATGATATGCTAATAAGACTGTAATGATCAAGATTCAGAGAACTTTCTGCAGATTAATGAGTAGCTTTAAGAGTAGACAGGCAAATTCAAATCCAGGGGTCACCAACCCTGATAAATAAATTTTTCAATAAATGTCCCCAGGACCATGGTGGTTGATAAGGTTCAAGAGCCCTCTGATATTTCTTGCAGTCCCAGAGCTCAATTTTGCATTACTTCCTTGCCACAGATATTTGACCCCAGATCCTTTGGGATATCGGTATAAACATATTCCTGAGGTTTGGCTCTTTACTTTGTAGTGGACCAGATCCTTTCAGTTCATTATAAAATATTTACTGGGCATTATTAAATTTTGTGAGCTAGACTTCTCCCAGGACCCAGACAGAGACACAGGCCCTGATTACCCAGGGACTGAATAGTCTGCCTCTGTTGTATACATTCATCTGCAAGTCCAGCTCCATGGGCGCTATTCATTCATTCATTCATTCATTCATTCACTAAATGTATGTGAACAATTAGCCACTGTATGTGCGATGCTGTCCCAAGAATTGGGGATGCAAAGATAAACAAGTTCTTGTCCTTAGGAAGTTGACAATCTAGGGATGGAGACAGACATAAAGATAATGATAAAAGTGAAAATATTATCTGCAAGATACTGTGTCAATAAAGGTAGTCAAACTATTCACAGAACTTGTTTGATGTGGGTCTTGAGGGATGAGTAAAAATCTGAATATGATTTTAAAAATGGACGAGAGTATTTTAAGAGATAGAACAAATAGAAAACATAAGGTATAAAATGAGATTTGAGAGCCTAGTTACTCCTTTTATTTTCCTTTCAAAAGTCTAAGATGAATTATTTTATTCTTTTTTAGATGTTAGTATCACTTCAAGCTATAAATTTACCTTTGTGTGCTACATTGAACATATCTCATGCCTTTTGACATGTAATGTCTTCATGCTACTTCTCCACAGCAATACTCTTTGGGTAGAAATCTAGTAATGAGATAAAGTTGCAACCTGGCCTGCATGGGTAGTTCAGTCTTTGTGAGCTGACCCCTACTTATTTCTGCAATTTTACAACCTGCTCTCCAAATACTCATGCAGTAGCAATATTCATAGTTCTCAAACAAACCATATTATTTCTTGCCTCATGAATATGTACACACTGTTATTTAGCCAGGACTAGGAAAACCTTCCAAGTTGGAACATTTCCAAATGTCTAAAGGACATTTGCTGTCGACAACACAGTCTCCCTAAGAGTCTGTGGGTTGAGTTAGCAGCAAAATATACACAGATGCCAAAAAATGTTAACTTGGTAGATGGTCATTTAATATTGATCAAATGAATTTGAGGAATGTCTACCAAAGACAGTAATTTTCAGTTTTACAAGACTGATATCGAGCTATTTTTTATGATTGTAGTTAAGAATCAGAGTTACTTTTCTCATGAGGTCCATGGTAATAAATCTTGCTTCAGGATAATAAAGCCGTGTCCTCAGCACATGAACATATAGTTCTCTTCCAATTTTCTATGGCAGAATAGCATGAGCTCAACTCATGGAGAAGCAATATATTAGATCACCAAGGTCTAAATAGAGGGCTTATTTACCATGTAACCTTGTTTTAAGAAATGGAGATTTTATCTGTTCCCAGTCTAGTCTTATTTTCCCTGGTTTTTGCAATGAAAAAAAGACACAGAAATTTCAGATGACTTAATGACTGAAGATTTATCTCACATTTTTTCAGCTTGGAAAATTCTATCTATAGAATCAAAGACCAATGAGAAAATTAACAAAAGCTTCCAACAGCCCTTCTTCTTTTTTTTTTTTTTTTTAAAAAAAAAAAACAGATGTCTTCATTAGGCAAAGAAAACTTTGTGGTTAATGTAAAATAAGTGTCTTTAATATGTTTGCAACTAAAATGAGGCATCAGACTGTTTTATTCAGAATAGCAGTCAGTTGAGCAGAAAGCTGGCATATGGATTGGAAGGATTATCTAGAAAATTAACAGTTCTGTAGCTTTGAAGGAGGATGAGGTTGCAGGTTGAGTTCATGCAGAGGGGAGAGCACCCTGGGGCAGTAGAGGGAGCTGTAGAAAAGATTTTGGAAGGTTCTGATGGCAAAAGATTTTCCAGATCAGTATGTTTCACAGGGAGTGTACATCATCTGTACACTTCATTGTCCTCAAAAGCCATCTCTGCTTTAGGATTGAGATGCCTCATGCTGTTATGGTTCTGATCAAATGTATGTAGGACCACCACATCCACAGACCCTCTTGTATACACATTTCTTTGTGTATTTTAGTCTTCAGCAATTTACTTTCTTCCTGAAATACTTTCTCTATCTGTTGCTTAGTAGAGATATTTTTTATTCTATGGTCTTAAGTGACATTTAGTGTTTGTTAGAGAATGATAGTTCAGCTAGATATGCAATTTTAAGTTGACAACTATTTTCTTTTAGCACATTGACATCGCTTTCAATTGTTTACAATTTTCCATGGCTGCTATGGAGAAGTCTTCTGTCATTTAAATTTTAATACCTTTTGTGACTTTCAAGGTTTTTCCACTTAGTGGGGGGCAAGGAGGAATAATTTGAATATAGTTCAGCTTCACCTTGATGTGCATGGTTGTGAATTTTTAAAAATTGTATTTGTGTGCTTTCTGAGTCTTAGGATTAATTTATTTATATGTTTTGGAAAATTCTCAGCATTTCTTCAAGGATGGCTTTTCTTCATTCTTCCTATTCCCTTCTTTTATTCCCTCAGTGTCTCAAATACTCATTACTGTATCTCTGCATCTCTCTGTGCAATATTATGAGTGGTTTTTCAGGTCACCTTGCTAGTTCATTATTTTCCCTTTATCTGTTCACTGAATTTTTTGACTTAACTTACTTTGTATTTCCAGAAGTGATAGATTGTTTTTTAAAATCTTGCTCTGTTTGTTTTGGATAGTATTTTATATATTTCTTCTTTTAAAAAATATATAATTTTCACTTCTGAATTTGACTATTCTATGGCATGAAGTTCTTGGGAGCTTAATTCTATGTTGGTTGTTTCTGCTGTGGGTTTATTTGTGTGATTCTAGTGTTGGATAGTAAGCCAATGTTTAGTGGAACACTACCTGTGGTCTCTGGGGGGTTTGGGTGGAGGGTGGGCACCTCTGGAGACAATCTGCATTTTCTTCTTCTAGATACCCTGAATTGCTACCAAATGAATCACTCTACTAATTTTTCATCTTGAAGTTTTCCAAGCCATGTAGGGAGTACAATTTAAACCCCAAATGCACATAAAAGTAATTCTGTGGCTAGGAATTCTCAGGGAATTTTTTTTTCCTTTTGCCTACCAGCCTGAGTCCAAAAGGCATCAGATAAAACTCTTTAGTCTCTGTGCCAGTGGGTGAGTTATTTTCTAATCAAACTTTTCAGCAAGGGTATCTTCTTTGAGAGTCTCGGCATTATTTTCCCATCAGGGATAGGTCTAGGATTTTGTTCACATGTTCCCCATGTAACTGTGAAAATCTATAAAACTATAGAAACCTCTTGGTCACTGAGATTAGTAACTATCCCATGCCTGTACTATTGTCAGTTCATCGCTCTATTTTCAGCCCTCACTTCATATGTTGGTATGTGGGGGATTTCTGTTATTTGCATCCTAGCTTAGTTTATCGTTTATAAGAATTTTTACCTGCTTGGTGTCAAGGATACTTTTCATGATGTCTAGTCTATTAGATCATTAGAAACACATATTTATGATATTTCTCTTATGTTTTTATATTTCATTTTTTTTATTAGCTTGTAATCAAGATATTCATTTCAACTATTCATTTGAATCATACTTTTTAATGAAAGTACCTGTTTACATATTTCTATGTACATTTCTTTAAGGAGTTTTTATTTCATTAAATTTTTTTTATACAGACAAATTTAAACACTTGAGTTGATTGCTCCATTTTTAAAGTGAGCACTTGCTTTTGAGAGGGCCAACAGACAATTACGTCCCTATTGTTGTTTCATCTTAATGATAACTTGAGATTCTCCCTTGAACTTTTGTTCCAGATGTGGCTCATGTGGCTCTTTTTTTTCTTTCTCATGAAGACATTTTTCCTCTCTCCTTGGCTAACTTTCTCAGACATCATTATCACAGCACATGTTCGCCAATGCTATTTATAAAAGCAAAATATATCCAGAGTGCATGTATATGAGTGTGTGTGAGTGTGTGAGAGAGACACACACAGAGACAGAGTCACACAGAGAGACAAAGAGACACAGAGATATACAGAGACAGAGAGACACACAGAGAAATAGTCACACAGAGAGACAGCATCATACAGAGACAGAGACAGACACACAGAATGAGAGCGATACATAGAGATATAGTCACACAGAGACAGAGACACAGAGACAGAGTCACACAGAGAGATAAAGAGTCACACGGAGACTGAGAGACACAGAGAAATAGTCACATGGAGAGACAGAGTCACACAGGGACAGAGAGACAGGGAGACACAGAGAGATTCAAGACCCTCACAGATGTATTCACTTAGCTGCTCTGCAGGTATCTTTATGAGTAAAGGGGAAAATATACCCTCGTCTGTCTGCCGCTTGCTCCCCAGTGAGCACCTGCGCCCCGGTGGCCGCGTACCCGGCTGTGGCTGTGTATCACTGCTCAGGCCGGCACGACCACTGACCTCAGGGCTGTTAATGACTGTGAGGAGCAGAAGAAGCTTTTGTGGTCAGACTGAATGTAGCCTGGGCATTGCAGGACTAAGCCATCCTGAGGCATTGTCTGCTGAGTTAGTCAAAGTGGGTTTTACTTTTGACAAACTTGCTGTCTCCAGTCTCCCTGTGGGTGAGGTGAGGCGTAGCTGGGAGAGAAGCCTGGGCAGGGCTGAGAGCCTGGAGGTATCACGAAGGCTGTCGCAGGGACAAGACACATTGGTTAAGTATTGGGACACTTTGCCCATGCGAGGTGCCATCTCTCTCCATGTCACTCAGACAAAGGGCCCTTAAAGACAGTCCTCTTGGGAATAGTTACTAAATAGGGCAGGCATGATCTCTAGAGCCTTCTCTGTGCAAGGTTATGTAAAATGTGCTTACATAAAGAACTGCGCACCAAGCCCTAAGTCAGCAGATGTTTCACATGTACTGAAAATTCCCTGCAGTGTCCAAAGTCCAGTTTTAGAATGTCTCTCACCTCAACTGGGCTGACAAGAAAGAAAGAGAGGCTCCAAGTCTGGCTTCCCTGGGTGTCTGTTGAGGGTCCTCCCTCCTCAGGGTTTCAACTGTAGCTACAATTGTTGTTTCTGGTGGAATGTACTTAGCTTGGTGGTCAGCTACTTGAACTATTCTAAAATTGACCAATCACAATAACACAATGAAAATCAGGGAAATGGGATTTTTCCATTCCTGTCATCTATTCATCCATCCATCCATTCATCCATCATCCACCCATCCATCCACCTACCCACCCTTCCACCCACCCACCCATGTATCCACTCATCCACCCATCCATCCATCATCCATCCATCATCCATCCATCCATCATCCACCCACCCACCCATCCACCCACCTACCCATCTATCCAGCCCTTCCAACCTTCACCATTGCAAAGGCTCATCCTGATCCAAGACACCATCATCTCTTGCTTCCTAAATGGATTCATTGCTTCCACATGTGCCTCTCAGAATCCTTTGCCCCTTCAGTCCATTCTCCATCCAGCAGTCAAATTGGTCCCATTATGCAAAATTTAGATCTTGTCACTCATCTGCTCAAAACTCCACAAGGGCCCCCAAGACCCTTGTCTTCTGACCCACTCAGCGCCTCTTTGTCCTTATCTCTGACTCCTCCTTCCACTCACCCTTCCCAGTCACTGGCTCTCCTGTAACTCCTGGGACATGGCACAGCCCCATGTCAGGACTTTGCTCTTGCTTTTACTTCCCCTTGGAATGTTCCTTTCCCAGATATGCACTTGGTTCATTTCCTCCCCATCTTTGGGTCTCCATTCAAATGTCTACCTTCTCATTGCCTGATTTAATTTTTCCTTAGCCCTTACTGCTAACACACTACGTGTTTTCCTTATCTTATATTGTCCATCTCGCCACTTTGGAATTCAGGTCCAGAAGCACATGCACGTTTTTTCTGTATTTTTTTAGAAGATTTATTTATTCATTTTACACAAGAACCGGGGTACAGGCCAGATGTGTGGGAGGGTGAGAGGATTCACCAGAGACAGAGTGGGGAACAGAACAGGCAGACTGACGAAATGCATTGCTGAGGGGAGCAGTGGGCGAGGCAGGAGAGGTCAGCAGCGCCATGTGGGACCTTCGCCGGCTGGTCGGGATTGAACCGGCGCTGCAGAGGCTGCGGACAGCTTCACAGCGTGGCGCTCAACCACCTGCGCCACCAGGGGAGGCCCTGTTTTTTCTGTTTTGCTCCAAGCTGTGAGATAGCACTTAGAACAGAACCTGGCATATAGTAAGTGCTCATTAAATATTTGCCTAGAGAAAACAAATGAATGAATCATCAGTCTCCATCTCCTTGGGTGATTTTCTCTCACCATCATAGTCATTTCTGTCAAAATAAAGAATCCAGGGAAAAGAGTGAGCTATTCACCTGGCTTGGCCGTTCTCTACCCTTTCCTGGGATGTTGTAAAAGATAAGACACCCCTAAACCCCATTAATCCCAGCTTCACTCTTACTCCTTGAGGGGAGAGTGTCTAGTTCTTGATCCTGGTTCATGCTTTAGGGAGGAGTAAGAAACCAGGTGAGGGCAGCACCTTAAACTGCAGTTTTTGAGGAAGCAAGGACACCTCTGGTGGCTGATTAGTGACCCCATTTGACAGTGGGGAGTAGATGATGCCACCTTATGTGGTTTGGGTTTTTTTTCTGGGCAAGGATGGATCAGTTTCCCTGTGTCTTGTGGAAGGGAAAAAGGTCTATATAGTGGACACATATCCAAGCAGAGAGAACATCTCTTATCCACAGCTGGGGAAGAGCAGCAGGCTTGAGCCTCGCTGAGGCTCAAATTATGGCCCAAACATGCCTAAATAGTCCAATGACTAAATAGTTGCATCCAGAAGCTGGGCACACTAACCAAGCCAGCGGTCATGCAGCGAAGTAAATAACCATGAGCCAAAACAGAGTCCTGCTAGCCAGCACCCAGGGGAGACTCCCCAAACAAACTGAAGAGCTAGGAATCTCATGGGGAAGAGAGGGGAGTAGCAGAGAGTGGGCCAGGAATGGGGTCCAGCACACCTTTCAAAGTCCACTCTTCACCATCAAATCAGACCTTTCTACCCACCCACGGGAGTCGTGTTTTTGACAGCATTTTCTTAACGCCAGGTAGAGCCTGCAGTTACTCTGCTACACCACTAGGTGGTGACCCTGCTTTGAGGAGTCAAAACCCTGGTTCCCTTGTTCCTTGAACTGAAGAAGAGCTCTAGGATGGAGGGAGAAAGAACAGAACTGTTCCCAGATTCTGGGTCCTTGAGCTCTCCAAGAAATAGATTTAATGGAGACTCTAATCCTGCAGGTACCAAGCAATAACTTAGTAAAGCTCATGCAGTTCAGCAGAAGGGAGTATCAGGGGCTGGGTCTGCTCGCTGCTCCCCGAGAACCAGGTGGGGCCCTACTTAGGTAGTTTTAACACGGTGTAATTAAAGGGCTGGAATATTTGCTCTTCTTCCATGAGGTCGTTCCATCTCTTGAGCGCCTCATCTCCTCGTGAGGAGCTTGTGGTCTCTTGCTTTCTCATCAGGGATCCCAGATCATGAGCCTGCAGGGTGGTTACCCTAGAGGGCTGTTCATTCATCTGAAGTGTGGGTCGTGCCCAGCACAGAATGAGCAGCTTCCGGGGGACCCTGCCCCTCAGAGTGGTTCTCCTACTTTGGTTCGTTTCAACGTGACCTGGGAACTTGGAATTCTCACCAAACCCGGGGCGATCTCCCTTGATCAAGCCTGGACCTCTGTGCCCCTGGCGCCTCTCCAGAATGATTGGGACGCACACCAGAGCGAGAATCCTTGTCCTAGGTTGGTTCTTAGCAGAGGCTGCGGATGAGGACCGCCTGGGAGCTTTTAAGACCACGGGCACCCGTGCCCTGGTGAGGCCAATTAAATCAGACGCCGAATGGAGACCAGCCCTGGCTTTCTAAGGGGCCCCTGGAGGATTGTAATGCGCACCCAGGGTTGGGACCCCCTGACCTGGATCAATGCTCCCATCAATGCTTTTCACACTTTAATGTGCTGAAGGGTCACCTCGGGGATCTTGTTAAATGGAGATTCTGATCAGTAGGCCTGGAGCAGGGGCCCAACGTGTGCATTTCAATCACTCTCTTGGGTGATGCCCAAGATGCTGCTCCCTCACGCCCTTCCAGCACCAAAAGGGTGGGAATGGGGGAGGGGCCTCCAAACTTCCCCAGTGATAACAATCGCTTGTTCCTAATTAATATGTAAATTCTGTGGAAATAAATGAAGACCACCCAATAAGGACAAACAAAGCCTGTTTATTCAGAGCTTGCTCCAGTTAGGGAGAGTGCTGGCAGAAACTCAAGGCAGGCAGAGAGTGGGAGAGCTTTATGGGGGAGAAAGGAAGGCTTGGGGGTGCCCTGATAGCAGCTGTGGGCATGAGGAAGGTGGAGGTGGATAACTGGCATGGGGGATCCCATGTGATTGGTTAGGGGGGGGCAGCTTTGTATTTCTCTGCTTGCTCCTAAATTGTAAGCAGGGCCCGAAATGAAGGAAGCTATTGATCAAGGGCTGGTGACGTGGGCCGCTGGCTACAGAGGTTGTGCAGCTTCCTGGGCTGGTTGTGCTGATAATGGCCCAGAGCTCTATTTTTACTTGTGGCCTGGCCGTCTTCCATCTGCACATCTAGTCTCTTCAGTCTGATTCAGAGGGACCAGGTGGAGGCCCAGGACTCTGTGGGTGATTCTTACAGCCAGGAGAGGGTGGGTGGGCCGCTGGAGGAAACTGCGGGAGTGAAACCTGCCAGGGTCACAGCAGTAGCCCCTGGGACCCTGCTCCAGAGTCTCTGGAGTGTGGAGAGGAATCTGTGGGTTTTGTGTCAGTTATCTAGTCCCAAGTAAACAAGGCTCCTCAACCCTTAGTGACATAGTGGCAGAAATGATGTATTGCCTCTTGTGTTCTGTGGGTTGACTGGAAAAACTCCCCAGTTTGAAGACCTTGGAGCCCAAGGACGATTGTGGGCACCCCTCCCCCATCCACCTCGGTCTTGGAACGTTTGTAAATTCTGGGGCGTCATCAATAAATCAGGATGGAGTGAGCCCCTACTCTACATGTCGGCAGGTTTTAAATATCAAAGTGCAGGGATTCCAACAGACTCCAAGAGTTTCTCTGAATATGATGTACTGACTAGAGTTGTTGAGTTTGTTGTATGGAGCCTGCTCTGGTGGGAGTTGAATGGTGGAGGTCTTAAATGGCAGGTGATGAGAATAGTGATGATTGTGCATATTTACTGAATACATACCATGTGCTGTGCATAGAAATAATTTAGTATTTTAAATTAGATAGAAAAAATGATATTTAGATTGAATATCTCAATACTTTATTTAATCCTCATGTAATCTTCATGATAACCTTATGATAGCAGCTTATGATAGCGGCTGTGGGCATGAGGAAGTTAGGCCCCACCAAGTTAGGTCCCACTTGACAGATAGGGAAACTGAGGCACAGAGTAATTAATTTGCTTGAGGTTATAAAGCTAGTAGGTCAGGGAAGCCAGGGTTTGAACCTAGGCAGGCTGAGTCTACTTACACTTAAATATACCGTGTTGTAGGGTAAAGAAAATGTCAGGCTTTTCTGCCCTCCCACCATCAGGATGGATGATGGATCCTTGCGGTCCCGAATGCATGCCTGATGGCGGGCACCTGGGGTAGGGTGTGGGCCTATGTAGATGGGATTCACCTGGGCTAAGACTGTGCTTTTAAGGGCGGCGTCATGGGGACGCCAGAAGAAGCTGAGAAAGAAGCAGGAGAAGCCCAAGAGAAGCCAAGAGAGAAGCCAAGAAGCAGAAGCAGAGAACACTAGAGAGCCCAGAGAGAGTGCGGATTTGCTGGGGGCTGGGAGGCCTGCCAACCTCCTGGCCCCCCAGCACCCCTGCCTGCCGTGTACCTGGTAATCCCATAAAAGACCTGCAAAAAAAAAAAACCCACTGAGGACCCTGACTCCTCCTTCACCCGGTCTGCTGGATCAGAAAACCTGCACTGTGGTCATTTCCTCCCTTACACGTGTATACCACAGATACTCACATAAGAGGATTAGCCACTTCCAAAGCCCCAGGTGTGATCTCTCTTGCCATATTCAACTAGTTTCTACTTCTTGTGTGTCTAGAACCCCATATCAGGGGTTCTAGGAAAGATGCCATTTTGCCTGGCCTGAGTGGATCACAGCAGCAGCGATTATCCGGCCAGAAAGGATGCTTCAGGGTCTCAGGTTCCTTCGCTGTCCAGAGCCCAGCCAGTGGCAAGTCAGCCTTCCTGTCCTCCTCCTGCCCAGCACGCGCTGCCCAGATACACCGAGTGCCAGCTTGACAGTCTAGAGCCGGCAAAAAATAAAACCATGGTGGAAACAGCCACATCATCGGTTGCTATGCCAACCTGGGCTGCAACCAAGTCTGTGTCTTCGGGGGTGTGGAGGTACAAAAGGTTTGGGAGGCTAAGGTGGTGGAACATTCAGTATCTCCCTTGAAGGATTTTGAGGCTAGTCTGTCCAACTTCCTTCAGTGGCTGACGCTGCCTTTCGGAAAACGTCTCTCTGCCTCCCACGGTTGTCCAGCCCTGCCACCCGTCTGGCTTCGCTCTCTCCGTCCCCATCAAGTTCTCTCCTCCCACTCCTGGTTGGCACTCGCCCTCCATTCCTTGTTCTCCATCACCTCCAAAGCTGTGTGTGCAGTTCTCTGCCTAGAACACCACCCCGTCCCCTCCCCCACGGCCGCACCTGTCCTCAAGCTTCCATCTGTGTGCTTGTTGGGGAACCTGTGCGTAGCAAGCACCGCCCGGGGCTCTGCCTTCCCAGCTCACCCGTTGGCCTGCACAGCTTCGTGGATGTGGCAGAAGACGCGAGACACCAGGGCCAGAGGGAAAAAGACGGTTGATTGCTCACGGCGACAGCGGAGTCCAGAGTATCATTATTTTGCTTTGGTTTTTGGGCCCTGGTTCCTACAGGGTGATGTGAAGAGGCTCAGGGGATGCTCTCTGCGCCAGAGGGGAACCCAAATCTTTGACAGGGCACTGAGCACGCCTGCCCCCGCCCCGGGGCTGATGGTACTGCAGGGAAAATGGAGCGGCCCAGGCTCTTCTTCATCTCCCGCCTCTATCCTTCAGCTACCACCGCGGCCTTGCTTTCGTCCCGGGCTGCGTTACCCACACGCAATATCATGTTAGTGCAAAAAGCGCGAGCACAGGACACATGGACCTGTGATAACGGACAGCTGGGCGAGAAGCAGGCGCTCCGGGCACGTGCATATGTAAACACGGACACCTGGGCAGAGAAGCGAGGGCTGGAAGGGGAGACACGGCGACTGGGAGGCTGGGCTCAGCTGCTCTCTCCCTGCCTGCTGCTCAGCTGTGTCCGGTCCCCTGCTTCAGCCTCAAAGGCATCTTAAGGGTACTGAGGGCTCCAAGGCTCCCTTTTCCGTCTGCCTGCACCAGCTGTGAAGCTGCCCGGCCTGGGATGGCTGCGCTACAGATCCACAGTAAGTCCCCACATAACTTCTGGGCCAGCTTCTGGGAAACTGACTTTAAGTGAAATAGCCGATGTCAAAACAAAATGACATCATCCAAAGCTCTTCTGTACAAATATCCTTGAACAGGCAGCCTAGGGCAAAGGCGGTCGGGAAGTCTGCTGTCAAGACATGGAGATGCTCGTGAGGTCCATGGAGACTGTCCCCATGACACTTCGCTGTCATCCCCAGCCCTCCTGGGGTCTTCCTCTCAGCGCCCCTTCAGCTGTGGGGGCCCTTCCTTCATTCCCCCCTCATGACCTACCCGAGTTCCTTCGTACTGACCTCTCACAGACCTAGGCTTCCGTCCTTCGGAGCACCCCCCACGGTCTGTGATTACGCGCTCATTGCTCAGATTATTCAATGACCACCAGTTTCCCCCCTATGTTAAATGCTTCATGTGGGCCAAGGACCATCTATTTTCACAACTGCATTTTAAACGACCCCACTTATTTAATAAACACTCAGTTTCCACTGTTTATTAAATATGTGGGGTCATTTAATGGAATAAAGTCCTTAAGGCCCAGAGACATGAGGTTACCTGCCCAAGGCCACACAGCTTGCTGCAGGTAACTCCAATTCCCCTGATTCACAAGCCACCATCTTTTCTGTTCACAGGTGCTTTGTCAGATTCTGTCTGCATGCAATAGTGGGGTGCCGACTTGGGGTGGGGAGCATGATTTGGTGTGGATGAGGTGTATCTGGTCCTTTGGGCTACAAGATTCTTCAGGTTTTCCCTGCCCTCTTGAGAGTCAGAGTTGTATTAAGGCTGTTGGAAGCCGAAGAGGCGGGTTAGTGAGTGGCTCTGAGCTGAGACTATTGTGGAGATTGTAAAAATAGCTCCTGGTTATCCCCCCATTGTGTCCAGAACCTTGGCAGTCCCCTCCCACGCTGACCCTGGGCTGACCTTGTGCTTGCTTTGGCCAGTGGGATGCTGGCAAACATGAGACAAGTAGGGGCTCAAGCAACCTTTGCTTACTGGCTTCTTTTCTCTCTGATCCATCATGGGTCCCTGGCGCCCACTTCTCATGGAATAAGTGTGGGAGAGCATGCTGGATGAGAGGCATGTAGCCAGGCCAGGCCCATCACCCCCAGTGGACGTGGAGCCAAACACCAGCTACTTGGGGGGGAGGCCACCCTGACCACCCCCGCTCTGGCCAAGCTGCCAGCTGACCACAGAGATCAGCTGACCTGACCCAGATCAGAAGTACCAGCCTGCCCCTTGGCATAACCATGAGCAATAATGACTGGGTGCTGTTTAAAGTCATTTGGATTGTGGATGATTGTCACGTTGCAAAAGTCAGCTGACACGACTCTCGTGCCCATTTGTTTAGGTCGAAACCTCAGCCTCGCCGTTTAGATGTCTAACCTGAGAAAACCTTCTTAAGCTCTTTGAAAATCTTTTATGACTTTCTATAAAATGAAAATCACAATGGATCGTGCCATTTAAAATGTTAAAGTGTTAAGTGAGTTAATATTTTAATTCTCAGAAGAGTAAGTGCGACATCAAGACGGCTATTATGAAAGATGATCATCTCTTCCACTCACCCGTATGCGCTTTTAAAAAATTACCTACAAAATGAGTCCATGAAAGGGTGTCCACAGAATTTGTATTGGAATGCTGAGTGCTCTCAGCATCCCTGCTTCCTCTGCAGGCACCCCCATGCTGATGTCCCAGTCTGGGGGATCCCCAGCTGAGAGCCCCGGGGTGGAAGGATTCTCCCTTGTCTCCTGGAAGACACTAAAAAAGGCTCGAGAGCCCCTGAGCGGCCACTGCCTTCATCTGTATTCAGGCCAGGGAGGGACACGCAGAGAAGAAATTCAGATGCGCATTTGAGACCCTCGAAGCCTGTTCTCTGGCCGGTGATCTGTAGGGAGGAGACCGAGCCCTTCCAGCTGACCCCGCAGGCCTCTGCCCTCCCTCCTGGGGGCTGCGCTCGTTAGAGGGGTGAGAGGGAGCACCCTGAGCTGGGCCAGGACCCAGCACATGTTCTGAATGCACAGCCTGGTAAAGACCAAAGGGTTACAGAGAGCAGGGCCGCTGCCCACGGCTCCAGCCGCAGAAGCGAGCCTGTTTCTGGAACAGATCTCCACCGACTGGGATTCATAGAGATGGAGCCGTCTCCCCTCCCTTGTATTACGATATCACGCACCATCCCCCGGGCCTGGGGTCCTCACCGTGAGCAGTCCTTTCTCCTCGAGGCCTCTGGGTTCACATCCAGCTCATTATGACTAACCAGGCCCCCGCGTCCCGAGATGCTTCGCAGAACGCAGCATTGGCGCCTGCGGGAAGCAGCTTCGGTCTGCAAGGAGCACGGGGCTGTCCGGGCCTTCCCAGCCGCTCCTTTTACATCGTTTCCCTCCTGGGTACTCCGACTGTGGGCACAGATGGGGTTCAGGGAGCCCCGCTGGACACGGGCTTGTATCCGGGTCCCTCTGAGTCACTGACCGGCTGGGTGAGCTGAGCACCCCTCTTAATCTGGCCTCACCTCAGTTTCCCCAGCTGAGTGAGGAAGACCGACGTTCCTATCGGATAGAGTTGTTTGCGTAGTAAAAGAAAAGGAGATACTTGCTTCCCTTAGATTCTGGAACAACTTCCAGAAGTCCCCCCCAAGCCCCCTCATACCCTCCCCACACGCACATTTGAAGGAACAATTTCATTCTATGGAGGAGACAGAAGACTCGAGGGGAAGGGATGGCACCCCCGATCACACAAATGCGAGAGAGTCATTCTGGGGGTGTGGGTCCCCTTGACTTGTCCTCCACCCGCCTCTGCTGTTGGAAACCTCACCAGGCACCATGGTGCTGCCTTCCCAGGGCTGGGCCAGGGCTGGGCCTCTGACTGCCTCACTGTCAGGAATTGGGTCTGGGACATTTGACCAAGCGGCGTTTAGACAGGTTAGTGGGTTGGGTTCATGTGTGTGTCACCATCAAGGGACAGTTTGAAGCAACGGAATTTATAATGTGGAGAAAAGAGAAAGTGTAGATGGATGAGGACATTGGTGAGAAGCGCGAGAGAAGCAGGTGCTGGGGAAAAGCTACGTCAGGAGTTGAGGAGAGTGAGCTCGAGCCAGGGTAGGCTCTGGCAGGTGTCTGTGGAACACAGTGGGGAGCAGCAAGCTCACCAGCCCCCTGCTCTTGGATTTTGGGTGACTTACAATGCATTGAATGCCTCTTGGGCTTTCTGAGCAAACCCCTGTCTGGACCTTTCCTGCGGGCTCAGCTCTAGGATCTGTGATGTGGAGGCCCCGCCGTGCAGTGAGGGAGCAACGGGGGGGGGGGGGGGGAGGCAGGGTTTGAGGACAGTGGCAGGTGGCCAGTTGTACTGACATGCTCCAAGACTGGACACTGTTCTGGTTATTTATTTCTGCTGTATTGAATCACCCCAAAGCTTAGTGGCTTGAAACAAGTCACTTTTATCGCTCATGTTTCTGTGGACTGACTGGACTCTGCTGGGTGGTTCTTACTTGGGGTCTGCCATGCAGGAGATGGCAGCTGGGCTGTAGTCATCGAAGGTGTGCAGGGTGGGTGTCCAGAACCATCCACAAGGCTGGTGATTGTTGCTGGCTGATGTGCAGACCTCAGTTGTGGTCCTTTTATGTGACATGGGTTTCTCACAGCCTGGTGCTGTGTTCTGAGAAGGGGTGTTCCAATAACCAGTGTTCCCTCAGATTCAAGCTGAAGCTGACCCAGCCTTGCATAACCCCAAACATTATGTTTGCTGCATTTTGTTGCCAAGTGTCCCTAGGAGCAATCTAGATTCAAGATCAAGGGAATCAGATCCCACCTCTCCAAGGGAGGAGGGTCAAAGAATAAATCTTTCATCTACCAAACAAATATGAAACCTCTCTCACATGCCTGCAAAGACAGAAAGGATCCATGGATATTGGGTATGGGTATTGTAGGGTAGGTGGGGCTAAAAGGAGAGGGGAAAAGAAAGAAAGATGGTACATAGGCTTCAAAAGTCCTTTAATCATCATCATCATCTTTTTAATAAAAGCACGTAATACTCATTGATTGCTTCCTATGCGCCAAGCAACTGTTTGTGACAATCCAATGGGACTGTGACTATTATTATCTCCAAATCAAGGAGGAGGAACTAAGCCATAGAGACACTAAGAAACTAGATCAAGGTCACAGCATGGGAGTGATAGAGATGGGCTTTGACCAGAGGAATGCGGCGCTAGAGTCCCAACTACTACATGACGTTGCCTACCATTATAGGCCAACCAGCCCAAGCTGAGCACCTACTATGTCCCAGGCCCAGTTTTAAGTCTCCTGGATTTGTTATCTCATTTAATACCAAATGGAAATGAGGAAAGTGACCAGAACTAGCCCTGGGATCCCATAGTGAGTTTAATTCCTACTACTTGCACCCACTTTGGCCTCCCATACTATTCATTTCCTATTGCCTGTGCCTGGGATTTGCTGATAGGGAGGGGACAAGTGTGAGCACTAAAGACAAATGAGCCCCATCATTCAGACCACACAGGTCACCAAGGTCACTGAGCAGGGCTCGGTGGCTCAGGGAGTTTCAAAGGCAGCTGTTCAGGCCAGTGAGGGGGTGATCGATGGCCTGATGGCTAGCGCTACCTGGGGTATAGATAAACTGTGTCATCGTTTAAGGAATTAGTGTAATGTATTGTTTGCTTTTATTTATTTATTTATTTATTTTAAATTTCTATTTTTCTTTCCACTTTTTTTTTTAAGATTTATTTATTTATTTATACAAGCACTGGGTAGAGTCAGAAGCGCGGGAGGGTGAGAGAATTCACCAGAGCCAGAGCGGGGAGCAGAACAGGCAGGCTGACGAAATACACTGCTGAGGGGAGCAGCGGGCAGCAGGAGAGATCTGCGTACCATGTGGGACCCTCCTCCGGTGGCCGGGGAGCAGCCGGGAATCGAACCAGCACTGCAGAGGCTGCGGGCAGCTTCGCAACCCAGCACTCAACCACTGCGCCACTGGGGAGGCCCCTATTGTTTGCTTTTAATAAGAAAGACCATATGTACATATTCTGGGGGGAAAGTCTTGCTCTTCTTGACCCCTCATGCACCACTTCCATGGATCAAATGACTAAGTCTTGCCCCTAAGCAAGGAATCCGTGTGCTCTAGTTCTCAAGGATGGGGAGGTGGGTTGTTAGAGACCCAGCCTCCTCCTCACTTTAGAGATAAGAAAGCCTCTGAGGTCCTCTCTGGTGGCGCAGGCGGTTGACCACTGCACTGTGGGGCTGTCTGCAGCCTCTGCAGTGCAGGTTCTATCCCAGCCAGCTGGGGAAAAGCCCACATGGCACAGCAGACCTCTCCTGACTCGCCCGCTGCTCCCCTCAGCAGTGTATTTCAGTACATCTGCCTGTTCTGTTCGCTCTGTCTCTGGTGAATCCTCTTACCCTCCCACATATCTGGCCTGTACCCTGGTTCTTGCATAGATGAATGGATCTTTAAAAAAAAAGAAATAAGAAAAGCCGCTGGGCCTGTATGCCTTGGCTCTGAGTGATAGTCCTGGATGCGTGGACAGCCCCTTGCTTATTGAGGTCATTGTGCAAGGGCAAGTGACCGGTGAGGAATGCTACCACCAGACTCCACTGCAGGGTGGTGAGGAATTCATTCCAGAAGCTTCTGGAGCTGTCTCCAGGGCAAGTGTGGTGGTCTCTTCAGTGGGACAATAGTGATAATGTCATATCCCATTTATTAAAACAGAACCTTGTTGCTGCTTGGCTCGGAGGCGCTAGTTGGTCTTCTCTTAGTCACAGGTTCTCCTAGGTAGAAGCACCAACATATCAGTGAAGCAAGAAGACTTGATTGAGTTTGACAATTAAACCAAAACATATTTACACTTGACTTCAGTCTTCAACTGATTCTTAGACAGGTTGGAGAGTGAAACAGACGCTGGAGATCCTGAATTTGTAGTGACATTTGTGTGAGTTTCTGAGGCAGTTCCCAGCAGCCTGAACAGATTCTGGGTTAGGCAGGAAGTGGCAGAGGAACAGGGGATCGATGGTGTGGGTGGAAAGCAGTCGGCAGAAGCGAGGGATTATGGGGCCTGGGGTATTCAGGGAAGGATGTCAAGCTGAGAAGTCCACAGATTAAGAAAATGAGGACAAGACTTTGGGCCTTAATGCCATGGAGACAAATGGGGGCAAGAGGGAGAATAAGGTTAGAGCTGAAGCATCTAGCATTTCTGATAAGGGGCCCTGCTCGGAGGTGCCAAGAAGTGCCAGGTATGGCTCATGATGGGGAGACATCAAGGCTGTGCACCCCACCAACTGGACAGATGTCCTCGTGAACACTGAAGACACCTGTGCCCGCCACCATGCTTGGGTATTTGAGTGTCCAGGTGGACATGTGTGCCATTGTGAGGCTGGGGGAATGGTGGTCAGGATCTGCCCAGACGGCTTCTCTTCTGCTTGGGGTTGGAAGAGGTGATGGGGAAGATGCTCAGGATAATGGGGGGGGGGATCAGTCATCCCCGGAGGAGCCATGACCCAACACAAAGATTTTGTATGGTGCCCAAGAATGACAGAGCTGGCTGGTGGCATGAACTGCCTTCAAGTTTCCATCTTTTTTTTTTTTTTTTGGAGGATCCCAAAAGGCATGGTTTACTTCCAATTTTTGATCAAGATTTCACAGTTTGTGGGTCCTGAATCCTCTCTTTGCACTCTCAGAGAAGATTCTGAAATCAAACCAAACCCGTAGCCACAAGGTTGTCCCAGCTCTGGACCTTGGGGCAGCTCAGGGAGGGGTGGGGATTAGGATGGCCTCAGTGCGCCTTCTCCAGGGGGGCGCTGGTGTGCTGCGCCCCATCCTCAGAGTCCTGGCCCTCATTAGCAGTCTCCTGGGCTGGGGTGTGGGTTGGAATAGTTTAGACATAACTGCCGCGTTCCTGATTGACTTGTTTCCATTGAGTCCATACCTATTAGGGATCTGCTTGTAATTATCCGGCTCCACTTCAGCCCCTGGGGGCCTGTATTCCGCAGTAGTAATGAGTCTGAGCTGCCTCTCTGGCATAATAAACAGCGCGGGAATGCGCGGAAGGGCACTGGCTTCCTCCCTCCATAGGGTAGCTCGGGATTCAAGGACGATGGAGAGTCAGGATCGCGGCCAGCTTTAATTGCTTTTGTGAAACTGCAGATGAGTAGCAGGCTCGGAGGTCCCCTTGAGTCTCAGCTGAGAAGTGAGATCTTTGTTGGTCTTGCTTTTTTCGAAAATCGTGGGGGTTTCACAGCAGCAGCCGCCATTCAGGGAGTGTGTGTTATATGCAGGTAAATTCTTCGGTGTATTATCTTACAAGGCACCAGTACCCTATGAGCTAGTGTCCCGTTTTATAGATGAACAAAGTGAGGCTGCACGGTTGTAAATTTGGGGATGTGATGGTAATTTTTTTTTTAAAGATTTATTTATTTATTTATTTATTTACACAAGCACTGGGTACAGTCAGAAGCCTGGAGGGTGAGAGAATTCACCAGAGCCAGAGTGGGGAGCAGAGCAGGCAGAAGGACCGAAGTACACTGCTGAGGGGAGCAGCGGGCGGCAGGAGAGGTCTGCGCGCCATACGGGACCCTCCTCCGGTGGCCGGGGAGCAGCCGGGGATCGAACCGGCGCTGCAGAGGCTGCGGGCAGCTTCGCAACCCAGCGCTCAACTGCTGCGCCACGGGGGAGACCTGTGATGGTAAATTTTTGTCCAGTTGTCCTGGGCAAGGTGTGGGCGGGGGTGGTGGGCATAAGGAATCTTTGTCTTTTTGTTCTCTTGGCTGCTCACTTGATGCCAGGGTTGGGTATTTGACCTGCTCCGTGCTGACTGGAGTGGGTTCACCCCTCCTTAGGCAACCTGGTGGTTCCCGGCTCCTGGAGTTCACTTAAGTGATTCCCCCCCTTAGTGCGGACACCCCATCAGCAGAGCACCCTGCAGGCAGAGCTCCTGGGCTCAAGGGATCCTCCAGCCTCAGCCTCCCAAGTAGCTGGGAACACAGCTGCCCGCCACCACGCCTGGGTATTTGAAAAAGACGGAGGCAAAGCAATAGGTTCACATATGACATCTTTGCCACGGGTCCTCTATCTTCTCTCAGAAAGAAGCCACCACAAAAATCTAGAATCTCTCTCTACATTTCTATAAATTACTGGAGGACCTCACGAGTAGCAAGAGGTTCCAATAACCACACCTGTGATATCTAGGAAGGAATGGTGACTTTTGAAACAAAAAGGTCATATGATATTTAAAAGGACAGAAGCAGCAATATGTGCTAATGATGGAAAGAAGTACCCCGCCGTCTGATGGTAGAATTCTGCATGATTTTACCCTTCTTTTTGTTTTCTATAATGAATCTATTTTTAATTTAAAATAATCTCTGAAATAATTATTTAACAAAACTCCTAAAAACTCAGCTGTGGGTATAAACCATTTCAAAGCAAGTGGAAAGGAAATGTAACATTTGATTTCATGAGAAAAGTGAACACTGGTTTCAGGAGAAATAATTGCCTTCAAATGCTTTAGTCATTAAACAAGTAAAAAGCAAGAATAATGTAATGAGCTTTGACCTTAAGAATGAGGAAGAAGAGCAGTTTTTCTGCCCACCTGTGACTATGCAGGTGCGTCCTTTCACCGACTCTGTCCCTCCGCAGGGCAGCAGCCTCCTGCCTGCAGGTGACCTGTACCTGCCGAGGCTTCTCCTCTCTGACCTCCCTCAGCGGAGGCAGCTCTCCTCAAGGTCTCCCGCCTGCGGCCATGCAGGCCTCTCTCCCAAATCTGTTCCTATCAGGGCAGCTCTCCCTGCCAGCTTGTGTCTATGCAAGTGTCTTTTACTCTTCTGTCCCTGTCTCTAATAAACCTGCTCTTTAAATTAAAAAAAAAAAAAACACAATGAGGAAGCGAAAGAAATAAAATAACACCAAGGAAAACAGGAAAGAGGAGTTTTAAAAAGAACAACCATAGGTCTCACTCATAGCAGGAATCTAGAAAACTTAAATAAGGGACCAGGAAAATGAATATAAGAAAGTGAAAATCAAAATCAACAAAAAACTATGAACCAGAGACACTTTTTGGGGGGTGGGGGGCGGGAGGGGAAGGATTGGGGTCAGAATGGGGCGTTTGCAATTGTATGGGGGAATATAAAAATAAAATTTAATATTAAAAAAAATAAATAAGAGATATGAAAAAAAAAATAAATAAAAAAAATAAAAAGAACAACCATAAATTTAACTAGAAAAGCGAAGACCAATAAAAATGGAAAGCTACATCCAAGACCATTACATAGACAAATCTGCAGGAAAGCTAAGAAAATAGGTGACATTCAGAATAGGAAAGGAATCATAATTATTAATTTAGAGGATATTTTAAAAGAATTACCAAATAATATACTATAATACAATGCAAATACATTTGAAAATCTGGATCATTTTTAAGGAATACAAATGAATAAAACTAAGGAAAAAAGCAGATGTAAATAAGCCTTGGAAGAAATGGGCAAAGTTCTAAACAAATGAGCACAACCATTCTTCCCAAAAGATTCCATGTTCAGACGGTTTTATAGGTGAGATCTTTTAAACAAAGAACAAGTGACTTCCAGACTGTTTGGATAGGTAGAGCAAATTAAAAGAAGAAAAATTTGGTGTTTTTTTTTTTTAAATGAAGCTACTCTAACTGATAAGATCTGATTTATAAATATCACAAAAAAGAAAGTGATCAACTTCCTTCTGAATATTGATATAAAAATCCTAAATAAAATTATAATCAAATCATTTCTAATCAAATTGATTCTAAGATTGTACTAAAAGTGTAATGATGTATGATCTAACCCAGGTTAGTCTTATAATACAAGGATGGTTTAATGTCACGAAAGTTGTGAAACATCTGATTGTATTATCAGGTACAAAGAATGAAGCCAAATATTCAACTCTGTAGATTCTGAAAAAAAGAAAAACATTCGATAATTATTAATATTCATTTTTTTCTTAACAACTCCATGTAAAATTGGAATCAAGGTATAGTTCCTTAGTATGATGAGGAATTTCTATCTTAAAACAATATCTACACTCACTTAAAAGCAAAATACTAGATATATCCTATATAGTTAAGGATAAGAAGAGATACCTATTGCTATTTTCATATCATCAATATTTAATACTGCTGATTTTTCAGCAAAGATCTCAAAGAAGATAATATCTACTCAGACATGGACTGAGAATTGTGGCCTATTCAATGTTACAATTTGGTGCCTCTTCAAACAGAATTAAAAATTAAACATTTGAATAATACAAGTTGTATGTGCTTGTTGAAACTCATCAAACAATTGACGCAATTCAAGCAACGAAAGTAAAATTAATCATCTTTTTTTCTTCTCTACAAACTAATGTCCCTAATAGGCACTGTTAAAAATGATGTGTTATTATCCATATTTTCCTTTGCTTATATAAACGTATGAAAGGACGCGTACTTAGACCAGTTCCCTGAAAAATGGGGCATACAATACTGCTCTTCAGCTTTTGTCAGCTACAAATTTATCATGGCTGTCATTCTAATTAATGCAAAATACTCATTAAAAATGATGTTCATTAAACATTTGTCCAGTAATTACGAGACAGAGTGGCTGAGTTTTATGTGGGGAAGAATGGGGAAGGAAAACAATTTAAAGTCAATCTTCAGTGTCTTTGGCTGTGCCCCAACTTTTCAGCTGTGGCCCTGAATTTGCATGTTCCATTGAGCAAAATAACATCCTCACAAGTATTTGGACCTTAGATAGCAATGTGACCACCATTTATTCTTTAAGTAAGTCTCTTGAAAGGTCTTAATCCTACTGTATAAATGACTCATCAACATTACTTCCAACCATTTAAGAGCCTCTGTTTGGTAATACAGTAATATTTGAGCTCAAATACAGTAATATTTGAGCATCCCAGAAATGCTTTGATTGATGCCTCATCTAAGTGGTTTGGTGTCTCTCCCCACAAAGTAGCTCTTAATTTACCATGACTAAGGGGTGAGGAAATGAATACTCATATACAGCACACAGGAGTTTGGTACCATATTTATGTAAAACAACTTGTGCATCCAAATAGGCATACTGCTTGATCAATTTAACACAAAATAATGTAATGCAAAGAGACTTAAAACATAAGTAATATATTTTCTAGAGAGGGATGTTTACCACCAATATAAAAAAATTGGAAGCAGTCTAATGCTCATTGACAGGAAATACAATTATGATACAGTCATACAGTGGAATTCTAAACGTTACAGAAAAATATTTATTGTCCCAGGAAAATAGTTATGTGGTCGTATGAAAGACATGATTATGAAGTATGAACTACAATATACACACAGAGATGAAATATTGAAAGAACAGTCACAAATTTCGTACTTTTAGACATAACATTTTGCTAAAAGTATCTTGGGGAGTTCCTCTATGAAAGTGAAATAGTGGGCTTACATATTACAGAGGATTACTATTCCTAGAGAATTTAAACAAAAGAAGGAATATCCTGACTTGTAGAGGATTTCATGTGGAGGGGCACACTCTTCAGAGGTACTATTCCCTGGCCAAGGGTAAGAGGGGTTTGCAGTACCCACATGGGCTCTCCTCCACTCTCAATGGTGTTCACTGAGTACCTCTGCTCTGCCAATGCCTCTGCTGGGCACCAGAGACACATCAGGAAACAAAACCAGACTCTTATTCCCAGTTAGCTCATAATCCAATGGGTGGGACACATCTTCATAGTCATATGAGTGAATGTGGTCTCAAAATAAAGAACAGGTCAATTGTCCTCCTTAACAGGGACATAGTCATGAGCATCTCCAATTCCCCAGGCCCTGTTGGCACTTCCCTCCACTTCTTGGGATGGGGGGCTGGTGCTTGGGCACCCCTAGTCTTTAATCTCCCCTCTGAACATTCATCTGAGGCATCCATCAAAGCATCGCTGGGGGGCTCAAATGTTACTGAACATTGTATTCCCCCAAATTACTCTCAAAGAGAGGTTTTTATGTGACTGGAAGACAATGTGTTCATTAACCATTTGTAAAGGAGGAGAGAATGTCAGAGAAGGGGCACGGGAAGTGTCTGGTCCTCTTGCCAGCCCACCGGAGTATAGGACTATTGCAGTGGATCTCCCTGCCTAGGAAGAGAAATCTTTCAGCCACTCCATGGAGAGACTAAAGCTGATGGGGGTCAGAATGGGAAGGGATGGAGAAGTTGGGCCAGAAGTGGGGAAGATCCTGGGTTGACCTGCTACCCCACAGTCCAGATGAGGCCTGTTTTTGGTTTTGTTTTGTTTGTTTTGGTGGGACCCTCGACAGCAGCCAGGGAACGAACTGGCACTGCAGAGGCTGCGGGCAGCCTCGCAGCCCAGCGCTCAACCGCTGCACCACCAGGGGAGGGCGAGGCCTGTTTGTTTTGCAGGGTTTTTTAAAAGTCAAATTAGTTGCCAGCATTCAAAAATTAAATGATTGTATTTGAAATTCCAGATTTCTAGCTCTTTTTGAAAAATGCTAAGATTCTAGCAGGACTGGTCCTACATCCCTACATTGCAACAATTCTCAGGAGCTGGCATGGCCCTTTTGTTTACCTGCAACTTGTTTTATGTTGTCTTCACAGGCCTTGTACCTGGTTGACAAGCTCGTGCACAGCCCTTCAGAGGGCTTCTTTCCCATAGACTAATGTGAGTGGTACCCCCTGGACCTGTGTGATGGAGTGGCCCCACCCTTGTTTATACTTGATGTTTGAATTTCTGATTTAGAGATTTTTGACATATCGTGCAATTTGCACAAAAGTCATATTTAAGATAGTCAAGGATCACTTGTGTTTCCATCTATTAGCAGTGCTTATTTCTGGCTGGGGGCAGTATGATTGAGTTTCAGTCTCTTTGTGATTTTTCACATTTTCCAATTTTTCTGCAATGAGCACGTATTCCTTCCTTAATCAGAGAACAGGAGGAAAACGACAATAAATGTTACATTAAGAAAAAAGTAAACGAGGTGCCTTGAGATTCTGGCAGGAAGGAGAGCAGAGGCCAGCATTTACTTGCAAGCTAGAGGCTGGAAGCAGGCAATGAGAGGATTTCTAATGAGGCCAGGAGTCCAGGGAATGTGCCAGAAGGGGGCTGTGATTACCACCTGAATCTAACAGCCTTCTTTAGAAATTATTGAGTGCGCAGTTTCCTGGGAACACAGGGAGAGGCAGAAACCAGCACAAGAGCAGGGTACATTGCCCTAGGAATGAGGATTGAGGTTTGCTTTCCTTTCTCTCTCTCCCTAAAAGGAAGTGAACACATGCTCTGAGCTTTGGAGAAGCTTGATTAATTGCCGAGTTGTGGCTAGTGAATAAAAGTTCAATTAGGATTGTGCTTGCTAATGAAATCCGAGTGTTCAGCAGGAAACTGGCAGAAGCAGCCCTGTTTTCTGAGCCCACGAAGCAGGAAGCTGGAAGGGGTGGGGTGGGGTGCCTGGGATTGCAGAAAGTGCTCCCCTCCACTGAAGTGCTGTCGGGAGGGGTGGTCACACTGTAGCTTTGGCAGAAATGGTTGTCCTATAAGCTCTAAACCCTCTTGTGCTTCTACTTTCTCATCTATAAAGTGAGGATAATAATTCCTTCCACACGGGGTTATCCTAAGTGTGACTAATATAAAGTTAGCTTCTCTTTCCTTTTCTCAAGCTAATTCAATAAGCCAGGCACTTAGTGCTGCTGCAGAACTCCGGCCACTGTACCAGGTTCCACAGGAAGAGCAGACAGAGGGACAAAATATAGCACCTTGCTCTTTACGGCTATGATCTCCTAATATCACCATGATCCCGTGACGTGAATATTTTATAATAACTTCAGTTTTTAACTTTTTATTTTGAATAATTTTAGACTTATGGAAAAGTCAAGAAAATAGTAGAGTTCCTGTGTCTCCCTCACCCATCTTCCCTTAGTGTTAATATCTCACACAGCCACAGTGCAGTGTTTGAGGCCAGGAATTAACATCGGCACAGTTCTGTTTAGTAAACTGCAGAGCACACTCAGATTTCACCAGTGCTTCCCCAGTAGTCCTTTTGCTGTTCCAGGAACCAGTCCAGGACCCACATTGCCTTTCATTTCTGTGTCTCTTTAGTTTCCTCCAGACTCTGGAAGTGGACCCCAGGTGTCTGCATTACTTAGCTCCCAGTGGCTTCATGCACATTAAAGTTTGTGACCTAAAGGAAGGCTGTATCGGAGCAGAGAAAGAAAGTATCCTATTAACCATTTACCTAAATCCATATGCCCAAAGTGAAGGGTGTTAACATGGTGGCCTCCCTGTGGGGGGATTATAACATCCCTGCCCTGCAGAGCTCAGGTGGAGCGATGAGATTTGCTCTAGTCAATCAACTGTGAGCTGAAGTGACATATGTCAGTCTTAATGTCAGGCCAGGGCTTATCTCCTTTCAATAATATTTCAAGAATATCCTGTACCATCAGCCTGGATCCTGGAATAAAGACAGCCTGGAGCAGTGTTGGAAGTGTGGAGCGTGTTGTGTTAAGTCACTGAGAGTTGAAAGTTGTTACTGCGGCAGAACCTAACCCATGCTGCTTGCTACCAGCTAATTTATCTAAAGCCAATTCAGCCTATTGCCTGTTCATATAAATAGAAGGATATATCTTCTTCAATTTGCCTTAGGGAATTTTTGAGTTAGTTTTAAATTTTTTTGAAGCATAAAAAAAACTGTACTATTTTATTCTTGGGTAGATGCCTTTTTTCTCTTCAATCTACTGAATAACCTTTTAGAATGTGTATGTTTTGCTCAATAAATATTTTCAGACCTGCAGCATTTTGTACAAGATGTGCCAAATTCATCCCTTTTGATTATTTTTGTCTTTCTTGAATTTTTTTTTAACTGTGCATGCCTGAGTGTATTTCATGAGCTAAATCAAATTAATATGTGGTCAGCATTCTCTCCTGTTTAAGAAGGCATTGGTGTTTTGACAGCAAGGATGGAGACGAGAGATAGATGGGTGCAAAATTGTATTGAATTCCACTCTATCTTATTTTTCAAGATATTTAATTCATAAAGGAATCCTAGAATTATGAAACACAATGATACATTAAACATTATACCAAATGTATTTATTACCAAATTATACAACTTTGCAGGAAAGGTCTCTAGACAAATGGGCAAAGAGGCACTAAAGTGTTTGAACATTTATTCATTCATTCAACAAATATTTAGCAAATGCTTCCTATTTACCAGGGCACAGCAGGAAATAGGACAGCAGGCTGCCCTCACCCACAGCCCACTACGACTCCATGGCTAGAGGCAGGACTTAGGATTATGACTGAGCCATTGACTTCATCTCCCTCCCCAGCCTCAGCTTCCGCATCTGTAAAATGAGATCATAACTCATGTGGACACGGATGAGCTCCTGCATAAAACAGCACAGAACTGCAGGCAGCAAATGCTCCAGGTGTGGGCACTTTGTTGCCCTTAGACAAAATGTCATAGAGAGAGGACAAACGGGCTGCTGTTTAGAGACAAGTGTAACAGTGGAGAGACAAAGTGGCAAGGTGGAGGGAAAGAGCCATCTGTTTAGCTCCAGACATTCAAGTTCGCTGCCAGGGAGGGGAATGAAAAAATATTGAAGATCCAAAGATGGGGCACTGGGTGGAAACCCAAGTGTGGAATCCAGGGTAAAGACAGAAATGAGTCCCAAGCAAGACAGGATGTGCCCCTCCGCTGGAGGCAGCAGTGGGTAGAACAGAGCATGAAGATGCCCAGGAACCCCCACCAGGGATGGGCAGAAGGGAGGGCTCTGCACAGCAGGCTCCGTGGTCTCCGTAAGGAGAAGGTGAAGGGCGTGGCAGGTCTAAGTGTCTGGGGAAAGCTGGCAAAGTCAGGGCACCTCTGACCTATCCACTCCCTCCAGGCCTACCCCAGGGGTCAGCCATTCCCATAGACCAAGGGCACCCCAAATGGGCAGAGACATCCTGTCTGGCTTTCATAGACTCGGCCTTCATCTCTCAGCGCCTGAATATAGGATTTCAAATCCAAGAAGCAAGTGTTTTTCTTTCCTCCCTCCTCCCTTTCTCTTTTTTTTTCCTGCCCCAGGCTTCCCTGAGTGCTGTTCAACCCTCACAATGACTTGTGGGAGATCTGGTCAGGGTCCCTAAAGTACTCCACATTTTTCTGACTTGCCATTTGCTTGAGAAAAGCCAAAAGAGTTGAGTAACCGGGCTTTGTGATAGTCTACCTAGGAATGAAGTAATACAGGAGTTGTCTCTCCCTTCACTTAGCAGCAGCTCCTCAAGGTCTATCCCTGTCAAGAGAACAGATTGGTCATAACCAGAGGGGGAGGCGGCAGTGGGGAAGTAAAGGCGCTCAGTGGGGGGTGGGAAGAAGACTTTTGGTGGCGATCGGAAGGTAATCTATGTGGATGTTGAATCATAATGATATGCACCTGAAACTTATATTAGAAACCAACGCTACTTCAATTTATTAAAAAAGTTGTCTTGGCTCACAAGGCCCTTTGCAATCAAGTCCAGCTTCCTTCCTACCTCAGAGCCTCCCCTGAGATGCGTGATTGTCCTCCAGAAGGCAGGGTGCTTGCAGGGAAGCTGTGCTTGCATGAGGCTTAGCCTGAGTCTAAGGACATCTCCGCTGACCATCTCAAACAATGCAGCGAATATGCAGAAACCACAGCTTCAGCCCCACACGGGTCAGTTTGGCTCCTCTCTTAATGGAACAGGAGATCCTGCCTGTGCTGGGGCTCAGCTGGGGCTCGTTGTCCACGCTGTTCTGCTGCCATTTCTTCTTTGCCGGCATAGCATCTCCTCCTTCAGACGGCCACCTACATGACCCTCCCCCGGGGCACCTGCCCTGAACCACCACAGCTCCGTTAAATGTCTGTCTCCCCTGCTAGACGGTGGGAACCGTGTGTTCCCCCGAACGCCCCTACCCAGAAGAACGGCCCAGTTCGGTGCTCCTGGCACAGAGCAGAAATCAATAAATGTCTGCGGAGCGACGCACCAAATGAATGAATAAATGAGTGGATTCAACCGTGGCCCAAAAGAAAGTGGCCAACTCACCTGCAGGTGGCGGCAGCGGAACGGGCAGAGGAGCAGGACGGGCACCAGCCCAGGAGGAACAGGAACAGCCTGGGGCGGGGGGGGGGGGGGCGCGGGGGGGGGTTGGGGGGGGCGGGCAGGAGAATTGGGGGACAGACGGGAGCAGCCAACAGTTCCTGGCGCGGTCCTTGCATCCTGCGTCGCTGTCCAGCCCCGTTACACGAGGCAGCTGCCCTGGAGGCCGGGGTGATGGCCTTTAGGCACGCGCAGGTGCTGCGGACCCCTTAGCGATTTAATGAACACCTTGGGCTTTGGCGTTGAACTACCCGAGTTTAAGTCCCGGCTTGGCTATTTAGCAGCTGTGAAATCTGCAGCAGGTCACAGCCTTCTCTGAGCCTCGGGTTTGCCTTTGAGAAATGGGCAAGGTGGTCGCAGAGGCGCAGGTGGTGCAGCTGCGAAGACGTGGGCGGGTGCCAGGCGCAGGGCAGGCGCCCTGGAGGTGCTTGAGGGGGTGGGGGGGCTGCACACCGCCCTGGGGCGCCCTCCCGCCCTGCACACCGCCCGCAGCTCCTGCAGCCTCTCCCGAGGCGGGGAAAGGAGCAGCACAGGTCTTGGGGTTTCTAGTCCAGCTGGAGGCTCAACAGCAGGCTCCGGGGCGCGTGGGCCCGCAGCTCCTGCTCTTCCCTCCTCCTCTGGTGAGAGCAGCGCTGCGGCGCACAAAGTGGCCCTTTAAATGGTTTTTATAGCGGCTTCAAAGCGCCAGCGGGCGGCTGGGCCCCGCCTGTGACCTCGGAGTTGGTGGTAAATTGCCTCTCTTGGCAGAGGCGGCTGCCGGGAGCGCCAGGATCAATAGCTGAGCGCTGGGGCTGCGGAGGGCAGCGCGCACGCTGGGCGGCTCGGCTCCTGCCTGGTCGCTGGCCCCGCGGGGCGGGGTGGGTCGGGACGGGCCTGGCGGGGAGGGGGTGGGGGGTGGGGGGTGGCGCCCAGCCAAAGCCTGCTCTGACCTGGCCAGGTAGGTCCTGGCCTGGGTCTGACGTCGGGGGCTGGGTTGGCGCAAGTGGAAGTTGCCTCCTGGGTCTGAAGCCCCAGTCAGAGGCGTCCTCGTTAGGCCCTCGCTGCTGTAGGGCCAGGCGGCTGCTGGTGTGAATGAGTTAGCTGCATATTAGGACGTCAGCCCTGAGCTCAACAAGCTTCAAGCCACCCTGTGATTCCAGCTTTCTCCTGCTGGCTGTGACTTTGGGGAAATAACTATGTGCTTTGGAGCTCAGCTTCCTCATCTGTGCAATGGCATTATGAACGCAGGTTTCTCAGGCCCATGTATTCTTACAGTTCACACCAGGGCGTTCTGGTCTAAATGCTTGTTTCCTTGCCCTACCCTACCTACCCCTTCCCCCCAATTCGTGTCAGTACGCTTGTTGTCCCCCCACACAATCTGTTGGTGCCTGGGTCCCAAGAACTAGCTCCCAAGAACCGTGACACATAATTTTCTGTTTTATAAGCCACCCATAAGTTTATATGGTATTTTTTGTTACAGCAGCTGAAGGGAATAAGACACGCCATTCCACCCATGCAGACATCACTAATCCATCTCAGCGGTCTCACTGATAGAGCCTAAAGATCCCTAACTATAGCTCCAAGTGCCTGCTAATCAATCAGGGTTGGTGCTCAGGGTGAAACCTATCCATCAGCCCTGACCTTGGGCCCTGCCAGACTGAGGGCTTCAAGCTACATTGCAATTACACCCTTTTGGCCTCACTTAAGAATGAATAATCTGCAATTATTCCACGTAGGCCCCATCCAGATCTCAGTGCACTAGGGAAGTTGGCATCGGTCAATAGATTTATAAATAAATGTGCATATCTCCCCAGCCATTATTCAGAGGAAGCTCTTGTTTCTGGGGACAGCTCATCTGCAGAATCTAATGAACTAAACACCACCAGATATTTACTTAAACAAACAGAAACTTGAGTGAATTATTTGTCTGTTAGGACCTATTATGATGATGTAATAGCTCATCAGGGCTTGAAAATTAGCAAGATAAGTATGGAAAGTGCCTGGCACAGAACCTAGAACATGGCATTTGTTCAATAAAAGTTAGCGCTAACTAATATTAAGACATTAGTGACTGCAGCCCGGAGGGTTGTCAGGGAGTATCATTGTGTAGTTAGGATTAGGTTCTGCTGTGGAAATAGAAACTGCCCTGCTTGGAACCATGCCCCGGCCTCGCCCCTGCCCAGTCCCACCTTCCCATGCCCCACTGTTTTGTTTTTTGTTTTTGACTCCTGAGAGCAGCAATGTTACTTGCACCTGAATCCTTGTTTCAAGGCCTGCTTCTTGGAAACCCACTCTAGGACAGCAACCACTTCTCCCTGATATTAGAACTTGAGTCTGAGCCAGTTTAACCAATCCGAACTCAGCAGCGCCCTCCTCCTGCTCACATCAGCAGCCATGACACTTGGGCCAGACACTACACTAAGCCCCTGACATCTGTTCATTGATCCGATGCTGATAGTAACTCTATAAGGTGGACATTCTTAGTATGTGCTTTTCCAGATGAAGAAACAGAACCAGCATAGTCTAGGAACTTGCATGATGTCCCGTAGCTAGCAAGTGGCAGGCCGCAAAATCAAACATAGGCAACTGGCTATTGGTTTGGCCTTAACAGTGTGCGCTATAGCCAGTCACCCAGGAGAACTCAGTAAGTAAATGGCAGGGCTTTTGATGAAGCAGCTTCAACACTTTAAGGCTAGCTTGGGTGTCCTCATACTTGAAGCTCCAGGTTAATCTGAATTGGCACAGCATCATTTCTGGCAAATTCCATTTGTTAAGCCAGTCATCGGGGTCAACCCAAATCTAATGGGAGGAGGAAAAGACCCCATCTTTATCTGGAGGAGTGGCAAAGAATTTACTCTGTGATATAAGCAAGAAATAAAGTTTTACTGTTCACTTGTTAGGATGTTGGGCTTGTTTGTTATAGCAGCTGGCCTAGACTGACAGACTTTATCTAAATGTATGTGTAGGGGGCTCATTCATACATTCCCTCAAAAGGAGACCCTTCCAGAAGGACCAGCTAATAAATGAAGCGAAACGAGAGAATGGAAGACTATACAAGGAATAATCCCTTGTTCTTATAAAGAGCTCAGTTTTCTGATCTTCCAACTCCCTATGCATTGAAGGAAAATAAATTCAAGCAGAAGATATATAGATGCTTACATTTGGTTGTGTTAAAATAAAACAAAATGAAACAAAACTGAGACCAGACTTGAAAATCCCCCAAGCAAACAAAAACCATTTAAGCCACATAAGCCAAACTAAGCTTAGCTTTTTTCATGCATATAGCAAAACATAACTTAGATTATAGAAACTGAAGTTGTCTCCCTAAAATGCTGTAAGATAATCACTTTTAACCACCCCCCTCCTTTCTGGAAACTCTCATTGTCATAACCAATCGCTGTAAAGGTTAAATAACCTCCTCATTTTTACTTCATAAGCCATCCTATAATATCATTCCTCTGAACTTCATCTCAGTTTTAAATTTGAAGATTCCCAGTTTATGAAATGTTCTGTGCACAATGGATTCTTATTAAATACTATTTTACTGGTCTGGTTTTAATTTGTACTATTTCTGGATTTTTGACAGCTCAAAGAGTAGCTTTTATTAGGAAATCAAGCTAGCCAAAATAGACTGTTTTAGACATAATGAGTTCCCCATTATCGGGAGGTGTCTGAGCAGAGGCTGATGCCACTGGGGTGCTGGAGGAAAAATCCACTTATCACTACTTCCACCAGTTTTATTCAGCCTCAATCAGATCCTAGTTTGATGGGAATTGTTCCCATTTTAGGAGACTACCCGGTTAGAAATATAAGCTCTAAGCTCTTGTTGCCTGAGGAGGCAACAAAGGACAGTGAACATTTTTCTGGAAAGTTCCAAGACCAGGTGATTAAAAAATTGACTCTTGGAGCTTGCTACTTACAAAAAGTCTTTTGTGATCTACTGTGAACTTGGCCATGAGAGGAACAATGTCGTGCTCTTTCTTGGTTTCTTTCTGTCCCTTACCTCCAACATCCAGTGTTTCAACATGACCTGTCAACTCTGTCTCCAAAATATACTTTGCCTGTGTCCACTTCTCAGGCTTCCCACTTCCATGCTGGTCCAAGCCACCATCACTGTCTGGCTGTGCTACAGTGCCGGCCACCCAGCTGGCCTCACCCCATGCCCACGTCTCCCCACAATCCATTCCGCATACCTGAGACTGAGAGATAGTTTCCACATGCTTCATGGTCTTCTCCTCGTTAAAACTGTCCGGTGGTTCCTCCTGAGACAGGATTCCCTCATTGTCTGAAAGTAGAGGTTCCTATTTAGTATGACTTGCTAGGTTATTTTTTGAGCTGGGAATGCTATTACCATGTTAATATAATGTAATGTTCATGTATATGGGAAAATCTTTGAATATTCCTACTTCCCCTGGTATAACCTGGTAAATCACACCCAACTAGAATGTTCTAGTTTCAATTAGCAGGGGAAACCTGTGCTTAGCATCAAGCCAGGTTCTTGTCAGGACCAGGCACTCGACCGGCTCTGCCTTTCATGTTTCCTAGGTTCTCTCTCCTACCCTGTCATCCTCACCACTTGTGCTCAGTTCCACCAGCTTTCCTCCAGCAACCGCCCCCCCCCCCCCGCAGGTGACCCCATCAGGGATCATTCAGTGACCCCTGAATCTCTGCTCAAGGTCACTTCATCAGAAGGACTTTCCCTGATCAACCTACATAAAATAGAGACCCTCGGACCCCAGCATGGGCAAAGGCTTCTCTCCTGGGTCTCGGTACCTGCAGCTGGTTGATTCTTTAGAGGGTCTCTGAGCAAACAGAGTGATGTGGGGCACAAACTACAGGACGGGGTGGGCCCAGTTCTCTCCCATGCTTCCAAAGACTCTTCCACCCACCTCCTCCTTGGACACCTCACCCCTCCGGCACAAACACCCGACCTGGTAGGAGCTGGGGGCAAGTTGACACCCTCCAGGCCTGGTGGCAACAGACCAGCAACCCTCTGAGCGCACAGGTGTGTTCCCAAAGGAAAGATTTCTGAGTAGAATGCAGTTTCTTAAATGCTGGTGCTTGGGTAATACCATGAGGCATCAAATTGTATTTTCTCCCCCCATGCAGGCAGGTGGCAGACTCAGTATTTGATCGCCTTGAGGGAGAAATGTGTCAGGGCTGAAGGGAGAAGTATCCCCCTGAGATTTCTGTCGGTGTTGCTGAAACCTAAACGTGTTAGGATGGGAGGAGGCAGAGTGGCTTGGAAGATTCAGGAAAGCGCGGCGGGGTGGGAGGGGGGGCGGTTCCGAAAGAATAAGAAAAAAAGATATTCTCTGCGCTGTGGTTGGGGAGAGAGGTCAGCGGGTCCCTGGGGTGGTGGGGAGGCAGAATGACCCCAGGGAGAAATGGGAACAGGTCGTATCCAGGATCAAGACCACAGGGACCGGGTCCCCAGCCCCAATACACATCCTTGGTCCCACACCAGCAGCGGCAGAGAGGACTCCACGCAGGTGGAATGCAGAGGAATGATGGACTTCTCAGAGGTGACTGAGGCTCACGACCCCTAGCCCCGAGTCTTGGCAAGACATGTGACCCCAGGGCCTTGCCAGTACAACCTGGTTGAGCTGGGGGATGCCCTGAGACTGAGGGAGAGGTTCTAGCCAGCCCAGGAGGCTCTGAATGGGAAATTAGGCTGATTATTGAAAATGAAGAGGGGTCACATCCTTGCACCCCTGACTTTTGAGACAGAGCGGACTGAGAATGAAGTGAGAGAGAAAACGAGCGGCAGAGTTTCTGGCTGACTACGGGATGACTGAGGCCACACTGGTTTCCTGGGTGCCCTTGAGGAGTTCTAGAGACGTTGCTTCCCCTGGGCCTCTGCAGTCCCAGTTAAGGATGTAATCCTTGCCTAATGATGCCATAAGCACCGTAGCTCCTTCTTTTGTGTAAATAATGTCTGATAAAATGAGGTGTGAGCCTGCTGTTGCAAAGAACACTTAGCTGTTAAATGCTTTCCTTTCCACTCCATTGACTTCCCCTATTTATAGCTATTCCAGCACAGAGTTTGTGTCATATTCCTTTTCTGCCAGCTGCTGGTTTCCTCATCTTAGTTCTGAAGGGAAACCCACAGTTTCTCTCCCCAGGGCCACCGAGTGTCCAGGCACCTGCCTCTGCTTGGGTCAAGTCAATAGAGAAAATGCAGGCCAGGAGTCTTCTTTCTTCCTCTCTGGAGCTCACCCAGAAGCTTCTTTGCCAACAGAGACAGTAACACCCCTTGACCTGGGTTTACCTGCTGGCATGGAAGCTGCAGAGGTGAGGGGCATCTTTTGAGGGGAGAAACTGAGAGAAACTTGGGTAGGAGGAAGCTTTTTGCCTTGGAAACAATGTGTAGGACACAGAAGTAACAACTAATGCTAAGACCCTAGTAAATTCTAAGGAGGATGGTCACACGCCAGTGCTGACGCGATGTTAATGCTAACAGCAGTGCTGCCAGTTCATCTTTATCGAGTTGCTTGAGCTCTGTACCAAGAACTTAAATGCATTATCCATTTTACCTCCTCCCAAGCCCAAGAGGGAGGTCTTGAGTGGACGGTATTGATCAGAAGGGAATCTGCTTAGAGGAGGAGATAAATATTGTGGCCAATGCGTAGAAGTCAAATGAATTGGGTGAGAAACCATAGCGGTCAGCTCAGTCTTGTCTGGAGAAAGACTAAGGGAGAAAATGAGGCACAAACCGCCATGGGACGTGTTTTGTTTTTTGGCCCCAAGAGCAGATTTTCACCAAGGGAAATGTGGGTCTCAGTGAAGACCGAGTCCACAGGGCCCCCACTTCTGGTGGCCCTGGCGATGGCCTCTCGCCTTAGGATAACCACATTTGAGAAAATGCAAATGAAATAGACGCCAGCTGGGGAGAGACGGGAGGTGGCTCTGTTAGGGTCACCTGGGGGAAGGTAGCAGTAGACACGGGCAGCAGGGAAACGTCTGTGCTGTGTAGATGAGTTGCCTTGAGAGAACTGGTCTTGGCAGGTACCTTTGGTTTTTCCCACTGACTTGGGTAAAACATGGAATGGATAAAAAATATCGTGCTGGTGCCTGTCCACGTGGGCATCTGGGAGGAATGCTTCCTGGGAGGCGGAGAGCTCCATGACCTGTGGCCTTGGACAATGGGGTCAGGGCTGGCCTGGGACCTGAGTCAGCAACAGGCCTTGCTTCCGTAGGGCAGGTGGGCCTAGCGCCAGCGCCAGACAGTGGTGCTGACATCTGCTGCTCGGCTCTCTCTTCCTGTCCTCGTGTCCAGAGGGCTGGGCAAGGCCCAAAGCAGCAACAGGAAGGCCAAGGGGTCAGCCATTCTTATCGCTGTCACTGGCAAGAGCACTAAGGTTGAGGAAGGCTGGGGTGGCAGGGAGGGGACTTGTGATAGGCTTCTGACCCAGGGCAAGCATGTCATTTCTTCTTAAGCTCAAAGGGCAAAGGAGGACACAGAAGGTATTTTGATTTACAAAAACGATCCCAAGCCTTCCCTTTTCTGAATCCCTTTTCCTCATAAGGTAAAGTCCCTCCTGTCGGGAGACAGAGTTCTGTGCTTGCTCTGGAAACTAGGGCCTCCTTGTGAGGGTGTGTGAGAAAATAGAGAAAATTCAGGCTAGGAGTCTTCTTTCGTCCTCTCTGGAGCTCACCCAGAAGCTTCTTTGCCAACAGAGACAGTAACACCCCTTGACCTGGGTTTACCTGCTGGCATGGAAGCTGCAGAGGGGAGGGGCATCTTCTGAGGGGAGAAACTGAGAGAAATTTAGGTAGGAGGAAGCTTTTTGCCTTGGAAAGAGGCTGTAGGACATCTGAGTCCAGCTTCAGGGGTGCTTGTAGGCTTGCCCTCCTCCCTTGCACCCTTCCCCTGCCTGTGCAGTGACCCACGTTGGCTGCCTGCAGGAGGGTGAGAATCCTGTGGAGCAGAGCTGAGGACCCCAGCTGACTGCAGATGCATGAGAGCAGTCAGTGATGTTCTAGATCAGCAGAATGGCTTAGCCAGCCTAGGGGTTCCTGAGCAACACTAGTTTATTGTGTACTATTGGCGTTCGGGGGT
Source organism: Talpa occidentalis (assembly GCF_014898055.3). Classification (NCBI taxonomy): domain Eukaryota; kingdom Metazoa; phylum Chordata; class Mammalia; order Eulipotyphla; family Talpidae; genus Talpa; species Talpa occidentalis. The sequence goes on from NW_023601212.1 coordinate 90,225,627, forward strand.
GGTTTGTTACATGGCCTATCGTGGCAACAGTCAACTAATTCAAAAAGCTTCGGGGGGGCCTCCCCGGTGGCGCAGCGGTTGAGCGCTGGTTTGCGAAGCTGCCCGCGGCCTCGGAAGCGCCGGTTCGATCCCCAGCTACTCCCCGGCCACCGGAGGAGGGTCCCACATGACGCGCAGACCTCTCCTGCCGCCCGCTGCTCCCTCAGCAGTGTACTTCGATCCTTCTGCCTGCTCTGCTCCCCGCTCTGGCTCTGGTGAATTCTCTCACCCTCCCGCGCTTCTGACTGTACCCAGTGCTTGTATAAACAAAAACAAACAAATAAATAAATAAATAAATAAAACATGCCTCTATTAAAAAAAAAAAAAAAAGCTACGGGGACTCCATCTTGGAAAGATGCATGATAAGAATATCGGGCTGCAGGATGGAGCAGTGGACCTGGCCTGTCACCAGAACTCTAGGAATTGGAAACTCTCTGAGGATCTTGCATTCAGTAATGGATAGAAAAAAAAAAAAAATGTTATCTAATATCATCCTCCAAGAGTCTGCCCTTGGAGAAAGAAAAAGGAAACCAACATTCTGTACTAGGCAGTTTAGATCCACTGCTCCACGTTCCCCCCATGGCATTTCATGGCAGAGGAGGGTGAAGGGACACGCTCAAGGTCACACATCTAAGAAATGCCGGCATAGGGCTTCTCATCTCACTCTGATGGACTCCAAAGACCATCTTGCTTTTCAGGAAACCCCTGTTCCTCCACCAGTCATTGAGCCAGTGTTTATTATGCCAGGCCCTGTGCTAAATTTGGGATTTCCCAGTTGAATGGAATGAGTCTCTGTCCCCAGAGAACTGCAAGTCCGTGTGAAATAAGATATTTCGGATGCAATGAGACAGGTTTGTTAAGCATGGGGTTCCCTTCCAATAGAGAAATGGTAGCTCAGAAGGTTCTGGAATCAAGTAATGATTATTGGATGATGGTATTCAATAATTTGTGCTTTTGACTCCACACCTTATTCCTTAACCTGACATAAGGAATTTATGGGATTTTAGCCACAGTTATGGCTTTTGTACAAGACTGAATTCAAGGAAAGTACCCCATTGGGTTCTGGGTTTGACACTGTTCTAAAATAGGTTCTGGAGAGTGCTCTAGGGTTATACTTGGATCAGCCTTTGGCTGGTGTCCCAATTGCCCAGGAAATTCTTGGATTCTTGCCCAGCTTTCCTCTTGGCTAAACTTGGGACTAGGTTTTGTACTTGGCTTTGACACTGGGGTCTTGGCTGAGCTGGGATCTGAGATGGATGGGGCAGGTGGGTATGGGGTCACCACCAGACAGTAACATCTGACCAGCCTCTCTCTGTCCCTGCCTTTTCCTGTTCAACCATTCGCTGGCATATCCTCTCCTGGAAGGTCTTCCCCACCCTGATTAGAGGAAGGCTCTGCCTTCTCCCTCACTCAGGAGTGGACATAGAAAAGTATATTCTGCATGGTTCCCCAGTCTGCTTGCTGCTTCTCCAAACACTTCCCTGATACTTGCTAACGGTGAATCCCGTGTTAATCTGTATCCTGGAAGGACAGATTCTGACTGCAAAATTCCAAGGCAGTCCTTTCTGGAAGCCTATGGCCCGTGGGCTTAGGTGCTCCCTGTGGTCACCTTCTGAATGGGCTTGGGTCGTGGAGTTCAGTTTGTGCAAATTGAGCTGAGCAAAGCTGGGAACATGGGAGGTTTTCTTGACTAGGGTTTTTTGAGGAGTGTGTGTGTGTGGGGGGCAGTTTCCCAATCAGAAAAGTTGGTAGCTGCCCTATTTCTGCAGGCCAAGGACAATGGGTCACCCAAGCTCAGTAGGTCAGAGGACCAGAAATAGGTTTGCAGAAGTAAATTTCAAGATTCTGGGCCTGAGAGGACAGCACTGACAGAGATGGGGCCACAGCTGGAAACCACGTTGAGAGAAGCTAGAGGAGCAAGGAGATGGGAAATTTAATAATCACATTAAAAAATTAAACACCAGGCCCCAGTGGTTGTCGCTTTCCATCCGCTGAGATTCACAACACTTGACATCCAATTATAATTGTGGGTTCCTATAAAACAGCCCATTAACTGCAACTATAAATTATTATTGCTTATGTGGAGTAGGCTGCCGGCTTAGTAGCTGGTACTGAGGATCATGGAAATTATGAACAAGCCGCCATGTCGCTTTGAGTCCTCTTGCTCTGGGAAGATGCAGGGACCCCAGAGGAAGGGAGATCTCTGCACAGGGGTTTGGAGTGACATGTTCTGCCACAGAGTCCAGCTGCCATTGTATTTGACGGAGGGAGGGCTCCCCAAACTTCCCACCGGGTTTCCTTCCACAGAGAGGAGCTTACAGGGCTGGGCCTGAAGGCCTGGAATATAAATACATGTACATATGCCCATCCGCACACTTGCACACACACGTACACACGCTCAGGCACATTGTGTAACTCCCCCAATGGCTCCTGCCATGGGGGAAAAATCAACAATACCTGGCCCCATGGAAACGCTTGGGAAAGGCTGCGTTACCCAACACAGACCCTCATCCCCCAACCCAATCCTTCCTGATCAGTGCCCAGGTTGGGAGGGTCTGCTCCTGCCTTTCCTCCTCCAACTGGGCAGGAAGAGCCGGCCAGGGAGCCTTGGGCGGGCGGGCAGGCGGCCTGCCTGGCCAAGGCTGCTTCACACCTGCCCCTCAGCCCCAGAGGAGTTTCCCCGCAGCCTGTCCACATCCATTTTACATCTTCTGGGACCCCACAGCACCTCCCCACGTTGGTACACCACTCTCCCTCTCCCAAGGTAGCTAGGGTTTTTGTTTTCTGTCATTTCAGAGGCATTTTAAGGAGGGACTAGAAATAAACAGGCAGGTTAAATCCACCCTCTAGAAACCAGAAGCTGTGCGTTTTAAAATTTGGTGTTTTTTTTTTTTTTTTAAGAGGAAAAAAAATTGTAACATTAGTGACAAAAAATGACTTCTATCATCACATTCATCTTCTGGAGAATTCTGCAACAACATGAGGGCTACTCTTATCAGTCCTTTTTACAGATGGGGAAACTGAGGCACAGAGTGGTCAAGTTCACACAGCTAACACGTGGCAGGGTGAAAACTGGATCCCCAATTATCTCAATCTGAAGACTTTCACCCTGACCTCTCCCTTCTTTAGGCTAAACCCAGGATTTCTTAATTACCATCTTTTTATAAACTCTAATGTCTTCTCAAATCTCCAGAAAACATGAGATAGGAATACTTATAAAAATCTTTCCCCTTTTTCTTCTTTTTTTTTTTTTTAAAGATTTATTTATTTATTTATACAAGAACCAGGGTACAGGCCAGATGTGCGGGAGGGTAAGAAGATTCACCAGAGACAGAGCGGAGACCAGAACAGGCAGACTGACTGAGATACGCTGCTGAGGGGAGCAGCGGGCAAGACAGGGGAGGTCTGCTGTGCCATGTGGGTATCTCCGCGGCTGGCTGGGATTGAACCGGCGCTGCAGAGGCTGCAGACAGCTTCATAGTGCAGCGCTCAACCACCTGTGCCACCAAGGGAGGCCCAAAAATCTTTCCCATTTTTCTTGGCTTATGTCTAAGGACAATTTTTATTTATACTCCCCAATCTTCTCTTAGTCTCCCCTCACCCACCCCTTATTAATTTTTCTTTCCTTGGGCATCTTTCCAGGGGAAGAGCTTCTTCTCCCTTTCCGGGTTTCAAAGAACAGACTCTACCCAGAGCCCATGGGGCCTCCTGGGTCCTTTTGCCTCAGACAAAGGGGAGAATGGGTGCTTGTATTTTTGTAGTTTTCTTTTGCTGGATTGGAATTTGGTTGCCTGGGATGAGTAGGAGTTGAGTGTCAGGGGGAGTGAGCTTAGCAGAGAGGAGTTTCCTAATGGGCCTAGCAGTTTCCTCTCAGCCTGGCCTTTGGCTGCATCAGTTTGCAGCCACTGCTCTGAGAGTCCTGTCCCGGGGAGGTGCTCACAGCCAGGGCCTCCTCACAGACCGGTGTGTGGTCCTGGGCCAGCCAGGTGGCAGCTCTGGGGCCCAGTCTCCTGCCCCATGTCCTACCCTGTCCCTGTCACAGGGGCCCCTTTGTGCGAGTCCCTCATCAGGCCGTGACTTGGCAGGCTCTGTTACTCAACACAGATCCTCTTCCTCCCACCCATTTTGATTATTTTCCTGTGGCCATTTCATTGGGATGCATGAAGGGCACTAGACACATGTACTGGCACAATTATGATGTCCTTTTAACAAGAAGAAGGCCCTACAGGTGAAGAATAAGTCTCCCTGAGATGTGTCACCTTGGCATGTGCATGATTTAGAGCTGAGGTCATTCAGGTCCTGAAGGCTCTCAATAAAATTTGCCACCTCCTAACTCCCCATACAATGAAAGTTGGGGGTGTTACCCAGAACTAGGATTTTTACCAGAAATAACCTTTCTGTCAGAGAAACGTATCTACATGGCAGGACAAACATGCAATTACAGGACATCTGGTCTTTGTCACATGTCACACTCTGTTGACCGTGGGGTGCACCTCCTCTCTCTTGGAAGGCCCAGCCCCTACTCCATTCGTTGGCTCAGGACATAGATATAGTCTCCTCATGTTTCCTGATTGGCTTTAGAATCTATAACCTAACATGATTACATTTGTCTTTCGCCTACTAATCTGTCTGATATTAATTTTATTGCTTGACCCAGCTCAGAAGATCTCAGGGAAATGGGGGAAATTTCCTTTCTGCCCCTCCAAAGGCTAAATACCCAGATGTATAGCTGGGTAGTGGAATTATAAGTCATCTTTATCCTTTATAACTTTCCTTCTCTCACTTGTATATCCATTATTTTTATTTAACAGTTTATCTGTAATATCAAACATATAGGAAACAATCAAAAAGCCCCTTGTGAAGCCATTCGTGGAAATTTAACAAATGGTACCATTTGCCTTATTTGTGGCACATCTATTTTTGGGGGGGGCACCTATTTCTTTTATAGTCAAAGGTTGCAATACTCAGAAAGTTAACTAAGGTTGTCTCTCAAAAGTTCTTTTGGAAATAACTCATTTCTTGGTAGTAGAACAGAGGATAACACTGTCAATGGGAGATCTGGGGAGGCCCGAACGCTCAGCAGGGTATGGGGGATGCAGACTCAGCGTTGATGCCTAGAAGTTTCTCCCAATTCCAGTGACATACCCTCCCTGTCTTCCTGACCTCTGAGGCCTTGCTATTCAAGTGGAGCCTATAGATTAGCATCCCCTGGAAGTTCAAAAAAACTTTTTTGCTGTGTGGGGGAGTCTTGAGTATTTTTTTTTTCTCTACACAGCTTTATGGGGATATAATTGTATATGGAAAAAAGCATGCACATGCTTAATGTACACAATTCAATGAGTTTGGACATATGCTTTAAAGGATAGGCCTCCCCCCTGATGTCCAGATATGCTTTTTTTCTGAGGTGTCCAGAAAAATACTAATACGATCATATGACTTGGCTGGTGGGGGTAAGGTCCATCATGACAATGCAGAGAAGAGTGCTCTGCAGAAGAAGTGCTCTGTTGACAGTACCTTCGAGAATGCATATTACCCAGATTTGGAGTCATCATTAGAATAACCTTTTTATCAGAGGAACCCAATTTATGGCAGGCAAGCATCTAGAGCACCTAAATTTGCCATGTAAGTCACCCTCCCCTGTCGTGGGGATTCCCCCCTCCCTTCTCGATGCCCCAAGTCCCATCCCATTCATTAGTTCAAGACTATCAATCGTGGGTCTGTCCCATGCAGTCTAGGATTTACAGCCATATAAATTCTCCATTTCCATGTCATTAAATCTGTTCTTTTTCACCTACTAACAAGGATAAATTTCTACAACATCCCATAACATTGTCCATATTTATTGTAAACCAAAGTGGAACGAATAGCTCATTGTGGGGATGTGAGAGGATTCTGGTAGCATATCGACAATTTTTAAAGTTGCTTTGCTTGAATTCGAGAGACCCAAGAAGTTACAACTCTATTCTTTCCATCTAAAATCTCAACTAACTGAGAAAAAAAGACAAAAAAGAACAAGGCAGATGGGAGGTGACAATGACATTCTTATTACAAAGGCTAAGGCGGAGTAGGACTTATTTTCCAGGTATAATAGAAACACGTTTTCTTTTAAAATAAATAAAAAGGAGTGATTCACAGGGAAAGATTAAGGTGATAATCACACCTGATAACCAGTGCAAGGTGATGGTCAAATGTCTAAATTCATTGGTTTAATTACTGTTCTCTGAGGGTCTCCCTGGTGGCACAGGGGTTAAGCATCAGCACCATGAAGCAGTTGCAGCCACTGCAGCACAAGTTCAATCCCCAGCCAGGGAGCTGACCCACACGGTGCAGCAGACCTCTCATGTCTCGCCCGCTGCTCCCCTCAGCAGTGTATTTCAGTTAGTCTGCCTGTTCTGCCCCCCACTCTGTCTCTAGTGAATCTTCTCACTCCCCGGACCTCTGGTGTATATCACAGTTCTTGTATGAATAAATAAATAAATCTTAAAAATTTACTGTTCCCTGAAACCCCAGTGTCTCATTCCACTTCCCCAACTGCAGCATAAGCTCTTGCCCTAATGTTCTCCATGAGGGACGGGCAGCTGAAGTTCAGTTAGTTGACCGTTGACCGTGGTTTCATTCTGTTCCACTCAGTAGGGTAGTTAGAATGAATAAATTAAGACCTTTGATGTATTATTGGCTTTGATTTCAAATATGTATAAATCATTTAAATCATTTATGGGTCAAGTCAGATGATCTTATTAGTATTGATCCAAGGGTATTAATTCTCATTTTCTCTCTCTTTCATTTTTCTAATTCCATTGTGAGAATCAGAGTGGGTAGGATAGCAAATTTTCCATTTTTTAAAAAATGACATCAAATGACATTGTGTCCTTCCACTATCTGATGCAATTCCTAGGTGAACTAGAGACATGTTCTAGTGCCATAGCAAAGAGGGAAACTGGTATCCTTATATCCACTGGAATGCCAAGGTTATATTCACATGTTACTGGAGCCAACACAAAACAGCCAAACCTGTGGGCTAAGTGGGTGCCAGGTAGAATTAGCCATCCATGAACCATGCCAAAAAGAAAATCTGCAATTCGCAAAAGAGAAAAAAAAAAACTGGCATCCAAATGAGAAACATTATTTTTCCCTCTCAAATGACTCATTCATTTGCTTACCTGGGGCCATTTTGCTCCAAAATTGCCCCAAAGGTTAACTGCTACACACTTGTACTGAAAATGAAAGTTGTCTCCAAATATGCTTATATTAGGAGGGATTGGCTCCCCCCACCACTGAAGAATTCCCCTTGAAAAGATGGAGTCCTCTTATATTTAAGTCCTTATAAAGTCTCTACATTAGAAGACAGTGTCTAAAATTACTTCATTTTGAACCACGAAGAACTGTTTGTAGAAGCTGATGTGAGCTGACTCAATGCTAATTTGGGATGTTTATATAGGTCGCCGGATGGACTTGGTAACAGGGAAGGCAAAGAAATTGAGCACAGACTTAGTCGTTATTCTTTGAGATGTGAACTCACAGGGAAAGTACTAGATGTGAGCAAACCTTTTTAAGCTCCTCTTAAGAAGCAAGATGATTCATTTCTGGGATCATGCATGGCACCACTGGCAAGATCAGCGGTCTGAAATGTCCTGTGAATAGGCATGGAATGGGGAGAAAATTCCCTCGTGTCATGGATTCATAAAGTAGGACTCCCAGCCATGCAGGGTGAGATCTATTAGATTCACTTAAAACGAGACCATGATGCCAAAGATTAATGAGAAGAATTTCAATAATATCATTTCATAAAATATGAGAAGGGGAAAAAACAGTGTTTTAAATCCATCTATTTGTTCAGATGTGACTTTAAATACATTTGAGGGACTCAAATGAGTTAGACACTACAAGTACAGTGGATGACAATTTTTCCTAAATTCCTGAAGGTTTAGAGGGAACCATACGAGATTGCCATCTTTGCAGGTTCAGACAGCTGAATATTGGCAGCTGAATGTGCCATTGGCCTGGTCCCACTTCATGACTCAATTTGGCAAAACACTTTAGAAAAATATCACTGGAGAAAAGGTGGGCCACCCTAGCTTGGGGTCACATTTATGCAGGCACATGTGCCACAAGGTGAAAGTGGGACCTTGGAACTTTCTCCCCCCAGAATCTTCAAGACCAGGACCATGGCAATAACTGGTGGTTCAGTGACATGGCATTGATTGAATTTTGTAATTAACTCAGGACATTTTGGGAGACAAATTCTTGGTGCTGTCAATAGTTACTCCTACAAAATCCCCCCACCCACAGTTTTTTTTAAAGAATAATCAAGCGTTTAGTTGTTTTCATTATAACTTGCCATTTTGGTTCACTATTTCTTCATTTCTACTTTTACATGAAATCAGAAGGTACTTCCCTTTCATATGCTCACCAGTGTCCTCAGTTGTAGATCATTTGCCTACAGCTAATGCCCAAATCAGCTGGCTGATGTTCTAGGAAGGCTAAGGTAATAATTATTCCCACTCAGAATTCTCCAGGCTTTATCCTTTTATCATTCAGAGCAGCCCCTCATTTGAAATTCTGCCCAATATCACCTTGATCTCCATAGAATTCCCTTAATAGACCCATTATTCCATATTCTTACTATTTCATGTTTATCATTATTTTCCATAAGAAAGACTAATATGTGGATTATCCTAAGATTTCCTGTGAAAGTAATTATCAAGAATACATTATGTTGACCAGCAGCTTTTCTGTAAAAATCTCCCTCCGGAAATTGATCCTCTCTCTTTTGTGCTCACATCATTATTAGCTCATATTTTCCTCTTTGCCTTGACTCTTAGGGGCCTCAGGGCTATGTTGGAGGTCCATCAACATGGGGCATTTATGTACATTTTGTGATGTGGTTCTTGCTACCTCTTGGTGATTTAACTTTTGATCTGGAATTTTATGTTGAGCCCTGCAGCAACTCCACTCTCTGAATGTCACTTTAATTTCTAAGGGCAGGCTTGGGTCAAACCCACACCTCTCTGCTGGCCTTGTTGCCACAAACAAAACACCAGGATTTATGCTCAATTTCATATTATCTCCATTTCTCAGATATTAAATGTTGAAATCCTGATAAATACCATACTGGACTTCAAGAATGCTAGCAAAAGGACAACGTCTGTTCATTCTCAGGCCTAATAGCCTCTGTGATGTCAGGATCCTCTCCAAAGACAATTTTCAGTCCTGACCGTGTGACCTTAGCACAGTCGCTTAAAAAAAAAACTCAGCCTCCATTTCTTCCTTCCACAAAACGGGAATTAAATCTCTGCTATGACAAAGGCAGAATGATAGAAAGCATATGAAAGGATGGGATTCCCTTTAACAAGTTTACAAGTCCAGTTCCTAGTATTCAAAGCAGGGACTGAAGTCCTGGGTAAATGCCGCTGTCCTGGATACTCACTCAGCCTCTGCGTTTTATCCTTGTGTTTCCACGTCTCCCAGAGTCCCCTGGCCTCTGAATGGCTGCAGTTGCTGCAGTGAGGGTTCAGAGATGCCACTTTGATGAGCCTTGAGCTGAGCCCTGGGAGATCCAGGTCCCCCTGGGTGGAGAGACCTGCAGGCTCTGATACAGCCAGATGCCCAGTGTGGAGGGAGGGTCAGGGCAGGGGCTGGGAGCAGCCGCAGTCGCGCTGTAAATGCATCCTATGCTCAGCCAAGAGAGGAGTAGACCCACCCCTCCCCAGAAGCCAGAGGGCAGGACTGCAGGCCCCTCAGCAGCAGCCAGTGGCCACCCTGTTGCCCCAGCACCCTCAGATGAGCTCCAGGCTGAGGTGCGCTGGGCGGGCCGCGCCCACAAAGCAGTCAGTCAGCTGTGATCCAATTAGTCAAGGTCGTCAGTCATGCCCCAGCCAGACACGGAGCAGCCGACACGTGTCAGTCACAGACTCATCTCCAGTCCTTCCAGGCGCGGGAGCAAATAAACATCAGCCGTGTGGCACCCGCTGGGAGCAATCCCTCCAAACTCTGCTGAGTGTGAAGGGGAGCCAGCCCTGTACCCCCAGGCCCAGCAGGAGGAGGGGTACTGTAGGCATCAGGAAGGCGCTGATGTCCTGTCCCATTGCCTGCTCTCACCTTTCACTCGTGGTCTGGTCCCTTCTGCGTTCTGAGTGTGTGGGCACATGGGAAGTGGATGGCAAATTGAGGGGCGCAAATACAGCAATGCTGCCTCTTATTGAATGGGTTCCCAAGTCAACAGGCCACAGGACAAAGGCGAGTCAGTAAAACCCCTTTTGCCTTCAGTGGGTCCCACACATTCCTGTTTATCCAGTTGGGCACCCAAGGGAGGTTCCCAGGCAGGGGGTGGAAAAGAGTCAATAATCAGCATCAGAATCGCAGTCTGCAGTGTGACTCCTGTGACGGGAGGCAGGGATCTCTGGGACAAAAGATCCCCAGCCCTGCTCAGGGTGTCTGGAGCATGTACTCATGAGGAGGGTGGCGGGTTAACTGCTCACACGACTTCCACCACCTCTCTCCTCTCTCTGACGGGATGTAATTGAATTTGGGTGAATTAAATGTTTGTATTCACATCATCAGGTGAAATGCGAGCTGACTCCTTGTAGTGTGTGGAAAATAGGCTGCCCCGGGCCCCGAGCTCAGGGTCATGGCGGGCACCGGGCTCACACCTGCTCAACAGGACTTGGGCCTCGGATTATTCTCCCAGTGTTCCCTGGTTGGGCAGCAGGGCAGGAGTGCTAATGCCATGGGGAGTCAGGGCCAGCTGAGCGGACACCTGAGAGCTGGCCCTGCAGCCTCTGGGGAGAGGGTTCAGGACTCTGAGGAGCCCACTTCTCCCTCTGCATCCAGAGACCTCACATTGGTCTCTTGGTGATTGCCCTGGGGCAGTGGGGCGGTGCATTGACTCCGGGAAGGGAAGTTGGCAAAAGCTCGCAATCAGAGGCCCCTTCTTGGCCCAACATACCTCTCCCTAAGAGCCAATTTCCTAGCTGGAGTTGAAGGCAGGGAGGTCTCTGCTTAGGGCAGGTCTACGCCTTTGGAGTTGAGTGGAGAGGATATGGAGACACACTGGAAGCCTCAAATGTGGAGCCATTTGTCTTCTCCTTTATGGAAGCAACACTGGTTTACAGCACTGCACGTGATTTGGGGGATAGGGCCACACCTCAGATGCAGGTTCCCAGGCCAGGCCCACCATCCAGACACACCTAGTCCTTTACCATGGGTCATTGTTCCCCCTTCCTCTCCCCCCGTGCCCACCCTCTCTCCCCCACTAGTAGCCTCCATTCTCCAGTCATCTTCCTAGGGTTTATTTGGCTTCATTGTCAATTCCTTTGTGGGTTTGTTGTTGTTTGTTGATTAGTTTTCTCTCTATTCCACATATGAGTGAAATCATCTGGTGTTTGTCTTTCTCCTTCTAACTTATTTAACGTAGCACAATCCCGTCCAGTTCCATCCATGTTTTACTGGAGCCATTTTGAAGATTGGTTAGAAAATGTTGGCAATCTAAAAGACCATTTTTTCTAACAGTTGGCGTTTTATTGTAACAAAGACTGTTCATTGCACTCTCTACATCCACTCCTTCCTCCTTAGTATTAAAATCTTGGGTTGTTAGGGAGGCAAAGAGTTCAACTAAAAGTTTATGGTTTCTAGTCTCCCTTTCAGCTAGAGGTGGTCCATGAGATGTAAGTGTAAATTACTGAGTAGAATTCTGGGAACTCTCAAAAGGGACTGACTTGATTAGGATGAGTTTTTCTAACATCTTTCTTTTCCTCTTCTTTTTTTTAAGATTTATTTATTTATACAAGAACTGGGGTACAGGTCAGAGGTGCGGGAAGGTGAGAGAATTCACCAGAGACAGAGCGGGGAGCAGAACAGGCAGACGGACCGAAGACACTGCTGAGGGGAGCAGCGGGCGGCAGGAGAGGTCTGCCATGCCATGTGGGTCTCTCCCTGGCCGGCCGGGAATAGAACCCGCACTGCAGAGGCTGCAGACAGCTTCACAGTGCAGCACTCAACCTGCTGCACCACCAGGGAGGCCCTCTTTTCTTCTTCTTTTTGACTGAAACACAGATGTGATGGCTGGTGCACCAACATCTATTTTGGACCATAAGTTTTCTGTACCAATTTACTGATGCTCAAACTTGCTCAAAGAAGTTAGACCATTTGGCTAAAGTCATACAGCTAGGAAAGAGCAGAAGTAGGATTCAAACTCAGATCTACAGGGCTTCCAAAGTTGTGCTGTCCTCTATATTGTCTTTAGAAAGAGGCAGGGAAGGTCAGGCAGGGCTAACGCAGACTCAGGCACATTCTCGTAGGTTTGGAGGAACACACTCCCAGATAGACACTCACAGAACCTCAGAGAGAGACCCAGACACAGCTGGATGCATAGATTCTGTTCTATAGCCAAGATAGCGAGGCGTTCCCCCAATGTCTGCCACAGAGTAGCCCATCTTTCACGGAGCACTGTACCACCCAAATGAAACATTACATTTCATAGCTCCCCTGGCATCTAACTGTGACCAAACAACTGCATTCCACCTAGAAGTGTGTGAGTGAACTCGATTACCACCACCCTAGCATATGCCCAAGGGGCACCATTCACAAAGTGAGCAAGCTATAAGTAGAAGGGATGTTACAACCTCCCCTGGAAGAGGATTATTTGAACCCCATGCCCCCATTCTGCTACTGAGAGATTAAGGGTTTGAACTGACAATGGTCAGACTGTACATGACAATAGACTCTGGTCCACAAGCTCTGTGGCAGCTGACCCTGAGGATCAGGACTCCGTCAATGACAGCTTTCCTTCTTGATTATATTTTATTATTTTATTTTATTTTATTCCATTTCTAGTTCAGAAACAAAGAGAGAAAGTCAAACATACCCGCAATTCTGTCATGTAGGGTCCCTCCCCGCTGCCTCCAGTGTCCCCACCCCCATATCTGACAATCTGGGCATGTCTGAAGTTTTCCCCATGCAAGATCCAGGCACACCTGGATACATAGATTCTTGCTACCGGGCTCCAAGTCAGTAGACCAGATTATCCTCTTTTGGGAGACTTCACTTACTTTCCTGCTTCTTTCTGCAGACATGGGGTTAGCCATTGTGACTTGCAGGCACTAGCATGGAAAGAGACCGATTCTCTGATACTATGGAGTTGACATATACCCTGGGTTGTTAGTGAGACGCATGCACGGGCACGCGCACACATGCACGCACACACGCACACACACACACACACACACACACACACACGCCTACCTACCAACACATGGAGGAGCCTGTTTAGTCTCAGACCGAAGAGTCAAACTTCATCTATTTAAACTGTACTAATTTGGAATTTGTGCAAGTTTGCCCTTGGGAGATCTGGGCGAAAGGGTACATTTGCAGTGGATTAAATATCAGTTTGCTGAGCAGATTCATGTACACTGGATTTTACTCATTCAAGCATGGGTTTTTAAGGTACTTTAGCATCTTTCATTTGCATACCATGATTGATATGCTAATTAGAATAGACTCTGACCTATTCATTAATACTCAGAGGCTACTCAGTCTGGGAATTCTTGTAATACAAAAGAATAAAGTTGAATTTGGGCACTCAACATTCAGATTTCCCATTAATTCTGACTGGACTGTCCCTAGTCAGGATAATCAAGTGAATTTCCCATTTTTTCCTGGCTCTTTGCTTTATGTCCTAACGTCATTTTGTTTCCCTTTGAACGCTGCTTTGGCCAAACCAGGGACCAGGAACACAGGACACTTGATGCGTTTGGCTGGGAATATATGAGGGCACTTGATTCATGTCCACCTACAACCCATCCTTCTGGTCACAGTGGTAGCTCCAAGTGACCCCTCCTTGCCCACGGGGGCAGAAGGGGCTCCTTAGACCACAGTCTGTCTTCTGATCTGTAAGACGCCCTGGGCAGCATGATGGACCAAGAAACAATTGAATATCTTAGGTTTTGTGTCCTCCAATCTTGCAAGTCAGACCCTGATTTTCAGTGACCCTCTACCATGCCCGAGCGAGTGGACAAAGGCAAAGTGGCCTAGAGACTCAGCGATCCGTCCCTGAGGGTACCATGGAACAATCTGCGAAGCGTGTCCAAAAGTGAGCTGCTTTGGACATTTCTGTTCATGCTCCCAGGCCTGCCACATCCGTCCTCCCCATTCATGGATCCATCCGCCAAACATCTGCTAAGTACCTTTTACATGTTGGCCAGATACCGTGTCGACCCTTGGGGAGTTCACAGCCCGTTGTGCAGACAGATCTCTACACAAACAATGATAACCGCGTGATAGAAGCTGCCACTAAGCTACATACAAAGTACTAAAGGGAAGCAGATGACTGGGCTTGGTTGGGGAAGTTTTCACAAATATCAAGCTGGTGCTCTGGAGTGGTCTCACAGGAACGTGGGTTTCCGTCAGCTGGAGACGGGTGGAGCGAGCACAGAGGCAAGGGCCCAGAGGCTTGAAATAGTCAAGAAAATCTTGTTACTGTGAGGTTGGAGCAAGGAGATGAACCAGCAAGTGTCACTGGGATTGTCTTAGGCATCATGCAGGGGGTCACCCAAAGCAGGGGCGTGAAGCCAAATGCCTACAGCGGCCAGAGATAATGTAAACCGGTGAGGGGGGTTAGGTAGAGATGGAAAAACTGGGGAGCACACCCCCATGCAAAGGCGGCAGCCAACTGCTGCCATGTTGGACTTCAGGCTCAGTATAGCCAAGTCTCCATTCAGAACGAAGAAGCTGGAAACCCCTTTTTTTATATGGACACTCCCAGGTTGCAACTGTTGGAAAGTATTTCAAGACATACTGGCTGAGTAAACACGGATCTGGTGTCCTATGAGCCCCGGGGCCTCTAGGTTGGCACTTTGGCTGTTAAACTTAATCTGAGACTCATATTTCAGAAAGATGTCCCCACAGATCTCCCTAGGATGTGTCTGCCCCAGCCTCTGCCAGCAAGAACCTCTGTTCCCATTTCTCCCCTTGCTTCTTACCCATGTGGTCTTTGCTCCCCTCACTGCCCCCCAAGCCATCCCCACTCCTCTCTGCCTTCAGGACCATGCCCAGGACGAGTCCTATCTGGCATGAGAGGAACTGAATGAGGGAGCTGTGCTCCGGGCTCGGGATACAGAGCAAAGCCCAGTGTTAAGGACACGAGAGAGCCATATTTATTTCACATGGACAAGCATGATTCCATTGCATGCTGAACATGAAAGCTCGTGAGAGGAAAGTACCCGTAACAGCGGAATTATGTGCTTCAGTCCACAGGGAATGGGGAGAGTCACAGAGTGGTTTCCAAAGACAGTTACCCTTCAGGCAGTGTTGAGACCACAGGCTTTGAAACCTCTGGTTTATTTCATCATCAAACCACCTGTCTCCTAGGAGTGACCAGGCGGTGCTTCCGGCTCTGCAGCCTCTTGATGAGCTGCTAAGGTCAGGAGGACAAGCCTACGGCACAGGGCTGCTCGGGAGACCAGCTCAGAGGGGAGGTTCATGCCCCTCGGAATTAACAAGCCCACTCAGCGGTGGACGGTGACAGAGACAGCCTGCTGTGTTCATAGCAACAGAGCCCCCGCCACTTATAAAATCTATCAAAATTGGAAGAGCCACTCTTCTTAAAGCATGTTCCCAAGGCTTCCTAGGGCTGGAGGGAAATGATTTGGAATTGACTGAACACACCAGGAACAGATCAACTTGCCTGGACAGCCTGGGGAGAGCTAGGGGCAGGGTCTCCCCACGCCCTAGTCTCCTGGCCTTGGCTGTGCAGGAACCCTGGGTGGGATGGTGGGGGGCACAGCCTGGCTTTGCAGGGGAAGAGGATTACAGGCTCTAGGGGTGAATCTCATGGAGCAGAGAAGCAGAGGAGCCCGGGCATCCCAGGGGCTTATTCCCATCGGAAGTCCTGCCCGACAGTTTCATAAAATTTAATATTATAAGGTCTATAAAATTCCCGGAGCTGGTCTATCACTTCAGGATCGATCTGTACATGAGTTCTGCCTTTCGATTTGCCCAGGCACCGAGGCAGGAGGCTCGATTCTGTTTTTTTCAAGCAAGGGAAACCTTTGGTCTTGTTGAAGTAGAAGTGCTTGTCCGTGATGAACCTCTTGATGCCCAGGAAGTCCTGGACGCGCCCCATCTCGCCCGCAGGGTCGGTGATGAGCCGCTCGCCGCTGACAAAGTGGATCTGTGCCAGGGGGAAGTAGCGCAGCCAGCTCTCCAGGTGCAGCGCGTACATACCGATGCGGATGGCATTCCAGGACGCGTCCACCAGGCCCAGCGTACGGTTGCGGAATGAGAGGCCCTCGAAGGTCGGGATGTCCGGCTTCTTGGACAGCGTCTGGGTGTAATCAGAGATGGCACGGGTCACCGGGTTCCGCACCACCACGATCAGCTTGGTGTCTCGGGACATGTTGAAGATCCGTCGAGGGGCCTCTTGAGTGACGAAGTAGCTGGGTGTCTTCTCCAGCGTGATCTGGCTCTCGAGGGTCCGGGGCATCAGACTCCTGTGGGCACAAGAAACGTACCATCAGATGGGGATGCCTGGGGGGTCCCCAGGGGTCATTTCTCTCCGCCCAGCTGGCTCATGGAGTCCCTCGCCTCTCTGCTGTGGCCTTGGAGGCCACCTGTGCCTACATGGCGAGGAAGCCGCTGTAAGATCTACTACTTAGCAAGTTCGATGTATATAATAGAGTAGTAATTGTCTAGAATCACTGTGCTGTGCATTAGATCTCCAACACCTTGAATGCCTGTTGATTTTAAACAAATCTTTAACAGGGTTGCTTTAGAAAAAACCACCTAAATGTCCATCTGTATGGGTTTAAAAAAAAATGACAGACCAGCTAATTAATAGGGCTGGGTAGATCTGTGTGTACTAAAGTGGAATGATTTCCAAGCTAGAAGGTTCAATGAAAAAAGGCAAGATGTGGCCTCTCCTCCGGGAAGGATGCAGGAGAAGTGGATAAAAGCAATTGCTTCTGGGGAGGGCACTTGAGTGGGAGCAGAGCCAGGGGTCAGGGATAAATGAGAATAGCTTTTTATTGTAAACCTTTTATGCTGCTGGAAACTTTTAATGCATTTATTACATATTCAGAACAGTACAAAGGAAGCCAGTAAGTATTGTTCTGGCGAAAGATACTTCAACTATATTAAGGAAATCTTTTTGGGGGGGAAATGTTGGTTAGGGAGAACTAGTAAGGATTTTAGAAATGAATTCTGATCTCTCTTCCTGCTGGAACACATCTGAAATACATCCTTGGCATAAGCCCAGAGACCCTCAGAACTCTGGGTGGATCAGAACCTCCGTCTGACAGCTGGGAGGCAACTTCTCACTCTCGACCCCATGGCTGACAACGTCTCTGCTGGAGGCATTAAGGATTGATGGTGGGAAGCACTGAAGTCTCTTTCCCACCTGTGTTTCTTTCAGGTCTAGACGGAGGGGAACACCACTCGCTCCTCATTATGGTCACGCTCTATCTTAAACTAGTTTTTCTTAAACCTGGATGGATATTAGACCACAAGGGAATGAAAAACCACAGCTGTCTAGTCCCCTTCTGCAACCAACTGATTGGGAGTGGGTTCTTTGGGAATGTTGCTCAGATGATGTATGTAAATGCAGAGTTGAGAACGTTCCATCACTAGTTCATCCTTCACTCATTCCCAACACCAGCAGTCATGACCAGAGAACGCGACCAAGGCAGTCATGTTCACATTCTTGTGGAATGCAACCTCCTGGCTCCCCGCATCCTTCTGAGCTCTGATTATCATCTCTACCCAACAACCTGGCCTCACACAATTCTTTGACCAAATATACCCATTTTCTCTTCCCATTTAGCATCTCATCCTCATGGCCATGATCATCCCTTGAGTCTCATCATTAGAGTTGCCCTCATTCTGAAGTGATTCACTCTGAAATTCCACTCCAGCACTGTGTAGTGGGCTGAATGGTGCCCCCCACGTCCCCGCCCAAGAGATAGGTCCATCCAGAACCTATGCATGTGAACTTATTTGGGGAAAAAGTATAAGCCAGTTAGGGATCTTGGGATGGGGTTCTCCTTAATTAGGTTGAGCCCTAGGCCCATAAGGAGTATCCTTAGAAGAGAGGGAGAAAGAGACAGTGAAGAAGGCAGACCATGAAGGGATATATCTACAAGCCAAGAAATGCCAAGGATTGTTGGCAGTCAGCAAAAGTTAGAAAGGAAACAGCATATTCATCCTCAGAGCCTCCTGAAGGAAATAACTCCACTGACAATTTGGTCTTAGACTTCTGGCCTCCAAAACTGTAAAAGAAATTTCTGTTGTTGCAAACCATCCAGTTTGTGGTAATTTGTTATGACAGCCAGAAAAAATTAATACAGATGGCAGCTTTATTTCCTCCCACCTTTACCAGGCTCCCACTCATTATACCTGATCTTCAAATTCATCCATGATCCTCTGATTGCACTTTTCTCTGTACCAACCATTTCAACAGATGAGATGTTGTCTTCTTTACCATCAGTTTCCTTGAACTGCTTGCTCTGGGTTTGTAATAATGCATCCTTCCAACCTTTCGCCCTTTCTGTCTTTAGGTTGCCAAACAGCAATAGAGAAAATTGCTGACCCGGACAACTGGATCCTTTCTATATTTATCAATTCTACCTTCAAGTGAGCTCCCAGTACTGCTCAATAATCTTTTATATTTGTCTTTCCAGGCCTTTCTCTCAGTCTTCATAGGAAGTGTTCTGCTTCTCTCATCACCAGCTTCCAACCTTACTCCTGCACAACCCTAATATACAGCCAGTCTCCCCTACACTAAAAGATGGGTGTTGTCACCCCTAATTCCCTCAACCTTCCTCTCCTTTTCTTGAACTGTTACATGCATCCCTCCTGGTTGTCTCAGAAAGCAAGGTAGGCAGGGGTTCACCTGCCTAGGATCCTGTCCCCTGTACTGTCCCCACACCCCTGACCATGATCCCCTTGAAACTGCAAATTCATTGTGCAACTGATAGGCTGGCACAACCGATAAACTGCTTCCAGGCCAAAGTCTATAATGGACCTCAGTGAGTTGAAAATTCGAATAGTACTTATTAATATTGAGTAGTCATTCATTTTTTTAGTAGGCTATCATTATTAGCAAACATTCAGAAGTGCACTTGAACAGAATTCTTTAGCCCTACTTTAGAGATCTGGCCACATTGTATGATGCTGGCACATGTTGTAATTAGGTATTGGCATTTATGATGAGTAGATGAAATTATACAAATGTCACAGTGATTTAAACTGTTTAAGGATTTTCCCAACTGCATGGGGGTTATTGATATAAAGTTGATCTGACAACCCATTAAACAGATTTCTTTGCAATATCCTTTAATGCGCTAAAGACTATACAAGAAAAGACTTGGGGGTACAGCTTTTCCTGAGCTTATTTGACTAAGGAGCTATGAGCTTTTGCCAGGAGCACTGATGAACACATCTTTTTGCTTACTGGTTTAGAAAATTCTGGCCAATTCCAAACATCTTCAGAGCATCCATCAGTCCCTTGGCTATGCTCTCACATGAAGCTTCACCTTCCTAATTCCTAATTGGCATATCCGCTGCAAAACCAAATTACAATTACTCAGAAGACACAAAAACCAGGCTGTAAACGGCATCATACACACAATGCCACCCTGTGGTGCAAATGATGGCTGTGTACTTCAAAGGTTCGCTCTCCCAGGCAAAGCACCCTTCCCTCTTTATTTTTCCTCAGATCATTGAAATAGAATCCTGGAGCCCTATGTGATATGTGCAAGGAGATTATAGACACATGTGTATACACACATGCATTACATACATATATTACACACATATGTTACATACATACATTGTATACATACTGTTTGTCTTGTCTGTCTGTCCACCTATCTTCCTACTCTATGTACATGTAGGGTGCAGTGGTGAGAAATTACACTTTTCCTGAAGACTCATTTTTCCTCCTTATGTCACAGTTTCTAGTTTGCTAGTTTGTTTCCAGCTGCTAGGCAGCAGCTGAGCTTTCCCCTCACCATGCAACCCTCTTAATCTTCAGCCTCTTTTCTTCTCTATGCAACTTTGCAAGAATTCCTGCAAGAATAGTCCAACACTCAGTTTGGCCTTACCTCACATCTGTTACTTTAATCTGATCAGCAACAATTTCCCCTGCATCTGGCAACAGCCCCCAGGTTTTCCTTTGAGGCACTAACCACGTCAGCTCTGGATAAAATTTTAGCAGATTGGTTGGTTGGGCACATGACGGCAGTAAGGCCAACTATGTCATAAGCCAGCGCTAATTATGTCATAAAGATGAAAATGTATCTTAAGGATTGAAATGGTTGGACTAAATCTTTCAACTAGGCATAGGAGCCTAGAAAGAAACTCCTCATCAGTTTCTGGTGCCAAACCCTTCTGCTATCTTGGTTCTCGCCATTTCTAAGACCTGGTTCTACATTCCTCTGTGTTCTATGAGTCATTACACATCCGTCCAATACATTTTTCCAATAAGTTGGTCAGAAATGGTTTCTGTTGCTTTCCATCCACACACTCTAGCCTACCTTTTACCACCTGGCTTCCTCTCTGTGGAAACTATGCTTATCCCACTGGATTATAAGCACCACAAGGGCAGGGCAGGATGGACCTTATTTGTACCTCCGGAGTCTGCCATAGTCAATGACACAAGTAAAGTCAATATTTATTTGTGCCATCAATATTTTTTGAATGAAGTTTTACTTTGAGGTATAGACCCTTTTCAACTTCTCAATTCTCCCCAAAGCATCTAGACCCTTCTCACTTCTTTTCCTTCTACCTGGTTTTCCTGGATGACCTCACTCCTTTCCAGTCTTTAACCACCCCGAGGAACTGCTGAATCAAAAACCTGGGGCCGCAGATCCAACTTGCCACGCTGTCATGTTCTAGACTGAGACGTCTCACCTCTACACCGGAACTCATCATGTTCCTCCCCTGACTTTCGTCTCTATTTTGCCTGTTTGCACAGATGCCATGGCCATGAATCCACTCACAAAGGAAGAAACCCTTGTTATCATTCTGGACTCCTTTTTTGCATCAAAGTCTTTATTCTTGTGAGTTCTCACCTCCCACTTCTCTCCTAGGCCCTCCTGCACCACCTCAGGTGGTGTACCTATTCCCTGTCATCTACCCCAGAAAACAGCGTTCACTCTGAGCTCCATGCTTCTGCTGTCCTCTCCCTTTCAATCCATTCTGCATTCTGTGCCCACCAGGAACATCTTTCTCAAGCACATCCAATCTTCTTTTTTCTTTTATAGGGGAGAGCACGAACACAGTCCCCCGTGGCCACACATGAGGCAGTCGAGTTTCCCATGTTTGGGGAAATAGCAGGGGTCAGCACATCTGGAATGCAATGGATGAGTCTTGCTCTGGAAAAGTCACCTTCGTGATCACGGCATCTCCCCTGCCAGGTAAGGAAGCCAACCTGGTCTTGTCAGCTATTATCCCATCGAATAAAGCCCATTGTCCTTGACTTGGTCCTCAAGGCCTCTGCCTACCTTTTTAGAATTAATACCTCGCCCTTTGCTGGTGACCTTGTATTCAGGTCATGCTACACACAAAATCTACTCCCCAAACAGGTCCTGCATTTTCATGTGTTTTACACTTGCTGAGCTTCTTGTTTATCTTTTAAGACCCTGGATCATTCTTGTCTCACTCATTTTGGCAAATATCTGCTCCCCTATCCGTGTCCAAAACCAAGGCTATGCCCTCTGCAAATGCTTTTTTCTAACTTCTTGGCACTTTGTGCATCCACCTGTGAGGACCCTCAGCCCGTTGTGGAACTTACTCCAACCTATGCGTGGAACTTATTCGATGTCATCCATTTATAGCAACAAATCGTCAACAATGTGGGTATGTTTCTCATCCATGTTTGCCGTCCTGGCACAATTAACTGATCACAGACCCAGTGGTGAGGAAGGTGCCCGTGGAGAAGTTGCTTCATTCCCAGAAGTGACTTTCATTTATGAAGTCCCCCCCGCCACTTTCCTTGATACTCTGACCTTGGGCAGAGGAAGGTGTCTGGGGAGGGAAGTCATTGTGTTATTTCTAAGCCTTCACCCTCGCCATGGTGCTCAGGTGTCAAGACTGAAGGGAGGCCAAGCTTTGCTTCTACCCAAACCTCCAAACGTGGCAAGGAAAATGAGACTTGAAGGAACACATCTCATGCCATTTCTGTTTCAGCACTGGCCTTTGCCCAAGGCTCCCTCTGGCGTTGAGCTGCACACAGGGACCCGCTGGAGGGCCTCTGGAGATGCACAGGACCGGGCCCCAGCCCACACAAACTAAATCCGAACATCTGGGGGCAGGGGACCAGCAGCCACAATTTTAAAGCTCCCCCAGATGATTCCAGTGGGCCGCCAGGGCTAAGATCCATGAGTCCACACTGCGTGCTGCTTTGACCACGGAGTTTAGCACAGTGGCTCGTGAGTATTGAGATGGCACGAGGGATGCACTGCCCCGAGTCCCGGCCCTTCTCTGCACATTCCCAACCACCAGGCTTTGGGCCCTGGCCAGGAATCTGCGTCTCTGACAAGCTCCTCGCCATGATGCTATGCTCAGAGGGGCGTGGGAGGGCAGCCTGAAGCAAAGCCCCTCCTGAGGAAATGGGGGTGCTCTTTACTCTGTAATACAGTGTGTACACATGGGGGTGTGTACAGGGCAGCCATGCCTGCTCATGCCCCTGCACTGCAGACTGTGAGTGCCCGGAGAAGGCCAGTCACACTTGTGTTCTCAGCACCTCGCAGACGAACGGCACCCAGAGGGGAGAGAGAGCAGCTCCCTCTGGGAACAATGAGGAAGAAGAGGATCTGGGGCCTTCCCCGGCCACTAACAGCTCGGCTCCTTCTTCCCCCGGAAAAAACCCAGACTTCTCGCCACCCCTAGCAAAAAGAAAAAAGAAAAGAAATCTAAATGCGCTTCTCTTGGCCTGAGGCTCTCCGGAAATGGAATTGTTTGCCTCAGCTCTGGTCACTCAGGCGGCAGACAGCGGCCTCCTCCCCTCTTCACAAGGCGCTCCCGAGTGTCCCACGAGTGGCCCGGATGAGCCCGCCATGCTGGGGACTCTCAGCCCTGGCCCCTCCGGGTGCTGCCGATGGGAGGTTTCTTTTGCTGCTAAATCTGAACACACCTGCCTGCGGGCTGGGGAAGGCCTGGCTGCCCGGGGGCTCCGGTGATTTATTAGCTCCTAACACGACAACGAGGCTCCTTGAAAACCATTGCAGTCTCCAGAGGGATAATTAGGAGCCGAAGAGGAGGGAGAAGGTTTAAACGGGGTCCCACAACTACACCTATGCAACCCTGAGCGACTGAGCGCCGCGCTGCAACCCGGGCTGGCTGGGCGGGAAATGAGGCCCTTCTGGCGTCGCGGGACCGGACCGCTGGCATCCGAGTCCACAGCCGTAAATGCTGACATTCACGTGACCCAGGTTCCAGGGACTAAGTCTCGGCTTGAACTCTATTAATAATTCCTCACGGCTTGCAGGATAAAGTCCTCAATGGGAATTATGTGGCTTTTCTGGTCAGACTGGACTGTTCTGCGTTCTCCCCACCCGCCTCCATGCTAAGGGATCTTGGAATGTGGGGCCCTCTGGGCGAAGCCCTGCATAGTTTGTTCCACAAGATGTTTTCTTCTCTCAGCAATCAGTTCACTGTCACCTCCACCAGGGAGCCTCCCCTAATTGCCCTTTATTATTGCCCCCTTCCCAGAAGGGTTAGGCATTTGCTACTGTTGTGGCTCTATAGTAGTCACTATAGATGTCTTCCATTTTTTTCCACACATTGTCTTTGTCTCCCACATTGTCATCGCCCTAGAGTGTAAGGTCACAGGAGGTAGGGCTCACGACTGTCACAGAGAGATGTGTCGCTAAGTGATTTCCTCATGCAAGTGTCAGAGTGTAATTACACAAACCTAGGTGGGACTGTCCACTGCACACTTAGGTTATACACAGGGACCACTGTCACCTGTGCCGCTGACCACAATGTCCTTATGTGTCACATGGCTGTACTGACCAAAAGCTGGTGGCTCCCTCCCCACCTCTGGCTGGAGGAGCTGTGCCTGACCTGTGGGTGATCAAGGAACCCAGGTGTTGGGCTGATTTGCCAGTCAATTGGTCAACTGTAAAGAGCTGGCATCAAGTCCAGAGGCCTGGTGTCCCAGGAGTTTGATTATCCCCCACTGACAAGGCTGCTCTATCCCCTGCCCTATAAGAAGGGGAGCAGATGGGGTGTGGGGGTGGAGGAGTCTCTTCCCCTGAGTATATCCCAAGCTGTCCAGCCTTGGCACATCCTCCAGCGTAATGGTGAGAAGACAGAGCCACCCCAATCCTGTCTCTTCTGAGACCTGGCTTGCGTGCTTCCCCAGGAAGGCCATTCTTTGCCCCATACCTGTGCGTTGTGGAACTGGTCCTGAGTCCTGCCTTGTGGCTGATGGGGACCAGAAAGGGATTCTTCTCACGTGATGTTTCTTATGGAGATACTGGGGGGCTCGTGGGGCTGTAGCGACTGCCTGTGACCACAGGGTTTGGGATGGAGGCCTGAGCTTGCGTTCTGTCACTTGCTAACCATAGGAAAGGGCTCACATCTTCCTCCCCTGAGCACAGGCCCCCCGCCATGATCTGTGTGTCAAGTAGTAGGGATTCTTCCTTTTTATGACCGAGTAAATGAGCCAGACACAGACAAATACTACAGGATTGCAATTACGTGTGGAATCGATGTGTCAACTTCACAGAACCTGGGGAGCAGGGGGTGAGGGACATGGGAAGGTGTTAGTCAAAGGGTGCAATATGTCAGGTATGAGGTGAGTGGGTTCTGGGGAGCCAGTGCTCGGTGTGGTGACTCCAGTTGCAACATGGATTATAGGCCTGAAATCTGCTGAGAGTCAAGCATAGGTGCTCCTGACACACACACACACACACACACACTCTCACACTCACTCAGGTGGTAACTATGTGAGGTGATAGATGTGTTAATTAACTTGACTGCCGTAATCATTTCACAAAGTGCACGTACATCAAAAGTCATCTTGTATATCTTAAAACAAAAAGGAATGGCCTGCAGCTATGTCAGCCACACATGTGGTCCGCTCCTGATCAAATATCTGTGTCCCCACCACCCCCAAGTTTCTATGATGTCTAACCCCCAATAGAGGGGGGCCTGTGGGAGGTGATTAGGTCATGAGGGCGGGGCCTTTCTAACGAACTTGGTGCCCTTGTAAGGCGAGCTCTCTTCTCTCTGCCATCTGAGGACACAGCAGGAAGATGGCCATCTACCAGCAACGAGAGAGTTCTCATCCGGAACAAGTCACCGGAACAAGTCACCTGGCGTCTTGATCTTGGACTTCCAGTCTCCAGACTGTGAGCAATAAATTTGTGTTATTTATGCTGCCCAGTTTGTGGTCTTTTTGTTATAGGGGCCTGAGCTGACTGAAACAATAGACAAGCTAATAGTGCACCGTTGTGCCATGTCTGAGGACCAGACGTGGTTCTCAGCTCTCTGCCCGGACCACCTCATTCCTTCACATTAACTCTACAAAGCAGTACTCTCTGCATTCCTGTTGTGGGTTGAGGAAACTGGGACACCGAGAAATAAAATCAATCGCCAAAGCAACATAGCAAGTAGCAAAATCTGGATCCAAGTGTGATTCTAGCACTGGAAGAAAACGTGAGAATATAAAATTAATCTTGGCATGAGGACAGCTTTCTAAGCATGAGACAAAAATCATGAAGGGAGACTGAGAAGTTAGACTACATTAAAAATGGGACTCTCTGGAATAGAAAAATACCATAAATAAAAATAAAAGGAAAAATGACTAGCTGGAAAGATATTTGCACAAAGAAACAAAGATTTAACTTCATATCTGTTTTTCATGTATATGTTTATACGTTTTATATATTTTTAAAGTTCCTTCAAATCGATAAGAAAAAGAGAATCAACTGGTAGAATAAAGGAACACAGGCTATGAGAAGAGTAAATTGAAAAAGTCACAGGTGGAAAATAAATATTCGAAAGATAGTCAATCTCTCTCAGAATTAAAGAAATGCAAATAAAAACCATGAGGAGATAATATTATTTACCTGTAAGACTGGAAAATTAGTTTTTCAAAAATAGCAGTTATATAGCTGGTAAGAGTGTGTAGAGCTGAGTGCTCCAACATTGGTGGTGTGTAAATCTTGCAATCTTTAAGAGGGCGACTGTGTATTATCCACCCAAAGGGAAAATGCACACAGTTTTTAGCCCAGCACTTCCAATTCTGAAAATTCATTTGAACAAGCATGTAGATACCTGTGCAAGACTGTTTGTTGCAGCCATTTTGGCAGAGATGGGGAGACATGGACCTGATCCTCCCTCCACAGTGCATCTCTGTTTCTACAGAAAATCTCCCCAGGTTTGGGCTACATTTCCCAGCACCCCCTGAATCCAGATGGGGGCCCTGTGACTCGTTCTTGCCATAGACAGTGAGTAGAAGTTCAGTATTACCGCCAGGTGAAAGAGCGTATAAAGTAGATATGTCCCCTTTGCTGTCCTTTCTGAGCTCTAGCTAAATGCAGAGAATCCTAAGCTTCTAGAAGAGAGCAGGTCCAAAAAGCGGAAGGGACAGGGAAAAACCTTTTGCAGCTAGGAAAACAATTGTCTTGGACCATCATCCTAAGCTAGAAATACATGTTTATCTGGGGATTTGCTTGTTACAGCAGCTAGCATTCACCTGGCTACTGAAGCATTGCTTATAACAGAGACCAGGCACAACCTACAAGTCCATTAGTAGGAGACTGGTTCAATAAACCACAGTGAGGCCATCCAATAGATTATTATGTGTCTGTTAAAAAATGAGGTGGATCTATAGATAGTCTACAGGAAGGAGTCACGAACATATAATTAAGTGAAAAAAACAAGTTGCAGAACAGGAAGCTCAAGATATGCCTGTTTACATACAAAATGCGCACATATTTGTTAAGTGTGGATAGGCACCAGCTATCTCTAGAAGGATACAGTGATCACAGGATCCAGAGAGGAACCGTGGGTGGACTGTTTTGTAGAATGGAACTTCATTTCCACCTTTCTGTCCTCAACGGATTTTTATTTTCTACACCATGAGCATGTACTCTTTGTAGTTAGAAAAACTAGCTAGTGCAAAGCAGTGTTGAAAAGCCTCCGTGGATATAGTTTAGGAAGCAGAGAACCTGGATGGAAGGAGTTTTGTGGAGGGAGGGGGAGGGAGCATGTTTGGAAGAGCCGAGGTGTGGCTGGGAAGCCAGGGTGGGAGCCTGGGAACACACAGCTGCTCTGTCGGAGGCTGGCTCTGAAAGGCAGAGGGTGGTGCAGGGTGGAATGAATGGGTCTTGCTGCTCCACGTACAGTTCCAATATGCTTGCAGGCAGCTAGACCTCAATTTCCCAGACACCATCTGCTATTAGCCTGGTCTGACTGTGGGGACACTCTCAGAGAGGAAACTCTGGAATTATTCTTTCTCTACCTGGGCTTAGCTTCTTCTCATCCTTCACCCTACCCTGTCTTTCCCAGGGAGCAGTTCCCTTGAGTCTGTGATGAGATTCCAAGTGCAGTTGAATCCCAGGGGTGGAGGTTCTTGTTCAAATGCAGACTCTGACTCGGTGAGTCTAGGGACCGGGGCTGAGAGTCTGCATTTCTAAGCTGCCCTCAGTGAGGCTGACCTGCTGGTCCATGGACCACACTTCAAGCAGCAAGGATTTATAACAGCCCTGGCCATACTGGCACGAATTGCACAGCAGGGAATGTTTCTTGCATTAAACGGAATTAGCTAGTTGATGGATGAAGAGCTGTGAATGATTTGAATTCAGAAAACCCAGATTAGAGCTGTAGCTTTTCTGTTTCTCGGCCTTGTGACTTTCGCATGAATTTCCTCATTGCAGCAGGTGGATGGTAATAATAATGCAGCCTTCACTGGGCTGGATGAACATGGAAACCACTAAGTATTGTATCCAACCATTAACAGGTTCCTCCTTCTCTGCCTAATACCCCCTTTATTTTGTCTTCTCCTCCCTCTCTTCCTGTCTACCTCTCTCTCATGTAATTATCATTTAGCCATATATGATGAATAATGTATTCATTGCAGGTGTACACATTATGCCTTGGTGTAGTATATATTAGTATATATTGCAAAATGATCATACCGTAAGTCTAGCTGACCACAAAATTAATATTTTTTCTCATGATAAGAACCTTGGAGATCTGCTCTCTTGGCGACTTTCAAATATCCAACATAGTATGGTTAACTGTAGTCCCATGCGGTCGAGCTTAAGGCTTTTTCATTTTCAAAAAGCCACTCAGTCACGCCTGCACCCTCTCTGGTTATAGAGCTAAGTA
Source organism: Talpa occidentalis (assembly GCF_014898055.3). Taxonomy (NCBI): domain Eukaryota; kingdom Metazoa; phylum Chordata; class Mammalia; order Eulipotyphla; family Talpidae; genus Talpa; species Talpa occidentalis. The sequence goes on from NW_023601212.1 coordinate 90,254,001, forward strand.
TTTCCTTTTTCCTGCAAAGTTCTTAAAATACAATTCAGTGGTTCTACTTCCTCACGTCACATTCCTCCTCAACTTGTCCCATCTGTCTCCTGCCCTATGACCCTTGGAGGTGGCTCTTCTGAGCACCCCAAATGCCAGCCCTTCCTTGGTCTGGTCTGGTCCCAGCTCTCTGGACACGCCCTCTTCACTTTGTGAGAAACATAGCTCTTCATTGACTTTGGGAACACACTATTTTTTCCCTCCTTCCTAGTCCTTTTCCATGCACATATTTTTCCTCAATTTTCTCCTGTGGGCCTCAATGAATGGCCCCACCCCCCACTGGTTGCCCCAGCAACACCCACATCTAATCTGTAACCAAACCCAACTGGGAATCAGTCTCCTCCAACCCAGGTCCCAGCCGGGTCCCTCACAGCGCCCCTAGCCACGGAGGAAGGTGCAGGCAGCAGCTCAGGGCCTTTCCCCAGTGAGCCTCCACCTTCCAGCTTCCGTCCTCAGGCAGCTGGCTCCTGCGTGGCTCTCCCCAGTGACATCAACACCTTGAGAAAAGATGTAGCTGGGGACTCCCAAGTCATGCCAAGGCAACCAAGTGGTGGGTTAGGGGACTTTCACCCTCTCTGAAGTCTCCTAAGCTAATCTCAGTGAAAAGTGTTCATAGCAACTTTAAGAGATGCTTCCCACCCTTCCCCCAATGGCTTGTCGCTCCTACCTCTGCCTCCCACCCAGTATAGACATTTGGGAGCCACTTCTGCCAGGTGGGATGACAGATCCTCCCCAGGGGCCTGCAGGGCACCCTCCAAAATGTGAGGAAACTGAACAGGTACTTACTGAGTCACACTGATGCCCGAGGACTGGCTGCCTCTGCTCTACACCTGGTTGCCAACTCAAAGGGCTCCATGCCCTCTGGCCAGCTCGCTCTCCCACTCTGCATAAGGACTATCGCAGAGTTTCTCCATTCCCTACAGGTGGGCACACCTTTCGGCCCTTCATGGCAGATGAGCTGGCACCATGCGCCACAGAGAATAACGGAGGCACTCAAACTCAAAGCCTCTTCGCTTCCTGCTGCCAAACACATAAGGTTTCCTACGAGCAAGGACACAACCCTCCACGCAGGGGCCTGCCCCTCCAGCTTCCACCAGTGCATCCCCACCTGGAGTGTCCCCCAACACTGTACCCCCTCACTACCCCCCCCTCCCGCCCAGGCCTCCACTCTAAGGACCCCTGGACCCCAGCAGTTCTGAATACTTTCCAGGCCTCTGCAAACTCCCCAATAACTGGATGAGTCAGTGAGTTTGTTTTCATTTTCTAACACCAAGTTTTATATTCTCACATTCTAGAAGCCCCAGGGGGTAGTAAGTTGTGCAGGATGCAGTCTGCCGGCCTGCCCCCCTTCCTGCAGCCTACAGTGCCCCCTAGTGGGAGGTGACTCCACGGCAGCAAATGGCGTGAACACCTGCTTGTCCCCGAGCAATTCCTGTTGCCTCCTTGGGAGAAATCGACCACAGACAGGACAGGAGTCCTTGCCACGTGTGTCCCGCAGACCAGCTGCATCAGGACGCATGAAGCTCCATGGAGGCAGAGGGGCAGCGGGGAGTTGGCTTTCTGATCATGCAGGGAACCAGGAGAGCGGTGCGCAGTCCGCGGGGAAAGTCACATGTCACCCAGGCCTCCTATGTGCCAGAAGCCACATGAATGGCTGCTGAGTGACTGAAACTTCTGCAGGTCCAAGCTCCCCTGAACTGGGGAGCCTACATACACGTCTGGCTTCTGAGCTGTAGAATGGCCCGGCTCTGTGTCTTGACTCTGGGAGGCGTTCAGGATGCTTGGGAGATGAACTAGCAGCCTCTTGGGTTCTCCAGTCCTACCCTCTCCTGCCCCCCAGGTCCTTGCTGTCCTTTAAGCCTGGAACCCTTCCCCCAGCTGCTCTATGACTCCATCCTTCTCATCCTCAGGTCTCGGCTCAGATGTCACCTCTCTCAAATGTCACTCTCTAAATCCCATGACTTGTTTCCCTCACAGCTCTAAGCACACTCTGTAACAATCACACATCCCTGTTTGTTTTCCTACTACCTTCCCCCAATCTGTCTGTAGACCCCATCAGGAAGGGACAGTGTCTTCCCTGCTGATTGTGGCATCTTCTGTCCTTGTCACTGTGCCATCTCGTCACAGCAGCCAACATAGAGTGACTCATGCTTGTTGGTGAGTCGATGGGGGAGGAATCAAGTCAGAAAGGCAGGGCTCCTTGAGGAAATGCAGTAGCCCCAGTTCTCTACAGAGGGGTCCCCAAATACAGCCAGGGGTGCAGGGGACTTGTGGATGAAATCTACATTTATTACAGTTATGTGTTTATTTTAATGTATTTTAGAAAATTGGAACTAGAACATCAGCTTCCCTTAACAGATTTAACTGCTGGGGATGAGGCTCAAGTAAGCATTGAACATAGAAAATGTAAATTGACCTAAAGGCAAAGATTATGTAAATAATAGTCCAAATGGCACATGAATCTGGTTAAAAAAAAAAAAAGGCGATTCTTTAATGACTAAGGTTTGGGAACTTCTGGCTCAAAGCAATGTTGGTAAAGCCAAAGGGAATCCGAAGCCAGAGCAGTGTGGACACGTGCCCCTTCAACAAACGATGATTACACTGTGTGCCAGGCACTGGGTTAGGCACCGAGATCATGGCTCCAAATGAAACAGATGCAGTGCTTGCCCCTTTGGAGCCTCTGATCTGGTGGAGACAGTGGCAAAGTAAAATATATAATTATATCTTGGGGTGATGGGGGAAAAAAAAGAGCAACTATTACAAGGAAAGTGAATGGTCAGCAAATTCCCAAGAAGGATATTTGAGCCAAAGGTCAAAAGGTGAGCATTGGCTTGCATGAAAAGACCACAGGATGATGCAAAAAGACAACAGGATTAGAGAAAAATGGATATGGATGAGGCGAGGTGGTATGGCAGAGAATCTAAAAATGTAGCAGCAAACTACGCCAGCAGCAGTGAAAAACAGAATTAGTGGCATAGTAAATGACATCGGAGCAGACCTGAACCTGATCCTAGCTTCTCAAGGAGAATTTTGCAAGATGGAGCAGATGAGACCAAAGGTGGCATGGAAGACAGAGCCGTCTTAGGCAACATATTGTTTGCAATGTTATTAAGGGAGAAACCCAAAACAAATTGGACAGAGCTAGTGGGAAAATTTCATTAAAGAGACATTTCCAGAGATAAAAGATGGCTACGTGGGAAGATGAAAGGCCAGCTAAGTCCAAACCAAGTAAAACCCACATCTATAAATCCATCCATTCTTTCTTCCGTCCATCTTTCCTCCCATCTATCCATCCATCCACCCATCCATCCTCTATACAAACATGCACCAGAGTAAACATTTAAAATTATATGTAAATGCCAAAGTTGTTTAAGTGTCATAGGTACCCAGTATGGATAAAGTAAACCAAACCATTTCTCTAAAATTCAAGCTAGATAAAAACTTTTCAGTAGCATCACATGTTTGAAAAACACAATTACCATCCAGAGAGTTTTGCAGGAAAAAATGTGTGACTCCCAATACTTAGAACTTAGCCAATTTGTTTGTGAAGGTGAAGGAAAGATATCTAATGGTGTGTAAAGCAGTCCACCTTGTTCTCCCAAAAGTTCCTTTAAAAAAAAAAAAGCAAGAACCTGAGTGATGATGTGAAAAAGCTGGAGAGTGCAAAAGTTGTGCAGAAAGGACAATGATTGGGACTGAACAAAGCACTAAGTCCAAATAGCTAATACATGTACTTTGTCTTTAAAAAGAAGATATAAAACTGTAATTTATATCTCAATAAAGTTGAAAAAAATCAAATTTGATAAATCATATTCCAGACCCCAGATTAAATGAGTGGATGAAACAAGACTTTTGGTGAAGATCACCACACAGTAGAGACAGGTCTAATTATAATGCAGTTGTAGTGACATATATGGCAGTCATATAATTATAGCACCTGAATTTTATCAATGTTATAAACCAATGTTATTTCCATAAAAATTTATTTAAATGAATAATGGCTGGAAAGTTGGCACTAAAACAGGAAACAGACGGGGCAGAATAAAAGGCACATGAAATTCTTTACCCAAAGGTACTGTGTACTCATTTATCATCTTAAAAGAAACTGCAAAATAAAGAATTAAAAACAGGACACATATCTTCCAAAACACTGGACAGTAACAAAGCAAAGAAAATGTAGTTCATGTTAAGAAAGAGACAGGAAAGGAAAACAAGGGAGGGCCTCCCCAGTGGCGCAGCGGTTGAACGCTGGGTTGCAAAACTGCCCGCAGCCTCTGCAGCGCCGGTTCGATCCCCGGCTGCTCCCCGGCCACCGGAGGAGGGTCCCACATGGAGCGCAGACCTCTCCTGCCGCCCGCTGCTCCCCTCAGCAGTGTATTTCATCAGTCTGCCTGTTCTGTTCCCTGTTCTGACTCTGGTGAATTCTCTCACCCTCCCGTGCTTCTGACTATACCCAGTGCTTGTATAAATAAAAATAATTAATTAATTAATTAATTTTAAAAAAAAGGAAAACAAGGGAAAAAATAGCCAAATTGTTGAGGAGGCTGTACAGAGGTGTAGCTGTGCAGCTGATCAGGTTCATATTAAAAACTATAGTCCGGAGGGCAAATACCATAATTTTTAAAACGACACCCGTTAAGACTTCTCATTCTAAAATAAAACCTAGAGTGTATTTGTGTTTACAGGACTAACCCAGACACAGGGACAGAAACATCTCGTATGAAAATGGAGAGGCTAAGACAGATCAGCCAAGTGTCAGTCTAAAGAAAGCTCGCATCACGATATTCATACCAGAAGACGTAGAAGCCAAGGGAAAAGCCATTAACTGAGACAAAGTGGCTCATTTAACATTGATAAAGGGCCAAATTCCTAGTAAAATTTCTAAAGTACAAGGTGGATCAAATGCAGGGTTCATCTCTACTCCCTCTTGCATCACCGCTAAGTTGATAATAAATGGACAAAAGGTAGAAAGTCAACATGTGGAGGAAGGGTGAAGAGCTGGTGCCAGACAATGAGTAGGACCTATTTTTCTAAGAATGGAAGCTAACTAGTGACAAGCATTGAAGAGAAGCTGAAATGCAGTGATTGCAGGGACGGGAATGCCAGTAATAGGAAGAAAGAGGGTGCTTGAATCTCCTAATAGCTGGAGAATTGGAGGCACCTGGTGGAGTGACAGGGACTGGCAGAGCCACAATGTTAGAGGTCTCTAGATGGAGCCACTGGACCTGCAGAGCTCCCTCTGACTCTCCAGCCCTGCTGGGATCCTCCTCCAGTTAGGGCAGACATGGGGGACATTATCCTTTTGGGGCTACTGAACCAGGCAGCTCACAGGCACCAGGCATGGTGAAGAGTGGGATTTTTTTTTTTAAAAGATGTATTTATGCATACAAGAACTGGGGTGTAGGCCAGAGGTGTGGAGGGTGAGAGGATTCACCAGCGACAGAGTGGGGAGCAGAACAGGCAGATCTACTGAAATACACTGCTGAGGGGAGCAGTGGGCGAGACAGGAGAGGTCTGCTGCGCCATGTGGGTTAGCTCCCTGGCTGGGGATCGAACTCATGCCTCAGTGGCTGCGGATAGCTTGATAGCGCTGAGACTTTAACCTCTGTGCCTCCAAGGAGACCAAGAGTGGGACCTTTCTATCCCAGGTCCACAAGTAGAAGATCTCTCTCAAGAGAAACTGCCCTGTCAACATTTCAAGTAATATCTACCAAAGCACCATGTGTTACAGGAAAGCTACCTTGTCCCATTGATGTCTGGAATACAGAACCATAATTCAGCACAGAAATAGGTCAAAAGAATAAATGATCATCTCAACAAATTCCAAAAAGGCATTTAGTAAACTCAGCATCCATTACTATTTAAGAAAAAGCAACAACCTTCAGAAACTTTTAATGTCGGTCTCCATGGGCACTAGCTGGAGGATTAAATAACATCAGTTGCTAACATTTTTGTGAGCACGTGGTGGGCACAATTCTAAGTACCTTCTCAGGTATTATTTTCTTTAAACCTCATCACAGTATCATAAGGTATGAGCCTATGATTAGCCTTAGGTGTTCGGATTAGTCTTAGTATTCACATAAGGAAATCTTATGGCCCAGAGAAGTAACCTACCTAAAGACCGGTGAAGACAGAGTATAAACTCGAGTGCTTGACTCTTGTGCCTACGCTGGTAACCTCCTGGCTATGAGGCTCATTAAGTTAGGCAAGACAAAGATGCCTGTAACACAATTTTAATGCTCTTCTATAATTTATAGACAATCTAATTAAAACTTTAATAAATGGAAAGAGAGGAAATCATCATATTAGAAAGACATCGATTCCTTTCAAATTAATCTATAAATCAAATGTAATGCCAATCTAAATCCCAAGAGGTTCTAAAAATTGAATTTGATATTACAATTATGAAGTTTCTTTTGGATGAATAGATGAAAGATAAGGGTGACGGCATGGTGTTAGGGGAGGCAAATCACTAGGAGGATACGGCAAGGTCACACAATTTATGTTGTAAAGCCGTAGTAATTAAAACAGCATGGTTCCGGCTCAGAAACAGGCAATGGATTAATAGAACAGAATATCAAATCAGAGATAGACATGACTATATAAAAAGCACGCTATAAAGGTGGTATTTAAAAATTAGTCAGGAAATGATGGATTATTGGGACTTTGTTGGGACAATTAGCTAACCATCTGGGGAAAGTGGAGTTGGTGTTCCTCATTCACACCTACAGCAATTTTAACTCAAATGCAGAAATAATGCAAGGTTAAAAAGACAACAATAAGGTAAAAGGTTAAAATATCAGTAAAATGTGTTTATATTCTTGAGAATTGGGAAGACTTTATAAACATGAAACCAGAGGAAGAAAGCACATAAAAATTTTCAAAAGACAAAAAAAAATCATAAGAGGAAGTAAAATGCAAAAGAACTGTGTTCCATATAGAATAGGAAATATTTACCATATTTAGTAAACAGAGTTTTATAAAACAAAAAGAAACACATCCCAGTAGAATACTGAGGGGAACACAAACAGCTCCTAAGAGAAGATATAAAATTGGCAAAATATTCAAATTCATTAGGGATCAAAGACATAAATTATGTTCAAATAAGATCGTATTTGACCTACCACAAAAGTAAGAATTATTTTTGTGATCTATGGCACACAGAAATAGACACTCTCATATAATCCTCAGGTTGCAAATAAATCTCAACTCCATGGAGGGCACTCTTTAGAATTTATCCTGTTGAAATGCCAAGATATTTGCAGAAAGATGTATTATAAAGATGCTTGACACAGTATTCTTAAAGTGGTAAAATAATAAAACTCAACCTAAATGTACACAATAGGGCATTGATTAAATGATGGTATAGGCACTTAGGGAAAGGTTATGCTGTGATTATAAATAATATTTCAGAAAGTGTTTAAGACATGGGCAAAATGCTGGTATTAAATTCATGTGTTGAGAAAGGAAGTTAGAAAATACTACGTACAATGATAACTTTTCTCTCTGTGTGTGTGCAACTGTGTGTGTACTTGGGTATCAAAAGGAAGGGCATAATTACCCCCAAGATATTCTGGTATCCTCCACCCCTTCCAACGATATATAAAAAGATATGACCTGCTGTTCTTGATGGTTTTTCTGAAAGATGTATAGAACAGTCTGTTCTTTGTTTGATATTCATACAAAACCCTTCAGCACTTTGCTCCCAAAGCATTTATAAATTCTAAATAGGAAACTTCAGTACAGAACCTTAGCTCCATTTCAGCCAAGCAACTTATAACAGCAACTTCAAAGAGAAAATAAGGTATAGATGCACAGAATATATTGGATGATGCCTGAGAGTGTGGTTGGGGGAGCAGGGAAGGGAAATTGCAAGGCCAAGGAATAGAAGGAAACTTGTTTTTCATTACATATTCTTTTTGCATTCTTTGACTTTTTTATCAAGTGCATTTTTTTTTCCAAATGAAGAGTGCGGAAGGGGGAAAAAAATCCAGGTTTTGGAGCCAGACATGTCTAAATTTGAATCCATTTTCTGCCACTTACTTATGTGTAGCTTCAGTCAAGCCAGTAACCTCTCCCTAAGTCTCAGTAACCCCATAAAGGAGTAAAATAAAACTTACTCTGCAGGATTGTGGAAAGGATTATAAATGATACAAGAAAGTTTCCTAGCTTTGACTGGTGCATAGTAGGTGCTTGTCACCTGTAGTTATAATTAATCTTGTACCTGTCTGAGACTATAGGGAGAGCTGAAGCAGAATGTAATTATTCCTGCTGGAACATAGCCAGGATACCTGAGTCTTGCAAAACATGCTGTTGAATGTTCAATCAAGATATGTAAGTACACACAACCACAGAACCTACCCAGTGCTTCCCCCAGGGTTCAGGAAGTAGAACGCATTTTACCATGGCACATCTGCTCGTTTTTTAAAATTCCACAACTAATTAACCAGAATCCTCATCAGCAATCTCTATGTGGATTAGCTAAACATGTCAGCAAACCCGGGCCCTTGTCTATTAAACACAGGTGATTTCTTCTACACACAATTGCCTCTAGCAAGTTGCAGGATGCCCGGGGAGCAGACAAAGTCTTTTACTTAACCCACTGAAAGGCACTTCTCATGCAATCGGTTAGTTTAATAGCTTTTTAAAACTTAGAAGGCACAATAATTTAGTGGTTAAGCCCACAGACTCTGGAGCTGATCTGACGTGGCTTCTAAGTCTAACTTATCACCACTTAAATGAAAAAACATGGGTAAGTTCTTAAGTATCGGTTTTCTCATCTGCTAAGTGGGACCAATTACGGTGTTTACCTCATAAGATTAGTGTACTAATTGAGGGAGAGGATGGATGCAAATTAAATATACTTTTCATAGAGTCCAGTGCTTGGCAAGTTAGCAAAACAAAGACATGTTTTTGCACTGGGAGATGCAATGGAAGATAATATCTTCACAAAGGGAATGCAGAGGTCATCAATTTCAGAAAGATGTATGTAATGGAGCTTTCTTTATGAAACCCTGTAATGACTGGAAAAAACAGTTGCAAAGAATATTCACATTACCTCCTGTGTCAAATTTATGAATAATTTGCTTATTAAATAACCAAATAAGGAAAATGTGGCAAAAGTGTTTAAAAGTATGATTGTCAAAAACATTCCAATGGCTCAAAGAAAAGAAAGAAAGCTATGGTCCTCTAGGAAGAAAATCCCTAAAGAAATAATAGTAATTACTACGATTAGTGGAATGTCTGATAGGTTAACGTTTTTTCACTATGAATTAACTGTAAGCACTTACGTGAAAAGTGATTTTCTGATTAGCAAGGTCAAAGGCAAGACGTCAAAAGCTTTCTTTTTTTGTTCTTTCTGATTGTACAAGATTGTCATGGAGGAGAAATGGTCTTTTCCTCAGTTTACCAAGAATCTTTAAATGGAAGAAGGTAGTCACTATTTAATTGCTATATGTTGAACTCAAACCTAAGAATGGTCATTAGGCCAAATGCAGCTCTTTTGTCTGTTTTATTTTTATCTTTAAGGAAATATATCTGTCAAAGTCCATTATTTCCCAGAAAAAGATTATAAGCAGTTACCCACATTGCCCTATCTGTGGTAACAAACCCGTTGAGTGTGTAAAGTGTAGCCCCAAGGAAACTGTTTCAGTGTCATGAAAAACTCAGATCTGGGTGGTGATTCAGTTTCCACCACTCAGAAGTGGGAACACAAGAAGCAAGACACTCCAGCCTCATACATAAATGGAGAAAGTCCTATGTTTCTGTCATGAGTGGATTTTAGGTGTCAACTTGTTTGGTCTAAGGGAGGCCCAGACAGCAGATAAAACATCATTCCTGGGGTGTAAGTGAGTGTGTTTTGGACGAGATTAGCATCTGATTTTGTAGCCTGAGGAAAGAGATGTGGCCTCGCCAATGTGGGTAGACAGCGTCCAACCCTTTGAGGACTCACATGGAACAGAAAGATGAAGGAGGGGCCAACTCATTCTTGGAGTGCTGGGAATCATCGTTTCCTGCCTTCGGATGCAGGCTCCCTGGTTCTCAGGCCTTCGTAAATGGACTGAATTACACCACTAATTTTCCTGGTTCTCCAGCTTGCAGACAACAGATTGTGGGACTTCTCAGCCTCTATAACCATGTGTGCCAATTCCTATAATAAATCTCCTCATACATAAAAATCTGTATCTGTACATATCTATCTCTATTTATATCTTATTGGTTCTGTTTCTCTGGAGAACCCTGACTAATACAATTTCTTACAGAGCTTCTATGAGGATGAAATACAATGTACATAAAGTGTTAGTACAGTGCCCTGTATGTGAACAATGTAACACTGCTCTGCTCAGCCTCTCTTTCTACTTATTATCACTGCCACTATGTTTGATGTTGATTGTAAATTATCACCAGCAGTTTCAAGAGTCAGATGCCATTGTACTGTGTTCCTGCTTTGCCAATTTCCAGGAAATGCATGTATGTGTGTATGTCTAAGTTTTTGCCAGTGACGCGCAGATCATAAAGGAAGTGGGGTGATCTTGATTTTCCTGATGCAATGACTACTGTACAGTTTCATTAGCCAGTTCCTTCAACATTTGTTGTGAAGCTAACTCATTTATGCCGTGCACTGTCCTTGGTGCTGAGAACAAATTTTTGCTTTAATTAAGGAGTTCGTAATCTAGCAGAGGAGACAAATAGCTACAGAACCATGAGACGCTGGAGGCAAAAATGTATTTAAGGTGTGATGAGAGCAAGTTAGAAGGTGACACTGACTCAACTCCAGTGACTGCAAAGATAAGATGACTTCCCACAGAGATGCTGAAATTGAAGGATAAGGAAGAATTTGCCCAATGGGTGGGGTAAGGGAGAACATTAGATACAAGCATGTTATGTGAGTGAACAAGTGACATTCTAAGGAAACTGAAAGCCCGGAGAGGCAAGAATGAAAGGCGAGTATGAGACAGTGGGGAAGAAAAGGCTGCAAAAGTACAGGAAGGGGTTAAATGCAGAGGAGACTTTCAAGGCAGCCTTGGTGTCTGGCCTTTGTCTGGCTATGAATAGGTAGGTTGGATAGCATCACTGTAATGATGATCAGATTTCTATTTTGGAACAGGGACCAGAAACTCACATGCCTGCAGGGACCAGACAGAAGACACAAGTGAGTGAAGCCCATTGAACTTTTTCTTGGAAAACTGGAGAGAATGCATTTTATCTTAAAGAGGCAGCCACTCCTCAACACCAGGAATTGCTGATATGCAGGTTTGAATATAGAAATGTGAATTTCCATGTGAGCATCTCAGTTTGCAGAGGTTGCAATCTTATGATTTCAAAAGATACCATGTAGATAAAAAAAATCATATTTATGGTGTGAATATGGCCTAAGACCACCACTGTGCAACCACAAAGCGGCAAATTGGCAGAGAAAGTGGATGGGACAGAAGCTGGCGGGAAGGAGACATGTTTGGGAACTTTTTCAATATAATAGAAATGATGAAGGTTTGAAGTTACCATGTGATGGGAGAGAGAGAGGATTAGACATCCATGTGGAGGTCCACAGTGACTCTTTGGCTTCCAGTCCAAATGGCTAAGGAAAGAAATCTGGCACTCACCAATGCAGGAGATGAGAGGATATGTAGGGTAAAGGGAAGGAAGAAAAATCAGTTCAGATTTTGTTAAGTTTGAGGACTACTTGGTATATGAAGGAGATAATTCAGAATAGGAATTGGGAAATTCAAGTGAAATGATTAACAGAAGTCTGGAAGGTTAGATTTGGGAGGAAGAAAGGAAGAGGAATCTGAAGCTAAGAATGGAGGAGCTTCATTAGAAGTAGGGTATGAGTGAAAAGAGAATCCTTATCTCAAATATAAAAGCTTAATGGACAGAAAAGGGGAGAAGATCCAGGCAGAAGACTGAAGAAACAGGGTGTAAAAGGATGAGAACTAGGAAACATGTGACTGGTTGTCCTCTAAAGTGGATGGGACCTCTTACCCCTTCTTCTGTCATACTAGAAATTCCCATTTTAACTGGGCACCTGTTCACCCAGGTAAAGACTATATTTCCCAGCCTCCCTTGCAGCTAAGTTTTGCCATCTGTCTAAATCCACCAGACATGATGTGCCTTCATCCCAGCTCATCCTCCATGCCTCCACCCTGCTCCCGGTTGAGCCGCCTTGGACTATGGAGATAAGGACACTCCAAGGATAGCAGAACAACAAGAGTGAAAGGGTGTGGGTTCCTGGCTGATGTTGTGGGACAGCTTCATCACACTGGCCCCACGTGTTGAATAAAAGAGGAGTAACCAGTGTTAATGTGGTGAAACCATGACTTCACTAACATGATGATGAAATGGAAACCACTGGACAACATAGTTTGCAGAAGGAACAAATGATCGATGGTGTCTAAGGCTGTAGGCAAGCCAACAAAGTTTTTGAAAAGTTGCCTTGGATTTATGAGATCATCGGTGGTTTAGCAAGAAATGGATAGAAGACCCTGGGTCTGTTCGTGAGTTTGGAATGAGAGAAAGAAGCACAGCGATGGGCTTAGGGCACATCCAGGTTGATTTCCCCCCAGAAGCACACCCAGAGATATGGGTGCAAGTGCAAGAAATATATTTCGAAGGTGATTCATGAAGACAGGAAAGTGAGGCTGCCACAGGAAGGAAGGCAAGAGAGCATGTGTTATCGAGGGTGGTGTTGCTGCGGCAACGGGGGCATGACACTGTGGGGGACAGCGTGGAGTAGCCCCCTGAGCGGTCCCAGCTGGAGAACAAGATGGCTGGGGCATTTCCCCACTGACTCTGTTGTTGATTGAGGGCTGTCTCCCAGGGGGTGAGCTTGTCGGCAGCTGGCCTCCCCTCCCCAGGTCAAGCATGCCCTCCCTGAACCACAGCCCCCTGGGTGTGGATGAAGCCAGGTGCTCTGGGCAGCCCACCATGGTGTCTGCTGAGGGAGCAAACACGGAAGTGGGTGGGTGGGCAACGGAAGGGTTTGGGGGAGCAACGGGACCTGCTGAGGGGCTGTTAATGGTGTGGCATGAAAGGTCTGAAATGAGCATTGAGAGAATGGACGAGGGAGGCCGCGGAGCACGCACAAGCCACTCCAGTGCTAGGAAATCTGCTGAAGTTTGTGACTCACAGTCATATATGGAACGAAGATGCCACAGCAACACTGGAAATGCGAGGTACAGAGCGGAGAGTGGAAGGAGAGCACCCCAAGTGTCTCTGGTTCTGGACGTAGATTTCCTCTCCCTGGACAGATGTTGCACTTCCTCTTCTATCCATTTCTTGCTACGCCACCCATGATCTCATAAATCCAAGGCAACTTTTCAAAAACTTCTTTGGCTCGCCTACAACATTAGACACCATTGATCATTTGTTTCTTCTGTAAACATGTGTCTGCCCAAGGTGCACAGCCATGTGGGGGCCCTGGCCCCCGTCTGCTTTACCACGCTGGCCCCCATGGAGCCGGGTTTGCAGGAGGGGGTCTCTATTTTGCACGAAGCTCACTGTGGCCCCGGGCTTCATGCAAGGAAGCATTCACTGAGGTTTGGGTCAAACGTGGCCCCATGTGGCTCCTGTAGGCTCTGGGTTCGGTGGAGGGAGGCAAACACACCCTGGGCTCCCGCACCCTCGCCAGGCGGTCCTCCCAAGAAAAGTTTTCTATTAGCACCAGAGAAAGAAAAGAAAAGCTATATTTCAGTTTGTTTATTGCTCTAAAGCATCTGTTACTTTGCCATGTTTTGCAGGGCAACTTGGCATCTCACATTCATAAACGGGCTGCTTTGGGTTTAACTGTGCTGCTAACTCCAGCTATAAAGTGGAATCCAGGGTGGTCTGAGAGGATTTGGAGGGAGAAGCAATGAGCCTCCAGGGTGATTTGGCTTCGAAGATAATCTGCGTGTTACTGCTCCCCAGGCAGCGATGCACATTTAGCTCTCAGTCTTGGGGTGTGGGGGAAGCCTGGGCCCCCATGTGGGTCATGAGAGAAAGGCTGATTTCTGACGCTCTGACCAGCAGAGAGAGCTGGGTGGGCTCAGAGACCCCAAATCTCCGACTCCAGCTTTTTGGCAGCCATGGGCGGCGGGGTGACGGGTGACCGCGCCAGGCCTCCGGGTCGGCGCTCTCCGCAAATACTTGGCTTCTTCCTGACACAGGGGAGGGGCACGTCCCCCCTGGACACAGAGTCCCCGCTTTATCCCCAGGAGATGAGCATGCCTGGTAAAAATCTAGGACAAAATGGATCCACGGAGCCACACAGAAGGCCCTGTGGCAGGAAGTGAGATGTGAGGACGGGACCCTCAAGTTCCTCCTGGGGGGCGGGGTCGGCTGTTCTCTCTCCAGGAATCATGAAGGGAGCTGGCTCTGGGGGTGGGGGTTCCTGAATAGGAAGCCAAGGAGGGGAAGGCTTTCCTCTTCCACGACACCTCTCGTGGAACCTCAAGTGAAGGCAGGTGTTGGGGTGAGGGTGGGGTGGCCCAAAGAGTGAAAAGCACAGGGGTTCAGGGCTAAAGATGGATGTGGCCAAAAGAAATGATGGTCCCGGTGGACATTTACCCCGTCCCAGCTCTACACAGGGGTTAAACTGAGAGTGGATTTGTCCCCCTCCAATTTATAGGTAGAAAAGCTGAGTCCAGGGAAGGGATCCGAGGCTCAACACGGCTTGAGTCGGCCGAGCCCACAGCTGCCCGGGTGGGACGGCGGGGTCTGTCCCTGGCCCCAGGGAGAAGTGACAGGAAGTGCCCTCTGTCACGGGGCCCTCGGGGGGCCACGGAGACCCCAGCAAACGTCCTCCTCTCCAGACGCCCCGGGAAGGACGTCCCACTGCTCCCTCCGTTGCTGTGGGGGCGCCCAGAGAACAGGCTGTGATGCCCTTTGTGTGTTCCCGGGGAAGCTACTTAACTGCTCTGCAACTTGCGTTTCTTATTTAGAAAACAGAGACAATCATAGGAATCCTTCGCTGGGTCGCTGCAAGGATGAAACGAGCTAATATGAGATTCATAGAGACCATGAAGCCCCAAGAACAGCCGCGGGCACGTGAAGGCACGGGAGCGACAGCCGTCAGGATGGACGCCCGTGTGGTGACCCGGGGCCTGGCGTGGCCCAGCTCTCCCCGCCCGTGTCGCTCTCTCTCCCTCTGTCCCTGCGACTAGCCTGGAAAGGGGACCCATTATCCCACCCGAGGCAGGACCCGCCTCTTCTGCTTTCAAGAGACAGCTCTGGAAGCCTCCCTCCTGGCTTTTCTCCACTGGACCCCAAAGAGGGTGAAGCAGGTTCGGCCTCTCCCTGGCTGGCTGGGTGGGGCCCCAACTTGCTCAACAGACTGTCCCCAAGTCAAGTGTCAGGGGCGCTGGGAGGTTTGAGATGCCTACTCTCCGGTCTTGGCTTCAAGATGCATTCTCCCCTCTGGCTTCACCAGAAATATTTTCACCTCCACCTGCATCTGTTTTTCAAATTTAGTTTAGAACCAGGAAGTGGGGAAGGGGGTGATTAGTTGCTCACCTCAAACCTCAGCAGAAGGGAGGTACACAGCTCAGCTGTCTTCTAATATTTTATCCTCCAGCCAAAAAACAAAAACAAGAAAACAAAAACCAGGTAGTGCTTCTCCGAGCCACTCTAGTGATCCCCCAAGACAGCTCACTTCATTTTGGGGGCCAGCGCTAATTGTGAGTCCTTGAGCTTCCCATCCATCTCCCACGGCCAGGCCAGCCTTCCTGGAGCAGCTTTTAATACTTCCATCTTAGAGCTCTGCTGTCCGGGAAAAATTGCTCCTCTTGCTCCAACTCACGCTCAGTGGCCCCCCAAAAGCTCCCCCCACTTTTTTAAAGTTTCCTTTGGCCTCTGCCTTCTGTGTGACTCACCCCGCCTGCTGTGCTGATGTCCTGAGCGCTCACACAAGGAGGCGAGAACTGCTACCTGCGCTTCTTACTATCACCTTCTTTCACCCGGGACCCTCAGGGAAGGCAGCACAAATGGTAAACGTGTTCTGGAACTGGCATCTGTTTGCAATTTATAATCTTCTGCAAGGCTATAAAGTGATCCGAATTTGCCCCAAATGGAGCATATGGTTAGCAGGAACGTTGCTCTGGTCTGGGAATCCGAGCGCAGCTACGTTCACCTCCCTCAATATCCCCAAGACTCTCTTTGGAAATCCCACATATGCTATTTTTTTAATGGAGTCAGAAATAAAGATTTTCATGTGAAATTGCTTAATTATAAAATTTTGGCAAGTGTTTTTAAACAACATCAACAGCTACAAAAACCAAAACAAAACAAACATAAGGACCAAATCAAACATCCCCTGACACTATCGCCTACTAGCTGCGCCTGCAGCCTGCGTGCCCAGGCCACGGGCTTGGGCTTTTTTGCCAGCTGCTTATTAAGATGAAAGACTTAAATCCTCTGAAGGGAAACCAGAATATCAGATGTTTATTAAGGATCCACGAAATGCCACAAAGTGGAGAAGATGCTGGGCGAAGAGAAACAGGCAAAGGACCGACAACTTAAGCTCTTGCAGGGCAAACAAAGTCAGCTCAGACCCTTTGGCGTAAGTTCTGAGCTGTCATGAAATGACTTCTGCAGCCTCCCAAGGTCAGCGGAAATTTTCCTGTCATCATTTCGATGAGAACTTAGGATTCTGCCACGCAGGGCCCTTGGCCCTATTATAAACCTTTGTTCTGTACTCGAAGGCTTCCTGCAAGCGCTGCTTTCTCCCAGTTTGTTTGCCTTTAATTCTCACTATTTCAGTGTGGCTGGACATGCATTCTGGAGGCTGGGGGTGTCAAGGACGTGAAGGAACAGAGGAAGATAGTGGCAGTGCACGAGGCACAGTGAGTACAGCGCCAGGCTGGTGGTGTTGGCATGGATGCTGCCCTAACCCTCCAACTGTGTTGATGTCTACACCACCTGCCAAGGGCCAGAGTGTTCTCCCAGGTCTCCTTCTGCATCAGGGACAGAAGGGAGCCAGCATGGCAACGCGCACCTGTCAGTGTCAAGAAACAGTCAGGAGCACCTTTACTCCTCCCGACAGCCCTACAAAGTGTGTGTCATTATTATTGCTATTTTGCAGAGAAGCAAAGTGAGTTTAGGTGAGGGAAGTGCTGGCAGATCACAGAAGTAGATGGCAGAGCTAGGGTTCGAACTCAGGTCTGCCCCTCGGTTGCAGGTGACAGAAACACAGCTCAAACAGCGAGGGGGTTTACTGCTGCACATACTCAGGGGGCCCAGGCCCAGCTGGATCTTGGGGCTCTAACAGTGTCACGAGGGCTCCCCGTCACCATCAGTGGGCTCTGCTGAGCTTGAGATTGTGGGTTCACTTTGCAGACTACAGGCGCCCTTTAACTGGGGAAGATGTCCACTGGCTCAACTTGAGTTCCAGAGGAAATTATTTCTACCAGAGCCCCTACGTCATAACTTAGGGAAGTTTCGATTGGCCCAGTTTGAATCACATGCCATCCCTGGGCAAATCACAACGGCCAGTAGGTGGGTGGAGTTCGCTGACTGGCCAGCTGAGGTCATGTGCCCGCCTCAGTGGACAGTGCAGTCTTGCATGGTCCTCAGCCAGGATCACATGTACAAGAGAGGTTCCCCAAAGGAAGACTGGGGTCTGGTACCCGTCAGAGAGACGAGAATGGATGCTGGGAGGCATAACAGATGCTGGCAATCCTTTTCAACCCAAAGCTTCTTTCCACACCTTAATTGGGAAGAATATAAATCAAGACAGAACCAGAAAAGCTGAGCCTCATTCAGTTGCTCTCTCAAGTCTAGGATGGTAGAATGTTCTTAGATGGCCCCATGACCTCCTCCTGCAAGGAGCCTCTATGTTACAACCCGAGGGACTATGAACGTCACCCTGACTCACCCAGTCCATACCTGGTAATCAGGGTCTCCCTCCCAGGTCAGAGGTCCCTGAGCCCCGAATTGATGGCAGAAGATGAAAGAGATCACCTCACCCTCTCTGAGTGCATGGGGTGAGATTTCAGCCCCAAACATTTGGGGGAAGAATTTGGCAGTGTAGCTGTTACCTCCCAATTAGTTTACACTCCAGTGGCCCCCAGGGGTTGACAGACTGACGGATGGCAGTGCCTGCTGGGTGTGCAGCCACATTAATGTTGCCACGAGCTCAGCTCACTAGCTCCAGGTTCTCTCCTCCCCACGCCACACCTCAGACACCATTAATCTCATGTAAATGGAGCCAGCTCCCTGGGGCCATGGAGGCTCAATGGCAGGCCCCTGGGATGGATTCCCAACCAGGGTACCAAGAGGGTGCGAAGCCTCCTGCTCCATCTACCATCTCCCTCACCCTTCAAGGTCATGGCACAGAACACACAGGGCACCTGGAAAAACATGCTCCACAGGAGGAGCTCAGTCTCCTCCAGGGGAACTCAGTAATAGTCCTGGGATAGGAGAGCGCCGGTCACCAGTCTCACCCCAGGAAACAGCAGGCAGGTGAAGGCTCCTGGGATGTCCTACCAGACACCAAAACTCTTGGTGGATTCTGTTGCAATTCCAGGAGATAATCAGTTACTTGATAGTTATTTGCTCAGTAAGCAGAGCCTGGGTTGGGGCTGTCTAGACACAGACGCTGGGTGGGTGATGACATATTAATAGCACTAGTGTTGAATGTGTAGCCAGAGCCCAGACAATCTGCTTAGATGGCCTGGCCCAGCCCTGTTGTTCAGCTAATACAAACAATAAAAAATGGCTGACTGAATTTTTCACACTTTTCCTCCCAAGGCTGTTGCAGGAACAGATAGACAGGACTTTGGGCGAACGCCTGGGTCCGTCAGCATCATCGCTTTACTTCTCTGGCGTCCTCTCCAGCCATCTCCCCCTGCCTCACTCCACTGCAGCTTCACTGGGTGACTTTGCAGTTGAACAGGTCAAGCAGACTCACCTCAGGGCCTTTGCACTTGCTGCTCTTGCTACATGGAATGCACTTCTCTCAGATCCATGCCTCCCTCACCTTCTGCAAGTCTGTAGTCAAACGCACCCTCTCAGAGAAGACTTCCCTGACCACCCTGCTTGAGATGACAGCCCTCCCCAGCACTCCTATACTCATTTCTTGTGTTGTTAGTCTCTGGATCACTTTCCATCTCCTCATATACTCTGATTTACCTCTCTTTATTGTTCGGGTCATGTTACGTCCCTGTCTAATGTCCTCCAGAGCCCCAGCGATTGTAGGTCTCCCACAGGGTGGTCATTGGCGGTCTTTGGTCCCAGCACTAATTATCACTGGACCACAGACATAAAACTCACCCCGTTCCAAGCAGCTCCTCCAGCCACTCATGGCCCCCTCTATTTCCCCATCTCCCCAATCCAGGTGTTAAGGGCACCGATCCCGGAGCAGACAGACAGACGGGCTGGGCTTGATCATTGTCCTTTCTGCTCACCTTTGGCTAAACCAGCACCACTGACCGCACCTCCCATGTCACCTGTCCCTTTTCTTTAAAGCAGCGATAATAGTACCTCGGAGGGTGCTTGCTCTGCACAGTGCCTGGTCCGTTGTGAAAGCTCCGTCAACACTGGGTGTGGTTATGACTGTCCCTGTAGGGTACGGCCTTCAATAGCCTTTCTTTGTGATGTGGTGTTGGCCCTTATATTCAAGCTGCAGGTAAGCATCCTGCTCACTGCATCCATGCCACCCTGGGGAGCCAGGGGGATGGAGCCCATGGTGCCTTGCCACTGGGTAGAAGGTCCCAGAGGGTCCAGATACCAGCAGAGTGCTTGGGGTGTAAACCCTGATGAGTCTCTACTGAGGATCTTGGGGTCTCAGAACCCTTGCCCCTGTTGGTGCTAGTAGCCTAGGGTCAGAAGAGCCAGAAGTCTGACAAGCAGGAGACCCGTCTTCCAGCTGGCTCGGTTCCCTGGGGCAGCAGGTACAGCCCGTCCCAGGACTTGTCCTGCCAGTGTCAGGTTCCAGCCCCAGCAGATGCCTCTGCCAGTTCTCAGCAGCGCTGCTCCGGGTGAATAACGCCTTTTCCCAGACAGCATATGGCTCGGCAGAGTTTGGCTTACAGGAGACCCCGACTCACAGTCATATGAGCTGTGGCCTCACGCAGGAAGCACAGGCTGGGGAACCAGTATGGGAACCCCTCAAGGGGAGCAGGCTGTGAAGAGCAGGTACAGAACCCTCTGGAAGGCTGGTCAGTCACCAAGGGACAAATTCCCAGCAAGAACTTGGAGATGGGGTCTGGGGAGAAAGAGCACTTCCCCTCCTGGATTTCTCCTCAATAGAAGTCAGGGAATGGTTTCCCAGCACGGTTTATGGTCATATTGGGATCAGTTGCTTGCAAAATGGCCACAATAACTCCCTTTTCTATGTTAACTTTGCAGAACCTTCCCACAATCATGTGACTTGGCCACTTGGCTTCCTTTGACCAACAGGACAGTGGCAAATGTGACACATGTGGACACTGGGAAGCCTGGACCCCTGTTCTCTTGCTGTTTCTGGAGCACCTTGGCTGCCATTGAGCACCACCAGCCTAACCTGCCAGAGACGAGAGCCCGTGTGGAGATGGGGGTCCCCAGTAGCTCAGCAGCCTGGACCACCACACACCAGTCAGCCCCAATTAACCCACTCATTGGTCTCAGAACTTGCACGAGCAAGTTCAACTAGAAGAACTGGCCAGGTGAGCTCAGGCCCCTCTGTCAACATGCAGAGTCAATGAGCTTAACAAATAGCTATTGTTTAAGCCACTACATTTTGGAGTGTTCCCTTCCACAACTAAAGAAAAGTAAAACACGTGGATTTGGGGTTACCAGACTAGACATGGCTTAATGCCTGTGTGTCCAAATCATCTCAGGATGGTCATTTATAAAGCTTAAAGAACAAGGGACATGACTAGGTATTGAAAGTGACCTGCAGCAGGGACAAAAAGCCACCCTCCTCCCCCGCACCCCCTCTTCCAGCCTAAGTTATGCCACCCCAAAGTCTCAGTTGGAAATCCATTGACGCTGAGGGAAAACGGTCCAAGAAACTTGCCATTAAAGTATGAGAAGATTCCATGAGCGCTGAAATGTCTGTCTGTTCTGTGCCAGCTTTGAACTTGGCTTTAAATGTTTTTGGTTTTATGTGGCTCTACCCGTCCCATTTTGCAACCTGAGAGCTGGATCTGTTTCCACAGGCTCTGGAGCCGAGACACTTGGAAGTGGTATGGTTTCCTGGGGGCAGAGGAGCCAGGGTTTGCAATCTGCTCTGCCTACTCAGACCTCACGCATTTCCAGGACCCCCCCAAGACCCCTCGTCCAATGAATGAGATGAAAATTGTTGGCCACAATCTACATGCCAGGTGCTTGATATGAACAATTTAAGCCCCAACCCTAACCCAGTGGGGTGAGAACTATTCTTATCATCACTTCAAAGATATGGAAACCGAGGCACGGAGTAGCTAAGATACATGTGTGTGGCTACACATCTGATGATTGGTGGAGCCAGAATTTGACATCAGGCCTTCTGGCTTAAGAGCCTGTTCTAAGCAGAGTGTAGCTGGAAGTCTAGAAGTCTTAAAAATAGCTCCTTCCCATTTTGCCTCTTTATAACACTAGGGTCCTAGGCAGGGAGGCAGATCACCTAACGAGTCCACATTATGGATTCCTTGGGATGAAGTTTGGGAAGATCTGACATTCTAGGGTCTCCTCCCACCTCAGCAGAGCAGCCCACCACCTGTTGGTGGATGCTGGAGCTGCGGCTTGCCCTCAACCTGGCTCAGGCAGGTAACAGATGTCTAGACCCAGTTGGGTGGGGCTGGTGGGGAGCCATAGGCTGCAGACTTCATCTAAAGAGGGAATCAGTTCTTTCCAACTGATTGTTAGCAAGTCACTATTGTCCAACTTTCCCATTTTTCAAGGCAAGCCAGAAATTTAATTTTTTTGCTGTGTTTTTATGCTTAAGTTGGCACCCAATAAATTTTTTTCTCAAAATACTGTGTGAGCCAAACAAAACTCCAAGCCAAATATTGCCCAAGAGAAGCATTTGCTATATTTTGATATAAGAGATAAAACTCAGGGTAAATGACAATAAAAATCAGAATGAGTTTAAGGGAGAACTTATCTCCTGGAAAATAAGTCTGGAATAATAATCTTTAGGGTCGATATGGGAAGTGAAGGGTGGATTATTAAATAGTCTTTTACTTGAGTTTATCTCCAGGGCTGCGATTTGACATCCTAATGCTCTGCTGACAAATCACAAGACTGTCCCACTTCTGTGTAGAGAGCAGATTTACAAGCCAAGTTCTGAAATTTTCATCTCAGAGTGTCTGCTGAGCTACTGGATCTTTGGGTACTGACATTACACAGCTCTCACTCCCATCAACAATAAACAGGCTGGAGCAGCACAGGTACCATCTATAATTGTTCCACTGGCACCCAACGAAATGCCTATGTACCTGGTCGGTTCCCCACAGGGCAATTTCAGACCTATGTGCAACTTTCAGATGAGCCTAACCTGGCCTGAGAAAGACCCCTTGTAATGACCAACATCGGGCCTCAGCCACATGGGTTTCTCGTCCACAAAGCGACCAGCAGTGACTGTTTTCAATTTAAGAAGCATGTTGGCTTTTCTGGGGCTTTGCCCCCAAGTCCCAGCTTCCATGGATATTGGGCCAGGTTCATTCACTCATGAAATATTTATTGAGCACCTACTAAGTATTAGGCACTGTTTCAAAGTCCAGAGAAAGACTGAACAAAAGAGACTAAGTCTCTGTCTCCATCAACACATGTTTGTGGGAGATGGGCGATAATATGAATAAACACAACTTACAGCATCTCAGAGATTCTAGAAGAATCTGCAGAGAAAAAAATAAAGGGAGGGCAGGGATGATGAAGGATAAGGGAGGCTAAAATTTTATGAAGGGTTTTAGGGAAGACTTCTCTCAGAAGGGGTGTTTCACTGTTGGTGGGAACATAAATTGGTGCAACCAGTATGGAAAACAGTATGGAGAGTCCACAAAAAATTAAAATAGAAATACTATATGACCAAGCTATTCCACGTCTGGCTATTTATCCAAAGATGATGAAAACACTAATTTGAAGAGACATCTGCACCCTCATGTTCATTTAAACATTATTTTCAAAAGCCAAGAATTGGAATCATCTTCAGTGTCCATTGCTGGATGAATTGGGAAAGAAAATGCAGTATGTCCACACAACGGAATACTACTCAGCTCTAGAAAAGATAAACACTGCCATTTGTGACATCATGGATGAACCAGAGCATACGATGTTAAGTGAAATCAGTCAGGTGGAGAAAGACGAACACCATATGATTTTACTCACATGAACAAACGAAACAAAGACAAACGCTAAGATAAGAGAACAGCCTTCAGGTGGTTCCTGAAGAGGATGACGGATTTGGGACAGGTAAAAGGGGCCATTGTATGGTGGTGGATAGAAACTAGACTTTTGGTTGTGATCATAATGGAGTCTATAGAGATATTGAAGTACAATGCTGTACAATGAAACATTGTGATAAACCAAGACTGAGCAGACTTAAAGGCAGTGAGTGGGGCCAGGAGGTGATAAAGGAGCCCATGTTCCAGGCAGGGCAAACACAGGTGGGCAGTCCCCAAGGTGGGATTGCACTTGGCGTCTAGGGAGAGGGAGGACACCAGTGTCACTGGAACAGAACGTGCAAGGAGAACACCGTGGAGGAAGCCAGAGAGACAAAGCAGGAGAGGCAGCGTGTGGGAACTGGGAGGTCATCGAAGGACTTTGGAGGCTACTCTGAATGAGAAGCAGGGGAGTAATCTGATCCAACTTATGTTTTAGCGGCTCTCCTGGGCTGTAGGGCCAGGGCCAGGCAGAAGCGAGAAAGGGCATCAGCAAGAATCTGTCAACACGGGTGTTGACAGTGATCCAAGAAGAGATGTGGTTGCTTGCCTGAGAGTGGGTGAGAGGCAGTCAGCTTCTGGACACATTCAAATCCCCAAATTCTCAATTATCCCCACCACCATTGCCTAGTGGGCATTCCTGGTGGACTTTACAGTGGGTCTGTGGAGTCCCTGGAATTGTCTTTAAAATGCTATGTTGTGCATAGCACACCTACAAGAAGGTGGTGCATGGAGGCGTGCAAGCTGCACTCTGTACTCAAAGGGCTTGAATGCAAATTCCACATGAGCCACTTACATTTTCCAGAACCCTAAGCCAGCCTTTACGTCTCTCTCTAAGTCTCAGTTTCCTCATCTATAAACCCAGGGACACCAATAACTACTCCTACCAGATATGTTTAATGCAAGAATTTAAAACTGTGTTTTTAAAACTCTCAAATTAAGTGTTCACTATACCTTAGCATTTTCTACCCACTTTTTTTTTTTTTTTTTCAAAGAAATGGTGAGGGCCTCCCTGGTGGCACAAAGGGTTGAGTCGCAGCACTATGAAGCTATCCGCAGCCCCTGCAGCATGACTTTGATCCCCGGCCGCCCAGAGAGCTGACCCACATGGCGCAGGCCTCTCCTGACTCTCCCGTGCTCCCCTCAGCAGTGTATTTCAGTACTTCCACCTGTTCTGCTCCCCACTCTCTCTCTGGTGAATCCTCTCACGCACCCCTGTAACTTCTTCCTACACCCCAGTTCTTGTATGCATAAATAAATCTTTAAAAAAAAAATTGTGACTGACCCAAGATGGAAACCCTAAAAGCTTTACCTTCAGCGTAAGCTGGGCCAGTGGTGATGTAAAGGGGGTGCTCCTCCTCCCCTGACCCAAATTAAAAGAAAATTGAAGATATCGGGGCTTTAGCTCTGGCACACTCTATAATCTTGAATGAGGACACCGTACCTTGAGTGTTATTTGCAATAACCTGCCTGGGGGTAAACAGAACCAGAAAGCGGCAGAGCTGGATTTGAACCCACATATGTCCAAGCCACGTCTTTAACTATATTAATACCGTGAGGCCTCCGGAATGGGGTGGAGGAACTTCTGCTCAATCATCTGTCTGGCCGGGCTGATGAGGGAAGTTTCTATCAGAAGGAAACATCAGAAACAGCCCTAGTTTTCCTGAGAACCCCGCCTCTGGCTTGACTGGGCATCCTTCTATTCTTCCAACAACATAAATCCCAGCTGCAGGTCTCGCTGCTTAGTACCTGTCAGGAAAATGCTAATTTCATTGTAGGTCCCACTGCTGTTCAGACGATCACAAACAGGTCCATCAAAAATCCTCAGGAGACAGCATTTCTAAGTGGTTCCCCCTGCAGACTCTACGGCGGAGCCTCCTAAAGCTGCTGTTTCTCTAATGGGCCACCTTCATACTTGTTAATGTCTAATTACTGACACTAATGGGCCCGTGTATTTTAAAAATGAAATTATGGGTTTTATTCAATTAGGAGAAGCGCTAGATAAACTGCTGAATAAATCTGGCAAAAGACACAAAGGACTAGTAGTTAAACAGGCAGCCCCAGCTCAGGAGGCCTTAGAATGCTGCGGCAGCAAAATTAACTCCAAAAAGAAACAAATCAATGCCCAGGATGCCGAGATGAAGCACAGTGGTGGAGGAATTCATCTTTAGATTAACAACAGTCCTGGGTAGAGCTTGGGCTCAAAAATGGATCTGCAACTTAACTGCTGCTGACTTTAAAATATTTCCTGACTTTGCATTCTCTGGCTGATTTACATGGAAATAACACATCGGATAAGTAAAAAAGGAAAAAATGAAGATAATCCTACCATGCTGAGATAAACACTATGAATAGCGTGTTGTAGATTCTTCCAGACGTCTAGTGTTTCTATTTGTGCGCATGATTTTTGTACATCTACACTATTTTTTAAGAAATAAACTGAATCACACTAAATGAATGTGTTGGACTGTAAACTGATAAATTTACAGTGGCTAATATTTCATGTTAATACTTTCCATTTATAGGAGTTTATGGACCTCATCTCTTTAAATAGTTGTAGAGTATTTCATATCAGTCTCATATCAGATATTTAAATTTTTAAATATTCAAAGACACCTATATTAAAATTCTTTAGGTTAAATATGCATCCACCCTTTCTTGAAATTGTCTTCTAAAAGCAGGATTTCTGGGTTTGACCAAAGGCTTTTGTGGATGTATCAATTGACTACAAGAGGAACTTTTCCACCTTCATCGAAAAAAATGTTATCATTATTTTACATCTTTTTTCCTGACTACTGAGTTGAGCTATTTTTTTTTTTCATTTGTAGATTGCCTATTTGATTTTTTGCTTTAATATATGACTTAGTCATGTTCATTGTCCAATTGGCAATTAGGGTATATCTCTCTTTTTTATTGCTATATTATTAATCATTAAAAGTTAAGTACAGCTAATCTTTGACTCTAAGTGTTGCATATATCATTACATTTCTCACCTGCTTTACCTTTGTGGGGTTTTTTGCTTGTTTGCTGTCTACAGATTTTTATGGAATCCAATTCCTTTGTCTTTTCCTTTATGTTTTCTGCCTTAGGTGACATGCTTAGAAAATTTTCACCTTTCTAGACCTATAATATTTTAGGTCTCATTTTTAACATTTAAATCTGTGATCGGGTGAAGATGTTCTGATATGTATGAAGAAATAAGAATTTTCCAGATGTTCAGCCAGTTGTCTCCATACTGTTAAACAAGTTCTTCCACCAATTTAAATGCCACCTTATCATATATTAAATTCAAATATTTTCATGAATTTTGTCCTTCTAGCAGTAGGATACTTTTTACTGTTACAAACTTAAATTGTCTGTTAATATTATAATTTTAGGGCCTCCCTGGAGGTGCAGGAGGTTGAGCACCGCGCTGTGAAGCTGTCCGCAGCCTCTGCGGTGCTGGTTCAATCCCCACCGCCGCAGAGCAAACCACATGGCGCTGCAGACCTCTCCTGTCTCTCCTGCTGCTCCCCTCAGCAGTGTATTTCATTCAGTCTGCCTGTTCCATTCCCTGCTCTGTCTCTGGTGAATCCTCTCACCCTCCCACATATCTGGCCTGTACCCCAGTACTTGTATAAATAAATCTTTTAAAAAATTATAATCTTACTTTGCATATTCAAAACTTTCCTTAGCTCTTACCAATCTCCAGATAGACTCTAAAAGTCAAGATTTTCCTTTTCCTTTGAGTTTACATTTAATTGAATGAAAAAGATGATTTTTGGGAGAATTGGGTCACTGATCCCGGTTCATAACATGCCTTCCATTTATTCCAGTCAACTTCTGTTTATATCATCCAGTAAAATTTTAGTTTTGTTTATGCAGATCCTGCACATTTAAAAAAATATTTAATTTGGGGGGCCTCCCTGTTGGCGCAGGCGGTTGAGTGCGGTGCTGTGAAGCTGTCTGCAGCCTCTGCAGCGCGGGTTCAATCCCCGCCAGCCTCGGAGCAACCCACATGGCAAGCAGGCCTCTCCTGTCTCACCCACTGCTCCCCTCACCTGTGTATTTTGTCAGTCTGCCTGTTGTGTTCCCCACTCTGTCTTTGGTGAATCCTCTCACCCTCCCGCACATCTGGCCCTCTCACCCTCCCGCACATCTGGCCCGTACCCCAACTCTTGTATAAATACAAAATAAAACTTTAAAAAAATCTAAAATATATATATTATATATATTTTTTCCTGTTGTAAATAACTCTCCTCCCCCAACATATTCAATGTTGTTGAGCTCCACTGTGTGTGTGACAATCCCTCCTCTGCTGAAACGTTAAGTTCTTTTATTAATTCTAATAGAACATCAGATGATTCTCTCTGGTTTTATGGGCAGACAATACCATCATCTGCTAATCATAAAAAAAAAAGTGACTTCGTTTCAGAATTTGTGTCTATTTCCTCTTTTTTCTTGTCTTATTGTATTGGCTATCCCTTCCAGAACAGTACTAAATAATTGCAGACAGTATACTATTGCTCTAGTTTCATATGCCACTTAAACATAATGTAAAAAATGAATCAAATCAATAGAAAAAATACTATCCTCTAGTCCTAATTCAGTATTTTGTTTTCAGTCGTAGCCATTGATTTTCATCAATCCCTAATTTAAAGTTGTCCCAATTGTGCATTTTTTTCTTCTTTTGACCCACTAAAATCTTTAATTATATTATTAGGAATCCTAGTAACAATCACTGTTAACATTCTTGGAAGAATGCTACAATACATTTTTCCCTCCTTAAATTCTCTGGACACGTATTTCTTTTTGCTAATTTAGCTGAAGATTATTTTCTCCTCTTTCTATTATTCAGGTTTTCTGTATCTGTACTCAGAGTTCAATATTGGGCAAATCCAGTTACTTGCTAATAAAATAAACCAGGAAATACTTTTTCATATATCTGGAACAGCATAAATCACCTATTTCCTTGAAGATTTGGTTGAATTCATACATCAAATATTTTTTGCTTAGCAGTTATTTTTGGACATTATGTTCCAATACTTCCATGGTCATTAGTATGTTCTCAGTTTTTCTCTTTTTCTGTGTCAATTTTTTTACCCTAGAAAAACATTTATTTATAAGGTTAAACCTGTTAATAAATGCAATACATACATATTAAAAATCTGATGTCTGTTCTTTCTAATATTGTGCATTTGAGTTTTCATTTTTCCCTTTAATTTACCTATCCAGAGATCCGTTTTGCATTTTTTGATTAATTTCATTTATTTATTTTTTATTTAATGAAGTACCTTTGTTTTACATCCTTGTTAATATTTTGAGAGCATAGGATTTGTCCTCTCAAATGTGGTCACCATGGCTGTCCTACCACCAAAGCACCCACCGTTCTCCCCAGCATCCATTGCCCTGGCCCTATCGCCTCCTCCCCCTAGCTCAGCCACTCTTGGGTTTACTTGTTAATTACAGAGTCTTGAGGACATGTTCCTGCAAGAAGTAGAAACTGTGTGCTTTGCATGTGCTCCGTCCCTAGAATAGATGATTCTGGACTATCCTCTACAGCTCCCCTCAGCAAGCAGTCCCTTCACACACAGGAGTCACCCCCGCAATCCTGTTTGCACTGAATAGCCTGCCCCTTGTGATCTGGACTAGACCAGCTGCAGACACTTGGCCCAGGCTCAGGCACTCACGCAATCTCTCCTGGAAACCTGAAACTGAGAACCAGAGATCCTAGTTAATGTTTGCCATGTGCTCCAACAGGTAATTACTTCCTCGGTTCCGGCTCCAGCTCTTCATGGAGGCCTGCGAGTTTCCTGTACTTGCTTTCGTGAAAATATCCCTACCCCATTATAATAAAGCCCCTCTTTCTGCTTTACCTAATTTGAACACGTTTCTGCTGTTTTTAACCAGAGGATGCTTGATTAAGATGGTCGCTGAGGGTCAGACATCCAACACGTCAGCGCCTCCAGAAGTAGATAAATTACACGCTGACTATAATAGTGAGTCCTCAACCTGGGGACAGTGTGAAGTAGACGACGGATGGTCCCCCCCACATTCTCAGTTTTTAAGTTTATATGTTACTTTGAGACTTCAATTTCCACTCTACCTTTTAAGAGAATGTCCTGTACATTTGAAAGGTTCCAACCCCAGTGGAAAATGGAAAGGTCCTCATGTCAGCAGGAGAGCCCCACAGAGACCACGGTTCGGTGTGTACCCTGAGCCCAGCCCATGGCTGGAGGGAGGGCTGTTCACAGACGTGTGAGACTTGGAAGTAGAGGTGAGACAGAGAGGCAAACAGCACACCCGTGACTGGCGAAGTTGGATGATGCTGCAGAGGTCATGGGATTTTTACTTTGGATGGATGGTTAATACATTGCAAAAGGCTCCTTTGCTCCTGAGGGCCATCTTTCACCCTGGGTGGAGTTGTTTCCTGCCGAGTTCATGGGAGCAGGAAGCTGGTACCAGGGCCTTCTTAGGATTCACTGACATGAACAGGTATGTGAAATTTTTCATTGGACACCTGCATGCTTTTTACCAGGTTGATGGTAGAGTAATTTCAAAGCACGCACTGTCAGGTTACCTATGACCACTTAAAAATTTTAACTCAATTAGTATTTCCTTAGCATCCACTGGGTTCCAAGCTATGCTAAGTGCTGGGGAGGCTGGTAGTCAACAAAACAGCCATGGTTCCTGCTCTCCTGGGCTGCCACCTGCATCCCCATTGGGCATGTTCCAAACCTTTATTCTCCCCCTGTCCTTCTTCCTCCTGGCTGTCAATCTTGCTCACCTTCTCTGGAAAGATGAAAGTCACACCTTGCTACCCCGAGCATAGGAATGTGATTGCCCCACAAGAAGACCAGTTCTCCAGCCAGCTCCCTGAGAAGGGACTCTGATCCAGGAGGATAGTAGTAAGACTCAGAGATGGTGGCAGAGTGTCCTGAGCCCAAATGATCTAATAGTCCAGGGAGGGCAAGCTTGCACGCTGCCAGAGCCAGGCAAGTAACAGAAATGTGTGAGAGGGAAAGAGCATAAGGGAATGGATGCTAAGCAGCTGGGACTGCAAGTAGAACAGATGCCTGGTTAGTTTGCCTTTAAAACACTGCAGGAGGCCAATCAAACACTTCAACAAATCCACAGGCTCCATCTAGTCCACAGTCTACCAGTTTGCAACCTTTGCTGTTGATTCTCTTCAAAGAAACTGAAGAGAAACCTGCCTCATGAATGAGATGCACACCCTCAACACTTGCCTTTAGATCTAAAAACAAGAATGCCTAATTTGTCTGTTGTGCCTTCATTCATTTATTCATTCAACAAATGTTTAGTGAGCACCTATGAAGTGTAGGGTGCTGCTCTAGGCATTAAGGCTACAATGGTAAATGAACCAGAGGAAAAATGAAACCTCGCTCACCGAGTTCACATCCCCAAGGTGGGGTTGGCCAGACCAGCAGTGAAAATTAAACAGTGAAATATGTTCCCAAGGAAAGAAAGAGAATGGAGGGAGCTACGTTTGATAAGAATGGTCTCCCCCATGGGATCTGGTGGGTTCAGGTTTGTATGATGACAGGAAGCCAAGATTGGAAAGCAGAGCACTCTAGGAAAGATGTGCAAATGTCCTGTGGCAGGAAAGTAGCTTGATGGGCTCAAGAAATAGAAAGGTCCCTGAAGCTGGAGTGTTGGTGTGCAAGGAGGGAGGAAGAGAGGAGGCCAAGAGGTGGGCAGTGGCCAAGATCTCAGAGGCTCTGGTAAAAGGTTTATATGTTGTTCTTTAAAGTTCCATTGGCCCATGACTACTAGAAGGAGGCTTCCCCCCAAGTCAGGATTAAGCATGAATTAGTATCCAGATGAAGGAAGAGATGCCTGCTGAAGAGGACAAGAGAGAGGTTTTTCCTGGGGACTTTAGCTCCTCCAGCCCTCCTGGGCCCCCAGACATTCCTGGGCCAGCCCGGCCTTCCAGGCTTCTCTGAAATAAGAAACACTTTCCAGAGTGGCCAGTTGGGTTCAGCTTGGTTCAGATGCAGCTGGGGCAGCTGCCTGCAGGTCACAGGCAGAGACTCAGTTGAGACTGGGTGCCCACCCTCCTAGAGTCCTGATGGATCCCCCAGCGGGGACTGGGGTTCCAAGGCCAGAAAAGCAAGTTACCTCTCCAACGCCTGTGATTGTTTTGTGGCTATTATATTCCTTCCTCCCACAAATAAGTCCTGGGAGCCTACAAGCTGTCCTCCTCACCTGGGTACGGGGAATTGCCAACAGGGAAAAAAACAGATGGTAATTGCTGCCTTGAGGGGTGAGACCCCCCCTGAAAATAAATATATAGTATGAAGTGATCATCACTGCAAAGAGAATAAAACTCAGACCTAGGATGGTGAGTGCCCAGGTGCACTGGTTGCAATTAGGAATAGTGTGGTTCCAAGGAATTCAGCAGAGATTTCAGTGAGATGGGGAAGCAGGCCATGTGCTAGCTGCAGGAGAGAAGTCCAGAGAGAAGGGCAAGTGCAAAGGTTTTGAGGCAGGATGTGATTGCATGTTTGAAGAATGAAGTGGCTGGACCCCAGGTGG
This sequence comes from Talpa occidentalis, assembly GCF_014898055.3. Taxonomy (NCBI): domain Eukaryota; kingdom Metazoa; phylum Chordata; class Mammalia; order Eulipotyphla; family Talpidae; genus Talpa; species Talpa occidentalis. The sequence continues at coordinate 90,285,890 of NW_023601212.1, forward strand.
GGAGGCAGTGGAGAGCTGACAGGCTCTGCAGTCAACTCATCCCCACGCACTCTCTTGCTATCTGCCCAAATACTGCATCTTCCCATCTCTGTTCAAATCCTCTCCCCTCCCCACCATTCTAAAAAAAACCCCTCTGGACAAGACCAGATGAAAGTGACTCTCTTCCTCCTGGAGAGCATTTGTTTCCTGCCACCTTCATTTGGGACTGCTCAACGCCTGCCAGAGATGAACGTCTGTAGGTTTAATTCAGCTATAAATCACAGGTTATAGATTGCTGGAATTTTCCATCCAGACTGGCTGTGGGAATTTGAAGGCAGAGGTGGAGGCTTCCTCCAAGGTGGGTTACAAGCCAGCTCTGGCAGGAGAGACCTCCGTGACCCAAGGAAGACTTGGAGACAGGAGGGTAGACGTGCCGGATTCCTGACACAGCCCCGGACGGCTATGAGGGAGTCTGGCAGCTGCACCACTGACGATGAGAATGAGCAGTAAATTATTGATTCAATTACATTTTCAGCAAATAATAACAGAACATGCACTAAATTCAGTTATCTAGTCTTCTGCAAATTTGTGAGGCCCCAATATCTTTCTCAAACGATCCCCTTTGTGCAAAGAATTATTAGAGGCGGTTTGAATTGTTTGCAAACACGAACCATAACTTGTAGCGTGAGCATTGCAAAATAGTGCACACTTCTAACCTGAAGGCTTTGGTCTTTCCAGAGCCTGGGAGACATTTGACCAGGAGAAATGGGTGAGGACAGGGTCATAAAACAAAGACTGCGGTTTTATCCTGTTTCCAATCAACAAGATACAGAGTATTATTTGTTACAGTGATGTAACATTTGCAACCTCTAAAGCAAATTCGAGTTATTCCAGAGAAACCCAAGCAGGAAGGCAACTCCTTCATTTTGCAGTGCAGGAACAGGCTCAGAGAGGTGAAGGCATTGGTCTAAGATCACACAGTACAAAGCGGGGACTTGAACCCAGGCAGTCTGTCTGTATACTTCAAGCTCTAACTACTCTCTCTCCTTACTAAATCGGACTACCTCCCCAGAATAGCTCACTCCCCCTCAAACAGAAGAAATCGCTTCCAAAATAGACCTTCCTAGAATTATATCTGTAATAATATAGTACTCTAATTATCCTATACTTCTTAATTTGAGAACATAAAACATCTTGATTGTCTCGGCAGCTGAATTTTCTGGGTAAAAAACAAGCACAAGTCACACCACAAACATATGTGTTTACATATCTTCGCCATAGTGTGAGCTGCTTACAAGGGCCAAAGCAGGGGCTTTTACCTCTGGTGTCTAGCACTGTGCCTGGCAGGTTGTAGACATCAGGAAAGGTTTGTAAAATGAATGAATGAACAACCACCCAAAAAGCTATCCTACTTAAGAATCCCTCACATCTCTCCTTCAGCTCCCCTACACTGCACCGAGTGGCTTATTAATTATGGATGGAAATGGAAGCTCTGAAACAGAAGCTGATGTGGGTATAATCACACCCTGTGTTTGCATGATCATAAGTAGATTATTAAAAATGGATAAGGCAGCCATAATTGGGCTCCAGCCTACCAGAAATCTTAGAGGAAGCAGATGGAACATTTGGGCATTTTCTGTGCTTTAATCTAAATGAGCAGAAACAAAAATTGATTAGAAGATTGTCTTTCACATTCCATTATTGATGTCCGGGCTATCATTAGCAAATGGGTCACTGTAAGAACCTTCCCCAGTGAAGAATCAGAGACATGGGGATTTTATTTAGAGAGAGTTCAACTTTGTTCTGTTTGTCAGACTCTTTGGAGAGTTTGGGCATCTGGCCAAAGTTGTAAGTGAATTTTTCCCCAAACATTTCCCTTTCATTTTGAAATGGGGCTAGAAAGGAAATGATATTAACGCATTTCCCACAGTTTATGCTTGAAAATCATCTCAAATACTCAGCAAGAGGCTAACTTGGAAGTAGCAAGGGGTGCTTTCTAAAAGGAATACCCTCAAAGGGCCTCTATCATAAAGAAAGAAAATGGCGTTGGATAACACACGCGTGGGAAAGATGCCAGACGTGTCTTAGGAAACAACCAAAGATCATATTTTCATGTGTAAAAAGTTATAATGGTGAAAGGCAAGATTAGCAAGGAAACAAGTGCAAAAAGTCAGGAAGGAGCATTTACTGAGCAGTTATACTATGGCTAAGTGATCAGAGGAAATCATCCCATCATCCTGACCTTCTTCTGAAGCACATAATATTGTCTCCACTGCACATAAGAGAAAAGAAAGGCTTAAGGTATTAGATAATGAAGGCAAAATCTGAATCCAGCCCTGTCTGGATCCATATCACATTCTCATCCACATCAGCTGCATGAAGATGAATCATTAAAATGGATATTATTTTTGTTACCATCCTCAAGAAGTCTCACATAGAAGCATGGGTAAGAGACCCAATTGAATTTGTTTTTAAACAAAAAGGCGTCCCTTTGGCTCTATGAGCCCATTTTTCTCATGTGTAAAATGGGGTGATATACTTCTAGGTATTTACCCAGAGAATAGGAGAACACAAATTTGAAAACATAGAGGCATCCCCATCTATCATTCTTTGCAGCATGATTTATAATAGCCAAGAGGTAGAAACAACTAAAGTGCTCAGCATCTGATGGCTGGATAAAGAAGATATGGTCTATACATACACAATGGAATATTACACAGCTATAACAAAGATGAGAGCCTGTCATTTGCAATACCATGGATGGAATTAGAGGGTGTTATGCTTAGTGAAATAGTCAGACAGAGAAAGCCAAAGTATGATTTCATGGATGTGGAAGATAAAGGAAGAGGACTAATGAGAAATTAAGCACTAATTCTCAGACTATAAGAACAAAACACCAAAAGGGAAGGAGGAGAGAGCGGGTAAATTAGGTACAAGGGACCCATTGTATGGCAGAAGATGGAAACTGGACTTTTGGTGGTGAACATAAATAATGAGGTATATTCAGATGTTGACTTATAATGCACCTGAAATCTATATATCTTACAAACCAATATTACTCCATAAATAAATACATAAGTATGCACGTACATTTGAACAATGGATGATATTAACATATACCTATGGGTTGTTTTAAGGATTTAATGACAATACATATTAAACACTTAGATTGTGCCTCATATGTTATATATTAACATTGAATAAAGGGTGTTATTGAGATTATGTAGCATCTGTTGAAATGTTTTTATTCTTACAATTGAAGAACACCCCCAGGAATCAGATCTGAGATCTGGAAAACCTTCAGAGATGACTCAGCCCTGCTCCCTCATTTAAGGCCCAGAGAAGCAACATGACATGCCCAAGCAGAGAAAAATCAAAACTGCTGCTTCCTGGGAGCTCAAGGTCAGTGCCAACTTGATGATATATCAGCGCCAAATGGAAACAGATGCGGGCCTCTCCTGCTCTTCCAGAGCTGAGCCTGCTTCCCCCAGGAGGACTTCCTCTACTCTCCACCATCAGAACTGAAGAGGTAAGGGATGGGGACAGCTGGCTTCCTAGTGAAGACACATACTTGGGGGCTAGGCAGGGGAGAGCCGGAATGAACAGTCTCATGTTAGCAATAGGGTTTCTTTTTTCTTTTCTTTTTTTAAAGACTTATTTATTTTTACACAAGAATCGGGGTACAGGCTAGATGCGCTGGAGGGTGAGAGTATTTATTGGAGACAGAGCGGGGAACAGAACAGGCAGACTGACAAAATACACTGCTGAGGGGAGCAGTGGGTGAGACAGGAGAGGTCTGCTGCACCGTGTGGATTCTTGTCGGCCGGCCAGGATCGAACCCACGCTGCAGAGGCTGCGGACAGCTTCACAGTGCGGTGCTCAGCCGCCTGCACCACCAGGGAGGCTCAGCAATGGGGTTTCTATCTCTCAGAGACAAGGCAAGGTTGAGGACTTCCATACTTAAACATGCAAAAATAAGTTGAAGAAGCTGTATCAGGACAGGCAGCTCAGGGAGAGGATTGCAGCTTGCAAAAAGAATCACTGAGTAATGTCTTGGAGAGCCCCCCCCCCCATTTGATACAACCTGCACTTTTATGCAAATAGTAAAAGATAACCCATCTGATACTATCATCTGTCGAAATCTGTAAAAGTTATACAAATCTACAGTGTCCGTGATGGGACTTGGGCTCCTGTAGACGTGGCCTAATTGTGTAGTGCACAACCTGTCCAACAGTACAGTGCAGCCCTGCTCAACCAACTCACAATTTACTGCTCTGAGGAAGTGGAGTGGTTTTATGGCAGTCAGGGGAGAAGTCTTCCATAACGAACAACTATTTTTTGTGCCATTACCATCCATCCACCCTTCTTAGAGTAAGAGCCCCTCAACATTTCTTTTGAGAAAAAATCCCTGCTTGAGAAGTGGGCATGGGAATCACATCTAACCCAGGCAAAACATCCACCTCCTAGGTGTGATGAGTGCACGTGACCCGATCAGAGCCAGCGAGTGTAGAACTAGACTTTTCTTGGAAATGCTGGACAATAACTTATCTCTTGTATTTGAAATTGGGAGGCTCTGAGAGCTGAAGTTGTAGCAGGCATCATACCATCATAAAGAGCCTGAGAATGAGGTCAACACCAGAAATGGAGGGGAGTCTGAGAGAGAGGTATTGCATTGTCTCATAGCACCCTAAACTCAGACATACTTGAAGTCAGAAGGACTCCTGGACTTTTCATTTATGTGACAATAAATTCTCCTTTGCTTAAGCCACTCCACTCTGGGTTTGTTTCATGTTGCCTGAACCTCACAAATATCCCTCTGGTTTTGAGGTGTCTGGATACCTAGGGTGTTTGATCCTTGCCATCCTTTGCCTTGGCAAAGGTGGAGAAGTTTGTCTGTGACCTCACTTTCCTTCCTGGTTCCCCAAGATACTCAATCCCTGAAATAGCAAAATCTCCCATCTCAGGATTCATGTGAGAGAAATTACGAGAAGATTGCATTGTCCTGTGCATAGGAGGAAATACCAGGCCTTGATAGGGCTGGCATCAATTAAATATAATAAAAAGGAATGAGGGCATAAGCTATGAAGACTGTGTTCATAAAATGCACAGAGGACAAAAGCGCATTTGAAAATGATTTACTGCAGGGAATAGAAGTAATCCGAATAGCACCTACTTTATATTTTCAGGAAAGTTAAAGACAATGCAGACACCACGAAGCAAAAAGATGACATGAAAAGGGGAAAAGAGATAAAAATGATGATTGGTTAGAGGCAGACAAAATTAAGCCATTTAAAAATGCATTTGATACAGTAACAGCTACACGAACAATGTAGAAAAGCAACTAAGTGATGGTGAGGACAAGCTCTAGAAAGTTCCCCCAGATCAGGAGGAAGTTCCACCAGATTAGGAGGGAAAAGGTAGGGGGGAATGGCAAGCAATGGGGGCTATGACAGAGAAGCTCTGTGATGTCACCCATAGAAAATTTATATCCATAAACAAAACAGCAAAACTGAAGTTCCAGGAGCAAAATCAGATGCAAACACCAGCAGATTGGTGTTTTAGAAGAGTACAAATCATATTAGGAAAACAAAATTATAAAAAGGCACCCGAATCTAGATATGTGTCCGGGTGAAGATTTACTTTCAAGGGACAGAACTCCACAGACACTCAGTGTACAGCTGATCTATAAAGGACAAAGTCAGCCTGGCCCCAGACTTCACCTGGGTGGGATAAAGGGGGTCAGAAGACGACGCCAAGTTTTGAGGGCTCAGAAAGTTCAATCCCACCTCCCACACTGTTAAAATAATACTCCCCCAGCCAGCCAGCCAGCCACCACAGGTTCAGAAAACAGTTGTAAGATCACGTGTGTTCTTGGTCATTACCGAAAAGTTGGCTGAAATGCTGTTTTCCTAGGAAAAGATAAATCACCAAAATTGACTCAAGAAGAGCCAAGTTGCTTAGACCAATAAGCTTGTCAGGCTTCGTGCTCAACCAGACACCAGCCTGGGACGGTGCCCGTCGCAGTGGGCTTCTATTTGCTCTGGCTGCTGGCAATGGGGAGATGTCTTTTGTGGGCTGTCTGCAAATGGCAGCCTTCCAGCCTGGGGGAACCCCAACCTCACTGGCTTTTGTGCTGAGATGTCTGTCTGCCCTTGGCATCTCCCACCTCCCTCAGGATGGGAGATGAGAGTCGCTTTCTAGGGCACCTTCAGACCAGCCTTGCCTGTACTGGTCTAGCAGGAACTCCTTGAGTTGTACCCAACAGGTGAAGCCATTCCTAGTACCTAAAACCAGGGCAGGTTTTCCAACTAATGAGAGTTAGGGGGAGCTCAGGTGAGTGTGTGAAAGTTCCCATTTCTTTTTTTTTTAAAGATTTATTTATTTATGCACATAAGAACTGGCGTGTAAGCCAGAGGTGCGGGGAGGGTACAGGGTGGGTTGGGGGCAGGGTGGTATTGGTGGTGAGAGGATTCACCAGAGACAGAGTGGGGAGCAGAACAGGCAGATCTACTGAGATACACTGCTGAGGGGAGCAGCAGGCGAGACAGGAGAGGTCTGCTGCGCCATGTGTGTTGCTTCCTGGCTGGCTGGGGGAATCGAACTCATGCTGCAGCAGCTGGCGATCGCTTGATAGAGCTGTCTTTAACCCCTGCACCACCAGGGAGGCCCCAAAAGTACCCATTTTTTCCAGAAGTCCTTTGTTATCTGTTTACCCACTTGTGGAGTCCTGAAATAGCAGTGGTAGAAACTTAAATGAATCTTTTCTCTTCTTCATGGAAGAGGCCATTCAGAATCCTGTAAATGAGACACCCAACAATGTGGATGAATTTCAGAACATTATGTGGGTGAAAAGAAGTCAGAAACAAATGAGTAAATACTGTATGATATATTGTATGATTCCACCTAGATGAAGTTCAAGAACAGGCAAAATTAATCTTTGGTGATGGAAAAGAGAATAGGGAGCAGTGATTTACCCACAGGGGCAAAAGGGGATTTTCTGAAGTGATGGAATGTTCTGGATCTTCATCTGGGTAGTGATCACACAGGTGTACACAAATGCAAAAATGGATCCAGCTGTACCTTCAGATATGTGCACTTTACTATAGGCAAATTATGCCTCAATTAAAAACCCTTCAAAGAGTGTGAAAAAGATAAGATGACATAATATGGGATGAGTAAAAAAAGTTCTTCAATAAGTAAAAAGATGTTTCTATTATTTCTTTTGTGTAGATTAGTCAGAACTTGATTCTGTTCTCAGTCTGGGAACCAACACTTCATAAAAAGCTCTTAAGGGCTGTGGGGATTTTATAAAGGACCCAAAAGAAGACTTCATCTTTTCTGAAAAGATTCGGAATAAATCCTGTTCCTGAGACATTAGCCACCATCGAGGGCGGATGTTTGTCAGGGCTGGAGTGTCTAGCCTGGGATGATGAGAGAAAAGGCTAAGCTTTTCTGCAGGAGAAAACAAGCATTAAAAACCAGCTGGAGAAAATTCTTCAGACAAATTGAATGTGACCAGGAGGGGAAGGGGCGGACTTTGCAAGGCAGAGAGTCATTAAGGAGGCAAGAAAGAGAATGGCAGAGAACTGGATGGAGGAATTTGTGGCTCTTAAGGTGGCGCCTTTCTCTCCCAGGGCATCTAAAGAACCAGCAGGAATCCAGCATGATCTACCGGGTCTCCCTTTGCCAGAGGAAATGACTGGGGGGCAAAGCTGGAAGGGAGATTGCTAAGTGTAGCTGAAAGGAACATTTATTGAGTTTGCTTCACGAAACACTGTTCTCACATTTGCCATTATATCTGCCATTACTAATAAAGCTGCGTTGTTTTTTGTGCACATCTACAGCTGGGCTGGAAGTTCACTCATCTAGCCCAGGGTTTCTCAGCCTCAGCACTGCTGATATGGGGGGGGGGGGCAGGTAATTATTTCTTCGTGGGGTTATTCTCTGCATTGAGGGGTGCGAGCAGCATCTCTCACCTCTGCCAGATATCCACAGCCCCTAGTTGCGACAACCCAAACTGTCTCCAGACACTGCCAAATGTTCCCTGGTGGGCAACATCACTCTCAGGTGAGACCCCTGGTCCAGGCTGAGCTTGGCTGGGCTCGGCTGGGCTGGAATCTGAGCTTCAGGTCAGGTGAATCTCCATTTCACCTGTCTCGAATCTCCGTTGGATCATCTGCCTACCTGGGACATGTTCTGGGTGGTTGAAGTACCAGATCAAGCCCAATGTCCTAAGCAGGCTCTAAGTCATGGATGGTGTCAAATCAGCAAAGCGTGTCACATGTGATAACAGAGCTGAGTAAGGAAGCCACGAAGCAGGGGAGATGGGCATGAATATTCATGGACTAATAATCCAAACCAGCCCATAATTGGCTTGAAATTATATTAGTCTAGGAAGTTCTTTAACTTTTAGCTTAAATTATCCTAGAGGAGACTGAAGAGGGGGTGGAAAACCCCCAAGAATCAGGGATATATGGAATACATGAGAGCTTCTTTGCTACTCCAAAGAGGAGAGAGCTGGGTAGCAATGGAGAAAAAAAAAATAACATTGACTTGGAATCAAGAGACTGAAGTTCTATTCCTTGATCAACCACTTACTAGCTGGTTAAAGACAAGTCCTTGGCCTCCATTGACCAAAAATTTGGTTTCTTCATCTATAAAATGGGGTGACATGGGTTTCCATCTGATATAGTTGATGTCAGAGTTAAATTATATAAAGCACATGCTTAATAATCTCTAAGATGGCTCTATCAATTCCTTCCCTCTAAGAGAGGGGTCATTCCTCTCTGCCCCTGAATCTAGACCACCTTTGATGACATGCTTGACTAACAGAAAGCAGCGAAAGTGATATTCTGGAACTTCTGAGGCTAAGTCAAAAGAAGTCCTGCTGCTTCTACCTGGTCCTCTTGCAACACTTGCTCTTGAGATGCTTCTTCTGAGAATCCAGCTGCCCTGCTGCTAGAAGCCCAAGCCACATGGAGAGGCCGTGAGCTGGCACGCCAGTCAGCAGTCCCAGCTGAGCTCACAGCTGCCAAGCACACCAGCGGCCAGCCACGCAAGCGTGCCATCCTGCATAGTCATCCCAGCAGGACTGGGATAAGTCCCAACTGACACTTGACTGTGGTTGCGTAAGGGGTGCTGTGCCAGAACTGCCCAGCTGAGCCCAGGCACCCCGTGGAGTCATGAGACATAGTAATAAAGTATTGGTTTAAGGGACTAAGATGGGAGGCTGTTCGGTACACAGCCATGGATGGCTAGAATGGTGTGTGTCACTGGAAGGTACTGTGCTCAGGCTATGCCACACACTTACACTGAAAGGGCCTCACATTCTTGCGGTCCTGGCACGGTCATTACAGTGAACAACTGTGGTTTACATCACCCAGGAGACACTGTCTCTTATTCTATAATGCTCCAGCCCAATTTTGCTTTGGAGGAAACACCCTGCCCTGCATGTGGTTTGGGGAGGGACTCCCACGCAGGCTTAGCAGTCTGAGCAAGTAAAAATATATGATGTCCACTGAAATTTTAATTTCAGATTTAAAAAAAGAATGCTTTTCTTCAGTGTATGTTCCCGGCAATATTTGAGACTTAATTATACTAAAACATTTTTTGTTCTCTGAAATTCGAATTTAACTGGGCACCTTGCATTTCATCCTGTGGGAGCACCCTGCTCCCGGGGGGCCGATGCCCTACACTAAGCCAAGGGGGTATCGCTCTGCCCTAGCCAGGGCCCTCGAGTCAGGATGGCTGCGGCTCTCAGGATGGGTGTGGGCCCTACTCTAGGGGACCCTGCGTCTTCTGCTGGCTGGGGCAGGTGATGATGGGAAGCTGGGGATGGAGGCAACCAGGTGAAGCAGATCTCAAAGATGCCTGGCTTGTGCTTGAATCAAGCCTTTCTGGAAGAGTCAGTACTCGCACCGCCCCTTCCTGCTTCCATGGCAACCTGGGAAGCCATGTCGAGATGAAGCCTCCCTCAGAGGGTTGCCGTGAGTGACCTCAACAGGCTGAGCTGAGGTCCTGGGGCCACATTTAGAGGCTATGCAGCCTGAGTAAGAAAGAAACCTTTGCTGTGCGAATCTAAGTCGTCAATATGTTGGGCGTGCCTGTTGCTGCAGCCCCATGTGGCCCGCTCAGTCTGTCTCCACTGAGTGAGAACAAGAACTTGACCGCAATGGCGGTTCTCTCACGTACAGGCGATGAGCTCTGCAACATTTCCACGGGTCAACATTCTAGCAAAAGGTTTTCTTCCTCTTGGCTCATATTCATAGTCCCTGGGGGCTAGCTTATTTCAAAGGAACGGAGGACCAGATTATTTTCAAGAGGTAAGTGTGCGTGCAATGTGAGGTCCTGCTGGTGGGCAGAGGTGAAATAACACTGGAGGGAGGTGCAAACTGCCTGGAGCAGGACTGTCTTTCTGCAGAATGTGCTCTTCAGGGCACTCTGCGGACTTCACCACTCTCTGGGTGTTTAAATAAGCCAGGGGAAGATCATTCCCGTTTCCTAGATGAGAAAAACAAGGCATAGAGAGGTAAAAACACCCATCCAAATCACGGTGAGTCAGCTGCATTGTCCAAATCTGCTGGATTTAAAATGTTCAAAATGTGAAAGCTTTTAAAGACTCTCAGGTTGAATGCAAGATTTTAGAAAGCAGCTGGATAATTTTATAGCGTATATAACCTGCTGCTCGGATGAATGCAATCAATCTAAAGGCCTCAGAAAATCACCACCGTCCACCGTAGAGTGTCAGGATTTCTTCCCTCTGCGGCAGGCTGGGGATAATCATCCAGCCTCACGTTAAGTTATGGTCTCTCTAACAGACAGAAGAGAACAAAAGCAAGAGAGAAATCAACTTGAATACACAGCGTACTTCTCCCGGAGACCAGCGGGGAACAAGGTGAGTGAGAAGTCGAAGAGTCCTCCAGACTGAACACAGAGAAACAGAGCTGGGGTGTGGGGTGGCAGAGGCGTGCGGTGTGAAAGTAGAGACTTCTTTTCTGAAGGTTCTCACAGGAGATTTTTTTCCCAACTACATCAAAAACCTGATGCTTTTCTAAAATGCCCCACAGAAGTTCTGTTTTAGCTAGAGCTAAAGCCACCCTCTTTTGTACCAGTCTAAGGTGAACATTCATTCATTTCTGTTCTAAAACCTTGATTGAACACCTGTAGTATTTTGGGGACTATAGCAAATCTAATCAAGGAGAGGATGCTAGCTGGCATTGATGAAATATCTCCTATAGGTACTACACGAGAGGGGAAAGTTCATATTTCTTCATTTAGTCCTTGTAACAAACCCCAAAGTCCTCTCTACCCTTGTTTTCTAAATGAGGAAATAAGGCTCAGAAAGAGGCCCTGACCTTGGCCAAGGTCACAGACTTAGTGGAAGAGGCTCCTGTGATCTTGAATCCCTCCTCTTCCACTTACATCTTGCTTTAACCAGGTAGCAATGAATGATAAAACTCCTGCAATTAAAAAGCTTCTCAGCGAGTTGGAGGGAGAGAACACATATTAAAATAAGAATTACAGGATTGCAGAAAGCACAGGCTGGCCTGATCAGGCAAGAATTCAAGGAGAAAATGAGACTCCCAACTGAACAAATGCTTCGTTCCTATTTTTTTTTTTAACATCATGTGTTGAGAGTTAATCATACTCCTTGCTCTGTGGTTTATCATCGATGGTCTGTGCAGAGCCCCTTTTCTATGTATCTATTAATTAATGCATTCGCTTTTATCTTCATTCCCTTCTCCCAGAGGTAATCCATTCTTATATATTTAATGTGCATCTTTTTGCTTGAGTATGTTCTTGCAAAATGTATATTGTTTTGCATGTGGTTTTTTAAAATTTTACATAAGTGGTATTGTGCTGAATATCTCAATTGCTTACTTGTGCTTTTCACTTGGTGTTAGACTTTGAAAGTCTGGCCATATTCATTTGTGTTTATCTAATCTGCTAATGCTAAATGCGGCAGAGGCATCCGTGCTTTGAGTCTCCCCTCCCTGCCCACCCACTTTCCCAGGAATGGACATTGATGTTGTGGCCACTCCCTGCCACCTTAAGGACACTGCCACCACTTTCCCACATGTCTTTTTATGGACTTCGTGAGACTGCCTTTGGGTTATTGCTCAGGAGTGGAACTTTGGAGTCTGATACGTATAATTTGACAGTAATGTCAGATTGCTCTTCAGAATTATACCAGTCTACTTCCCATCAGTGGTGCATGAGAGTTCTTATATCCTCTTATCCACTTCAACATGTGGCATTTTTCTAATTTTTGCTAGCTAATAGGTGTGAAATGACATCTCAAATTGTTATCATTTTAATATCTCCAATTACAAATGAGTTCCTATATAGCATACAGATTTTTTTAACTGCTTACTATGTGCTTGGCACTGTGGATGATACAAAGCAAGGATGTGACATGGTCCAGGATCTCACTAAGTTTACATGAGGGTACAAAGTGATAGCAAACACAAGACAACAGAAGCAATATAGGTGGGAGGATGAAAAGTGTTTGCAATGAGATATATTGGGGACACCACTGACAAAACCAATAATAAATTATTAGCAAGTTTGGGTCTCTTGGTCCAATGCAGCAACCAGCCTGAAAACCTAACTCATATCAGTCCATCCCAAAATGACATCAGACAAAAGGAGTTTTGGGTAATGAGAAGAAATCTCAATTTGAAAAGAATGAAACTCTGCCAAAGTTGAATTTGCTGTGACACAAAAGCCTTACCTTCCACAGCCTACTAGGTTGTTTATCATGTTGCTAAACAAATGTAGCTGTGATTAAAGATGTATCATGAGGCCCTATAACAAAGTAGCCTGAGCTAACATTTTCCTATCAATAGAAATGCTAGATAAAAATGTATATTAAAAAAGGAAATGCTAGATAAAATATTACAATAAAAACAATAGACAAGTTCACCAGAAAAGAAAGGAAATCTCTGAATGCCAGAAATAAAGAGAATACTGTTAGGATGATGCCACAGTGACCCACAGCAACAACAGACCATTTATAGGGCTTAGTGGATGGAGTTGTGAGACCCTAAAAATACCAAAGATATGACCCTAAGCTTATGAGACTCAAAATCACTGAACTGGGGCCCTAATAAGGGATATTTGCCATCATTGGGATGGAAAACTAGAGAGAAGCTCTAGTCTTCTAGAGTTCTAGAGAAATTAGTCCTGGGGAAATATAAAGGGCTTTGTCTTTATTCGGGTCTCAGGGAAGAACAACTATGTCTTGAGAAATTGAAACCCTGGGCTCTTGACCCACATGATACAGAAACCCCAAAGTAAGAAATTAAAACAAAACTTTGCCCCAGTGCCCCAGAAGCAAACACATCATCACCCAGTAGAAACAGCTCTCACATGGCAAAAACAACCTCAGCTAAGATGAGCTCAAAATAAAAAATTACAAACCATGTCAAGACATGATCCTTCATAATGGAGAATAAGAAGACATGGACCAAAAGAGGATGAGTTTTCCCAAGAACTTGAAATAATAATGCAATTTAAAATAAAATTTTAAAAATAAACATTTCACATATTTAAGGAGATGATAAGAAAAACATAGAAACACTAATGAAACAATAGCACATTATGGGGCAGGGAATAGGTAAACCCAAGTGTTCACAAGTTCTAGCCTTTCCACACTGGAGCTTTTTTCTGGTCAAAAACAAATACTGTCAAGTGAAAAATACAAAGGCAGTTTTCTATAGGTCAGCACAGAGAGTAAAGGGAGAAAAACATGAGACTGCAAAGAGATGGGAGAAATGTACAGGAGGGTGCAACATACGGCTATCAGGAGACCCTAGAAGGAGGAAGCAGACAGAATGGAAAAGAAAACACTCAGATGTGATGGCTGGGGATTTTCCAGAATTAATAAAAGGCAATGTTCCTCTGCTTTAGGAAACAAAACGTCTCTGATCAAAATACAATGAAAACAAACCCACACTTAGCTACATTGTAGTGCAACTACAGAAAACCAAAGAGATAGTAACAAAGCAACCAGAGATAAAAGGACAAGTCTAGAAGGAAATGACAACTGGATTGGATTCGGCACAGATTTCTCAACAGCAATGAGAAATTTCAGAAGATGCTAGAATTTCATCTTCCAGAATCTGTGGGACAATAACTGCCAACTTCAAATTCCATAATGAGCTAATGATTGATCAAGTATAGAGGCAAAATAGAGACCTTTTCAGGGCAAAAAAAATACAGTAACAGAATTTCTAGTGAAAATATTACTAAAGGGGGTGCTTTAGGAGAAAGGAATGGAAGTGGGTGAAAGCAATAGTGAACAAAAGAATTAGAAAACCTCTGGATAAAACTACATTGATTTTACTGTTTTTCAAAAAAAGAAGTGATAATGATGGTAGATCTGAGGAGTAACTAAAATCCTAGATAATAACAATGAAGACAGAGGTGTTGATAGGACCTGATATGCTAAGGTGCTTGTATTTGGGGGGGAAGGTAAAATATTGATAAATTCCACATTATTTAAGTTAAAATATAAGTATAACCCCAAAAAGAACATAAGTAGAGCAGGTGACTTCCAAAGAGGTTGAAGGAGAGTATCAGTGTGGCTTGGGGCTGGCTCAGATGTGGGTCAGGGGAAAGGATGTAAGGAGGGCATCCAAAAAAAGTCATCATCCACTCAGAACCACTGACATTTCTCCTATTAGCATGAGGTAGGTAGTGGAGAAAATGATAACAACTCATGCATTTCTCTAACATGCAGCTGGATAAAATTTCCTCTCCCTCCCTAGTGCAGTCAGCAACTCTTTTTCACCTCTTACATGCTCTCTGACACCATCAAAGAATTCCCATTTTGTAAGCACCTTTTGGTAATTGCAAAAGTAGGCGACATCTCTGAAATAATGAAGTTTCTTTGCCAAGCAGAGAATATGCAGACTGGGCTAGAGTCGACCTCCCTGACACAAGTACAAAGGAAATGATGTGGCATGAATTCTACTTAAGAAGTCTTGGGGAAATCTTGTGCTCTTTGACTCAAGGCTCCCCTTGAACAAAGCTACCCATGGATTCTCTGATTCTATTTGCTCTTGCTTACCTTTGTAAAGTCAGGTGCCAGTTGCCATCAAAACCAAAAGTCAGAATTGATTCGATGTCAAAGATGAGATGCACCCAGCACCATAATTTCAGTTTCTTATACAGACTAAACATCAGTTACATTATAACCAATCTTCCTTTGGCATAAAGCTCAAGGCTACCTTTGGACTTATTTTACAAAGTTTTAGCATTCTTTTTACAGAAAGTGACCATTTACATTAAAAAATTATCACAGCTCTTAGAAAAGGTGATGTTCATACTGCATGGATTTAAAAGCAATCACTTTCCATGCAGTAAGATGAATCCTTGCAAAATGGTGCACGTATGTATTTATAAACTTGAGGGTGATGGGACCATAGCTTTCCTTATATTCCCAGAGAAATTTATGAGCAAAACGAAGTTAGAAGCATCAGAGACATTAATTCTAACTAGCAGGAGTGGCAGGTGTAGGGCATATTATAATCTTTGTGGGAGGGGGTAAATTGTGTGTCATCTAAAAAAAGCATATAATATGCTGCCTTGAGTTGAAGAAAAAGAGTGGTATTGCTGCTACCCAGGAAAGAAATTTTCACATAACTCGCAGAAGTTACCTATGCGGCAGCTTTTGTGCCAAGAAGAAAACAGCATTGAAAAATGTTGCTGTAAGGTGTGATTTAATTTATCAAATGTGATTGACAGCCCATTCAAAATCACAACTATTCTAAAGCTATAGGCAGAAAGGAATATTGTTATACTCCTCCTTCACTTTTGTTCATTCCAAGAGTTCCTTCCAGATTTCCTGAGTAGCTTTTCAAGCTTTCATGTATTTGCAGCTGTGAATTAATGGTACAATGTGCTTTCAGTGGGTGTCTGTGAGTTTTGCTGAGTCCTGCCCTGTCCATGTGATATAAACACTCGTTTATTCATTCAACAAACAGTTATCTATGTTCTTAGGCTTCTAGGCACTTTCCTAGGCATAGAGGAGATAGCCAGGGACAAGGCTGTGCCTCATTTCGCGGTATGTACAGGGGGTTAGGGATGTTCAGTGCAGCTAGGAAGGGCAGTCAGCAAGTGCTGTGGTCATCACAGTGGAATGCAGCTCACAGAGAGGGTACTGGTGTCAACTCGGTTGTGCTGTCAAGTATGGAGCTGGGTGCTATAGTTGCACCATGAGGAGCGGCCCTGGGCTGAGCTGGGCAGTGCTGGGACTGAGTGATGACACAAGGTCTGCATCACAATGCCTGAGTCCTAAGGTGATGTGACCAAGGCAGGATTTTCTAAGAAGAAACAGCAGCCCTAGAACTTTTCCCCACTCTGTCAACAGTAGCAGCTCACACTCTAGCACACACCTGCACCCTCCACCCTACTACCTGGCCCGAGGAAGAACTGACTTGACAGTGGCCACCTGCCTTCACATGCCATTGTCCTTCAAACACATTGTCTCCTTTCTCAGTCACATTCTTGCCCTTCTCAACGACCCCTGCCCTTTTATAAATGCAGCTCCAGGAGCATCTGCTGCTGACTTTCCACAGCTGTGGACACCTAATCAATAGCTTTTCATAATGATTTTCTCCCCAGAAAGGACACTGGCCCAAATGATCCAGTGACAACACACCTGGATTGAACTAAACAAGGATGTCAAAGCTGCCAAAGCAGCGATTTGTTGCTTTTTATTTTTTAAAGATTTATTTTTTACTTATACAAGAACCGGGGTACAGGCCAGATGTGCGGGAGGGTGAGAGGAGTCACCAGAGACAGAGTGAAGAACAGAACAGGCAGACAACTGAAATACACTGCTGAGGGGAGCAGCGGGCGAGGCAGGAGAGGTCTGCCATGCCATGTGGGTATCTCCGCAGCCAGCCGGGATCCAACCCGCGCTGCAGAGGCTGTGGACAGCTTCACAGCGCTGCACTCCATCCTCTGCGCCACCGGGGAGGCCCTGTTGCTGGTTTTTAAGGCTCCTCCTGCAGTTGCTGTCAGAGAGAGAAGCCTCCTCCTGCTGTCAGAAAAGCCTCTTTGATCCAAGGGTGCAGACATGTTTCCTTGGAAGGTTGGGGCTTAGGTGGGTATTCCAAAGAGATCCAAAGCAGATCATTCAAATTCCTGAGCTGTGGAATATGGCGCCTGAGTCTCAACTTCAACTGTACAGGGGGTCTTGCTCAGAGATTCTAGAGTGAGGCTACGGAGCCCTAAGTCCATTTGTTCCAAATTCACATACAACTCTCGTGATTCTTTGCACTACTGTTTATATTTCTGTTCAAAGTCCATTCACTACTTTTTCTCCTTCCTTAATCTATTTCATACTTGTTTTCTAAAACTTTGTTCGAATCATAAATAGGAAACCAGTATCTCTTGCTAAAAATAGCAGGTAATTATAAAAATAAATACAGAGGGAAAACAAAGATTAAATTCTACCTAGGTCGTGTCACAGCGTAGCGAGGTATTATAGACCTCTGAGCACTGAACTGAGACCTCCTCCTTACTAAGCTGGATTGAGAGGATGAAGACTGAGGAGGGCATGATGGTTTCACTGTTTGGATGGATACAGCGTGAGCACATATCATCCCACTCGCCTCAAGCATCACCTAAAGCCACCTGGGTTATGACTTGTTCTTCACTCTGGATATACAAATGTCATCTAATTCTCTAATTCTACAAGTGAAGACAATGACATTAAAAGCACAGCCTTCGTCTATGGTCAAAGTCAAGTAGATGACCTCCTAGAGCTAGAACATGGGTTTCTTGATCTAGGAGAAGAACTCTTTGGACAACACCCTTGGGAAAAGCTTGCCTTCCCCCCCATGGATCCCTGGGCATCCCTTGGAGAACAGAGCTTCTGTCACTGGTCTGTGAAGACTTGGCTCCTTTGCACCCATCTGAGGTCAGCACTGAGTGGACACAGGCGGGTGGCAGAGCCCTAGGGATGGTTGGCTTCCCTGACATTGTGTCTCCAGGCACTCCCACCTGGAGGAGAAGGTCAGGTCTGAAGGAGTGAGATCAAACAGAGGCCTATTGGACACCTTTCAGCAAGAGACCATGATGAGACTGAGCCCCTGATTCTCTGTCCAGACCAAGCTCAGCCTAAATAACTGGGGGACCTGCAGGTCATTGCTGAGTGAGCAATAGTGAGCAGCAAATTAGATGTCCCTGGTTGAATGCTTAGTTCCTGGTCCCTGGGAGATGTCCTCATCTGCCCAAAGGATGGTCTCTGGAAGAGAGACTAGCGAACTTGACTTCTCTCAGCTCGTGGGCGAGGCTGTAAAAGACTTCCTAGCCTGGAATCCACCTTGAGTGGCGGCAGAAGCTGCAGTGGCTAGTTCCTCTGAATCCCAATAACACCCCTTCTTAAGTACCTGTTGAGTTTCCATGATCTTTGGCCCCAGGACATTACCCAAAGTTGAGGTGCTTGCTTGTCCCCCACATGGGGCAGATCAGAAGCACGAGGAAGGAAACACCCCTTGGAGACACTCAGAACCAATAGTTATTTGGAGGGATGATTTTTTTTTTGCAATCTTTCATTTTTTTTTGAAGTTTATATATTTTTTACATCATTTTTCATTTTTGCACAATGTATGCATTTTAATTTTGGTTATTCACAATAGCTAAGCTATGGAAACAACCCAAATGCCCATAAATAGATGACTGGATCAAGATGTGGTACATATACACCATGGAATATTACTCAGCAATCAAAAAAGATAAACTCATGCAATTTGCAGCAACATGGATGGAGCTGGAAGGGATCATGCTCAGCAAAATAAGCCAGAAAGAAAAAGAAAAATACCAGATGGTCTCACTCATAGCAGGGATTTGGAGGGATGATTTTAAGGCATTTTTCAGATGATTTCTTAAAATTCTTTAGATGTCAAGCAGAGTTGAGCCCAAGTCACCACAGTGCCAACCAGCTATCCATGATCCACTCTCCTCCCTTCCCTGCATCCCCTCCCCATTCCACTGTTCCTGCTTTTAGGGAGTCATCCTCTAAACTACTTGCACCTTGTCTCCAGCAAAGACATATACTATGTGTCACTTATATGTGGGCTCTAAAAGAGCCAAACTCATAAATACTGAGTAAAATGGTGGTTTCTAGGGCCTGGGGTGTGATATGTTGTTTAAGAGTAGAATGTTACAACTAGTAGATAAATACATACTGGAGACCTAGTACGCCACAAAGTGACTATAGACAATAATACTGTAGTAGAGTCACCAAATCTGCTGTGATTAGATCTTAGTTATTACAACCACAAGAAAGAAACATAGAAGTATTAACTATTGCTACAATGGCAATCAAATGACTACATGTAAGTGTATCAAATCAACATGCTGTGCACTAAATTTCCCCAATGTTCTATGTCCAATATATTTCAATTAAAGGTAAAGATGAGACCAGATGGAGGGAAGATTCAACCAACCTGCAATTTTGCAGCATGTGATCAAACAGTTTGCCCAGGACAGATAGGGGAGACTTCAAGTCAGAAGAGGAGAGGCTGGAGGAAGTGCAGTGGTAGGACAACTGGTGGTGGGGCTGAGGTGGTGAGTCTGTCTTACTAGGATCTTGGGGGTTTTCCCTGATACAGAGCCCACAGAAAGCAAATATCCTACCATATATCTATCTCTAATGGCCATGGGCTGGGTAATTATGCCAAGCAAGAGACACTCATCTAGCAGGTATCTCAAAGGGAAAAAGGGAGTCGGTTTGGCAGATAATAGGGTTATTGACCAGGATTAGAGCATACTCTCTGGAAAATCCACTTCTAGGGGCTGAAATCTCTGATTACTTGCAGAAAATTGGTGACAGATGAAATTAATAGTGAGATAAGACCTAAATGTTTAGCAACAGTAATTATGAGCTAGTCGAAACTACTATATAGCTCTTGCTGTGGGTGCGGTCTTCTAAGCACATGTCAACTCCTGACATTACCTCTGTGGGATGAGTAGATTAGTTCCCTGCTTTGTACATAGGCAAACAGGTACGTCACTGCCCAAGTCAGAAGAGGAGGCAGGTGTCAAACCTCGCGTCACCTGACCACAGAGTCCCTGCAGGTGACCACTTTGTTTTTCTGCTTCTAAGTGTCACACTCCAGAAGCTAAACTACTCAGAAATCAGAAAGGGAATTATGTACTATCTGTGGAGCCCTGAATCTACTTTTGTGAAAAAGAACCATGCTAATTTGCTCATTCAATATATATGATTGTATGAAAATTAGGAAAAATTGTGTTATAATTAAGGAAGTAAAAACATTTACAGTTGGGTATCACACTGGATTCACATTTCCACCTCCAGCAAAACAAAGGGCTTTCTGGATAGTCTCTTTAATGAATGGTATTAGGAAAACTGGATAACTACCTGCAGAAAAT
Organism: Talpa occidentalis; assembly: GCF_014898055.3. Classification (NCBI taxonomy): domain Eukaryota; kingdom Metazoa; phylum Chordata; class Mammalia; order Eulipotyphla; family Talpidae; genus Talpa; species Talpa occidentalis. The sequence goes on from NW_023601212.1 coordinate 90,306,278, forward strand.
GAAATTGGACTCCTATCTTACACTACTCACAAAAATTAATTTGAAATGGATTAAAGCTTTAAATGTAAGTCTGGAAATGGTAAAACTCTTAGAAGGAAAAATAAAACAAAAGCTCCTTGACATGGGTCTTGGCAACAACTTTTTGGCTTTGACATCAAAATCACAAATAATTACAGCAAACAAAAATAAACATCTAACTAAAAAGTTTCTGCACAGCAAAAGAAATAATGAACAAAATTAAAAGGTGATATATAGAATGGGAAAAATATTTGCAAACTACGTATCTGGTAAGAGGTTAATATTCCAAAATATATAAAGAACTGAACTGATACAAACCGATAACCAAAAAAATCTGATTTAGAAATGAGTAGAGGAACTGTATAGACATTTTCCCAAAGGCTTACAAATGGCCAAGAGATACATGAATGAAAAGATGCTCAGTGTCACTAATCATCAGGGGAATGCAAATTAAAAGCATGAAGAGGTATCACCTCACACTGTTAGAATAAGCATCATCAAAAAGATAAGAGATAATAAGTTTTGGTGACGATATGGAGAATAGGGAAGCTTCGTGTGCTGTTGGTAAATGTAAACTGGTACTACCACTATGGAAACAGTACAGAGGTTCCTCAAAAAGTGGGGGGGATAAAGAACTACTGTGTGATCTAGCAGTTCCACTTCTGGGTATATACCTAAAGGAAACAAAAACAGGAAATCAAGAGGATGTCTGCATTCCCAAGTTTTCATAACATTCACAGTAGTCAAGATAAGGAAATAATCTCAGTGTCCATCCACAGATCACGGATGAAAAAGATGCAAGCTATATAATAATATTATAATAAAATATAATTTAACATTAATATATATAGTTCAGCCATGAGAAATTGTGCCATTTCCAACAATGTGGATGGTCCTTGAGGACTTTACTAGAAATACTATGAGCAGCAGATCATAAAATGATGGTTGCTGGGGGTTAGGGGAAGAAGAAATGGGGAGACATTGGTCAGAATACAAACGTCTAGCTGGAAGATGAACATGTTTGGACAACTAATGTACATCATAGTGATTATAGTTAATAATACTTTCTTATATAGTTGAGTGATGCAAAAAGAATAGAGCTTAAATGTTCTCACCACAAACAAGAAATGGTAGTTATGTGAAATGAGAGAGGCGTCAGCTAATACTACTTGGAGATAATCGTATTGCAACATGTAGTATCACATTGATGCATTTTGCACCTTAAAGTCACATACAGGGTCCATGTCAATTACAGCTCAGTAAAGTTGGGGGTAAAACAAAGGGCTTTCCTTGCTCCCACCCCTCCTTTAGCACCTCGCTCCAATCCCCACCATCCTACAACTTAGGGCAAGTTTTTACCTTTTGTACTTGAGAAATGCACTTGCAGGTTTGCAAGTAAAGCCTTCTGTCATTTTCCCCCAATGCTGAGTGGGTGCTACCAGCCTTGGCACAGTCTGAAGGAACTATGGGTAATGGTGGCCAACCCCTACACAGTACTTAACAGGGAATAAAAGAAATCGAGAGCTCTTGACTAGGCTTTATGTCTTGGGACTGCTTGTAATTGTCATTTCATTGTCTCTCCAAGAATCTTAGGGTCTTCCCCAGAATGGAGGTCTCCCAGATTTTTGGAAGACTCTCCCCCCGCAGAACCCAATTTCTTGCTTCCACAATGATCTTAGAGGGAATATATTTTTGTATAAAAGCAAAGCTCATGCCCCCTTGGGCCCCTTCCTTTGCCTCGCAGACTGGCAGGTCTCTGAAATAATAAGGAAAAATTTAAATATATCTTTTCTTTAGGATCTGAAAGAGTAAGAAATAGGTCCGCATACTTTCTCATAGAACACACACTGAATACTATCCTAAGAACGGGTCACCTGTCTACTCCTATAGGGAAAAGAGAAGGGTCATCAGATGCTTGAAGGGATAAGGGAGTTCAGGTCACCAGAGTGAGTGCAGAGAGTAGATATCAAAGCAGTGGAGGCACTGCCAGAAACAAAAGGAATGTCAGAGAATCTGCAGTTGCATCCGCAGCAAGACTCAGAAAGCTGCACCAGCGTGGCTGTGAAGAGGACAAGTCAAAAGTCAATAGTGGCCAAAAGTGGAGATGGGACCCCAGTGAATAAAACAACTCAAGAGACATTTACAGAATTCAGAAGCAAAAGAAAAAAGTGGCAGAAGAGATAAGAGCCACAGAGGACAAATCCAGAAAGCTGAATGAGACTTGAATGACTATGGGGGGCGGGCAGTGCTGGGGGCTGCTGCAAATGGGAATAGAGGTGTGAGAGCAGCTCAGAACTACACCCCCACATACCCCGATCCAATATTCTAAATGAAACAATAGGGAAAAATTATATGTAAAGGCACCTAAGGAGGGAGAAGAAAAATGAAGCCATTTGCAAAGAATGAAACAAACCAGCTGATAATGGAACTTCTCTGCCCAGCCCCCCGCCCAGTCTATAAAACAGGGCGTGTGTTCAGAGATGGTCTTTTTTAAAAAGGATTTTGCACTAAAAATTTAAACTTGGACCAATTACTACTGGGGTGCAAGAGAAGCAGAAAGATCATCTTCAGCCTGCAAAGGACTCAAATTAAAACAGTAACTGAAAAAAAAAAATTCGTACAAGTTTGACAACTGCGTGAGAAATAATAACAAACAACTAAGGAACGTTATAAATGAATGGAGAAAAGAAGGCGAGGACCAGATCCAGCAAACAGAAATTTCTGTTGTTATCATGGAACTGCAGAAGAAATGACAACATCAAATGGAATATTTGAAATAGAAAATACATTATTTGAGATGACTTAAAAACTTAGAGGTCGAGGTCCTCAGCAGCAGCCCTGCCACAGCCCATTCTGTCCACCTCTGTGTCCTCTCTTTAATTCTCTGCTGGGGGATAGAGGGGGGCTTGTTTCTAGCTATTTCTCTTTAATTCTATCTAGTACCTACATTTTATCTAGCTCTTCTGCAATTTATTAGCAGATAGAGTTTGGAGAAAATGCTACCTACATCCTTTGAGAATGCCAGGTGGAAAATTATTTTTAAAAATCATGCTAGGAAAATATCTTGAAGCTGCAATGGAGCTTTTTTTTAATTATGTTATTTTTTATTGAAGTAATACTGGTCTACCATGCTGCATATGATTTGGGGTCACACCTCTTATGTTACCATGCCATGCAGTCACCAAAGCAGCCATAATCCTTCACCACTGTCCATTGGGCCCCCCTCCCCTGTTGTTCCCCATCCTTAACCCTTCCCTTCTGGTAGCCTCAACTCCACAGAGTTCAGATTTCTAAGGTTTGTTTTGGTTTGGCTTTGTCTGTTCCTTTGTTTTGTTTTGTTTCTTTATATTCTGCATATGAGTGAAATTATCTTGTATTTGTCTTTCTCCTTCTGATTTATTTTGCTTAGCATCATCTCCTCCATTTCCATCCATGTCATCACAAATGACAAGATTGCATCATTGTTTTCATAGCTGAGTAGTATTCCACTGTGTATAGATTCCACAGCTTCTTCCAGAGGGATGTGTGTGTTCCTCTGTTCATTGAAGCTGGTAGCCAAGCTATGGGAACAACCCACCCACGTGTCCAGCAGTGAATGAGTGTGCCAAGTGTTTATGTGCCAAGTGTTTACATATTAGATTTTTCCTAATTCTTTTCAGCATCATAAAGATGCTTCAGCATTTGTGACTTTTTTAATGTGTGGCTACATCCTTTTCTCACTATTAATTTTTTCTATTGTGTTATCTATATTTCTTGATTAAACAGAACAAATATGTGTATTTTATTATTTTAAAGAATCAGTTCTTAGATTTATTTTTTTAATCAATGTTACTGTTTTCCTCAATTCAGTTTCTGATTTTTTTCTTTCCAAATAACTTCTTCCTTATTTCCTTAATTTTGTTGTTGTTCTTCTAACTTTGGGGGCTGAATCCTTAGTCAATTCAGTTTTGTCATTTAATATCAAAGCCAGGTTGCTTTGGTTGCATCTGACTGGTTTTAGCAAGTATTGTAGGCAAGCTCATTCTCATCTATCGACACAGTCACAGTCTTGAAATTCTTCTTTTACCTGAGTCATTGAGAGGTGTGGTTTTAACTCCCAAGACAATCTTTCTTGTGATTTCTAAGACATAGTGACATAAACATGTTATTCAGTGGCATGGAGGAACTTGGAAGTAGAGGGAGCCGAAGCATCAGAATGTGAAGAGTCTGGTGTGGGCTCTTTTCATGATAAGCCTTAATGATATTGTTTAACTGTTTAAACCATATAGACATACCATGTTGATAAATAGTAAAGTCATAAAGGCAAGTGGCGTAAAATACAGGACAACCAGATGAAGGATGGTATTGGGGAAGGGACAGGTTTGAAGCCATGACCTAGGTCCAGGTCACTTTTGCTGATGCTTTGTTTGGTGGGATGTGGGGTAACTTAAAAGCACAGAAAAGGGGCCTCCCTGATGGCCCCTGATGGCACAAGGGGTTAAGCACAGCACTATGAAGCTGTCCGCAGCCTCTGCAGCACGAGTTCAATCCCCAGCCGGCCAGGGAGCAACCCCCATGGTGCAGCAGACCTCTCCTGTCGCGCCCGCTGCTCCCCTCAGCAGTGTACTTCGGTCAATCTGCCTATTCTTTTCCCCACTCTGTCTCTGGTGACTCCTCTCACCCCCTGCATCTTTGGCCTGTACCCCAGCTCTTGTATGCATAAATAAATACATCTTTAAAAAAAAAAGCACAGAAAAGGCTTAACCAACTTCCACCCCAGTAGAGGGAAGAAAAGGGAATAAATAAACTCCCCCAATCCAACAGCAGAGTCGGGAGTAGAGGGGGAAAGAAACCAGGAAAGTGAACAGAGAATGGCAGGGAAAAGTCCAGATATATTGGTAATCAGAGCACAGCTAAAATTTTTCAAGCTTGTGAGAGATAATTATTAGACTGGATAAAAATATAAAAGCCAGCCAACTTCTATTCACCCACCAGAGTCATATCTGAAATAATCTGATGGCTTAAGTATGAAGTGAGAGTGAGCATCTTGAATCATTAAGCATCCCATTTTAAAAAGAAAAATCTCCCACAGGAAAAGCAATTATCCAAAATTTTCAGGAAATAAACACAAATGGGCAATAACTACTTTTTAAGTTATCAAAAGTCTTCAAGTTAAAGAGATCATTTTCATGCATTAAATCAGCAAACATCAAATACACCATTAATTACCAGCATTGATCAGACTGGGGGGAACCCTGTTTGGCTCTGCAGAGTGCAAATGTCTCAGGGACACAGTCAGAAAGGTAGAGGAAAGCTGGCAATTTTCTTTCTTTCTTTTTTTTTTCTTCAAGCATACTTATTCTCAAACCCTGCAAATATTCCTCTGCGGGAGATTAGCCTGAGGCGAGGGTGCCGTGGGCAAAATGCATGCTGCTGGCATTTCTATGTTTAAATAACAAGATGTGGGGACAAGCCAAATGCCCACTAATAGATTTGATTAAGTAACTCATAGCATGTCTATACAACTAAATGTTATTTAAGCATTTCAAATTATTCTGTAGATACATTTATATTATCATGGAAAGATACCCAGCCATATTGTTAAATGACATTAGAAATGATGAAACGATGTGTAAGACACAATAATATGGTACCTTTATGTGAAATGGTACATAAAATATACCCGATTTATCTGAAGTGGTAAAAAGCAAAACTCTAGAAGTGGCTACAACCAGGGGTACAATGTTGGGTGACTTTTTCACTCATTACTTTCCTATTTTTTCCACAATATACAACTTTTTTTTTTTTAAAGATTTATTTATTTATGCATACAAGAGCTGGGATACAGGCCAGAGGTGCAGGGAATGAGAGGAGTCACCAGAGACAGAGTGGGGAACAGAACAAGCAGATCAACTGAAGCACCCTGCTGCATTAAACACACTGCAGTGGGCGAGTCAGGAGAAGTCTGCTGCGCCATGAGGGTAGCTCCCTGGCCGGCCGGGGATGGAACTCGTGCTGCAGAGGCTGCGGATTGCTTCATAGCGCGGTGCTTAACCCCTTGCGCACCAGGGAGGCCCCACAGTATACAACTTCTATTTTAATTTTTTTTTGAAGAATATACTCACATGGTTCAAAAAAAAGTAAAAGGTTTGCAGTGAGAAAAGCCTCCTTCCTCCCCATGTACCTAATCCCACTATAAGTTTCTTGCATTTCCTCCTTAATTTATTTATGTAGAAATGCGAAAGTTTGAATATATATTTTTTCTTTCCCCCTTTTGCACAAAAAAAACCTATGTTTTTACCTTATTTTCTAAACTGAACAATAAATCTTGAGATCGTTCCATATCACCACATTTTTTCTTTTTTGATCTGCTCTGCTGAATTCCACCGTGTGGATATATCTTTATTTGCTGACTCATATACTTATCGATGATAAGCACCAGAAAAAGTAAAGGTTTTTATATGTTGGGGACATAAACAACAGACTTTTTTTTTCTTTACTTTTTAATGAAGAACCATTGGTTTACATCCTTGTTAAGATTTTGAAGGTACAGGATCTCTCAGGTGTGGTCACCCTCCTTTTGGGGGGAGCACCATGGGGGGTGCTGCGCGCAGATATCTTGATACACAGTGTGATCACCATCATTTTTGAAATAGGTCACTACAAATAACCAAAGCTGCTGGCGGCAGAGTCCACGCAGATGAATGACCTGGGGAATGGAAAACTGAGTAATAAGGAGCCAGCTTTGCCTCGGGGACCCACACAGATTGGGGGCGCTGGGGAATGACCTCGGCAGCCATCCCCTCTGCTTCGCTGGGTCTCTGCGCTGACCTCGCCGGCCGCTCCTCCCCGTCAGGGTGTTCATTTATTTCTGGTCACCCCCGCCCGTGACGTCCCGCCCAGCCACAGGCTCCCGAGTTCCTGCTGTCACTTCCACGGGTTCAATTATCGCCCACAGACAGGCATCGCTCACGGCCCTGCCTCCTGCTCCAACAGCCACCCCGGCCATGTCTTAGTCACTGCGGGATGAGGAACCCATTCGAACCGCCACGAATCAACAATCATGGGGTTTGTGGGTGCAGGGGCGCTTTGCAGATACAGCGTGCAGGCAGGCAGCTTTGCGGGATCCTCTCTGGTGGTCACCGGGTCTGCTTGCAGGCGCCACAGGAGAAGCATAAGGTGGATGGCCAGGTTTTAGCTGTGACTGTGGGTTTACAGCGGGTGGGGTGCCAGGACCTGGGTATTTTTTCCCCAGTAGTGGGAAGAGGGCTTTGCGGGCACCTCCGGGCCACAGTGGGTGTCCTTCCCAGCCCAGGAGGGAGGGAGAGGCATTCTGGCTGGAAAGGGCGCCTTCAGGAATGCTTGTCCTTGCTGAGTTGGCTCTGGGTGGGGTGGGGTGGGGTGGGGTCAGCAGGGCGACACTTCTGGCCCCCTCCTCATAGCTGTCTGGTGCTCTGAAGGTCACACATGATGTTGGTAGACTGGGAATTGTTTTGTTGGGGGAATCCTGGGGTACCTCACCCGCTGTGGCTCTGACCCATTTTTCCCCATCCCACATCCACTCCTGCTCCTCCCAGGCCCTCTACCGGCCTCGTGTCCATAACCAGCCCCCTGATTTATGAGATGCATGCCTGCTGCTGCCCCCCCATAAGTCCTGACCTCAGACCTTCAGGCGGAAGCCAGACTGGACGTCCCTCTGGCTTGTTACAGAGGAAACTTCCCAACCTTCACTTCAGCCCCCAGTATCATTCAGGAATGTGGGTGCGGGTTGGGGGTGATTTAAAGGCCACCCACATCCTTGATTCTAACTCATATTATAGACGTTAGAGGCTTTTGAACTCCAAAGGTTCGGGAATTGAGCTCTCTGCGATAATTATGAGTAGAATCACATGCTATTGAAGCGTGTGGGGTCCCCTTCGGTAACCGACTTCTATAGTTATGATGTCTTAAAAAGAAAACCATTTTTAATTTTAAAGGCATCATACAGTGAAATAGAATTTTACTGGGGTTGAGCTCTATGAATTTCAGTACAGGTACAGATTCGTGTGACCGCTGCCCCAATAAGATGCTCGAAGAATTCCCTCTTCTGCCCATCCCAGCTTTCCTCATAGTCCCACCCTCCCTACCCTGCACCCTGGCAACCACTGATTTGTTCTCCAACATTTTAGTTTTGTCTGTTGGAGAGTGTCATATAAATGGAATCATACAATATGTAACCTTTCTTTCACTAGGCAAAATGCCTTTGAGATTCATCCAAGTTACCGTTTTTTAAGGAACAATAAATGACTTGTACAGAAATGTTGGGTGAGCCCTCAGGTAATATATTAGAGAGCAGATATTGGAACTCATCATACCTAGAGTCCACATAGAATTATATAAAACTGATCCAGGGGAAAAGATCTAAAATACGCATAGCTGGATCTTTTTCTCCAGTTCTTCATGTCTGCATTTGCTTTTCCCATGATGCCCCATCAATTTGCAATTTAAATTGGAATCACAGCTTTTTAAACCACCCAGATTTTGTAATGTCAGCCAGTCCCTCCCAAGCTGTTGATGGACCCTGACAACCAACTATGATAAAATCAGGCAGTGACATCAAAGCAAGAGGGATCTAGGTGGGTAGGTCAGCAGTTCCCAAAGTGTTAAGAAAAAATGTAGGAGGCACATAGATGTGACTTTAAATGTCAGCTAATCACGTCATTAGAAAATAATTAGTTTTCCATTTTCGCTCTATTCAAATCTTCTGATTACATCATGGAGAAAGTCTCAGGTGCTAAAAAGTTAACACGGCTACCAGTTCTGATCTCTCTCTTTCACAGAACGAAGAGGGTACCCCAAGCAGCACCTGGCACAGGAAATGGTATCAAGCTGGGGTTTAGTTGCATTGTTCAGTTTTCTGTGCATTTTTTTTTTATGATTGCTTTCTATTTTGGGCAAGTGATGGTTCTCATTTAAGATGGTGATGCAAAGTTTCATATTTGAGTAAATATGTTAAAGAAAAAATTATGAGCAGATTTTCATCCCATGGAAATAAAAATATTTGTAGAAGGTCCAAACATCCATCATGACGATGGCACTCCCATGACAGAAGGTTGTGTGAGATTTTCCATAGAACTTTGATGACCCTATGATTAAGGAGGCTTGTAGACAGATGGTGCCAAAGCAAAGACAATGGTGGGATAATCTCCCAGTTCTTCCACCAGTGGCTTCTGCATCCAGGCACTCAACACCGATCATGCAGCTCATCCCAACAGACCTCCCTTCACATCAGAGCTTTGCCGGGTGTTAAAGGGAATCATGTACTCTATGACACAAGCTGTTTTCCTGAGGGGTGGCTGCCTTCTTTGCTCCCTCCAGTCTCTTCTGTCCTACCTTTCCAATATTCTTCTCCCATTCTGTGGATGCCCACTACTGACAAAAGCCAAACAGAAATTCTCCCAGGCTGGTCTTTTTGGTCAGCCCCTGCCTATCCCACTGGCCTCTCTTTGTTAGAAAGACCCTGCTGTCCAGGTTGAAGTTCTGCCTACACCAAGCCACCGAGTCAGAAAGGTGTTCACCTTCTATACATGTAAAGTCGTCTCTAAAACATGAACCTCTGATCATCAGTTGACTGAAGCCAAAAGACGCATGAAGAAAGATGGAGAACTCCAAACATGGTGAGCTGGGCACAGAGGCCCAGATGCAGAGTGCTTCCATCCCAAGAAGAAGCAGTTTGGAACAAGATGGCCTCACACACTCAAAATGCTCGGAGGATTCGTGGGCACACACATGAATGACAATGAGGAGAGGGGGGGTTCCCTTCCTAGGGGCCAATTCTACAACCAGATGGGTTTCTCCAGCCATGGGCCATCCTGACTCCAGATGCTCCTGCCATTGGCCCAACTGATAAGTCCCCAGCTCTCCTTGCCTGACAATGGTTCCTGTTATGCCTCTTCTCTTCCAGGCATCATCAGTTCAGTGACAGCCAGACCTCCTCCAAGCACACCCCAGGGAGGGGGACCCATGACTGTAATAATAAAATATACACATACTTACAACATGAATCACTACTACTACAATCCCTACAACCACCAAGGAAGTAGGAACACTTGATATCTTCATTTACAGGGGAGAGAGCAAAGCTAACAAAGGTGACACCACTTAACCCCCAGCTAATGAGTGGGGGAGACAGGATGAGGAAGCCATCGTACCTGTTTCTAAGGTCTACCCTCTCGGAATCATGAAAGAACAGCTTAACATCCAGCCCACACATGTGTCCTATTCGGACTACAAGTAGTTTATAAAGGTTGTGACTCAGTGAGACACAATTATAAATTGAGGGCTCACATTTTTATGCCATATTTCAACCTTTTTCTAGGGGAAAAAAAAACTAGATCTCATGATAGAGGGAGGGTAAAAAATATATATTGGGGTTGACAAGTGTTTGTTCCCTCTAAATGGAATGAGTAGCATCTACGTGGAACAAGTCCCCACCTCTCTCTAGTGCCCCACGGCCGGCCATGTAGACGCCTACAGACATCCTTCCCTGTAGGGTTGAGTGTGTTATGGGGTCAATGCTCCAGACAGCTTCTTTGTGGGATCGAAGCTCTCTCTAGCAAAATGATCAAGGCAGCTCCCTCGCCAGGCACACTGATGGGGCTGAAGAGTGATGATGGTCACTGTGCCCAGCTCACGTTACACGTTCAGAGCTACCCATCCTTCCGCACGCTGCCCTTGGCATCTTCCACCTGGGCGGGTGGAGCTGTCCAGAGTTTCCTGTTGTAGACGTGACCTTGCTTGCACAGTCGTCATTTGAATGATGTCCAAATTTGAGCACCTATAAAAATGGCTTTGACAAAAGTACCTCCCTGAGTCATTTACACCCATTTCCTCCTCTTCATCCTTGGCAGGAAAGGACAATTGAATTAAGTCACATTCCTTCCTCCTGGCAAAATGACTGACAGACAGAGATTTGGCCAAATGGCCCAAGAATTTCTTATTTAATGAAGATGTTGGCACTAGAGAAAATACAAGAAAGGGGGCTTAAAGTCAGGATTTGGCCACCGTGGAGCTTTGCAGTGACTTAACTCATTTTTCACAGAATTAATAATTCAGATCCCACACTGTTTCAGCCAGAAGTGGTCATAAACTGCAAAGAGTTTAACCAACCACTTCTGAAAATGGGGATTGATCCTGGGAAATGCTACCTCTACTTTAAGCCATCTCACTTGAGCGAAATGAAGGCTGTTAGATGATTTCATATCTTCATTAAAACCATCAAAGCAGAAACGCACTGCAAAGAGGCTGCCAGCAGAGAACATCTCCCCATGCTCCAGCAGCTTTGGGGAAGTAGGGGAGACTCAGATCTCAATTATCTTGCAGGAAGGTGTGACAGTGTTCAATTCTGCTGGAAGGAAACCACACACAAGACCCCTAAATCTAGCGATGCCATCAAGGCAACTACCTTGCCACGCATGCTGATGAGGCTGGAACAGGATGAGAAACTGGGTAACACGCACACTTAGTCACCTGAGCCTTTTCTGGGTCCAAGCAAAATTTATTCAACCTTCAAAGGATCTCAAGAGGCTACCTAAGCACAGCATTTTTTAAAAGGGCCTCAAAGATCCCTGGAAAGAGAGGGTAAAGCATCCCCCACCTACCAGCTGCTGTAGACCATGACTTTCCACTCTTTGGCTAGTTCAAGGACATTTACAGCTCGACACTTGGCCAGTCAAGCCAGCAGTTGAATTGGGAAATATGTTAGGTTCAAATCCCAGCCTGTTACCTTAGGGCCTGAAAGACAGCAAGGCCTTAGTGGATGTCATCACCGCCAGCGACACCGGCACCACTGTCATCATCTCCATCATCTTCCTTGACTCCTCACTCTCACACCTTGCCCCCATGCAACTATCACTTCAGAATGTATCCAGCCTCTGCCCGCCTCTCACCCCCTCCACCATGACCATTGCAAAGCCTTCTGACTAGTCCCCTGTTTCCATCCTCACTCCCCTGCATAGCAGCTCAAGTGTAAGTCAGATCACATGGCTTCTTAGCGCCAAACCGTCTATCATTGCCCCATTTACTCAGAGTACAAGTCAAGGTTCTCACACTGTCCTCGAAAGCCCCATCACTGGTCTCCCTGCTCATGCCACACCATACTGGCCCCCAGATGTTCCTCAATCATGTCAGTTACCCTGCTGTCCACAGAGCCTTCTTGGCTTTTGCTTTCCCTCTGCCTAGAATGTTCTTCACCCAGATCACAGCATACTTTGCCCATTACCTCTTCCAGGTCTTTGCTCCAACACCACCTTCTCAGTGAATCCTCCAACCACTCTAGAACTCTCTATCCTACCCACCTGAGAACTCTCCATGCTCCCTTCCCTATGTTTTCTCCCCAGTGCTTATGACCATCTGACACAGATACTATTTACTTCTTCATTTGTTGACTGTCTCCTTCCCACTCCAAGGAAGTAAGCACTGTAGGAATTTAGGGATGTCTTCCTGTTTGTTCACTGCTCTCTCCCCAGTGACTGTAGCATTGCCTGGCACAGAGTAGATGGTCAGTAAATAATCTGTTGCAGTGCCGACCTCCTCACCAGCACCCTACCCTGTCTCTCTCCCTGTCTCCAGAGACCCCTGAGTGAAGAGACTGATACAGAGGTGGGTCAGTGTGTGGCCTTGGGACAGACTCATCAACTCCTAGTCATCCCTCAAACCTAGGCCTAGTCACTCAATAACTCTCTGCTAAGCACCAACTGTGGGTCAGGCACAGTTCTGAGCTCCACAGATAAGTCATGAACAAGATAGACACGTTGCTTGCTCTCAGGGCATTTTAATCTCCTGGGGGAGACAGTAAGGAAAGAACAAAAATGAACAAGATAAGTTCAGATTGCAATAAGGAGAAGGAAGTTATTAAACAAGATGGTGTGCGTGAGAGGGGCTGATGAGGACGGTGAGCCAGTTAGCCTGGGATGCTAAGGACAGCAGTGTGGAGGAGCTGACATTTGAGCTGGAATGCGCATGATGAGAAGCAGCCAGAGGCAGGGGCTCTGGAGAAAGAGCAAAACTGATTGCCCACCAATGCCACCAGTGAAGAAAGTGGTGGTAACCTTACAAGTTTGCTCTCATTCCTTTCAATGCCTGCTCTCCTCTTTATTCTGGAAACTCCTTCTGAAGGCGAGGTAAGCGAGCTTGTAAATACTGCAGGTCAAACTATTCTTCTTAATGCTCGTATTTGTTCTGAGTTTCCCTTTGACTTGTCTCATCCAATCATGAACACATCAAAGGAACTCAAAGAGCTAGAAGCATCACTGGATTTAACGGAGCCGGATTTCCTGCCAGCTCTAGCATTTTCTCATGACATCCTGTGGAGCCCATGTGGGTGATGTCAGGGCTACACTCCACCTACAAAAGGCAAACTGCATAGTGAGAAACGTGTCATCCACTTCGCGCTCATATCTGATTACTTTAAGGAGGAGCATCTCACACCGATATTAGTATTTCTTTAATTGCTGCGACTAGCACCCCTTAATACCCATTTGTAAACAAAGAGCAGGCTGCAGACTTGGAACATTCTAGCCACCTTAGGTAGCAAAAATTTAATAGCTTTTTTTTTGTTTTCAATCTATTGCTTTTTTATGATTGCTTTGTAATTATCGCAAATGATGCTGGTTTACCATTTAGAGTAGTTTTCAAAGACAGTTGTTTTTTCAAAAAATATGTACTTGGATTATGTTTGCATAATATGAGCTAGGTTTCCAAAGGCCCCGCACAGCTCCAGGAGGAAACACCAACAAACAGGTCCCTGCAGTTGCTTCTGGGAGGAGGGGCTGCAGGGGGAAGGCAGGGGGAGAAGGAGGAGAATGATTTTCATTGACTCTCCTTCGTCACTTATGAAGTTTACTTGATGTGACTACATCATCTGCTCTAAAATATCAGTATAGACACCGAAGGAAAAAAAAATGCCTTTTTATGAAAAGGCTTTTTATTAAAAATACATAATGTTAAATGTGCCGGCTTCAACAAAATTATTAAGAATAGTAGCAATTGTGCCACGTTTTGGCCGCCTGGCCCACCTCCCACAGCGCCCTAGCCATCTTGATGACACTACGTGATGAGTCTGTATCACGTAGATCAAGCCCAGAAAATGCTACCTTCAGAAAACATGCAAGCAACGCAACCCTGCTATCCTGGATGGCTGTGGGAAACCCTTGGGTCTCCACCCGGAGCAGACACCCCTAGTTTTCTGACTGGGGGAGCACTGGTCCGAGCTGGTGGCTGGAGACACTGAGAGAAGCCATTCACCATCGGTGCCTCTCCTTCCGGAGCGTGGGAAGATGTGGCCGAGACTTGTGCCCAGGAAACCCAGCCCATCCCTCTGGCCCATGTGCCTTGGAAGATCAGGGGCTGTAACAATAACCCTGTGCCCTCGCCCACCGCCATATCCTGCTGAGGAAGCCCCGTGGAAGCAGCATTGGGCTGACAGCCCACTGTGTCGCTTGACAGGCAGCAATTACCTCTGAAATGCTAGGTTACTTCCATGGCGGGTGGCTTTTACCCACCTTATCAAGCTGCCCGTGGACTACAAAGCACTTCAGCCCCTCAGTGCAGCCCATTAGGAGAATACAGTGGCAGCAGAGCCAGCGTACAGCAGCCTGGCACTGAGCCTGGCAAATGGTAGGCGTTTGACAAATAAATGGATTAACCCGCCCCGTGGTGAGCTCTGGAGGAGAGAGCGATTCCCACAGGTTTAGGTCGGCTGTGACCTTTCAGACCCCTCCAGCCTGACTCACAGCCTGGGTGCTTATCTACCCACTCCCCACTGCAGCTGAGCCCTGGAACGCAGAGACTGCCTCCCCTCCGAGCCCTCCAGTGGACCCCGATTTACAGGGAGCTGTGTGTTCCCACTGCCTCCCCACCCACTCTGTCACTCAGTCATTCTGGAGTGATTCATGGAGGTCTCCCCAAAGGGAAGGAAGTTATTCTGCAAATCTGCGTGCTGGCTGCAGCATAGCACCTGTTGGGCATTGACTCTACCCACAGCCTGCTGGGGACTCATGGGGTGTGCCTCCAAATATCTGTGCACTATAGCAGTCCCTGAGGAACACACCCACCATGGCTTCTGTCCCCTCCCGGGTGGAGATCAGCCTGCAGTTTCCTTTATTCTAGGACGGATGCTTTCAGGGAGCTGATGTGGAGAGCAGTAAGGAATCTCAAATGGGCACAGCACCTTGACCCAGCAGAAGAGAGTCCTGCTGGCTGGAGAGATAAGCAGGTTCTTGGAGGCTCCCCGCCGAGCCAGGGATCAGCCCCCTTGTCACTGGCTTTTTGGAAGGTCCACTGCCCTCCCGGGCAGAGCACAGCAGAGGGGATTTTCAGCTAATATGGAAACAGTGTCTTTCATTGAGTCTAAGACCCCAATAAACACCAACACATTCTAACTTCAGAGATGTTAAAAGGTGGGAAAACCGCACTGCTTGGAATATGTGAGAGATTGTTGCATTTTTCATCCAAAATAGCCTCAATGATGTGGGTCTGGCTGGAAAGCACTGGGGCTGTGTGGTCTTCACCGCACCCCTAGACATCCACATGCCAAAGGCTTGAGAAGCAGCCTGCTCTTCGTGGCGGGCTCATCCACTGTCCCTCTAAGCTCCAGCGGGGAGCGAAGCCAGATCTTCAAAAAGCCTCCTGAGCGAGGACAGTGGTGCGTGCCTCTTCTGAATGTTCCTCAGCACCTGGCAAGACCTGTGCATGTGCTGGAATGACTGCATCCCCGCTGCTGTGGGGGACGGGGAACTACAAGACAGACGCGGATTTATGGGCTCAATGGTTTCACTGAATCAGCGCAAGTGACCTCCCCCTGGACCGAGGCTGGAAAAGTCCTTACAAAGTCCCATGTCTGCAGACACCGTAACTGTGTGTGTACTTGCCCACGTGTGGGTGTGCACACCAGGCATCGGTGCACGTGCCATGTGGTGACTGAAAGGTCCATGCAGCAGGCCACAATGCAAAAGCCTACCCGGAAGCCCACCTGGGGGGCAGGAATGTGAATACCTGCCTGGAGGACTCAGACAATGAGCCTCCCCCCTCCCCCTAGGAGTCTCTTCTCAGACAAAGAACCTCTACCTGCCCTACAAACTTTTCCCGCCCTACGAGCCCAACTACCCATCTGACCTCTCCTCACCCTATAAAACCCTGCTTCCCCCTAACAACGTGCGCGACTCCACTGACCCCCCGCCTTGGGTCTGTGAGGTCCGCCCGGGGCGCAATAAAGTTTCCCTCCCTTTGAGAAATGTAGCCTGGCTCTCCTCTCCTTTACCGCGCCGAACCTTTCATCTTGGTGCCATACCCTCTCCCTGCTGATCCTCTTCTCCCTCCCCGCAGGGAAGTGGATGGGATTAAAGGAGAGGAGAAGTTAGAGTCCATGTTCCTTTCTCTGTCTGATCTCTCCCAACTTGAAAAGCGTCTTGGCTCTTTCACAAACGATCCCACTACCTACACCTAAATTTCATTATCGTATCCAAGCCTATGACCATGCATGTAATTACATGTTATCTTCTCTTCCACCCTGACCTCTGACGTGTCCCCTAGCTGGTCTCCAACCGGCAGCGCCTAAACCTATAAACTTTCATAAGTTCTGAAAGATTACCCTGTCTTCCTCAAAAAACTCTCCTGACTTCCAAAGGCTGAAGACAGTCCTCAAACCCCTATCCGGGATCTGCTGAACATGGCCTTTACTGTATTTAACAACCGGGAGGAACGGGACAGGGCAGAGAGGGAACCCTGCAGTCGCCAGAAGGCTGAGCTTCAAGCTCAGGCCCCAGTAGCTGCCTTGAGACCTCCAGGCCCTGCTCCTCCAACGACTGCAGCGCCTGCTGCCCGACAGAGGACGACAATGGGCCCCATGGGCCCCAACCAACCGACCGCCGCCGAAGCCTGCTTCAAATGTGGCCAAGAAGGCCACTGGCCCAGACAACGCCCCAACCCCCGCCCTCCGCCAGGACCGTGCCTCATCTGCAATGTCCAGGGTCACTGGAAAAGTGACTGTCCCTCCACGCCTGGCTGTGGTGGGCCAGTCCTTCCAGCCCCTGCAACTCTTGCCACCGGCGGTCTTGGGTTTGGCGGCTGAGGACTGAAGAGGCCCAGACTTATCAACTCCGATAACCTTTGAGGAGCCCAGGGTAACGGTCAAGGTAGCAGGTAAGTCCATCTCCTTTCTGGTTGACACGGGGTCTACCTTCTCTGTCCTCCCCTCCTAATCCGGTCAAGTTTATCCTTCTCAGGCCTCGGTTACGGGTGTTGACGGCCTTTCTTCTCGGCTCAGGACCACTGGTCCGCTCTTTCCTAGTCATGCCTTCTTGCCCCACACCACTCCTGGGTCGCGACCTCCTGACCAAACTCAGGGCTACTCTCTCATGGTTCCAACACCCTAGCGCTGCTCTCACCCTCCCACGACTCCAAACATCTCCCCATCCTTCTCAGGACTACCCACTGTCTCCCTCCACTGTCAACCCCGTGTTCTGGAATATCTTTATCCTGATTGTTGCCACCCATCGTACCCCAGTCCTCATTCGCCTTAAGGATCCCTCTTCTTTTCCCTCTCACCCCCAGTTTCCAATTTCCCTCACTCACCGTCAGGGTCTCAAACCCATTAGCCAACGACTCCTGGGAAAGGGACTCCTTACTCCTATCCACTCGCCCTGTAATACTCCCATTCTCCCCATTAAAAAGCCTGATGGTTCTTAGCGCCTAGTTCAAGACCTTCGCCTCATTAACGAAGTGGTGGTGCCTATCCATCCCGGAGTGCCAAACCCCTACACCCTTCTGTCTCACATACCGTCTTCTACTACACACTTCTCTGTGCTTGACCTCAAAAATGCCTTTTTTACCATCCCTCTAAATCCTCAATGTTACTTCCTATTCGCTTTTACTTGAAAAAATCTGGACACACACCTCCCAGCAACTGGCCTGGACAGTCTTGCCTCAGGGTTCCCGGGACAGCCCTCATGTGCTTGGTCAGGCATGAGCTAGTGATCTCCCGTCATGTCATACTCCACTCCTCACTCTCCTCCAGTGTGTTGCTGACTCCTCCTCTGCCGTCCTGCTCTTTCGCTGTCTCAGCAACACACTGCACAACTCCTCACCTTCCTGTGCTCCAAAGGCTACCGTGTCTCCCCATTCAAAGCACAACTTTCAGTTCCCACAGTCGTCTATCTGGGTCTTCCCCTAACTCCTTCCTCCAAACAGCTGACGGTGGACCACAAACAGGCCATCCGGGACCTTCTCTCCCCTAAATCGGCAAAACAAATCCTTTCCTTCCTAGGTTAGGTTGGACTTTTCCGTCACTGGATCCCTAATTTTGCTTTCCCAGCCACGCCACTGCAAAATGCAGCAAAAGCCTCCCTGAAGGGCCTCTCCAATCCCCCGGAGAGTCCGCAGGGTCACACATATCCTTCTTCAGGCACCTGTCCTTACCCTTCCTGATCCAGAAAAGCCTTTGCTCCTGTTCACAGCCGAACGTCGGGGCACTGCGGCAGGCGGCCTTTCCCAGCCTCTCGGACCAGCCCTGCATCCTATCCCTTATCTCTCCAAGCAGATGGATCCCACCGTTAGGAGCTGGCAACCCTGCCTTAGAGCCCTGACGGCAACAGCTCTACTCACCCGAAAATCCCTCAAATTTACTCTAAGTACATTCCCCGCACCACCTTCAGGCCCTCCTGTCTCGCCGCTCGCTCTCCACTCTTACTCCTTCCTGCTTACAAAATTTCCATGTATTTTTTATCGAAAACCCTCTAGTGAGTCTCACTCAGTCTAATTCTCTCAACCCAGCCACTCTCCTGCCTGTCTCTGGTCCCCTTTCTGCCGCCCATTTCTGTCCTGAAATCCTGGAAGATGCGCAAACTCTCCTTTGTCAGATGCCTCCTGTGCTTGTAGACTGGCAGCTCTTGTGAAGATGCGCGCGGTCAGCGGAGGGTGGCCTAGGCCACTGTTACCATTGATCAGGTAATCGACACAGGAAAACTGCCCGGAAGAACCACCTCCCAAAAGACAAAACTCATAGCACTTAACCAGGGACCTTACCCTCAGCAAACATAAGAAAGTCAACATCTATATAAATTCAAAATATGCCTGCCTTATTGTTCACAGTCATGCTGCGATTTGGCAGGAAAGGGGATTCCTTTCCACCAAGGGGCCTCCATCATGAACACTAAACTTATCCTTAAGATTTTAATAGCCTTGCAGCTTCCAACTGAAGTCGCCATTCTCCACTGAAAGGACACCAACTGACAATTCTTACGTTACCACAGGGAATAACAAGGCGGATGCAAGGACTTTTGCTCTCACAACTGACTCTGCTGCAGACCCTTCCCCTATTCTCTATCAGTCCCCTCCATCACTCTAACTTAGGAGCCTAATGAATGCCAATTCCTGAGTCTGCTCTTCTTCCACCCCTCCTTGAGTGCAAAAGTCTAACAAATATGTTCCCGTCGTCAAACCTGTGCTCACGTGTCACCTCAAAGGGGAGTTCGCCTACCCTCTTTTGCAGCTCACCAACTGCGTGGACACCTACCCGGACAGGATTGACCTCTCCCTATTCAGGCAACTGCTCCGAGAACACACAGACCGGTACTTACCCAGTCCTGCCTCGGATCTCGACCTCCTCAACCAACCTTCCCTACCACTGCATCCAGGAGACCAAGTCCTGCTCAAATCGCTTCAGCCAAAGCCACTGCAGCCTCGGTGGACCGGCCCACACACGGTCATTCTCACCACGCCTACAGCAGTAAAACTTCTGGGACACCCCTCCTGGCACCATCTATCACGGGTCAAACGTGCCCCTGAAGACAAACAGTATGTATGTTATAACCTGGGTCCTACTAGGATGTGCATTTCTTGTCAAAAATCTCCCCTAGCTCAGTGTCCTGTGTATGGAAATTCAAAGTTAGGGAGACCTTTGTCTCAGGATCCACTGAGACCACCCACTAGGTGGGTACTGCGGAGTGCCCACAGGCCAGATGCACAGCACTTATCACTCTCACCCTAACACTGGCTGGCATTCCTATCCAGTGGCAACACTGTCCATCTCAAAGGAATATGTCCCGACACAAAATGCCACAAAAAGTCCAAGTCTCCCAGGACATCCTCCATTCAGAACAAATCCTATAAAATTAGCTAACATCAGAAAAGACCGAGACGCCCTCAACCTGAATTCATATAATCCAAAACGCTATAACCTTCCTAAAAGACTTTTTTGAGACTAACACCTCCTCTTGTTTCCTCTGTGCTTCCCTTCGGAGGCCTCTACTGGTGGCAGTTCCAATTAATCTCAATACCACTACCACCAGACTCCCCAACTTGCTTGCCAGACTCCCCAACTCTCAGTCCCCCTATGGGACTCCAATCACAGCTACCCCTGCTATCAAACTGATGCCCTTGTCAGCTTTCATTCCTGTGCTTCTAACATTTCGGTTACTTCTGTACTCCGAACAACAGCAAAGGGAAACTTTTTCTGGTGCAATGAGACTCTCTCTCAGTGTAGTAATTCTGCTACTCCAGGCCCACGTATCCAAGTCCTCGTGGCCCCACAGTTAACTCTGTACAGACGGTCTGAGCTAGGTTGGTTATTCTCACCACATCAAACTAAGCGGGCAGCCTTTCTTCCAATCATGGTTGGAATCAGCCTGGCATCATCGATAGCAGCTGCAAGTATGGCAGGTGGGGCCCTGGAACACAGCCTGATTTCTGCCCAGGAATTTTACGAAAGGATACCTCCTTAGAAAAAACCTATGTGTCTTTAGCATCATTACAAAGACAGCTCACCGCCCTGGCACAGGTCACTCTCCAAAACCGGGGGGCTCTGGACTTGTTAACAGCTAATAAAGGGGGTACCTGCCTGTTCCTCAGGGAAGAATGTTATTACTAGTAAAACCGGGGACTCCAACTTTCCGCTGACAAGTTTTCAAAATCCTATAGTGTCATGGCTCCTCCCACTCTTGGGGCCAATACTAATGATAACCTTATTTTTTTCTTTTCGCTCCTTGCCTCCTAAAATTCATATAGGCTCGCATTCGGGAAATGTCTCCTACCACCTTTAACCAACTCCTTCTCCACCCATATTCTCGCGTCCCTACAGAAGACCCTCATAACCAGGCCTGAGCCACCCCCTTGGTCTTTGCCCCCTTTCAGCAGGAAGTAGCCAAAGAAAGAACCTTCGCCCCTTTTCCTATCAACAAAAGGCTGGTATGAAAGGTCCATGCAGCAGGCCACAATGCAAAAGCCTACCCGGAAGCCCACCTGGGGGGCAGGAATGTGAATACCTGCCTGAAGGACTCAGACAATGAGCCTCCCCCCTCCCCCTAGGAGTCTCTTCTCAGACAAAGAACCTCTACCTGCCCTACAAACTTTTCCCGCCCTACGAGCCCAACTACCCATCTGACCTCTCCTCACCCTATAAAACCCTGCTTCCCCCTAACAACGTGCGTGACTCCACTGACCCCCGCCTTGGGTCTGTGAGGTCCGCCCGGGGCGCAATAAACTTTCCCTCCCTTTGAGAAATGTAGCCTGGCTCTCCTCTCCTTTACCGCGCCGAACCTTTCAGTGACCAGCTTCATAAAGGGGAAAGTCTTCTTGCGTCAACTCCTTCATACAGAAGTGCCCTGCCTCCTGCCTCCTGCCTCCTGCCTCTGTTTTTCTTTCTTCCTAAAGCTTGCCTTTCTAGAGTTCTCCGTTGCTATTTGAATTTGATTTCTTGATTGAAATGAGCTGGACAGACCTTCTTCTGTGCTTTTTGTTCTTTTTCATACTTAGACTATTGCCTCCAGGGTGAATGCTGTGTCTTCTATGCCTTGCACCATCCCCAGAACACCACTGAGGCTGAACAGATAAATAACCAGAGTTCTGAAGTCTACAATGTACAGAACAGGCTCATTGATCAAAATTTTGCACCAGAGCACAGAGTCAATTATCACGTATTAACTTGCTCTTATTGGCATTTCACTACATTTAGAGAAGATTCACTTCCTCTTCATACTCCCCCCACCACAACTTTGCCACCCCTGAAATAACGCAATTGAGGACACTTTACCCAAGACTCAGCTTCCCCTGAGACTCTAAAAATTACTGGACGATGCACAGCTTCTATCTCTTTATAAAAGACAGAGCCCCTGAATATTCTGTCTCACACCTGACTCTTGGTAAGGGATCGCCCCCTCAAATATAATCTTAGATTGGGAGAAGCATTTTCACACACACACTGCCTTACGGAATTTTCACAAGATTGTAAAGCAGATCAGACGTCATTCCCATTTTAAAGGTGAGAAAACTGACACCCAGAAATGTGAATTGATGTCTTGTCAACACCATAGCCAGGAAGGGGGAAGGGAAGGAAAAGAAAATTCTAGAAGAGTTGAAAGCAGAAGCTAAGGCCAGGCCGTCTCCTAGTTTATCATGGAACCAGCAATGAACAGACTCCTCAGCCCCATCTGGTAACAGCAGCAGGGACAGAAACCAGTAGTTCATCCTAACAGTACCCAGAAGTGACCGTGGCAATGTTGTGACATTACTGCCTGACCTTTTTATCGATACACCACAGAAATTTCCAGGGCACCTTCATAGAAAGTGTTTCATTGGTTCTTCAAAATGGCCTTCCTGGTGTTACTGCCGGAACATTCTCTCAGGCAGGGCACACCCAGGTACCGCATGGAGGTGACCAGCTCGGTCCCGGGTCCCTCCCTGCCCTCCTGCCCGCCCTGCGGGCCCAGCTTGGGGAGGCGAGCAGGTGGGGGAAGCAGGCCAGATGCACAGGTGAAGTAAGCCCAGTGACAGCACCTCTGAAAAATATCAAGGGGAGGACCCCGCTGCAGAGGGCTGGGCTCTTCTCAGGGGGCTGAAAACAGGCTGGTTCCCAAGAGGGTGTTCCGGCTGGGGTGCGGGAACTTCAAACTCTGCTTCCTGGACCCTGACCAGTCATGTCTTTCTGGCTCTAGCACGTTGCCTCCTGCTTTCTCTCCCTTTACCCACAGAAGGATGTCTCTCCTCTGGTTGCAGGTGAAGCTCCTGCCTTCTCCATTGTCTATCTGGATTAGGGCCTCTGGGCCCAGGGAGCTATGCCTGGGGGCTCTGCCATGGGCAGATCGTAATGAGATGCCCTGCCTGCCTCTCTGCACGCCATCCTTGGAAAACACAATCTCCCACAGTGGACAGAGGGGCTACTCAGTGGACGCTCACTTCGCAGTGGACAGCTGTGTGGCACAGTGGTTAGAGCACTTAGCTGGAAATGCGCATGTGTGTACATGCACACTCGCACGCACACCCCTGGGCACGTCTTTGTGGGATAGTGCATGCAGTGGATGCTGCTCCCGAATTTCATCAGCGTGCTTTGTGGTCCCATTCCAGATGCTCTCACTTTTGGGGAGGTGTAGTGTTCACCCCGCAGGCCGTGGGGCAGGTCACCTGCTCTCCGGGTCCTTGCGATTCAGAAATGAAGTGAGAACCCGGGTGGCAGAGGATCCCAGAAATCCTCATCATTTCTGCAATTAATGCCTACTCCTTGAGCAGTGATGAAGGATGAAACACATACAGAGAAATGTTCTGGAAATTATGGACACTGCATCCAAATGGGGCAGGATTACCTCATGCTGAAATGGTAGTCCACACTGCAAGCCCTGGACTCTGGGGATGTGGATTTGCAACTGAAAGAAGTACAAACTGCCCTTCCTTGAGCCGGGGCTCCCCAGACTTCTTGGGGAAGGGATGGGGACAGGCCATTAGTGCCAGACCTTGAGCTAATATATTTTAGAAATAGGAAGGGGGAACGGGAAGGGAACGCAAACCCTGGAAAAGGGTGGGGGGAGTAGAGAAAGAAGCAGAGCTGTCAGTGTACTTGATGTTAAATAAAACCTACCAAGACTCAGCTGAGAATTTTAGCAGAATCCAAATGTGCTATAAAAAAAAAAAAAAAAAAAAGGCACGGCTCCCATCTCTAAGGTTCACAGCTAAGCTGGCTTAGAATCACACATGCCAAGGTTAAAAATAAAAAGCAGCCATCCCTGAATGACACGGGCTCTGGGAAGGAGGCCTGGGGTAGGCCGGCTGGCAGTGGAGCGAGCAAAGGGGTGCGCAGGGTCTGGGGTCAGGGTCTGCATGTTTAGTGGAGGTTACAATATCTGAGAGCCAGATGCTCCAAATTTTGCCATTTTGCACTTAAAAGGTACTTCACGTTGGCCAAGGAATTCATAATGATCTTCAGATTTTCCATCGAGGAAACCTGTGGTGCATTAGAGTGGGGGCCAGGGGGCCCCGCCAAGGCTCTGCTATTGGAGGCACTTGCCTTTCTCAAGCTGGGGTCTGGCTGCCGCCGTGCTCCTGCACCCAGATGGGATGTCTGTGGTCACAGCTTGGAAAGCATCAGCTCTGCCACTCTGTGCCGCCTATTCCATTAAGCTGGCGTGATGGTGCTGGGCCACCCACCAGCCAGCTAACCCCAGCTGGCCGCCACTAGAAATGGACTGAATATCTGTCTCCAGGGGGCCAGGCATGCCCGCCCCTAGCCCCCACCACCAGGGCCCAGGCCATGGTGACAGGTCAGCCCTGTTGCCCCCCTTCTTATAAATCCAGAGACCCCTGTGGGATCCTCTAATAAAGTTGTCCTTTGTCCAATATGCTTATGACTTTCTCCTTCCTAAAGAGTTAACTTCTATTAAAACATTTTTTTTAATTAGCCTCAACTATGGCGTCAGTTACCATGTTCCCCTCCCCAGTTCCATTACTATGCAGACATTTCTAGAAAGTCTTCTAGGGGTCTGGACAATGGTGAGAATTCTGTGAACTATGTGTTGTGGAGACCCCATACATGACACCACCCCACATGTGAGCCAGAGCTACATGTCAGCGCCACACAGGGCTGGGAGGTGATGGCCATTGACAGAGGAAGCTGCCACCTTCCAGAAGCTTCAGGCCATCCAGAGACAGCTCCAGCCTGGGAGATGCCCACCCCCACCTGCGCACTGGGTGGTAGAGTCTACATGTGTGGCAGCTCCTGGCCCTGGGATCCTGACCACTCTTCACTGGAGGTGAGGTGCCTACCAGGACCCCAGATTCCACATGCTGGCTGCTGGCTTTGCCACGTCGCCCCTTGCAGTGTCCCCAAGCCGTGTCTTTTGGACACTTTGAAAGCACTTTAGAAAGGCCTTGGAGATTGCACAGAGCAGAGACTGTTGAAGCTCAGAGAGTTTGAAGAATGTGTTAGCACTACCGTGCCCAGCCTAGACTCAAACACAGGGTGTATTTCCCCTAGTCTAAGACCACTAACTCCAGGCCAGAGCCAGGGGGTCTCAGGCCTGATACAGCAGCGATTAGCTGGAGCCTGGACTGGGACTCAGAAGGGACCTTTCTCACCCAGACACCTCAGGGCCAGCTTTCTTAACTAGACCTGGGCTCTGGGGCCTCCAAGCACAGAGACCTGCCTCAAGGGGACCCCATTCCGACTTTCCTCTCTCAGGGTCTTTCAAAAGCCAGGAAGACCTGCGGGGGGAGGGGGGGAGGGGTTCGGGGGAGGGCTGCTGAGGGCTTGGGGAGGGAGGCTACTAGGGCAGTGTTCAGGTAGCATGTGCCCCCATCTCCCCTGGCCCTGGGTAATCAGCTCTACCCCAAAAGCGAGGCACGCAGCCAGCCCTGAGGGGGTGGGGGGTGGCTCGCCAGAAATTTGGCTACAGATCTCCCTTCCACGCCAGCGTCTCCAGAGACAACTGCCCTTTGCGCTTGAGGAGCCCGCGTGCCCGTCTACATAATCACTGGGAAGTTCGGGGTAGATTCTTCGGCCAGAGTCCCCCCACGTGCCGGCCTGAACCCACACAAGGGCAAGAGAAAACGCGAGAAAGGCTCTAAGGACGGAGCCGGCAGGAGACCAGGCGCGGGGAGAGAGACTCCCCCTCTTACCTGTACCAGTCCAGCCCGCGGCCGTAGTTCCTGTCGAAGAAGTGGGGCTCGGTGCCCAAGGCCCGCACGTCCGGGTGCACACGGATAAACTCCAGCACGGCCCGGGTGCCCCCCTTCTTCACGCCCACAATGAGGGCTTGGGGCAGCCGCTTGGTGCCCAGCTTGGGCGAGCCGGAGTGGTTGGCCGCCGGGAGGCGAGGGGCGGGCGCGGCGCCCGCGGGCGCGCTGGGCGCGCTGGGCTCGCTGGGCGTCGGCCCCGGGGGATCACAGGGGCGGGACTTCTGGAGAAGTTTCTGGCCGCCCGCGTCGGAGCCTCGGAGGCAGCCGGGCGCGCCGAGGAGGCGGCTCTGGCCGAGGTCGTCGCAACAGCACAGGAGGCTGTAACACAGGTAAGTGCAGGAGAGCGAGAGCGTGAAGGCGAAGAGCAGCCTGCGCGCCCTCCGCGGCTGAGGTGGCCCCGCGCGGCCCAGGACCCTATAGGCCATGGCTCCATGGGCCCGCACCGGGGGTCATGGTTTCCGAGGGGGCGCCAGCGGCGGAGCTGCTGTGGCCCTGGGCCGCCTAGAGAGCTCGCGCGGCGCAGCCGGGGCCACTTGGGTAGCGCAGAGGGGGCGCCGTCCTCTCCAGGCGCTGCGGGCCGGGGCGCGCACCATGCCCGGGGATCCCGGGCGCGGCGGCTCCTGGGGGAACAGGCGGCTGAGCGTCCAGCATCTCCTGCTCCTAGGCGGTGGGGCTCCGGGCAGCCGGGCGCCTCCGGGCGCTGCTGGGCTCTTCCGTGCGCCGGGCTCGGAGCGCACCCCGCGCCCGCAGCCCCATTCCCGATGGTCGGAGCGCGGCGCACCGAACGCGCGGCGGCAGCGCGGCGGTGCCGGCTGGCGGGCGGGTCGGACGGTGGCGCTGGCGCGGGCCGGGTTTCGGCTCCTGGAGAAATGCCGAGCGGAGCGCGCTGCCGGCTCTATTTAAGGAGTCGCCTGACGTCAGCCGCGCGGGTCCCCCGAGCCCGCGCCCCACCCGGGGACCTGGCCCGCCCCCTGCACCCCCACTCTAACTCCCCCCTGGACACACAGCCCCAGGCCCTCCCCACGCAGGCCGCTCCCTAAAGCGCCCTGACCAGCTTGAGGCGATGGAGAGAGGATGCTGAGGCATTCACTCCGCCAGGGAGCGAGGCGCCCCCACCACGCTGGGCTCTCGACACCCAGGGGTGGGGACCCGGGTCCAGATTGCGCCAGCATCCAGACCCACAGACCGGGGAGCAGGCACGCTACGCTGATACACGGCCCCGCCACACTCACACACGCGCGCGCTTGCACTGGTACACGCGTACCCTGACCGGACACACCCCTACACCCCTCATGGGGTGGGGGAGGGAGAAATCTCCAGCAGGGGCTTGGGAACACCCACAGAGACCCTGCCCTCGCTCTCCCACCCCCGTCGCACTAAACACACACACACAACCTTAAATCGGACACCGTGCGTGCTGGGAGCGCACACACCAGCGGCACCGGGACGCACACTCGAGCCGGGATGGGTGGAGGAGCTGAGCGTGAAATTCCGTGACTATTCATGGAGCTCTTTAGCCCCCCGCGCGCTGACTCACACCCAGGCGATTTGCTCTGTCTCACACCCATGAAGCACACACCCCCACCCCACTGACACTCCGCCGCCCACGGCGCCTGGAGGGAGAGCGCGCCTCAGAGGCGCCGGCACCCTCCCGCGCCCGCGGGTCCCTCTCTTAGCGGCCGCCCTCTAGTGGCGGACTGGCCCCCGGGGCGCTGTCCAGGGTCCCACGGCGTCTTTGCGGGCCAGGATGCTGTGGCGTGCGAGGTGGACTTATCCAGGAGCAATTCCACTTCGAGTGCGCCCTGCACCATAGTCACGGGACAATTCTCAGGAGCCACGCTCAGAGCAGGCTCGAGTACCGCTCTGAGTGGCCGCACGGGTGGACCAGAATGGTGCATTGCAACAGGTCTAAATGACCTCAGCCAAGAACACAGCCAAGTTGCCACTATGCAACCATGCCATGTCACCTTTCCCGGGTGTTCATCAATTAACACCCTGGAGAAAGTCTGAGTGACTGCTCTCACGCTGTCCCTCCCTCCCAAAACAAAGCAAAACAAACAAAAACACTCACAAGTGAGCATCCTTCTTCAGGATCCTTCCTCAAGGAATTAACCTGGTCTGATTCCATGGGCTTTAGCCTAAGCCAGGGAATATTTTGTTCCCAAATCAGGTTCATCCCTAAAACCTTAGGTCGAGCCCTCTACTGCAATAATAATTGCTGTTTTTGTTTTAAGCGGTAGGAATGTGCTAACTCCTTTAATATTCACCACAACCAATGAGATTGTTACCAAATCCCCAGTCACTTCGAATCCTTAACAGTGGCTAACATTTATTGAGTGTTTGTTTTGTGCCAGTAATGTGCTAATCATTTGACATGCACTATCCTGTGTATCTTTGGAGACAGGTGCTATTATAATTCCTAATTTATGGACAGTGAGATGAAGGCTTAATGAACACATACTTAGTAATTGACAGCACTGGGATTAAAACAAGCAACCTAACGCCAGGATTCGAGCTCTTAATTACAGTGCTTTGCAGTTGCCTAACCTTGTTTGGCCATGCCTCACGTAATTCCATCCTGACTGTGACCTAATTTGTCTGTCCCATTTCTAAAATCTGACACCTGGAACTCAATGAGGAATTCCAAGTGTAAAGTGAAAATTCAACAGGACTCTCACCTCCCTTCGGTAAACTCTGTTTCTAGCAACGCCACCTGTGACTCCGTTCTCTTTTCCTTATAGCTACAGCACACTGCTGACATCTCAAGCTTGCAGCAAAGTAGCCTCTCTGAGTGTTTCTTACAAGGGCTGCTGATTAAGACACATCTACCCCACACTGTGCTTGTACAGTGGGCTTTGTGGGACCCAACATGTAGATCCTTGTACATTTGACCTGATTAGATTTTATCTTGTCCCATCAGCTTACTGCTGCAAGTTTTTAAAATGAACCATTGTTCTTGAATCTTCAACCATAGTGTAGTTTTCATTTATTCACAAAGAAGGAAGTAGAAAGGTTGAGCCCCAGTAGCCCTGGATTCCAGGTGTGATCTTATGAAAGAAAATGGGTTGATCTCTCTGAAACTCAGTTTTCTCTGCTCTAAAATGGGGAGCTATGATGACCTTCAAAACCCCTCTTGGTTTTCTGGTATGCAATTTGATGATCCATTATTCAAGGCATGAGCCTCTATTGGCATTTTGTCATCTCTCTGTTTGATTACAATTTCATTAACTCCTCACTCAAATTGTTAATAAAAATGTCAAAACAAATGTGTTGAAAGGAGTTCTAATATGTATTTTGAACAGTTTTTCACATTATGAGCCTGCTGTTTCTGTACTTCATTGTTAAAATTACAAGGTTAAATGTGGATTAATCCACTCTGACAGGCACTTTTTCTAAGGGAAAAAAAGCATGGATAGAGTTAGTTCTTTTAAGTCTCTGCTTGGCGCAATTTTAAAATTATTTTTATCTCTGAATTCATAATTTCATTGCTGAAGTTCCTGAGTATTCAGATATATGAGGGCCAGGAAGATTTGCTTCAAGTTTCTAACCTGAGTAATAACTGTGATGGGTAGAATATTTCAGGGAGTGAGGCAGTAGGCACTTCCCACCCTCATTTCTTTAGAATAGGTCCCCCCCATTTCTTTAGAGTAGGACCATGATTCTACTTTAAGGGGATCAGGTAATATTATGTTGGATTATGTGGTTTGTCAAATAACACCCACTTGGATGAGATAAATGTTTATTCTTCTATCATGAAAGCAGATGAAGGTGGTTCTTGGCTGGTAAGGCACCATAACATTAGAGACTCGGCATTTATTTATTTACCATTTATTTCCTACATTTCAAAGTCACCACGTGGCCCAAGATGACTTCCTCATCTCCAGCCTTCCTGCCTGTCCACATTCTGACCCTCAGTGAGGAGGAAAGAACATGCTTAGACATGTCATATCCCTTTAAGATAATTTCCTGGACACCGTCTGCATTGCTTTCACTTACATTAAGTTGGTCAGGGCAATGAATATAGGAATGTGAGTTTCTAGTTCAAGATCTCCCTTGCAATGTAGTCTCAATGCTGGTTGGCCTTATGCCTGGCAAATATTGGAATGTTTTTATTACTAGAAAGTTGAAGAAAAGTTATGGGGGACAACTAGTAATCTCCACCAACCTTGGAGAAAGAGTTTTCCCTTCTTTTCTTGCATGGTTTATGTGCCAGTGGGCATATGACTGGACCAGATGATCATAATTTTCTAATCATCCTTCAAAATGGAAATCAGCTCAAATCTTTCCAGAGACCATTAACCACAGAACTCTTGTTGAAACTGTTGGAAGAAAGAGACTTTTTCTTCTGAGATGGTAACCTAGTACAAATCATGCCTAACACTTCCAATGGTCAGTTCTGCCATCAAGAGGGGGACTCAGGAGAACGAAGCAAACACAAAAACACAAAACACATAAGAAAGACAGAGAATCCAATCCCTGCTGTTTCCCTTCCAGCCATGTCAGAAGCATAGTCACTGGGCTTTTTTGCACTAACTGATTACAGATGATCCCCAACTTCGGTGGTTTGACTTACAGCTTGTCCTTGGAATTTGGGATTTGATATTTTCCTGAGCTAGTTATATTGAGGAGCAGTAATCTCTGGATGCTGGGGAGAAGCTTCCAGCCATGCAATCAATCCCAAGGTCTTAACAGGATACTGTGTGACCAGTCTATTTTGGAACAATGTTGTGTATCTTTCCCTTCCATCATGTTGGAAAAACGCCCACCTGTGTCTTCTGCTGCATGTGTACTGTAGGCTAGGTTAAGCTGTGCTGCTCAGTAGGTTAGCTGTACTAAATGAATTTTCAACTTATGATGGCTTTATCAGGATGGAACCCCACTGGAAGTTGAGGAAGGTCTGGAGTTATTTTTCTGATACTCACAATTGAAAGAGTCCCAATGAACACCTCCCCCCCTAAAAAACTAATTGCCACCTAAATTACAGGGGACACAGACCATTGTAATTATGTGCGGGTGGACATACTATCCCTACACAACAGGGATAGTAAATAATCTCTATATTATCTGCTTATTGAGAGGATTCATTTAGGTAATGCATCTAAGTGCTTAGCCCAGTGCCTGGTGCTGAATAAATGCTCAATAAATTATGTCTGTGATGATGATGATGATGATGATGATGGTGATGGTGATAGCTAATAACAGAAGTAAACTAACATAGAGAATGACAAAAGCTTTACAAAGATTTTTTGTGGAGGTGGAGAGCTTATTTTGAAGATTATACACACCCTAGAATAGGAGCCCTTCAAAATCTGACACAGTCATGGGCTCCAGCTACTTTCTCCACCTTCTCTGCTCCTCTCTGTCTTATTTTTTTTCTTCCCACTCTTAACTGCTTTTTTTTTCTTTATTTATGAATCAGTAAGGGTTACTGAATTGCAAGCAACAGAAACCGACTTTGGCTAATGTAAGTAGAAAGAGGAATTTGGAATAGCTCACACAGAAAAAGAACTGAGAGATAGCTTCCAGAATTAATGAGATGACAGAAGAACTGGGCTTGTAAACAGAAGAGCAACCACAGAATCCACTTCTTTCTCTTCCTTTTCTTTCTGACTCTTTATTTTCTCTTTTGCACCCGCATTATCTTCAGTCTTTCTTCCCACTATCATAGGCAGCATTTCATACCTTGAATTTGAAAATATAAAACAAGGAATTTTCTTTCCCTGAAGTCTTTGAACCTAATTGAGACTTATTCTTCAATTTTATTTCCATGTAAGTTTTCATTTTCTTCCCTAGAGTCAAGTTTTGTACAATATGAGGAAATGTCCCAATGAGGGTGATTCTCATAAAGCAAAGGAGCTTGAAATGGAGTCACGTGGTCTGCGAGTTGTGTCAAGTGCAAAGATCACATCCGAACGTAGAGAATGTGAATGAATAGTCTACGCTTAGGAAAGAGGTTGGGTGTGAGGATGAGAGAAGATTTTATACATCTTCATTCTCTGGACATCTTGGAGCAACAGCTCAAGAAATCTCCAGATACGGCCTATCAAGGGCATCAAATCTAGAAGACCAGTAACCACAAATCTGGAAGAGCAGGAAACCATGATTGGTTTTAATGCTTTGTAAAGCTTTTGTCATTCTCTGTGCTAGTTCACTTCTGTTATTAACAATCATCATCATCACAGGCATAATTTATTGAGCATTTATTCAGCATCAGACACTGGGCTAAGCACTTAAATGCATTACCTAAATTAATCCTCTCAATAAGCAGATAAGATAGAGATTATTTACTATCCTTATTGTGTAGATAAGGGAATTCACCTAGGTTGAATTTTCCATATTCTCACAGATGCTGCAGGCAGAAAGAGGAAACTAGTGCATAAGAGAAAGAATGGGTGAAACTGACCATCAGCTTTACCCCGATCTTCCCTGGGGGTACAATTCAGCACCCCCACCTCCCCGCCTGCATGATTTAACCTAAATATCTTATCCTATATTGCTGTCGTGTCTTCCTGATGAGACTGTAAACTCCTTGGGGGCAGGGACTAAACAGTGTCAGCTCAGCCTGGTATTTGGAATTTGGTCTATATACTCCTGATGTAATTCCTTGGTTTTTTCTCCTTCTTAGTTGACTACTAAGTATTACCCGACCAGGTCTTCCAAGGAAGAACTAATATTTCATTTCAAAATGTATCCAAACTAGATTATTTGCAATGTCAAGAAAGACACTAAGCTTCTTCACTTGTACAATAATATGGTACAGCTGATCCGGCAACAATCCCTCTCATCTCCTCCCCCCTAACCAAGTGGAAGCTGAAAAGAATGTTGCTACTGCTGTGGTCACCCCCAAAGCATCAATATCCTGGGACACAGGTCTTAGTGCCACACGATTGAATGAATACTTAACTCTGGTGAAACATTTAGAGATATTTGTTCTTAGTTTTTTATTTCCCTTCAATGTTTTTATCATACAGTAACTATATCCCCAGTGTACAAACAAATGAAAATACTAAAAAAAGAAAATAGGGCCTCCCTGGTGGCTCAGGGTTAAGGACAGCGCTATGAAGCTATCGCCAGTCACTGCAGCATGAGTTTGATTCCCCAGCCAGCTGGGGAGCTGACCCACATGGTGCAGCAGACCTCTCCTGCCTTGCCTGTTGCTCCCCTCAGCAGCGTATTTCAGTAGATCCACCTGTTCTGCTCCCCACTCTGTCTCTGGTGAATCCTCTCACCCCCTTAACCTCTGGCCTACACCCCAGCTCTTGTATGCATAAATAAATAAATCTTTAAAAATAAATAAATAAAAAGAAAATAATACCCCCAAATCATAACACTCAGAAATAACTCTTATCAACATTTTATTTACATCCTTGCAACTATAAATACATTGTTTGCTTGTTTATGGGTCCTTCCACATCTACTGTTTTTATGTGTGGGGTTTCTTTTTTTAACTTAACATTATTATGAATGATGTTTACTAACATCCTGGGACTTGATTCAACACAGAAGTAAGCAAGGTGAACTGGGTATTTGCCTGAAGATAATGAAGACACTCGCTTGAAAAGATATATGCACCGCTAGGCTATTGCAACACTATTTACAATAGCCAAGATGTGAAAACAGCCCAAGTCCCAACAACAGAGCAATGGAGGAAGAAGATGTAGTATAGACACACATGTAACACGACTCAACCATAAAAAGAAGATGAAACCTTGTCATTTGTGACAGCATGGTTGGGCCTTGAGGGGATTGTGCTAGATGAAAGAAGTCAGAAGGAGACAAATACTATAAGATATCACTCATTTGCATAATATAAAGAAAATAAAAACAAACCTTTAGATTCTAACAACAGAATGTGGATACTCGAGGGACTAGGGGATGGATACAAGGGGCCTATTGGTTAGTAGTGGACAGTAAATGGACATTTGGTGCTGGGCATGGCAAGAAAATATAATCTTGAAACATATGCAGTGTTGTAAACTAATGTTACCTAGGTTAAAATAAAAAGTAAGCAAGGGGAGAGTGAAAAGACTGAGTTCTAATAATGTTTGAATCCCTGGATCCAGCTTTGCCTGCAGCTGTCTCTTCAAGAGATAGTCAAGCCTAGTGGTTGTAATACAGCAACGGGGAGCAACTGCTGCCTGGGTTCAACTCCTGGTTCAACACTAGGATTAAACAGGATAATAAATGAATTGCACTTGGAACAGATTCTGGCTAACAAACCCTCACTAAATGTTAGCCAGTATTATTCTGCAGATTTTTCAGTTACATTCATCAATAGATTATCTTTTTGACTTAAGTAATTTTGACTGATACAGATGTACTTTTCCACCAGGTAGCATCTTTCAACCTACTTGACAATTTTATTGACAATAAAATAAAATCAATGTCTGTTCTCAGTAGTAACCTAAGGCCCCGCCTGCTTTGGATCCAACTTATCTCCTTGATATTTTAAATGCTTCTAGGGATGTAACTGAATATCCTCTCTGGACATAGCTCATGCAGGTGTTCGATAAGTGCTTTTCGAATAAATAGATAGGTAATACCGTCAACACTCCTTTGCCTGGAAGACAATAATTTTAGCCATGAGGACATACTACAATTTTTCTTAAAGGACTGACTTCTCCAGCCATTGATCACTGCTTTATGTCCCCTCTTCCCTCTTTATTCAGTCTAAATTCCACAGATAAGCATCTGTCCACCCGATGCCCAAGGCCTGCACCCGCACAGATGAGCACAGTAAATGCACAAGCTTAATGACTAAATTCACTTAAAATGTATTCTTTCTCATTTCAAGAGGGCCCTTAACACTTCCTAGAAATTATACTACATTTCCTCAGTCTGCTTATTCTCTGTTCTCCTATACAACTAGTTAGTTCCTTCTCTCCTCTTCTCAAACTTCTACTACTTCCTCCTCCCTCTCTCCATCAGCAGATAATCTTACTTCCTCCTTCAATAGCAAAATGGAAGCAATCAGGAGAGCATTTTTATCACCACCTCTACCCACCTGCCTGCAGCTATGTCCATATACTTTCTTTTCTCTCCTGTTAATGTGATTTGATGGTCTGTGTGTCCTCTACTTGCGTTGGACATCCAGTCCAGGCTTTTCTGCTCAAGGCCACAACTCCAGCCGTCCTTTCCTTTTTCCCCAGTGCCAGCAGTTTCTCCCCTCTCCACTGGGTCTTTCCATTACCATATGAATACGTTGCTATTTCTTCCATCTTAAAAAGAAAAGAAAAATGAACCTTGTCTTAATCCCATCTCCCCCTCCTATCAGAGCTCCAATTATATTCCTCTCTTTACAACTCAATGCCTCAAAAGACCACTGAATCCTAAGTCTCCTCTCCCACTCACCCTTTGTGGGTAAAAGTCCACCCAAGCAGGATTGGCCCAGAGCAAGGCCCCAAAGCCTGCCACAAGTCTAAAGCATCTTCCAGTGGGGACCCACAGAAAAGGATCAGAAAGAGCCAGACGAGTCTGGAAGGAAAAGAGAAAAATCAAAATCAAGACAAAAACCACCATTGTCACCTCCCCACGGGTCTCTCGCCCACGTCTGTGTCACCCAGTCCACGACAAAAAGGCAAGCGCAGTTTCTTCGCATGTCTCTTGGCCCCATGTGCCTCCTCCAGGTCTCCTTCTGGATCTCCATTCTGCTTCCTCCTTCCTCAGTCTCCTCTGCAGCTGCTTCTCTCTCAGCTCAGCTCCACCCTCCTTTTGGGTGGGGCAGGAAACCTGGAACCTCCCCCTTTCCTGGGGACCACCCTATTACATTTCCAATTTTTATTGCCATCTCTCACTTGCTGTTGGTCCTCTGCCTTTCTTTGTCCTTATAGATGAATACTTTCATTTCATGTCTTTAGACGCAGTGGTGTGGTGAAAAACGCAACCTGTGTGATGGAGGGGTTCTGGAAGAAACTTGAAATTCTCCAACAGAAGCACTCAGCAGTGGCTCGTGCTAATCTCTGTGTACCAAGGAGGCTGCTCCACCCGATCAGCGTTGTCAGCTCCGACCTCCAATGTGGCCCTGCCGGCAGCAAGCAACGGGCAGGTAAACAGTTTAAGAAGGTCAGCTGGTGGATAAGTGGGAAACCTAATTAATTTATTCTATACAGGTAGTACATGAATCAGACCTCTTTTTAAAAAAAAACACAGGGTAGTGTTGCCCGCGGCAAGGCATCCATTGCCCATCCACCCAGCAATTTTTCTCCTCTCCCCAATTTTTCTTTAATCCCCAAAAGTAACTAACACCATCACAGTTTAGGTGGCATATGTTTTGTATTTCTTTTATATTTTGATGGATTGGAAACACCAGCGTACTCTGTGGTAGTTTGGGAGAAGTGTATATTCAAGGTTAGGATCTTCTGAAACTTGCTTTTTTCACTGGACTTGTTGCTGCCTCCAAGTTTCCCCTGTCATTGGAAAGTAGCACATTCCTATGACGGGATTGGGTTGTTATATTTTTGGTTCGTATATTTGGTAGGGTATTTTGGGAGCCTAGAAACACTATTACCATGTGTTTATATTGCAAAATTTTTGAGTATTCCCAGACCCCAAAAAATAACCTACCAAATCACAGCAATGAAGGACATTCTACTTTCAGAGAATGGGGGAAGCCTGTAGAGATATGACCCCATCTTGCCAAGAATTTCTTCACATATGTCAAGTTGTTTCCAATTTAGATTTTTACATGTTATGTTTGATTTCACCATTAACCTGTTAATAGGCATTTAGCTTTGTGCTCACTGAGATAAAACTTGGCTGCCTATGACTGAGAAACCCCAGACAACAGCAGTCTGAATAGGGTCTGACTTGGCTGGTCTCACTTGAAGGACGTCCAGAGTCCCTGTGGCAGCTCTATAAAATTATCAAGTACCCACATTCTGACTCTCAGTAACTTTGGCTGTGCCCCACCTCCTTGTGGTTGAAGATGGGCGCTTCAATTCCCACAATCACATCCTCAATCCAGGCGACTGCCTGGAAGAAGAGCACAGGGTGACAGGGTGCCCAACCCCTTAAGATTTCCCAGAAGTCCCACAGTAATGTCTGCTCACCTCTCAAGGGCTGGAATTTAATTATGGGCCACTCCCAGCTGCCAGGAAAACTGGGACCTGAGCTCTTTGTAATAAGCAGTTATGTGAATGGGTTCTGTTGTTTGGAAAAGAGGCTGGATGTTTGCTGGGCAGCTAGCGATCTCCGCCTTAGGCTGTTTACAACCTATTATTCTTGCAATCATGCTTCCGAGAGGACCTCTTTTAACACAGACAACACAGTGAAATATCCCCAGCTGTCTAGAGCACACCCTGGGGCTGGAGGGAGGTCCCCATGCTCTGTGCAGGGGGAAACTCAGGACCATGATGCTGCCTACCTTCAAGGGACAGTATGGGGCTAAGGGGAAGGTTTAAAGTGACCTGGGCAGTGCAGGGTCTCCAGCACTTGCAACCAGCCAAATGAGAAGTTTTTCAGTATTTTAGCAGCCGGCAGAGTCCTGCTCATAGCTGCCCTTTCTATGTGTCTCTGGGTGGGTTCACAAGGTGTAGACCCTGGCCAGCCGCCCTTGAACAGAGCTATGCTAATTCTTACTCCCCCAGCCACTTTCTCCTGCCTCCTTTGTGCTGATGTGGTTTGAGTTAGTGTGGGGTCCTGGGGTTCACTCTGTGCCACCTATAGAGAAGTTATATTTTTAAAATAATCTTACCAATCATATGGAAGGAAAATGCTATTGAATTGTTTCTAATTTGCAAATTTCTGCAAATTCTTTTTATATGTTGCTTGGCTATCTAGGGTTCCTTGTCTGTAAAGTGACTGTTCATAGACTTTGCCAATTTTCCTGGAATTCATTTTTGTACGTAATCTGAGGTGGCACTCTAATGATTTCCAATTGGATAAGCAGTTGCCCCAAATTGAGTCCTAAATAGTACTCTCATTTCTCACAGTTTATAAAGTACTGTGCCTCTCATCTCTGGGCTTGCTCTTTGACCCTGTAGATCTATTTGTCAATATTTGCAAACAATATTACCTTAACATGCATTAAGTCTGTAATAATTTTACAAGGCTTTTCCAAAATAAATATTCATGTAGGAATCATAAGGAATAGAGAAAATGCACTTGAAAGTAAGCATTAAGAATGATGTACTTTTTGCACTATCTTAAGACAAATGATAAATTTGCCATAATTGAACAGTGTGGTAGTAGTTCAAGGCAGAATAGACAACATCTTGAGCAATGGAGCAAAAGAGAAAAATTCACAAACAACCCTCATGCTCAGTATGTGATGAAGTTGGCATTTGGCTTTGGAATTAAGCCTGTTTGTTTACCAAAACAAATTCCAGGCAAAATCAAAGTATTTAATGTTAGAAATCACTCTATAAAATAATTGCAAGAACACTTTGAGATAAACAATAACTTTTTAAAATTGAAAGCAGTGGCGATACCTTAAAGGATAAGACTGGCAAATCTGTCTTATGTGTGAACTATATAAACAGTTCACATTATATATCTAAAAAATGTCTGAAAAGTTTTCAATATAATGCTAAATGCAAATGACACACCCACAAAATATTAGAAGTGTATATAACACAAAAAGTTTAATACCCTTAATAGGGCCTCCCTGGTGGTGCAAGGAGTTAAGCACAGCACTATGAAGCTATCTGCAGCCTCTTCAGCATGAGTTCGATTCCCCAGTCAGGGAGCTACCCACATGGCGCAGAAGACCTCTCCTATCTCCCCCGCTGCTCCCCTCAGCAGTGCATTTCAGTTAATCTGCCTGTTCTGTTCCTCACTCTGTCTCTGGTGAATCCTCTCACCCCCCTGTACCTCTGGCCTGTGCCCCAGTTCTTGTATGCATAAATAAATAAATCTTTTTAAAAAATACCCTTAATACATAATGAGTCTTAAAAAGGCAGTAAAAATAATGACCACCACATAGGAAAATGGTCTGAATAACCATTTCAGAAAAGAAATGCAAATAACTAATAATATACAAATGAAAAACTGAACACTGAAGAAGAGCAAAATAAAATAATGTTAAGTAGAAATGATCACCAATAAAGTTAGACAATAATTTTTGCATTATAATTTTGGGGGTACATATTTATTCTCCCAAATGTGCACCAAACCACCCATGCCAAAGCTGTAGCCCCTTCCCTGCTCTACCCTCTACCCCCGTTCCCTCCAGTACCAGTAAATTTTTAAATGACAAACTCCAAGCCATCGAGCTCATGGAAAAAGGGCATATTCAGACATACTTGAGTATGCCAATTAGCACAAATGTTCTGGAAGACCATTTGCCAGTGTCTATTACCTAATGTAGAACATATTCATACCTTTTTACTCAAGGTAGAAATTTATCCCAAGACAATAGTATGTGGATATGTACAAAAGTTTGTACATAAGGTGATAGGTTCATTGATAGCATTATTTGTATAAAATTGGAAGCAATCGTAAAAGTGCATCAAATTGGTTTTTAATGAACTTGCCATTTCGGTGCCAATTCCTTACCTCCACCCCAATTCAGAGTGTCTAAGAAAGAGGCAGAGGGTCACGGGTGAGAGAGGGAACAAGATTGGCATCTCACGTGTGTCTGAACTTGGCCCCTTATTGATCTATCTCAGCGGTTCTCAACCCTGGCAACACATGAGAATCATCTGGGGTGAATTTGAAAAATGCTGATATCTGAGGTCCCCGGATTGGTCCTGGGTGAAATCTAGGACTGGTATTATTTTTTTTTAAAGCTCCCTAGGTGATTATAGTGCACCGTCAGGGTCAAGAACCATTGCTAACCAGCACTCCCTTTAAGTTGATTAATTACATAGGCTATTGACCAATGCTGGGACTAACAGCTTCCAGAAGCCCCGGGGAAGCCAAGCCATTGCTTGAGCCTGATCGCAGGTGGGCAGCGGCCAACCTCACGCCCCAGGAGAATGGCCTCCCTGACCTGCGCCAGCCCGCCAGCCAAGTATCTGCTGGATTTAATACCGAATAGGTCACAGGTGACCTTGACAAGCACACTTACCACAAGGGATTCTTGACTGTTCTGTGACAAATGGCCACAACAAAGCTACACACCAGTTTGTGTTTCCATTTTTAGCTTCTTTATTACCTCCATCTGTTGATGGAGATGCGGTAGCAAACACACGGGTGTGAGCTGCGGCGTTCTCTGGTATTCTATGAATAAGGACAGCCAGACTCCCCCAGTCTCCCACTGGCAGGGGAGCTGATGCTTGCTAAGTGGGTCCCTCCTTCTGGCCGTGCATCCCAGCTCTTCTTCCCCTCAATCTCTGCTCCCTGCTCCTCCACCTCAATAACACGTTGGCAGTTCACACTCCATTTCACACAAACAACTTTCTAGCACTTCCCTGCTCGTACAGTGATGGCTGGAGGCCTAGCTGCAGACCTTGGCAACGCTCCTTTATTTTCATCAGCAATGGCCTCTTCCCCAACCCCTCCCACCACCTCCACCCACCCCAAGGCCTGTGTAATGAAACTGTGAGCTGGAGGGACCGTCACTCATTTCAGATCATTTATTAACATACTAATGAAGATGGTGTGCTCATGTCTAGAATCCCCTATTCTCAGAATAGATGAAAGAATACATGGAAGGGGGAAAGCTGTTTTTCCACTGTGTCCTTTCCTAAGAGATTCCTAAGAGAAGGAAGTCTGAGAAATGGGAATATTCCAGGGTTTTGTTTCCCACTTTTCCCTCATGGGTGTTGCTTCTTTAGGATGTCCGCTCGCTCAGGTAGCAGTAATATGATTATTTCTGTGAACTTTCTCTCTATCATTTCACCTTTTAGACTTAAATAATGTGTTTTTAAAGAGAGCCTGATCATTACTCAAAGTAAAAACCAGCATCTTTCTCAAGATTGAAGGTTGCCTTAAACACACATATCATAAAGTTGTTTCAAAGGTGTTATTACATCCTTTAGGTGTTGTTTCCCACTAGAGACTGAGTTTAAGAATTGATCTCTGCTTGTTCCAAAGGATAAGCAGGGAGATGTCAAAGACATCTCCTGTACCAGACTGAAGAGCCTCCTTGATGGAATCAGAGGGCTTGACTGATGTTCGTGAGAGAGTTACTTTCTTTGTGAGTTGATGGTTGTGTGACACCTGGAATTATCTTGTTGCCATCACTGGGAAGCACCCACACTGGGAGAAACACTCTCTCCCCTGACTTTATATTCTAGTGAGAACCTTGGTCGGCCTCCAAGCCTCTGGCATAAGCCCAAAGGTAAACCCAGGCAGGATTTTGGATCCTTTAAACCAAGCCAGTCATCTCTGGCCCAGTGAAGTGCTTTGAGAGATTCAGATTCAGTAGGTGCGAGCTGCAACTCGAGAACTGTAATTCTAAGAACACCAGGTGATTTTGACAGCAAGACAGATCTGGGGGACTGTGGCCTAGGGGCCATGCGTGAGCCTCAGGTACACCTCACATTGCTCCTGGAGAATTACACTATCTCAGCCCTCTCTCCCCGACTCAGGCCCTAAACTAAATCTCTCCAAAACACTCCCACCAAAGTGGGAGTCTTCTCGCCCCTTACCACTACCCTGTCAAGCTGAAAGAATCTTTCCTTTGTTAACAGTCCCTAAAATAACCCCATCCCAGGCTTACACCTGGCAAGGGAGAGGGGAAACTAGACAGAGGCTCCTGCCTTCTCTCCACTACCAGGCTGACACCCACTCATCATCATTCTCCATTTCCACTGGGACCCATCACACAGCTTTCATCTCTAGGAATCCTTGGTCCTAAAGAAGACCAGTTGGAGAAAGCGTCAGGCCAACAGCTTTAAAATATCCTTGAATTCAGGAGCCTCCTGGTGGTGCAGGGGTTAAAGTCTCAGCGCGATCAGGCTATCGCCAGCCACTGAGGCATGAGGTCAATCCCCAGCCAGGGAGCTAATCCCTGGCCAGGGAGCTACCCACATGATGCAGCAGACCTTTCCTGTCTCCCCACTGCTCCTTTCAGCAGTGTACTTCAGTCAATCTGCCTGTTCTGTTCCCTACTCTGTCTCTGGTGAATCCTCTCACCTCCCACAAACACCCCTCTGGCCTGCACCCACCCAGTTCTTCTATGCATAAATATATTAATAAATAAATCTTTTTAAAAATCCTTGTTCTTCTGCTCCAGGGGATACTCTGTACAGTGAACTCATCCTAAGGGGGTGTCCTCATTCTAGATCAAACATTCATAGCGGGGCACCATTCAGGTTTTATGTAGCCAAGCCCTATAGCCTCTACACATTTTGATGTTTAGATTCCAAATCACTCCTACCAGTCTAGTAGAAGATGTCCAGGGTAAACATAAAACTTGTAGACTCTTGAGCTGGGCAAACTTGAGTTCAAAGCCTGTCTTCGCTACTAGCTGCCCAAGTGAACTTGACCGGGGTTATCTCAGTTTTCTTGAATTCTCTTTAGGGGTGGCAAGGTATTGGCACATCCCTCCCCCAGCTTGAGATAATCTATGATGTCTCTAGATCCTGGGAGGCAAAATTGCCCCTGTGAGCCACTGTTCTCCATCTACTCTCATTGCCGCCAGTGATGGGGAACTCAGCCCAAAGCCCCCCATTCTATCATCTGATAGGTCCAACTATGAGGAAGTGGCTTATTTTTCCAACTAGAACACTTCCCATGACTTCCATCCACAAGTCATAGTTCCATTCCCTAATGCCACACAAGCCAGCCTTCCAGATGTGGCACAGTTTCCTCTTCTACCTGCTGGACTCCCCAGCCCAGGAGGCACGTTTTCCAGCCCATCTGCCCTCTGCCAATGCCCTCCAGGTTTTTTTCTCTCCTTCATAAACTGTGGTACTGAGTTGAGCACAAAATTCCAGGTGTGGCCTAACTGGCGAGGCCGGACAAGAACTATTTCCTGCCTATTTTGCCCAGAACATTGTGCTTCTATTAATGCATCTTTGAATCACATTAGTTGCTTTTTTGGCAGCCACATCCCACTGTTGACTCAGACTGAGCTTGCGGTCAATTAAAACCCACAAGCCTTGGTCCTGCTGCTCTTAGACCTGCTTTACTGCATCCTGTGCTGCTGCCGGGGGCGGGCGTGACTGTGCACACACATTTTAACCTAATTTTAGTAGATTCCATTTGCTATTGTCAATTTGCCTCCCCTTCTTCAGTCTTGTGCCCTGGCTATGCTGACATTCTGGTCATCCTCCAGAGTGAGAGTGGCTGGAGCTGGTCGTGTCATTCCAAGTGGTCAGCCTGGTGGCCCTCTAGGGTCCTCATTTAAGGAA
Organism: Talpa occidentalis; assembly: GCF_014898055.3. NCBI lineage: Eukaryota > Metazoa > Chordata > Mammalia > Eulipotyphla > Talpidae > Talpa > Talpa occidentalis. The sequence goes on from NW_023601212.1 coordinate 90,349,489, forward strand.
GTCCAGATAAAATGATTGCGGAGCTTCTTCCCCAGATGACATGCACTCAGTCATGTGTCAGGATCCCATCCCTCAGTACCCATTTCTCCTGTTTATCTGTAGGGTATTGGGAGAAAAATGCATCTCATTAAAATTGGAAGACTATTCTTCAGCCAAAGGAGGAAGGTGCAGCATCATGAATGAATGTTGCAGACATGATTGCTAAGCTGAAGTCGTCAGACACAAAAGGACAGATGTTATCAGGTTCCTCTTCCACGGGGTGTCTAGAAATGGTCACAGCCATAGAGATGAAATGTAGAATGGTGATTGTAGGGGATGGGGAATGAGGCCCCCCAGAGATTTGCTGTGAGTAAGTAGAGATAAAGGCTCCATTTGGGAAGATGCAAATGCTGTGGAGCTGGGTGGCTGGGTGGCAGTGATGATGCCACACCCACATAAAGGTACCAGTGCCATTCATCTGGACACTTAGAAATGGTTAGAAAGTAAGTTTGATGTTAGATATGTTTTACTACAAAGAGATTGTTATGCCATATGCAACTTGTATGGTATACATAACCCTGGAGCTAAACCCCCAGAATTGGGAAATTTGGTCAATTTCATGTAAGTTACTTGATGATCATGACATTCTTTTCCAAGTGCTCACCAAGCAAAAAGTAAGGCTTTATTCAAGATTTTGCCACTTAACTCTATTCAGCTTCCTGGAATTTTGCCTTTTTTGGAAAGAGATTAGTGTCATTTTCTAATTTGGATTTTCTTACCATAAAATGTGTGGCTTCCCGCTGTCCCAAAGATGAATTAGACTCAGTCTTTACCCCTCAAGATGTCAACTGGGCACTAACAGTTGTTTGGGAGTTCCACTTTTATGTACTTTAGAATTGTCATATTTTAAAGTATTGAGAAATTCAGAACTCACAGTAAAATAGATTAGGCTGAGCAGACAGACCATGATCTAGACCAGATTCTCCTTCTAGAAAGAAAAGCCATGGCGAGTAGGAAGGGGCTGCTCTCCTAGGTTCATTCAGCAGGTGATGGTTTCCAAGGCGTGTGACTGCTGATTAGCACAACCACTGCTGTGAAGAATGAGGACAAGTGGCAGGAAAAGGCCCCCAAGGGCAGGGCTCAGACACCCGGGCAGACAACACCCAAGAACCCCCCTCCCGGGGGGCAGCCCTCAGCCCCCAGCTGGAGGGCAGGTGGAGTCTCCAGGGGAGATGGAAGGCATAAATAATTTGTGAGAATAAGAACAAAGATTGGCGGTCAGATGGGAGCCCATTCCTATGAACTGGGAAAATGGGCACATAATGGGGGTCAAAGTTGGATCCCCATGATTAGGTGACCAGTCCAGAGTTCAGCCGTGAGCATCAGTCTAGCAGGAAGACAAATGAGTAAAGTCTTTATTTGGTCAATGAAAAGGACAGGGCAAGAACAGCCAGAGGGTAGAGGAAAGAGGCAGGTTTTAGTAGAAAAGATCTATCAATGAATGAAAGCAAATTAATGTAGCTCAAAGCCATTCCAGAATTCCAGGGAATCACATCCAAGCAATAATCAAATGTTGAAATGTATTTTCCACCAGTGACAAGACTAGTCTTGATGCAGGATTGGAATGTGAAGCAAGTGTCTGATTGGCTGTCATGCTGGGCCAGAGCGTGGTGGGCATGTGGGATGTGGGCTGTCGTGTGGGGCTGGAGCGTGGTGTGGGATGTCGACATCGGTGCCCAACAACCGGGGCATCGCCTGGAAGAATAAGACCAGCGGTGGTTACTGGAGGCATCTCTCCAACAACCCGCCCAGGATGTTCTGCATCCTGGGAACACTGTAGGACTCCCAGAAGAACACAAGATCTAATCAGCAGTTCTTGGAATATTTAATAGGAAGCTGGAAAATTCAAATATCTGTCTATGCTGTAATTATTAGCAACGGGGGAGCAATAACACTCCTGCTCCCCACACTGTCCTGTCTCAGGTGGGGGAAACACTTGGCAACAATAAAGCCTCATTCACTGCTCTCAGAAGACATACCCTCTTGTCCTCCCTGGTGAAGAAGTACCCTTGTGTGTGTGTGTGCACACACACACACACACACACACACACACACACACCCCAAGCACGCCTGTGCTCACCAGCTCACGCCCCTTCTAGTGTGGTTGTGGAGAAGAACAGACTCCCTGCCTCCCTAGTTTGAGCCGTGCAGTGGGTGGGAACACTCCCTAGATGGCCTGGGTGCCAAGCTTGGGGGGAGATGAAAAAGACCCATGAAATGAGAGGGGGTGGCATAACAGTGACATTGGGGCCCCACTTTCTTCCATGAAGCAGAATTGTACCTTCCTTTTCATATTTCCGTTGAAGGATGCCTTATCTGAAATCTGGAGACCATTTTCTTTGTTGGAAACAAACTAAGATCTGAGTTCTGCTTTTAATCCGTCATCTGTTGGCACAATCCTGTCGTTTATCTTCTTGCTTCAACTGTGCCCCCAAATCAATTTTTCTCATCCTTAACATTTTTGCAAACCTTAGCTTTTTTTTTTTTTCCTGCCACAGCCTCCCTGCAACCATTCTTGTCCACGCTCACTGCTCTTTTATATTCACCTTTGGTCCGGTGCCCACCTTTCTATCTTTCATGTACTCATCATTTTAAGATAGGAACTCGCCAGGGAACTCCCATGAGAATAAACAAGTTCCTCCTTCAACCCCCCACCCCACACCCGTCATGGAATTATAACAGGAAATTATCAAACTTCCTTTTTAAAAAAATTTATTGATTTTCTTACCTTTATTTTCTTACATTATTTAATTTATTATTTTATTTTCTTACATTTCTTAAATGTTGCTCATTTTTGGACACTATTTGATTCCCCCCCTCCAGGTGCCGTTCCCATAATTCTCCCACCACCACATCACCCTAAGAACCATCACCACAGTCCTTTGGGCTCTTCCCACTCCTTTTTTGAGCCCTCTGCCTCCCCCTCTCCTGCTATAGGTCTCAGAGCTATGGTCAGCTTGCAAGTATCAAACTTCCATTTTATTCATTCCCATACATTCTGCATTTTTGCACGTTCAGCCACGGTCTATGGCCAATGAAAATGCCTAACCCTTGCTGTCTGAACATTAGGGCATTGACCACAGCAATCATCTGGCCTTATAGCAGACCCATGAGCCAGGCAGGGCACACGTTAATGCCCCTACCTCACAACTAAGAAAGATAAATGTTGGGGAGGTTATAATGAAACTAAATTCCAGATTATTTTCCTCTTAGTCACCAGCAACAATTCTGTTTGTACCACAGGCTGGGCACTGTTTTTTCTAGACTGTGGGGACACAACAGTGAGTATAATAGACAATAATCTCATGGGACTTGCATCCTAGTGGACAGAGACCAAGCACAAACAGGTAAACAAATCAATAGCATATGGCAGGTGGTGATGAGGAGAAGGCATGTTACTTTATCAAGGCAAGTCCCATGGATGAAGTGACAGTTGAACCTCATGAAGGAAATGAGGGAACCAAGTAGCAGGTGGAGAAACAGGGGTGTTTCAGACAAAAGGAAGAGCTAGTGCAAAGGCCCTGGGATAGGATGTGCTTGGAGTCTTTGGGCAACAGCAAGAATGCCAGCGTGGTTGGAACAAAGTAAGTGAGTGAGCGTAGCAAGGGATAATGTCAGAGGGTCCAGATCATGCAAGACTGTCTGGGTTTTTGTAAGTTTTGGTTTTGATTCTAAGTCATATGGAAACTTCAAATTTTTGCATTTCAATAATCGAAACATCAGCGGTTCCAATGAAATGGATGAAAGGATTGTGGATCAAGAGTTCAATGTGGCCATGCCATTTCTTGGAGTAAAGACAACTGAAGGAGAAGCAAGTGAGGCTGGTGACAGAGGAGGCTGAGGATAGAGGGACATCTAGGGAACAGTCTAAAAGTTCCAGAGACGATGGAAAGATTTGGGAGAGCGGTGTGTAGCTGCAGAGAAGCATGACGCTGAGAACATCTTTCATGATTCCTGACTTGCATATCCACTGACTTCCTTGGCCACATCATTTGGAAGTCTTAGCTTGTCCAAATGAACAGGTTCAAAGTCAGTCCATGGGGGGTCTTGCGCCCTAGATGTGCACCTCCCTTCAATAACTGGCAAGGCCATCGTCCCAGTGCTCAGGCCAGAAACCTAGAGACCTTGTTACTCCTTCCTCTCTCCTTCACTCCTCCCACAATGCAATCTATCAACAAGTCCTCTGGTGCCTGCCTCTTCCTCTCCAGAGACCTCAAATCCAACTTCTTCTTTCCCCCCATTACCATCCAGGGCCTTCAACTCTTCGTGCCTGGTAGATGCAAAACCCTCCTCATTTGTACACCACCCTACTCAACTTTCTGACCTAGTCTTCACACAGCAAGCTAGAGTATTATATCTTTAAGCATCTATAGGATCACATCACTCCTTTTCTTAAAACCCTTGCAGAACATCTGGACCCTGACTGCAGATTTCACAGTTCCCCAGGCCAAGGTCTTTTTGGGACATCTTTGCAATACCCTTCCCTCTTCCAGGCTCTCTGACACCTTTCTCTGGCCTTGCCATCTGACGACCAACTCGGATGCCTATTGAGTCACAATCTACCTTTCTCAGCTTCATCTTGGCACCACCTGGGTCTACCACAGCATTCATTGCTGAAGCCGAAAGGTCTGAGCCATGAGGAATCCTGTTCTAAATATATATTTTTTGTTTTGTTTTTCTTTTCGTGTTTGTGTTCGAAGATAATTCTTTTCCTGTTTGGATACTCACTGCATCATTTTATCTTCAGAACATAAAAGGCAATTTTAGATGGTGTCTGTCGGTGGGTCTCTTTTCCTTATTTTTCTTCCTGAAAAAATAATGAAATTTTTCATTTAAGAACAAGAAAATTTTTGCTTGTTATGACATTCATAATTCAATATTCACTGCATGTCATCTCCCCACCCCGTTTTACATTTTACGTCCACCGGTTATGGATTTTCCACGCTGAGGAAGAGCAAGTAAATCTCGGGAATTGAAAGCCCCTCTCCTCGGTGATCACGGGCCCCCAGCATGACTTCCCTTCTGGGATGGCTGCACTAGAAGCATCCAGCATCCATTCAGAGGGGGATGCAGCCCCATCCTCAAGGAACAGAGGAGTGGAGGGACACGGGCTGGAAATAAGAAACAAGATTAGAGGAAATATTCCACCCTTGATGGCCTCTTCGGCTTCTGAGTAAGAAAGATCAAAGTTTGTCTTTATTTCCACATCAAAAAATAAAAATAAAAAAACACCAGGGGCCAAAAAATGTCACTGCTAATTCAATTTTCTTTTTCTAACATGTATGTATGTCACTCAGCACCTTTTGATTTTGTAGCCATCTGCCTGCTGCTATATTGTCTAATCCTGTTACAACTGAACTTTGTGGCCAGTTGCTTCGGACACACAGAGGAACCATCGAGACCTTGTGGGCTGCCCTCTCCCCGCAGGGATGACGGTGATGGAGTTTGGATTTACTGGTCTCCTCCAAACCTGGGCGAGAGAAACAGTCTTTGCAAAGTCTTTTCCCAAACGCCTTTCCGCCTTTTCTCTTTCTCGCTTTGTTTTCTGAATCAAGCAAGAAACTCGGGCACGGGAGAAGTGACATTTCAAGGGTTTCTCAATCACAGAAGTTATTTCCACAGGGCAAAATCAGAGTTAATTCCACAACGCCCAGAATTTAGGCAGAGTCACGGTTGAAATGGTACAGAGCCCTTTAAGGTCGGTGAAAAATCATTAAACATAAAGCTTCCAGAATTCGTAATCCGAATCTATAAGCAGATTTCCATACACTGATGGAGAGAAAACACAATTATCATTCATCACGAGTGTGGTATTGTCAGAGCATCTGAGCTACGGCCAGTCGTGCCACACACCCCAATTGAGACCCAGAGTGAGGGGGGATATGAGGCAGACACTGAACAACTCAGGGCCCCATCACCCCCTTGGATTCCTCTCTAGGCGTACAGGCCTCTGCAGAGTTGGGTAGTTCCGCGTGCATCTATGGCTTTGAACCAGGAAATTACCTCTATTGATTTCATGAGATAAATTTCCATCCTGTCTCCCTGCCCCCAAGCTAAATGCCAGCAAAGGCCCACATCTGAGCTGCTCCCTGCACTGGCCATTCAGCTGTGGTTTGGGGAACTTTGCTGGATAAGGGATGCGACGAAGGTATTTTTATTGCGATCACTTTAATTTTTAAATTTTTATTTATGAACTGTTTCATACATACAGTAACAGATATCTACGTTCTCAACACCCAACTCGTTCACAGGTGTTCACATTTTCCTATATTTGCTTCACACTCATTCACATACAGAATGTCACAGATAAAGCAAAAGACACCCCCCACCCTGAGCATCGCACACTCCATGTAAATACATCCAGAAGCTGGGCCTGGATCCTTCCGTGAATGTTGACTCACGTGGATGCACCTTTAAAATGGAGAGAAATGATGTTATGCTATCTGCAGCTTCAACATTATGATTTTGAGATTTCTCAAAATTGAAAATTTTAGATCTAGCTTTATTTTATTAAGCAGATAGATACAGGATTTTTCTTTCATTACATTTTAGACGTTCAATTTTCACTATTACAATGAACAAACAGTTATCTTTGTCTCCTTGTGTACAAATGTGAGCTTCTTTAGGGCTCCAGAAAGACTGCTTCTACACTGCCAGCAACACAGACACAATTTTTACAAAAAAAAATACCTATTCTTAAGGCATGCCATGCTCTTTGATAGCTTTTCCTGTTTTCCTTCTTCTTTTACCACTAAGGCAATTTAGTACCCTTTTGATTTCACAGCCAATAGAGGGCGGTGTCCAGCCCAGGGTAGATACCTAGAGACCACTGACTCCAAAAGTGCTGTTTTTCTAGATGCTGTTTTTCTAGATTTTCACTGCTAGTTATTTTTTGAGACTTGGAAAATTTTAATAAATATCCCATAAGTGCCTAACCAGAACATAGTCTAATTTTTAGGTTTTATATCCTCATCATATTCATTAGACAAAGCTTATGAGTTGTGATGTTTGAATCTTCAATATTTGTACTTTTTTTTTTTTCATTTCCTTGGTCCACCAGTTTCAAGAAATGGTTACTAAAATCTCCCTCCATGGTTGTAGGCCAATTTTTGTAATTCTCTCATATTTGCCTTATGTGTTTGGAAGCTGTATTGTTAGTTGCACCAACATTCTGCTGGTGAATTTTCCCTCAAATAATTATTTTTATCCCTAATTATGCTTTTCTGTATTAAATATTTTATCTGGTGCTACTATTGACACATCAGCCTTCTTTTGACTAATATTTACCTGAGCTATGTTCTCCTTTCTACCATTAGTAAAAATTACTATTTAGGTTTATCTCTAATCAATAGCAATTATATTTTTAAATCCAATCAAAAAATCTCTATGTGTTAACTGATGACAATGATCCAGGATTTTTTTTCCTTTTATATCTTCAAAAATTTTAATGAACTTACAGTATCATTCAGATTGCTGTCCTGTTACCTGAAATTTATTGAGTTGCTAATTTTTACTGTTTGTGGTATCTGCTGACTCTCCCTTGTGGTTGACAGTTTCTTCCTATGGTTTGTAGTTTGTTAATGACAGTTAAAGCCTAGTGAGTACTGTTTGTACCATGAGAGTCCCATGGAACCCAGGGTTATGATATGTTATTGCAGCATGGTTTTGCATTTATGTCTGCAGGGAACCCTTGGGGGTTCAGCAGCCTGGAACAAGTTTCAAAAGTAAATTTATCACTTTAGAAATCAGACACTTATCAATCATGTAAATTTGATTCTTAATGTTCACTGAGATATAGACTTGGCACTTCAACTTATCATGGGTGGGCTGATTTTGTAATTTTTCCATCCAGGGCCCTGATTTGTAACAAATTCCCCCATTTGTATTCCTGGGCAGATGGGCTTCTTCTAAGCTCCCTATCAGGGTTCTAACTTTGATTTGCTGAGACCTGTGTTCAGTGCCTCCACCATCCTGGTGGGGACATCCTGGAGAGACTAGATAGGGAAGGATTTGTTTTTCAATGGCCAGCGATGCTGACTTCAATACAGAACGTTCTCTCCACTCACCATGACACAGACCACTGTCTCCACCATCCCCAAGGTTAATTCTTTTTCTATTAGCCACAGGTATACATTTCGAACTTCAAATCCAGGTGTGCAGTAAATATTCCTTGTTCCTCCCAACTCAGCTCTACACTTTCTTTTCCTCTGAACTGTAGAAAAAGTTAATTAACTTTGTTCCTTTCTCCGGTGTTTCACATCTGTGTCTTTTGCATCGAGTGACTGCTGCCTTTGGTCCTGGGTCATCTGTCCATCCGTCGTCCTGTCTGCCCAGCTCCCTTTCAAACAGCCCTCTTTGGGTTTCTCTGTAATGCTTGGAGAGTGAGGCTTCTGTGAGGCTTTCCATGGTCCCATCTATCTGGAATTCCACACTATCTTTCTGCTCTGAGTTTTTGTGATTTCTCCCAGCAGTACTGCTGGAAAGTGGGGTTCATTTTGGATGCTCAGGGATAAGCCAGTTGCTCTTTCTTTCTCTCTCTTTCTCTCTCCCTTTCTTTCCCCCTGTCTCCTACTGATGCTGCTCATCCTTTTCCTCCTCCTCTAGCACAGCAGACTCAAGTTTACCAACATAGTGTTCTTAGATCCCTCTTCCCTAAAAGATTAAGATTTTGAGAGAAGAGCCCCCCAAAGAAGCTTTCTTTTCTGATTTCCACTCCACTTCAAATGTCCTATGAGGAAAGAGTCGCAGAGACTGATCCCTGATCAAATAGGGGGAAGGAAGTAGGAGAAAGGCAAGGGAACTTTGTGGGAAAGAAATAAACCTTAATACCTTATAACATCTTCCTAGAGTTGTGATTAAGATTCTTCAGTTTTGGAGTGTGAGCTGCCCAGCTTCAAATCCTGGCCATACCACAGCTAGTAATGTGATTTGGGATGTCTCTTGGCATCTGTTTCTTCATTTTAATTGAGGGGTAATAAGATGACTTGCCCTGTAGGTTTGTTTTGAGCGTACATGGGACGGTGGATGAAAAGCGTTTATGTCACTACCTAGCACACGCTAATTTAATTAACAGCAAGTAGTTATTTTTATGAACACAGTAGTTGTCAGGATTCACTTTCCACTTGGAACTGCATGACCTAGGATGAGTTATTTAAACTCTTGATCCCTCTATTCCTTGGTGTGTCACAGATTGCAAGGAGGGGCATCATTTTTAAGGGCAGTACCACACACAACATGAACAATTTGGGGGTTGGGCACTGCCCTTCACAGTCAACAATCCACAGATAACTTATCTGTATCCATGGGTTTCCTATCAGAGGTTGGTTGAATTGATAATGGGGATCCCCATGTAAGTGGACCCTGGAAGTTCAAAGCTGCATTGGTCAAGAGCCAATCATACGTTTAGCCCATAACATGCTCTCAATTACGCACCCAGTCCCCTGGATGACACCTGGTCCTGATGTTGAGTGTTAGGGTCTCATACTCTCTTTCTTTGTGAGGAAAGAGATGCTGCAGAGATTATGACCCTCCTCCCAGGGCCAGCTGCAGCCAAATCCTGGCTAACGTAGGAGGCGGCAAGGGAGGGTTGGGCAGCCCCTTCCTCAAGACAGTACAGACTCAGGTGCAATTCACACCCCAGAGGTCCCCACAGGATTGAACCAGGCCAGAATGAAGCCACAGAAATGAAATCTTTGTCCAGTTTCTTATTCTGTTTTATCCTGCCTCCTTGCTTCCTTACCAGTTCCTCCAGAGAACAACCTCGTCATTAGTACTAGAAGCCCCTTGTGAGGTTTGCTTTTATGCACCTAAGACAGAGCCCATGTTCATAGCAAGGCTCTTTAACACACATATGTCAAACACCAAAGGCAAAGTTCTTAACTTCTGTATTATACTTTTATCTTTCTCTAAATTAAAAATACTATATAAACACACACACACAAATGCCTAATATGAAATGAGTGTACAAGGCATGCTGGTTGGTTGGTTCATTATTCATTCAAAACATATTTGTGGAGGACTCATTCTGTGACAGACAATGTTGTAGGATTGGAAATCATACATGTAGGTGTGTTTTATAATGTGGATCTCGTAATGACATTAATAACTTCTATCTATTAGTAATTTATTGTATGCTAGATTCTACCTACTTAATGCTAATTCTTTAAATATTCTATCTACTATAACAACACTACAAAACTGACATTATTTTAGCCTTTTGTGATAAGGCAGCTAAGATCCTGAAAGGTCAAATAACTCGTCCAAGGTTATACAGCGAGGAAGTGGTGAAGGCAGGATTCATAACGAGGTTTCTCCACAACCCACACTCTTTTATTAAGACTTCACTGACTATTTTATTGCCCAGAATTTCAGCTACCTATTTAAATGTCTACACACACACCAAGCCCTCCCCTGCCAACTAGATTTGAGTTAATGGCAAGGAAAGATCTTTTTCATTTTGATATCCCCAGACCTAAGAAAATACTTGAAATAACAGTTACCCAGAAATGTCTGCTGAATGAATGAGTGAATGAATTAATGGGAATAATGGTCAGGACTTGCAGGGAGGAAATGAAGGAGGAGGTGATCTCTTTCCAGAAGAAGGCTGCACTCGCTCTTCCCTGCAGGACACCAGTTAGTTTCTGGTTTTCCATCCCAGAAAAGGAGTCAGGCTTATAATACAACGTAGCTTTTAGTAATCCATTTCATTTTAATTCAAAAAATACTTTTCTGTGCGTCTCAAATGGGAGCGCTGATTGTCAGCTCCCAGCTAACAGCCAGGCTTGCCTGAGCAATCAACCTCGGGTGAGGCTGACAAAGCCCATGAGTCGAAACCAGTGTCCTGGATATTGAGAGCCACTAAAGAGGAAAAACAGCAGGGAAAGGGGCCTCCCTGGTGGCCTAGGGGTTAAGTCTCAGCCCTACCACTGCAACGGCACTCCACGGTGGCCTGGGTTCGATCCCCAGCCCGGGAGCTGACACACATGGCACAGCAGACCTCTCCTGTCTCACTCGCTCCCCTCTGCAGTGTATTTCAGTGGATCTGCCTGTTCTGCTCCCCACTCTGTCTCTAATGAGTCCTCTCACCTGTCTGCATCTTACTTTTCTTCTATACAAAATAATTCTTTAAAAAAAAAAAAAAAACAAGGTCAAAAGAGTAACCAGCTAAGGGCAAACCAGGCTGCCCAAACTTCTGGGCATAGTTTGGCATAGTCTGGTATCCCAAAAGAGACTGTGCGTTTCTGCAGAAGTTCAGACATTTAAGACAGGCTTCAGGAATGGTGCTTGGTTGGAATTCAGCAGAAAGCATCCAGTTGAGAGAGAGTCTATAGACTAAGAGGCAAGTAGATGCTTTTTTCTAAAGGCTAGACAAGATAGCATCAGACACAAGCATCTATTAGATGATTTGCAAGCCCCTTATCTCCGAGAATCACCTGTATGACTGTGCAAATCTACAGGGTTTCCATCGCAAGATACTGCTCGTGGCCGTCAGGAACTGGGTCAGGGCTACATGCTTAGCCCAAGCTGAGCCAGTTGGACTCTCTCCTGAAAAACTATACTGATGGACCCAGAGTGGAGAGGTTGGAAGCTACGCTGGCCCACGGCAGAGCCAGAGAGAAGCAGCTGGTAAGTCCTGTCACTGGTCCCTGCAATTTCTTGAGTTGCTTGTTCATCTTTGCCTTGGATTCCAAACTCTACTCTATCCTCCGGATACTTTCCTTTCTCACTTAAAGTAGCAAGATTGGGTTTCTGTTAGCTGCAATCAAAGAGTCTTAACTGAAACACTGCCAGATGAAAGTGGAGGAGAGACAGTGCAGCTGCCTTTTATCTGTATTTATCCTTCCTTTGGTGTATTTTCCTCTGATTCTTAAGAGGGAAATAGAGGAGGCTTCTGACACTTACAGTCTGGTGGGAGAGACAGACATACACAAATCATTTCAATACAATGCGGTAAGTGCTCTAATAGAGGTATGATGAGAGTGCCGTGGGAGCAGGAGGAGGAATTGTCTAACTCTGCCTGGGGGAGGGGGGTAGGGGAGGCTTCACACAGAGCTGAGTCTCTGAGGATGGGTGGGAGTTATGATATACTGATGTATTATCAGGAGCACCAGAAAATTCTTAACAGCTTTTTCTTAAAAAGATAAGCGATAAAAGAGGAAATAGAGTAAGGCATAATTTGCTTCTGTCTTTAAGAGATGTTTCAGTCGAGATGGTCTAGGTTTTCCTATGATAATATATTAACCCTAGGATTTCAGTGGATTAACCCAACAGGTTATGCTTCCTCCTCACCGTACATATCCAGCAAGGTTGGCAGTGGGCGGGCTGTGCTCCACACAGTTACTTAGAGGCTCAGGGTGCTGGAGACTCTGGCATCTTGTTGCTGTACCAGCTAATAGAACTCAAGGGCTCCATGATCATCATAAGAGAGACATTGTGACAATTGCATGCTATGAGCAGAAGTAACTTCTACTCCAGCTTATTGTTCTGCACTAATCCCATGGCCCTGCCCAAAGTAAGGACTGTACCATATCACCCTCCAGGGTGCCCAGAAGACGATGAGGACCAGAAATCACTCCCACAGAAGAAGACCGCCATTTTTATCCCTGGATCTGAGTCTTTTTTTTTTTTTTTGTGGGACCCTCGCTGGCGGCCAGGGAACGAACCAGCCACGCAGAGACTGCGGGCAGCCTCGCAGCCCAGCGCTCAACTGCTGCGCCACCAGGGGAGGCCCTGAATCTGAGTCTTAATCCCTACCATCAAGGAATATGCATTTTATTGTGGGATACATTTAGTGACTACCACAAAACAGGTGTGAGTTGAGTGAATCCATACTCTCACCCCAGCCCCATGTAAAAGAAGTGACCACTCTTAAGGCAGGTGATCCAAATTTGGGAAAATAAATTATAGCAGCAATTATCAGTTCTACACCTTGAACACAATTACTGAAAGACAGAGATAGGATTAAGCGGAAAAGAATGTAGTTGTTGAAACTCCAAATCCTATGGGAATGCGGATTAGCTAACTGTTGCTATATAACAATATCACCACAAACATAGAGGCTTAAGACAGCTCACAATTACTACCTCAGTTTCTCTTGCTCAGGAGTCTGGACCCAGCTTAGCGGAATCTCCTGCTTCGGAGTCTAATGAGGTTGACATCAAATTGTCTGGGGCAGAGTCAGCTCCCCACACTCATAGAGTTGCTGGTAGGATTCAGGTCCTGAGGGCTATCAGAACGAGGAACTCAGTTTCTTGCTGACTATTAGCCAGATGCAACCCCCACTCCCAGCTGTTTGTTGATTAGGAGCTGCTCTGAGATTGTGCACATGGGTCTTTCCAACATGACCACTTGCTTCGCCAAAACCAGCAAGGGAAGTTGGTCTGCTGGCAAGACAAACACTATGATCTATGCAGCATAGTCATAGGGTGATGTCCTGTAACCTCTGTTGTCTATTGGTTAGAAGTAAGTCATGGGTCCTACACACACTCAAGGGGCGAGGCGGGAGGAATTATGCAATGGAGTGAGTACCAGATGGGAATAATTTAGAACCATCTTAGAGCTCACCCACCACAGGCTACAAAAAGAGAAATATTAGATCACTGAAGTTGAGTCATAGGGGAAGCCAAATCAGAACAGTGTGGGTCGGGGTGAAGGAATCCCCCAAACCAAACCCAATGGAGTAGTGATCTCACCTTTCTGCCAAATAGTTCACCCCATGGATCTTTCTAAGCATGAGTGTGATTAATCTGGGGCAGGACACTAAAACTCAAATGTACCCACAAGGACCAGACAGGTAACATAATACATACAGCTGAAAAGGTAATAGGGAAAGGTGGGGACTGTGGCAAATGACCACACACAGTCTATCAGAAAGGACAATCAATGGCAGCTCAGGGGAATGTCACCTATGTAGCAAAGCCAGTCAATTCTGCTAGAGAATGTGTCATGGCATGGGGGGGCAGGTGGTGGGGAGACCAAAGGACAGCACTTTTGGTGGTATTCCCTACCCCATCTCCTTGCCAAAGATGCTTACACTACAATGCCAGGCATGCTGCAAACCAGACGGCCTGAATGGAGAGGGGCCGGAGGCAGCTGGGAAGAAGGAACGAGCAGTGTGGCCACTGTGGCGGAAGGGGGACAGGGATGCAGCGTGCGTGCAGAGGGCCCTCCTGGTTTTTTACCAATGCCGGCCTCAGTTTCCCCCAGCCAATCAAAGGAAACAGAGTTTGAGAAGGAAAGTGGTTTAATTTGTCAACAAACTGAGGGTAGCACACTGAAAGACCTCCATCCTGCCCTTTGGCAGAGGGCAGGGGTATTTATACAAAGGAGTAAAAAAGGGGGGAGATGAGGCAGGGTAGGTATGTCCTTTGATGCAGGCATCTGGAGATTCCTGGGGAGATTTGGGTGGTTTATTTAATACCTGCTGTTAAATTTCCACATTATCTTCTTGGGAATATCCTTTCTTTTCCATAGAGTACAACAGGACAAACTTGTTAAACAAGGAGGGTAAATGCAAGAGGAAGGGATGCTTCTCTGGTGGGGCAGGAAGAGACGCCTGTCTCAATGCATTGGTTTTTCCCTCTGGCAGCTTTGGCAGTGGCAGGACCCAACTCTCTTCGGAAACTATGGCAGCCACCATCTGGGCCCTCTGGTGGCTTCGCTTAAACATATATTTGGCTCACTCTCCTCTCCCACCCTCTGGGCCTGTGCAAACCCTGCCCTGTATTTTCTGCCGGAAGTGCCTGCAACTGGTTCTCCTGGTGACTTTGCTTTGGGGACTGGCCTGTTCAGCTGTGGGCCTGGCCTGTTTGCCCACAAGAGGATGAGTGACTGCAGAGTGTGATTGGGAGTCTGTCTTCAGATCCTTCCCTCCCCTCTGCCTCTCTCTACCCACCCCACCCTGTATGTATCCACAGATGACGAATCTCTGAGCACATCAGAGTTCCATTGCTTTGATGCACGTGAACCCTTAGACCAAGCAACATAGGTTTTTCTTCTTACCAGTCTGGGGTCCCTGGGTACCTGTGGTTTTGCCTGGTATCAGTGTTGGGTCCCTGACTAGGAATGAGCCTCCCAGTGTCCTTTCTGTAAGAATCTCTTATTTTGCAAAGAGGCCCTCAAACCACAATTGTACATGAAATTTCCCAAGATTTAAAAATTACTCATGGACTAAGCAAAACACATGTGTAAGTCACAGCCAGGCCCCAGGACCCCCAGTTTCAAACCCTGAACTGGCATTTCTGTGCCTTTTGCAGGGATACAGAGCAAAGTCACTCGCTGAATTCCAAGCTACGGTCTTCCCCTCTGCTAGCTCCTGGCTGTTACAAACGTGTTCTCTTCTCTTCTGAACTTCTAATTCTGTGAACTCTCCACACTCAAAGCAGTCCAGCTTGCTGATTAGTTTTAAATTTCAGGAGCTTTAAAGGCTCCAAATTTGGAGGTAAGCGGACTCTCATTAAGAAGTCATTTGATAAAAATTAATCCCTCTAGGAATATCTTGGACTCAGAAGAAAGCGCTGACTCTCTCATTAGCTGGTTGTAAGTGCTCAGTCCACCTTGGAGACCCCAATCCTCTCTGGGTTTGACTCTGAGGCTCCAAACAGCTGCCATAAAGTCTGGGGACCACACACCAGTGATTCTGAAATCACAGGAAAAGATGCAACAGAACATCGAACTCAGAGGTTGCAGCCAGCCCGGCCCTGCGAGCCCCACTCCTCAGATTTAATCATTTCCTCTTGAGCCTGAGGATGAAGGGACAGATTTTCCTCTTACTGAGTAGATTCCAGGGCTTACCTCTCCTAATCCTTGCAGATCTGTCACTGACCCAGCAAAGAGCATAACTAAACATGCAGAGTCTGCAGGGAGGGCTCCTGGGTGGGCAGCCCTTGGGAGGAGACACCACTTTGACTCATCTGGGAGACATCTGCACCCCAGGCCCCAGCGGGCCACTGGCCTGTACTGGCTACCTTCTCCCTTGGGGTGGGGCAACCTGTCCCCAGGGGCCTGTGACTCCTTCCAGAACAGGCCTTGAACTTTAATTCTGACGAACCCTGTTATAAAAGCTTTTACGCAACTCAGTGGTTGTTTTTGAAGCCAAGTGTCTTTTTCTTTTCTAAATGTCTCTGTTTTTAGGCTTTGAAGAGATGTTACATGCATATTTTTTTTAAGTCCAAACAGAACAAAAGGGACTCCCAAGAAAGAGTCAGTCCCCACCCCTACCCCTGGGCTCCCCTTCCTGCCCCTGGGCACTGCTATGTGTTTCTTGGGAAGAAAGATGGCTGTCTTTGAATTTTCTAATTTGGTCTCAAAAATAGCCAAAGGCCAAATAGGGCCCACAATAATGTAATTAAAATGAGTGATGAGGTTCTAGGCAAAACTTGGCATGGGGACACAAAAGATCACAGAAGCAAATTCACACCCACGGGAAGAAATCAGTGTGTGTGTAGGTGTGCGTGCGGGTGCAGAGTGTGCATGTGTGTTCTGTGACGCGCGTGTGTGTGCGTGCATGTGCATGCGTGTGAGCCTGCGTGTTTGATCCCCCATCTCTCTGAAAATTCCGGTCAATTCTATAAACATTTATTGCATGCTGTGTGCCAGGGCCTGTTCCCAGTGCCGGGGCTTATACCAAGATAAATCATACAAGGTCCCTGGCTTTGGGGAACTTACAATAAGAATAACTCATATTTGATTGGCCCCTTTCCCTTTACAGGGGAATTTTCAGGCTAGTTGTGTCATAACTCAGGCCGGCTGCAGCCCGGGGCATGCTGGGACTTGAGTAGCTGGGCTGGTGGGAGGAGGAAGCAGGACTGGGGGATGGGGAAGCAGAGCCAGCAGCCAGCAGACCTTGGGTCTCCCAGCGCTTCAGTGGACCAGGGGCTTGGGTGAGTAGCCCAGCCCCTCAGGGATGTTCAGGTAGGTTCCATCATCAAAGAGACCAGACCTTGCCGCTTTGACCTGGTGGTTCTGTCTTCAGATAACCAGGCTTCAAAGCCCAGCTCTGTCACTAATTATAAGTGTGATCCTGGGCAAATTACTTAACCTTCATGAGCCTCGGTGTCTGCAACAGAGAGAAGTGATTGTTTCTCCCCCTAGCACTGGAAGGAGGATTCGGGAGATAAGGCAGGTAAATACATCTATAGTGTTAGATAGTTGTTAATTGGAAACAAGGTCTTAATGATAGTTAGACAAAGAGTTTGTTAGAGAATTGAAATGAGAAACAGTCAGACAGATTTTACTCTTCCAGAACTGTTCCAACAAACACAAGCTCGAATTTAGTTTATATAGGGAGGAACAGTGAGTCACTGACATTAAAAATGTAATCCTTCTTGGCAGGGAGGCTTCTGGTTCTAAACTGTTTTGACCTAAAGGTATGTTGATGCTGTGTATGTGCAGAAGAAGGCAAGGAGGGAATTTAATCTTCCTTTTTAAAGAATGGAAACGCAAAGGCTGGTGTTCCTTGTTAAGTCTTCTTTATTAGCTTCTTGGTCCTTATTGGGAGTGAAAAGACTGGCTTTCCCCACAGGCATCAGAGTTTGCTTAACTGTTTGACAGACTTCATGTTTATGCAGATGGCTTTCTTGTCTCTTGTCTGCCAGAGCTGGGAGGGGTTGTGTTCCCAGGAAATTTTACTATGTTCACATAGTAATTGCTCAATAAAGGGCAGTATTGCTGTGGCTATTATGCTGTTATTATTCAGTAACATGAAACTCTGAATTTTTATTATTTAATACAAGATGGAGTTCTGGCTAGAGTGACATCTGAACTGACCTTTGAACTGAAATCATTGTGGTAATCACTTCCCAATAGGTACATATATCAAGTTGTGTGCCCCTTAAACCTATAATGTTTTAGCAATTATATCTTAATAAAATTGGTGAAAACATATAAAAGAATGTTTTCTAAATTTCACTTTCCATTTGAGGCCCCTCACTGTAATTCTGTCTCTTGCTGCTTCTCCTTTTAAACTCCAGCCCCAACATACCATCAGGGAAGAGACAGAATTTTCAAAAAGTCTAAGCTAAATTTTGAGGGAAATTAGCACATGACATCTAAAGAATCTGACTTGACCCCATCAAGCCAGCACACCGAAGTTTTGGACCCATCTCTTGGAACCCTGATGAAAAAGGCATAAGTGGGTCCCTCACTTCCTGGCTCTGATCTGGTGGAGGACTAAGCTTAAGTAAAACCAGACGTAGAAGGAGGGCCAGGAAAGTTCCTCAGCGAAAACAACACTTGGACGGAGACCTGAAGAATGAATGGAGGTGTCTGGATGAGGGGAAGGAGGAGAGGTCAGGAATGTAGAGAATATTCTAAGCAGAGGAGAGAGTATGTGCAAAGGCCCTGGGGCAGAAAGGAACACGTACATTTGACAGACTGAAAAAACAAATAGTGTGCCTGGAAAGTAGATGAGAGAGAAATTTTAAAGGAGTATAGAGAGGTAGGCAAAAGCCTGATTGTAAACAGTGCCATGGCCATGTGTGGTGAACAGCATGCTTCACCACTCAGACCTCCTTTCAAGGAAGGACTTGTTACCCCAGGTGTCAGTCAACCTTCAGCTATCAGACCCTGCAGGAATTGCCCCAGCAACAGAGAGCTGCCTTCTCCACGCCACTCTTCATGGTACAGTTCACATTTATTGGGGTATGAAGGGACCTCTTGGCTGAACACAGGACAACCTTAATGCACAAGGTCACTGCAGAGCTCCCGTGGGGCTCCTGGCCCAACTTTTTCTGCTCATGCTGTTTCCAAGCCTCCTTCCACATTTTGTTAAAAAATTTTCAATATAGCTTTACAAAATTTTTTCATCCTTTGGAGTTGGAACAGTGGTTCTTAATCCAAGAGGGGCTGAGAATCAACTGGTGGGCTCTTTATCTACCCTGCGAGTGTTACATGTATGCTTCATCTATTTACTTCTATAGCTAGGATTCTATTTCTCTGTTTACTTCTGAAAGATGCACCAGTCTCACTGATTTTCCTAGAACGCAAGTCTTGGTCAGGCTTATCATGAAAAACCTTTACAACTTGTTCTCATGCTCACCCCTGTTTAGGAATAAATCATCTAGAGAAACAAAACGCGAAGAATAGCCAAAAGTTTTAAGAAAAGAAACTCTCCGTAAGATAGATACAAGACATGCTAATTAAAACGCTAAAGGAGCAGTAGGGCGTGAGGACATGCAAATTAATGAAACAGAATAAAATTTCCAGAAATCAATACAAATATATATAAAGCAATACAATATATGGCAAGACTGACATTTTTACTCAAAGGGATAATTTATTAAATGAAGTTAAGACGCATGATAACCATTTAGAAAAAGATCATACCACCCCTACCTCATACCATACACCAAAATTAATTCAAGTGATTTTTAAAGTTTGATGTAAAAATAAAGCCATAGTTGAAACCATTTGGAGGGAATCATTTTAGAATTTTGGATGGGGATGGATTTTCTAAACATTTCACTAAAGCAGAGAACATATAAGAAAAGGTGAAGGGATTTTGTTACCACAAAACTTACTTATATCAAAAAATACCACAAATAAATTGAAAAGCAAATGGTGCACAGCAGAATATATTTGCTATATATAAAAATATCCATAATCCTGAAAAGGGTCCTTCAATTCAAAAAGAAAAGATATGTATCCCAACAGAATAAAGGACGTGCTGAAATGCAGTTCACAATAGAATGATTATAAATTAACCAGTATAGTTCATGTCAGTATGAATCAAAGAAATACAAATTAAGACAATAACAAAATGTCACCACTCTTCAATGTGATTGTTCAAAATAATGGGAATGAAGATAATCCAGTGTTGGCTGTGATGTAGGAACAGGCCCATTACCATTTACCACCAATTGATCCAGCAGATCCACTCTTCCTAAGACCTTACCCAGAGAGAATGATGGATATTGACAGTTATAGTTCAATAATCATATTCCTCATAATGCTTTTCACAAGGGCGAAAAATAAATAAGGAGTCACTGCTGGGAGAATTTGGCTACATATGTAATGCTTTTTTTTTTTCTTTTAAAAAAATGACTAGGAGCAAACAAAACAAAATATTAACAGTTGTTAATTGTTCGTGCTGGGAACGTAGGTGTCTATTATGTTGTTCTTTGTACTTTTCTGTAGCTATAAATTCTTTCCTGATTGTGGTCAAATATGTTGTGATAGGAGAAGAATCGTCAGCATGGGAAAATATTAAAAATATATTTTTCATGAAAATAAACAGACTACAAGAGGATTTGAGAAGAATCCCCATTTTATTTCAAAAACATGGATGCAGAGAGAAAACCAGCCAATTTATTTAAGAATGGTGAGGTTCATAATTTTTTTTTAAATAATAAATTTTATTTTTATATTCCCCATACAATTTCAACCCCCCCATTCTGACCCCAATCCCTCCCCTCCCGCCGCCCCACCCCCTAAAAAGTGTCTCTGGTTCATAGTTTTTTGTTGATTTTGATTTTCACTTTCTTATAGTTATTCATTTTCCTGGTCCCTTATTTAAGTTTTCTAGATTCCTGCTATGAGTGAGACCATCCGGTATTTTTCTTTTTCTTTCTGGCTTATTTCGCTGAGCATGATCCCTTCCAGCGCCATCCATGTTGCTGCAAATTGCATGTTTTTATCTTTTTTGAATGGTGAGGTTCATAATTTTTATTTTCTTTTTTGTGCTTCTCTATTCTTTATCGTCAAAATGCTTTACTCTTGAAGCATACTAAAATTAACATCTAAACATATCTAAAAGGCAGTCTGTATGTCCTAAATTTCATGACTTTGGACATAAATAGGATTTCTTTCAAAAGCTGCATAGGTGACCATGAAGATCCACCAGGTCCAGTGGGCTGTCACATGAACTTCTCGATGTGAAAAATAGGAGCCAAGTGAGCAAGACTCAGATTTCTTTATTTTTCAATTAAAAAATTATGTGTTCCTGCTCCTTTCACCCACCCAGTTGTTCAGGAAATAGTGTCTCACACAATCTGAAGTCACACGCTATTGCACACTGTTCAACAGCAAAGCACCGGAGATGAAGCTCAGCAACGGCCAGGGTCCTCAGCCAAGGGATCTCACTTCCCGATTTGACAGTCATTGCCAAAAAATCAGACACTGGAGGCTAAGTCTTCAACATTGAACTGGAAGGGAGAGACACAATTCAAGGCATAAAACACTCTCAAACTAAGTCATTCCTAAAACCTCATGTAAGCTGGGAAAATAAGAGCTAAGGCAAAAAAACAAAACCAAAACGCCTGGATCTGGAAGAAGGCCATAATAAATAGTGTCAACAGTTAATACGTACTGAGAATTTACCAAGTCCAGGGACTATTTACTCTGTTTGACACACATCATCTTGGCAATAGTTCAGTGAGGTTGGTACTATTAAGTACCCGTTTTATAGAAGAGGAAAATGGAGTCACAGGGAGCTGGGGTGAACCTGTCCAAGTTCAGACAGTTAGTGGAGGCACCAAGATAGAACCCAGGCTCCAGGCCGTTGCACATTATACTGTCTTTCCAGTAGCTGCCCTGGAGGGAGGATTTCACTTAAACTGCTCCTTTCTCAGAACACCGACACTATGAGAAATGTGACAGAGCATACCGCACTCTCCCTGGATTCAAAATCTAACCCTATGACTTCCTAGCTGGGTGTCCTTGGGTAAGTTTCTTAACCCAACTTGGGCTCAGTTTTCTTATCTGTTAAATAACCAACAGTATCTACCTAAAAGGGTCACTGTAGATGTATAATGAAATGATGCCTGTAAGCTGCTAGCACTGCATGTAGCATATGATAATTGCTTAAGACAATTAGCTAGGAATATTACTATTATTATGCCTTTGGGGATGCTCTCTGCAGCCATCTGCAAAAGTGCCTATTCACACATCTGATTACTCCCTGTCCAAAGGGAAGTTATATCAGCAGAGCCCCTGGAGCCTCTGGGCTCAGTGCTTGGTACCATGTAGGTGCTCAGTAAACATTTGTTAAATGAGTGAGTGAATGGCCCAAATAACCTCCAGTTCTAATGACCAAGCCTGCCTTTACCCTCCTGGAATGCACATTGATTTGTTCTGGATTTCTTGATAATTAATCTCTTGACAAAATTTAAGACCTGTTAATTACCCCTGATTAATTAGGGTGAACTTTTTAATTGCTTCCCTAAGCTGAAATACACTGTCAATAGGCCCCATAATTAGTGACCCAGTAATCAGTTTTAAACCAATTATCCCAAGGTAACAAGTGAAAGTAGGCAAGAAGCGCCCCAGGGGCTTGGGCCAATTTCAGTGGAACTCAGAATAATACAAATTGGCACTCATGTAGGTGAAGAATTCATGTTCAATGTAATTGGAATTACAGATACTCAGATTCTCTTGGGTGGTTTATTTGTCAGGGTTTTCATTGCTATCTTATTTGAAAGCAAGAAAATAAGTGTACTCCCCACCCATCCAACCAAAGACCTGGAGCAGATCCTTGGAACTGAATGAATGACTTTGAATATAATTTGGGCCAACGCATAAGGTTGTGCATGTTGTGTACTGCACAACTCCAGGGCGCTGTTCACTCAAGGTGCCCCGAAGGCTGGGCAGCGCATGACTTGGGTACAATAATCTATAGGTCACATAAGTGACCTATAGGGTACAATAGGGCACAATAAACTATATGGTATAATAATCTATAGAACCTAATCAAAAAAGAATTCCAAAGCTAATGGTGGGCTTGCAAGCTGAGCCTTCTCAAAAGAGGGCATGCGAGTAGCAAGTATCTCCTATGATCTAGCTAGAGTTATGGAGCTGTATCATATGCACATTTATTTCTGCAAATATAACTCCTTGGGCTTGAAATAAATTAAGAAAAAGAAACAACTTAAACAGTACAAGCTATTTCTTTCTGCTAGTTCATTCAATAACCGTGTGCTCCGGGGTAAATCCAAAATGGCACCTTGAATCTGCTATCCCTTGTGCACGTCTGATAAAGAAAAGATCACACTATCTGGACTAAAGATTAATACACTTTAAAGAGCAGGACATCCAAGCCAGCCATTCATTTGATGTCCAGTGGTGAAACCAGAGGTTTCTCCCTTTAGTGAAGGAAAACTGTTGGCTCGTATTTTTCAAAGATAATGTAACTCCCAACGCGGTGCCCTTCAGAACAACTTCAAGAATAATTTTGACAATAGGAGAGTTTTCTCCTTTCTGCCTACTTGAGATCCTAATGTCCTAAAAAGAAGGCAGTATTCCAAGCTAGGGAAGCAGGATCTGATCTGGGGACTCTTTCTCAATGTAAGATTCCTGTTAGACCAGTTGGTTCTCAAGATACGGCCAGGACCAACTGTATTAGGATCACCCAGAGGCCTTTTCCTACAAATGATGAGTCCTGGTCCCCAATCAAGACCTGCTACATCAGAATATCTAGGCATCTGTATTAAAACAAATTCTATGTAGTTCTGATATGTACTCTCATCTGTAAGCTCAGATGAGGGTAAGAAGATTGCCTCGTCTTCAAGCCTGGCACATGCCTGACATAGGTTTAATAGATATTAATTGGGGCGTCCCTGGTGGCCTAGGGATTGAGTTTCCATGCTATCACAGCAATGGCCTAAGTTCGATCCTCCGCCAGGGAGCTGACCCTCATGGCGGAGCAGACCTCTCCTATCTCACCCACTGTTCCCCTTCTGTGTATTTCAGAAAGTCTGCCTTTTCTGCTCCCCACTCTGTCTCTGGTGAATCCTCTTACCTCCTACCACCACCCCCCGCTGTGACCTACACCTCAGTTCTTCTATGCAAAATTAAATTAAATTTTAAAAATAGATATTAATTGACTGAGTGCAAACAAGTCTCTGGCCCTTGGTTTTGATTTAACAATCCAAAGGGCAGGGTTGAGGTGTCAGCTGGGTTGTCCCTGAAGAAAGAAGAAGCACAGGAACAGATCTATCTCTGCCCTGTTCTCAGGGCTTCTCAGGACCAAGATCTGAGGCCTGCCTCGGTACATGCCACAGTTCAGCATGTCCCCTAACACCAGCTTCACAGCCTCTGTGCAGCTTCCAGCAGATGCCATTAGCCATTCATTCTGTACCTAATGCACTAATCCAACCGCTTGTTGATTCGCCAAGTGAGAAATATGCAGAGACGCAAGCCACTTGTTCCCAGCGTTATTTCCAGCTGGTAAGAAGGAGACAGCTGGGGGAGAGGCTTTAGGTTTTATTCTCTGAGCCTAGAAATCCCAGAGTGTTACTGGGATGTGGTTTCCCCGTTAGGGTCCTTCTGATGTTGGGGTTTCTCTAAGAGCAGTTTCTAGAAAGATCAGGATACTTCATCATGCTGGGAGGGCCAAGGGCTGAGGAACACAGGAGTGAGGACCTATGCTAGGAATGCCATGCTGTGCCATCATCTCATCCCTCAGCCAGTCTTTACTGAGCACCTGCTGTATCCGGGCACTGCTTGAGTTGTTAAAGATCATCAAGGCACAAGATCCCTGTCTTTGTGGAGCTGCCAACAAGCTTCGGGTGCTCCCAGTTTTTGGTCCCTTTAGTAGAAGATGGTTCTTCTCCATGGGCCTGGACTGCCCACCCCCAGCCAAGTTCCCCTGCAGCATTCCCTGGGCTGCCACCAGCGATTACAGTCTCCCAGGCGCTCCAGCTCCTGTCAGAACATAGGTAGGGGTGGTGACCTGACAGTGTAGAAAACAACTCTGAAAGTTTGGAGCTGACCCAAGAGAAGCCTTAGAAATCCTCAAGCATCTGTTGCTTCCATTCCCAGTGCCAGATGTCGCCTCTTGTCCCTCTGATCTTCCTTCTCCCCCTTCCACCCCAGCCTCTGCCCCAGAGGTAGAAACAGAAGCATTACACCCCGAGTTCCCAAGCTTCTTCATTCCAGCTGGGTCAGGCCAAGGGGGAGGTACAGGAGCCGGTGGGGAAGAGGTGAGCACACTGCATCTGTCTGAGACTCCCTCGCTGACTGGCTCTGTCCCCTAGCAGAAGCTACCTCTCAAGAGGCCGGCCCTGCACGCTCTCCCTGCCTCTACCCCTGCAGGGTATGGATGGGGAAACCACCTTGCCAACCCCAGGCCACGCGAATCCTGAGTTCCCCATCACCCTACCCACTCTGTGAGATACAGTCCTCAACTAGTACTAATTAGAAGGTGACTTTCCCAGCAGGACCTGGAGTTAGACTGCCTCTCCTCCCTTTTCTCTCATAGACTGTGAAGAAGCTAAAATCAAGGTTGCAAACTTAGTTTATTTTTTTCTGACCCCTCATTACCCCCAGGTAATTTGCTTGACTTCAACTGACCTATGTTCCTGATAAAGTACCACGGCAAGTGCTCTTCCAGTTGGCCCCGGATTCTGTGAGCTGGTAGAGATGAACACGATGTGCAGGGGTGACCAGTGCAGAGGCCCCACATGGCCGGCTTCCTGTGGGAGGGGCTTGTGGCAGCTGCTCCAAAACCAGTCAGGTCAGGGGGCACAGTTGCCATCACACACTGCTCACGTTTTTTTGTTTATTTTGTTTGCATAATCGCTTCATTTGTTCTAAGTAGCTACCTAGCAATGCCCGGTTCAATAGTGTCTACATCCATTTTCCATCTCCTGAGCACATGCGTGCACACACCATGCATCCCACAGAAGCTCTGGAATGCAGACACCTTCTTAGCAAGTCCAAGCAGCTGGCAGGGCCGAGATCAGCCAAGAGCAACAGCTCCTAGACCCCTGTGTTGGCCTCACGGAAGAGCTGGCTCTGCTCACCCTCCTTTGCTTTGCTCCCTGAAGAGGAGAGACAATCATGTGAAGTAAATACGAGTCCTTCCATCATAAGCTAATTAATCTCTAGGAGGATTTGGGGCTCTAATGCTGTGCTGGACGAGGCAGCATCCTCCATCTGCGGCAGCCTCTAGGGCTCTCTTCCCCAGCCATGTTCCCGCTGCCTTGCCGCTCAGGGATTTCCCAAGTCGTTTCTCACTGTCTGTCTCATCTGCTTCACGCTTACTATTCCTTCTTTTTTTTTTTTAAGATTTATTTTGTTTATTTATGCATACAAGAGCTGGAGTGTAGGCCAGAGGTACGGGATGCGGGGCGGGGAGGGGGAGAGGATTCACCAGAGACAGAGTGGGCAGCAGAACAGGCAGAAGGACTGAAATACACTGCTGAGGGGAGCAGCGGGTGAGACAGGAGAGGTCTGCTGCGCCATGTGGGTAGCTCCCTGGCTGGGATCGAACTTGTGCTGCAGTGGCTGCAAATAGCTTCATTGTGCTGTGTCTTAACCCCTTGTGCCACCAGGGAGGGCCTCTTCCTTCTTTTTTTGACTTCTCATTGAGCTTTCTCTTTATGCAGGTACACAGGTGCAGAAAGCCTACAGCCCCTCCCACACAAAGGCTTGGTTGGTTCTATGGAATTAGCTTAATTCAGAAGAACAAGCTTTCTCCGGCTCCCTTGGCGTCCCTCCGGCAGGCAGCGGCAGCTCCATAATCCTAAACCTCCTCCCACACACCAGCTTCCCAGCTGTTACCTCCTAACAGCGGAGAGCTCCTCTCCCAATGTGGAAGGGAGACGAGGGTTTACAAGCAGACTTTGGTTTGTCGAGTGGATCTGCAAAGAACTCTATTTTAGAAAAACTCTACTTTAGAAATTCCCTGTTAAATTCTCCTTTGACGGTAAAGGGAAAAGCATGCAAGCAGTGGACTGGCCGTGAGCCCACAGGCAACGCAGAGCCCAGCTCTCAGCAGCCAGGTTGAGAGTTGCCGCAGGCCATTCATGCTTCCTCCTTGGGTCAGTGTCCCCAGAAATGAGTTATTTGGGCTTGTTTTAACATGAGTGTCTCCTCCCAGCAAAGTAGCTGAGCAGAGACTTTCTAGGTAATGTGAAGTCAGAGTTTCTGCTCTTGCATTGTCTATCCACCTATGATTAGCCAAATTTGTCCGGGGACCCTGCACAGTGGGGCTGACAAAGCATTATCTGGAGACTTCTGAAGGTGCACAGTTCCAGCTTTAAGATCCAGTCCTCCAAGGGATGGCAGTGGGCCCCGTCGATTAATGGACATTTCCCAGCAAGTATAAACGAACATGCACAAAAGGGATATGGCTAAGCAACATCCCTTCATCTAGGGGTAAGTGTTATATTGGTTAAGAATGAAACCTGGGCCTCCCTGGTGGCTCAGGGGGTTAAGCACGGCACTATGAAGCTGTCCGCAGCCACTGCAGCATGAGTTCGATCCCTGGCCACCCAGGGAGCTACCCACGGGGCGGAGCAGACCTCTTCTGTCACCCCCGCTGCTCCTCTCAGCAGTGTATTTCAGTCGATCTGCCTGTTCTGCTCCCCACTCTGTCTCTGGTGAATCCTCTCACCCTCCCCCACTTCTGGCCTGTACCCTAGCTCTTGTATGCATGAATAAATAAATCTTTAAAAAAAAAAAAAAAGAAGAATGAACCCCTAGTGGCTCTTCCCAGTCTATAAAGGTAATAAAGTCCCATCCTCTGCTTCCAGGTCTCAGACACCACCTTAAACTTCTCAACTGTCTCCAAATGGTTTTCACTTACCAAAGGGACTCATAATCTACTCTGCCTTGCTTTTACTACCTTAGGGGAAGAAAAACTCCAGGTGGGTGGGGGAGACCTTTTCCCACCAGAATTCCTCAAAACGTCCCCAATTTTTTATATCATTTAACCAAGCAGAAGTTTAGTTCTAAGTCCACCATCGAAAAAGCTGGCCTTGGTGTTTCCTGAAAACAGTATTTCTTTATTTTATAGGCTGCTTTCCTGAAATTCCAGCTGGCTGTATTCCTAATACACGTTAGACTTGGAACTCCTGGTCCCAGGTCTCACCTCTAGGAGCAAGCGGGACTGAGGGAAGCTTCTCTCCTACTGAGGTACACGCTCTTCCTCCTGGTAGAGAAACATGGAATCATTCACAGTTCATCTTGGTCCTCAGGTCCACGGGAGATGACAACTGTCCACAGAACAGTACGAATGTCTGTCCACTCGCTCAACAAGCTTTCACATGGGGCCTGCTGCGGGCCAGGGCCCTGTGCCCTGGGAACAAGGATGGAAAAATCTGGTCCCTGACTTCAGAAAAGTGATTTCCCAAACCAGGAGCACTTACTGAAAAGATGGCCGCCAGATCCTCAACTCAGCCTTCCTGCCTGAGTTAGATTCTCCAGAGGCGGCGGCCCCCTGCATTTCCCCACAGCCAGGAGAGGTGAGCACTGCACCAGGAAAATCCATTATCTTGGGATCCAAGCAAAGAAACTACTCAGGACAACGGGACTGATCCCTGGAAACATGTAAGTGCAGTTCTGTGCGTGGGGTTGTCAGCGAAGTTCCAATCTAGAGACAGGAGGTGCGGCAGCTATTGCAATGGGGAGATTTGCATGAGGAATTTTTAGCAAGGTATGAAGTTGATAACTACAGAACTGAGAGAGGGAAAAGAGAATCCAGTGGTCACAGACATGGCCGCTGCAGAAGCAGCTAGCCCCGCTGAGTAGGGGCAACCAAGGAAGAGACTAGCGTTACTATTACTCAGCAGCTCGGAGGAAGGGCCCTGTGGGTCTGGGACCCTAATCTCTAGGTAGAGGGTGCCAGCCAGCTGCTGCTGGTGTTCTGAGTCTGATGAGACTCGTCTGTGACTTTTGTGACAACTAGAAACTGGATTCGGGCCAGAGAAGTATCTTAAGAAGATACTTCCAGGAGTAGGAAGCAATAGGAAGGAGGAGCCAATTCCATTTTCCTCTCCCAGTTTCCCAGCCTCCTTCTAGCGCCCCCTATTGACAGAGTATTACATGGAGCAGCTGGCACAGCAGAAATGTGGAGGCCGAGTCCCAGTACCAGCATCACAAAGCTGGGCAGAGACAGTTTGGTTTAGAGTCAAGAGAGAATAATTTAATAACTGATAGTGTATGAAAGAAGAGAGAGGAATTCATTGGGCAGGCATCATGCTACTTTACAGAGGAAATTTTATTTAATCCTCACAATTTCATGAGGAGGAAGTCCAGAGAAGTCAATTCACCTGTGTAAGATCACACAGCAAGTAAGTGGTGGAGCTGGATAGTATGTACTTACTCCATGAGTTGGTTCCAGCCTTCACAATGGACTCAAATTAGGGGATTAATCATCCCTAATTCTTTTTTTTTTTTTTAAATAGAGGCATGTTTATTTATTTATTAATTATATTTGTTTGTTTGTTTTGTTTATACATGCACTGGGTACAGTCAGAAGCGCGGGAGGGTGAGAGAATTCACCAGAGCCAGAGTGGGGAGCAGAGCAGGCAGACGGACTGAAGTACACTGCTGAGGGGAGCAGCGGGTGGCAGGAGAGGTCTGCGCACCATGTGGGATCCTCCTCCGGTGGCCGGGGAGCAGCCGGGGATCGAACCGGCGCCGCAGAGGCCGCGGGCAGCTTCGCAACCCAGCGCTCAACCGCTGCGCCACCGGGGAGGCCCTCATCCCTAATTCTTATCCCTGGAACTGGCTTCCATTCCACTTCAACCTCCAGGGCATGCTGTCAACACTCCAGATACAATTTAATTATGTAAGAGGTAAGTTTTCCTTTTCTGATTTTCTGAGTTTACCAAGACTTCCATATAAGTAGGATGTCATTGACTACTGTCCCAACAGGATGGGGTGGGGGGGGGTTGGTATCAAGCTGGGGAAATCAAGTAACCCCCTCCAGAGTATGAGTGAGGAGACTTTCCCATCATCACTAGCGTCCAGAACCCGACATCTTGGGTAGGGGATTTTGAGGGGGTGCGTGGAACAATGTTCACACTGTGTAATAAGCCAGAAACAGAGGACATTTTTGGAAATGATGGGCAGCATTTCTATTGGGGCATCAGGCAAGTTGCTAGATGTTGATGCAGGAAAGTGAAAGTCCACAGAGGAATTAGAATCCACAGGTTCAGCAAAAGGAAGGGACACCATTAACCCAATGGGGGCTGGGCTACCTCATAGTTGAGTTGCTCAGAATAAAGTTTTCCACCCTACCAGCAACTTTCACATGTTTCTCCCTTCTAGAAACACAAAATATGAAAACCCTTCCCTAACCCCCATCCTCCTCCATGCTTTATATCACTCAAGAGTCTTCGGAGTTGTTTATAACTCTTAATCTCCACCACCTTACCTTTCTCCACTTCCATCTGGCTTCTGCCCACACTTCTCCACAGAAACAATTCTTATTAAGGTGACAGATAACTTACTTGCTTGTAAATTCAATGGGCCTTTCTTAGTTTTTCCTGTCACTTGACTTCTAGCCAACTCTTGGCACTGTTGACCATGGCTTCCATTTTGAAACATTCTCTTCCATTGGCTCCAAGACTTGGATGTAGACACCAATCTATTCTTCCTTCCAGCTCTGTATCAGTGAATGGTCTTTAGTCACAAGCAACAAAAACCAACTGGGGTCAGGGGAAGGATAAAATAAACTGATTGGGAGGTTTCAAGTGAGTTCATGGTATCTGATTGATTTAATAAGGTCTCCAATTTTCTCTTCCTTCCTAGATGCATATCCTTTGTAATGTGACTTTGTAGCACCTTCTACCCTATAACACTTTAAACTTGGGAGGACAAGGAGTCGGTAGGATGCCTGGACAAATAACAGAATTGGTGCATTTTTTCCCTGAAAAAGACATAACTTAGGGTACAGTCAGGAGTAGGGCAAATATTTGAGGTTTGTCAGGATTAATCTATTGTTTACCTTCAAGAAGATGTGGTTAGGGCAATGGGTAGAATTGACAGTAATGTGACTTTATCTCAAAGTTATAAAGGTGTTCCTGATAGAGCTGATTAATGCTTGACAATAAATTAATACAATTAATTAGTATTTATTACATTCAGTTATATAAATATTAATACATTCAATTATATAATGCATTGTATATTAATACATTCAATTATATAAATATTATATCATTGACTTAGCATGTATTATATGTGCTAAGACCTTCATAGTCATTCTATAGAATGCCATTTTAATAATAAAATCAAATCATGGTTCCCTTGGGGCACTCACTCTATGCCAGGCATGGAGCCGTGCCTGGTTCTGGTTGGTGCTATTATTTCCCCTTTTTGCAGATAACCAAGTGAGGCTCAGAGAGGTCAAGGAAGAATACCCAAGGTCACACAGCTCGGAGGAAGTGCGTGAATCCAAAAGGCCAACTCCAGGCCAGAGTTCCTAAGGTCATGCAGGCCAGGGCGCCAAGAAGGGCGGTCAGGTATCAGGAACACATTGTCTGGGTCTCCGCAATTCCTGCCTCCACGGTGAGCCGTCTTGGCTGAACCCCAGGGACCCGGAGAGCGGAAGCACAGACCTGGACGCACACGCGCAGGTAAACCCTGCGCTGCGGTTGCCGAGGACCCCTGGACAGGTCCAGCTGCAGGCGCCTGGATGTGCTCCCTGCACCGCGCTCCAGCCCCGCGGAGACCAGTGCGCATGTGTTTTATTAAAAGGAAGTGTTTACCCGGCCTGCTCCTGGCAGGGCTGCCGCAGCAGTTTATTAGGACTTCATTTGGAGTGTAAATTGTTGCTGGTTTATAAAAAGGCTCTGCAAAGCAGCTCCGCCGGGACGGCCCCAATCCGCAGCGCAGGGCAGGCGAGGCTTTAACTAAATCATTGATTTCCCTCCGGAAGGAGCCGCTCAGATCTGAGCCACTCATTTTGCTGCTTAGCTGCTGTCTTCTCGCACCTGGAGGGCAAAGGTGGCAGGAGTCTGCCTTCTCTCCTGTTTCCAGTTCTGCCCGCACGCGCGCGCACACGTGTACGCGCGCACACACACACACACCCCACTGACTTCTCCAAGGACCTGAGCCATTCTGGTACGTTAGCCCTCGAAGGCCAGGAAGGGCTAAGAAATATCTGCCCCGAAGCACACTGGAGAGCTGGGTGCTTGCTGCCCTGGTGTGGCAGTGACATACCTGGTGCTGGTCACAAGCCCGGTCTCTAAGGCAGACAGATTTGGTTCCCAATGCCAGTTGGATGACCTTGAGTTGGGGCAGTCAGATTTAGTACATAAAACTACAGATCACACAGTTAAATTTGAATTTCAGATAAACCATGGATCATTTTTGTTCTAAGGATGGGATGTGCTTCTCTGCAATTTAAATTTAATTGGGCGCCCTGCGTTCTAGCTCATAACACTCCTTGGTCAGGGACAGACTTTCTCTGAGCCTGAGTTTCCTCGTCTATAAAATCTCACAGTTCTCACAAGGCTTGCCCACGCCATGCCTGTAAAGTGCTGAACACCGTGTGTGGCGGCTGTGAGTGCTACAGCAGGTTGGGGGGCACCAGGGCGCCCCTCCTGCCCTGTAACATTAGTGCTCAGGAAATGCTGTTATGTTACTATTATTTCTACTACATTTTATACCATCCAATCTGCAGTCTATGGTGCTCATTTATATACGTCCTCACCTTTAGATTCACTCCATCCATCCTAATTTTTGTATCCCTAGTGTTCAGAAATGTTCCTGAAACAGAGCAGAGCTAGTCGTCTGTGTTAGATAATTTAACTGATTTTCAGTTGCACAAATTCAAGAGCCAGTGAGTGAAAAATCAGTGGTGCTGGGAGTAATTATCACAAAAGCACGAGTCCCCAACATTTAAAAGGAAAGAGCAAGATTGCCTGATGGATGACACATATTTCTGTGGCTCAGTTAAGCTATTAAGGATGCCTAAGACATGGGTGCCTGCCGTGATGTCCCCCCTTTTCTGTGGGTCTCAGACTTCTCATCTGCAAATGGGTATAATTTAAAGTCTATGCAGGATTGTAGATGTGAAAAACCTGTTACAGCATTTGCACATGGATTGATGGTTGTTAGTATTTATGCCAGTGCTGGCCCTATGTCACCAGGGAGAAACTAACAGGACAGCAGGGAACACAGAACAGAAGAGTCCAGTGGGCAACAGAGAAAAAAGTGTCTCCTTGGCCAGTGTGGGTCAGCAGACCCACACAAGATGAGCCCTCTAGGTACACAGAGGGGAGACCTGAACAATGATCACAGTCTGTAGAGGGGGAGGCCCAGATATCTATCAACACTGACATACTTGTCTAGCGTCTGTCTTCCCCCACTCGAAGGTGGTGGCAGAAGCTAACATTTTTGTTTACTGGAATATTCTAGAACAATACCTGGTATAGAGTAGGTGAATCTATCAGTTGCTTGGGGAAAATAATGAGGAAGGACAGTTGAGAGGGATTGTGTATTTTTTTTAAAGATTTATTTATTTATGCATATAAGAGCTGGGGTACAGGCCAGAGATGCGGGGGGTGGGGGGCGGTGAGGATTCACCAGAGACAGAGCGGGGAACAGAACAGGCAGACTGACTGAAATACACTGCTGAGGGGAGCAGCGGGTGAGCCAGGAGAGGTCTGCTGTGTCATGTGGGTTTCTCCCTGGCAGGCCTGAGATCAAACTTGGCCAGGGATTGGACTCATGCTGCAGAGGCTGCGGTGCTTAACCCCTTGTGCCACCAGGGAGGCCTGGATTGTGTATTTTAATTTTGCTTCCTGTCCTCCTTTCCCTCCTCCCTCCTCCTCCATCCCTGTAAATCGGGCGTGTGGTGAGCATGTATATAGAGAAGAAAGGGAAAGACCGGAAGAAGTAGAGATAGAAAAGACTGAAGAGCGATGCTCTCCAGATGAGACAGGAGAGAATGGAAACCCCTCCCACCTCTTAAGTAAATTCATTCATCCAACAAATACTTTTTGTCTCGTGATATTAGGAATTACCAGTCACTCTTATTCCCTCTCCCACTGGTGAGAAAACACTAGTTAGGCACTAAAAGAATGAAGGTGATTATATGCTGTGATTTGGGAAGTTCTCCAAGATATATTAAGTTGGGGAGCTGTTGGGTAGTATGTGTTACATAAAACTTTCCCACAGAGATGGAAAAGAAACTGCTCTAGTGGTCAAATTCTTGTCTTAATGAGAGAACTGGGGAAGAGGGAGGTTTCTGGAATGGGAGAGAAATAAATTTCATTGTATACCATTTTGCCTTATTGACTATTTTGCCATATACATTAATTAGTGTTTTAATTTTTAAAGCGTTATTAAAATGTTTGGAGATCATCCATATTATTGCAAATGGCAAGATTTTATCTTTTTTATAGCTGAGTAGTATTCCATTGAGTGTGTAGACCACATCTTCTGAATCCACTCTGTCATTGAGCTGTCAAGTTGTTCCCATAGCTTGGCTATGGTTAATAGTGCTGCAGTGAACATAGGTGTGTGTATATCCCTTCAAACTGTTGTTTTTGTATTCTTCTGATTGATACCTAGAAGAGGAATTGCTGGATCAAAATATTCCAAAAACATTAAAGGTGAAATCTCCATATTGTTTTCCACAGAGGCTGTGACAACATGGGTGGGACTGGAGAGGATGACGGAGGAGATGACAAATACACGTGACTTCACGCATGGATGGAATATAACGAAAGAAGGTAAGGGAAAAGACAAAAGCAGACCCAAACAAACCTTGAAATCTGTCTGCGGAGCTGAGGCTATCAATGGGGGAGTGAGGGTTGAAACAAAATGGGGAGGGAGCCCATTGGGCCAAAAGTGGGGAATTACTGGGATCAGGTAGTGGGTGAGCATATAGGTTTGTGGAGATGTGTGCCTGTACCCCTCAATCCTATACCATATTATAAATCAATGTTATTTCAATAGACATAAAAATAAATAAACTATATACCTCAATGACAAGAAGTATTTGGGAACCAATCAAAATTTTGTTAACTTTCTTCTAATCATAAAATGAAAATTCTGGATTAGGGGGGATGAAAAATTTTTAAAAAGAAGGGCACTTGTGATTCCCGCATTTGAATGTGACCATTGGAAACATGTTGGTAGCTATTCTATTTTTACAATGTACACACGCTTTTCTTCCCACCAAATGGTAGTGTTTTGTGTCCTGATTCTTTTCTTCAATATTTAGCCACAGACTAGTGGCCATGGTAGAACTAACTTATATATTTAATCAGATCTCTATTGTTGTACACTCAGCTGTTCTGGACTTTTTATATGTACATAGCAATTCTGTATATTATACATATACCCATATATATAATCCTGTAGTGAGTATCTTACATATACATCTCAGCTGAGTTCCTTAATGGAAATTCTTTGTTGTCAATTAGCAGGATACAAGACTACACAAGTCCATCTTAATCTTTATTAATGCAGAGAAAATGTTTATGCTAAATTCAGAAAAAGACAAGATACAAAATAGTATGAATCATCTTTGCACATATATGTGGATGTAAATGTGCCTATTTGTGTTTAGACACACCCACAACACACATTTCAAAAACATACATCTATCTGCATGATGTAAAAGATTGAAAATATAGATGCTGAAGACAAAATTCCCTTTCTCTGGATGGTTGAGTCGAGGGTAATAGTTGTCTTATTTTCTTCTTTTTGTTTCTTTTTGCTTAAATGTTTACTGTAGTGGACACTGTGGTATGTACCCCAGCCTTGGGCAGCTTTAGCCACAGACAACAATCAGTTGAGACAATTTCCGGGGCTCACACGCACACTTCCTTTGTGCCCTGCATCCCATAACAAAGGCCTGGGCCCTTGTCTTAATCCCAGCAACCCTGGGAGCAACTGAGGCCTTTCTTGCGGCTACATCGCCATCCAGTTGCTCCCTCTGCCCAGTTCTGCTCTCCTTACCCCTGCTTTCCAGGAAAGCCAATCTATAGCATGTCTGCTGACCACTTATTAGCTGGGTAATGAGGAAAACTTTTAATTAAAAAATTAATCCCTAGGGCCTCCCTGGTGGTGCAAAGTGTTAAGTGTCAGCACTGTGAAGCTATCCACAGCCACTGCAGCACGAGTTCCATCCCCGGCCAGGGAGCTGACCCACAGGGCGCAGCAGACCTCTCCTGTCTCACCAGCCGGTCCCCTCAGCAGTGTATTTCAGTAGATCCGCCTGCTCTGATGAATCTTCTCATCTTCCGCACCTCTGGCCTGTACCCCACTTCTTGTATGCATAAATAAATAAATCTTAAAAATAATTAATCCCTCTAAAATGCCCACATTTTTGTTTGATGTGATCTTCCACTACAAAAAATTGTCTGCTCTCCAAAGTGACCTGTCAAATGTACTACGATATCTGCCCTTCCATGGAAGGAAAGGCAAGAAGGCAATTTTATCAATTAGTCTTTTTGTCTCCCAATAAATCCCCTTCAGTGGTGCCTGCCCCTGACCAGCTGACATTTCCACAGCCCACTGTCCACCTCACGTATGTTAAATGACTTATTGTCCTAAACTTGGAGATTTTAATCTCATCTATTAAGCCAGCAGATCCAGTAATTCCCTGAATGCATTTTTATTGACTTTGTAAATCAGACTTCCCCACGTCAGGGACTGTGACCAGGAGAGAGGTGTTTGTCTGTGAAATTGGCTGGACACAGACCATTGACTGTGATGATAACCAGTGATTTGTGGGGCCAGATAGACAAGCTGCATGCACTAAGCAGATTAAAATATAACAAAACAAAAAGGTTCCATTACCAGGAATACTGGCAAAGGGCAGCAGGATGTTTGTGATAAAAGATAGAAAACAAACTAATTCCAAGTCTGGAAGGAAGCCCAAAACAGTGCTTTGCTCCCTCTTCAGTGAGCCAAAAAGGAAACGTGGAGATGCTGAACACAGCTAAGTAAACCAATTTTGGAAAACTCTTTACCAAAAGACAGAAAGCTTGGCTCTTGTCCCATCAGGACCCAAGTTGTACGTACCTTCTTGCCTCTTGTGACTAGAATAGCTTACAAGGTGCAGCAAGAATTCTAAAGAGCTTCACAGAAGAATGTTCTTCCAGGGCCTCCTTCCCTGAGATAAAATCTA
Organism: Talpa occidentalis; assembly: GCF_014898055.3. Taxonomy (NCBI): domain Eukaryota; kingdom Metazoa; phylum Chordata; class Mammalia; order Eulipotyphla; family Talpidae; genus Talpa; species Talpa occidentalis. The sequence continues at coordinate 90,386,342 of NW_023601212.1, forward strand.
AGTGGAATTAGTCTACTGTGTGACTTAATCCTTTGTCACTGTCCCTCCTGACCACTCCTCTCCACCAATTTACCTTCTTGTTATTCCAATAGCACTTGGACATTCTGACCCCAGGCGCTTTGCACTTGCCTTCTTGCTGTTCATTCAATAACACTAGCACATTCTGGCCCCAGGATCTTTGCACTTGCTGCTCCTTCTGCCAGATGTCTCCAAGTCGAGCTCATACACTTCACTTAGGTCTTTGGACAGATGTCACCTCCTTGAAGAAGCTTCTCTGACACTCAATCTCTCCATTTGTCCATTCTCTTGTATTTTTTCCCATAGTGTTTGTTATGGGTTTTTTAGTTTATTTTAATCTTCACTCCTCTAGAGAACGTAAATTTTTGTCTGTTTTGTTCACTGCTGTTTTTCTCCATGTTTTGGACAAAAAGTGCTCAAGTATTTGTTGAATGAGCAAATTATATTTTCTGGCTCCTTTTATCTTCACTACATGGTCTAATTCATTTATGTATTTATTCAACAAATGTTTGTTGAGCACATACAGTGAGCCAGGCATTGTGCTGGGTGCTGGTTCTTAAAAGAATCATATGATTATATGTGTGAAATGCCCAGTGTGTCATCAAAATTTAAGGTGCAATTTAGCAAGAGTGACTAGAGTTACAAGAGAAAGTTGTATGTGTGTTTCTCTTCTAGAGTAAGCAGAAAGGTAATTGTCTTGGGACTGATTTCTGGCCAATGGAGATGTAAGTTTAAGTGATGTATACATTTTCCAGAAGTCTAGACCAGCACAGTGTAATAGAAATGTAATGTGAGCCACATATGTCATTCTGAATTTTCTAGTCGTTGTATTTTTAAAAAGCAAAAAAAAGAAACAAGTTATGTTAACTTTCGAGGAGTATGGCTGCCCTGGTAGTGGGTGTGCTGTAACATACATCTGAAGAGATGTGACCCTATACTTCTGAATCATATACAGTTGTGAACCAATGTAACCTCAATCCAAAAAATAATAATAATATAAATAAATAAATAAAATTATTAATGAGATATTTTACATTCTTTCTCCTATATTCAATCTTCAAACTTCAGGGGATATTTTACACTCAGAGTACATCTCTATAAAGACACTGTATTTTCATCAGAAGTAGGTGATCTGTATTTATTTTCATAAAATTCACAGTTGAAATAGATTATACATCTAAGTTCTCCCAAACATACTTAAAATTTTTCCAGTAACTGATTAAAATCAATTTTTAATGTGAATTTAAAATAACTAAATTAAATATAAAATTGACTCCCTCCATTGTCCAGCCACATTTTAAGAGCTCAGTAGCCACGTGGGGCTGAAGATACCAGAATGGATAGCTCTGGGGTTGATCCTAAAAAATGATAGTATGCACTCTCCCTCTCCCACCAGCTGGGAGGTGGTAACACCCCAAATTGTTGTGCCTGGAGGTGGAAGGCCTGTGCTGGGCTTGGCAAAGTCCTCCTGCCCTCCTCTAGATGATGAGAAAGAATAAACTTTCAATTTATTGAAGTCTCTGTATTTTCAGGACCTACAGCAGCTTCACCTATACTTTAAGCAATACCTAGAGGTTTCACCTATACCTAGAAGCTTCTAGTACCCCCCAGTCTTGCTTGCACCTCTGAAAACAATAACTATGATTAATAATATCTGCAGTACCAGTATTTCTCACCTTGCATTTTCCTCGGGGCATTACATCAGCTGCCTGTCATCCGCCAGGTCAGCAAATGTTCAGCTTTGGACTCTGGGGGTGACACCATCATTTCAGGTTTTCAGGCCTAGTCTCCCAGCCAGGAATGGGTCTCAGGCTGCAGCGGCAGTACTGAGTCCCAGCCACTAGACCACCATGGGCTGGTGTCTCACAAAGCCACAGCAGGAACTTCGCTGACGCTCAGGCAAGCAAGCGAGAAAAGGCAGATTTGCTTAGAGAAAGGAGAAGCTTATTATGGAGAAAGCAAACAGAAATAAAGCGGGACTCCCAGGCTGGGGCAACCAGGCCAGGGAGGGGCAAGGAAGCCAAAGTGGGCACCAAACTGTTATAGTGCAGCCTCAATACAAAACAGGGTGCCTGGCTATGGGTCCTCACCCACGAGCTTAAAAGGACTTATCAATGCTCTACTGCAGGCACACGCGAAAGGTTCATAAAAGGTTTATTTACAAGGGAAGGGGAAACGAGGAAATGTACAACTCAGGGAGAAAAATGGGAGACAACGTTTTAAATGTGTCTTACCCGATCTGCCGATCTGGAATCCCAAATGGCGCTCTGAGAACTGGTCGCGAGCCAGGAGCCGTGAAGCCAGGAGGCGAGTGACAGAGTGAGAGACCCCAAGGCCCAGTGTTTGGTTTTTTACCAACCCTGGCTGCCCAACTCCACCCTCAGGTCCCAGCCACCTTCCCTTTGGTGGTGATGGGATTTGTCTTTCCCAATGTCTTGATGACTTTGGTCTGGAGTGGGGGTGGGGCCCACAAAGCCTGTATGGGATTAGCTCAGAAAATCCTTTCCCCCTAACAGTGTCTCAGGGAATATGCACCTTCTCTCCCTAAGTATCCTAAAGTTCCATCAGTTGTTAGGGGGCAAGGATGTCCCGAACAAACTCCTCAAATAGGTTTTATGGACTCCACCCCCACCCCAGACCAAGGAGATCCAGGATACCAAGGACTGCAAATCCCCTAATGTCATCACCACCTAAGGGAGGATGCTGGGACCTGGGGGTGCAGTCAAGCAGCCAGGTTTGGCATATAACCAGACATGTGAGCCCTGGGGGCTCTTGGTTTTTCGCTGGCTCTCAGCATGTTATAGGGGTTCCAGTTCAGGGGGACTGGCAGGATGCGTTCACAAATTTATCTCACTCTCTTCTCCCTGAGTTAGTCATTTTCTTCATTTTCCCTTCTTTTGTAAATAAACCCTTTACTAACCTTTTTGTGTGTGCCTGCAGTTGAGTCTGATTATAAGTGCCTTTTAAGCGCACGGGTAAGGACCCACAGTCAGGCAACCCATTTCATGTCGGGGTTACCCTGTAACACAGTCTCTTTGTGAGTGCTTAGATCTTGGTGGTCTCACTCACTCTGCCTTAATGGCTCTGCCCCAGCCCTTATCTTAGCAAACTTTTGTTCATCACCCTTGTTCCAGAATGTTCTGTTGCCCCTAGTCCTGGGGGTGTTTGATTGGAATTTGTTGCCCTTATTGCTGGAGACTTCCTTATTCCTCTGAGCCTTTTCCTGTTCTATTCTGACCCTAAGAGCTCTCTGCTTGCCCTGTGATTCAGTGGGAGCCCGGGGTGGATGGAGACTGCCCGGCTTTGCACTCAGATGCCCCAACTATGCTGCTTAAGCTTACGTGTCCACTTCACTGGCCAAGGGAAGCCCAGACACCTGGTCAGGTGTTATTCTGGGTGTGTCTGAGATGGTGTTTCTGGAGATCAACCTCTAAATAGGTTGCTGAGTAAAGTGGATTGCCCTTCCCAGTGGGGGTAGGCCTCGGGCAATCGCTGAAGATCTGACAGGCACTAGAAGCCTGGCCCATCCTGCTAAAAGGGAATGCCCTCTGTCTGCCTGGTTTGATCAGAGATGTGGGTTCTTTCCTGCCTTTGGACTTGAACTGAAACACTGGTTCTTTCTGGGTCTCAAGTCTGCCAGTACTTACACAGTTCTACAGGATGTGCTCTTTGGGTCTCCAGCTTGTTGACAGCAGACATTGGGATTTGCCAGCTGCTGTAATCGTGAGCCAATGATCCCTTCCAATAAAGGGAGAAAGAGATCCTACTGGTCCTGTTTCTCAAGAGCATTCTGACTAATGCAACCTTTAATTGCGTAACCTCTACGCCTTGGTTTCCTCATTTGTAACGTGGAGGAACTCATAAGCCTCTTCTAAATGTTAGGCCTTATTGCGATTTTATTGCTATAACACCAGGACCGTGAGCATGGCCAGGGGAAACAAATAAGCCATGCAAGCACGTACAGGAAAACCTTCAAATTCAAGGTCTCCAGCGCTGCTTGGCCCCTCAGCAGGTAGGGAACCCTTTCTTGAGGTCCTGATTATCTCCCTCTCCTGCTCTGCTCAGCAACTGATTGCTTCCGGCCCACATTGCCACCTCTTGCTCCCTAAGTTAGCCCAGACCAACCCAGACCCTGCCGGCTATTTCATAGAGAAAATGACGGCTTTCAGGCTTGAACTTGTTAATTTATTTTGTTTCATCCACTCATGCTTTTGATCTTATGCCCTCCCTCTCCTTGGGGACAGTCTCTCCACATTCACTTTTCTCTCTTGCTTGGATTCACAGCTCCCTCCTTTCTGACAGCTCCTTCTATTTTAACCGAAAGTCACGCCTGGGGCCATTTCATTGTTAAAAGCCTCCCTCAGTCTCACTTCCTTCTAGGATCCTGTTGTCTTCTCTCCTCCTGCCAGGCTTCCGCAAAAAAAAAAAAAAAAAAAGTCTCTTCCTACACTTCTTGTACTTAACTACCACTCCCTCCAGAGATGCTCAGGAAGGAGCAGCCATGCAGATTGCTGGGGGAAGAATATTCTGAACAGAGCATCAAAGTGCACTGGCCCCCGGGGGGAGTGTGCTTGGAGGAGTGAGGAACATCAAAGCCAGGGTGGGGAGCAAGGAGATGAGTGATGGGGGACAGGAGATGGAAGTCAGGACAGAAGCCAAGGTCCAGGTGTGGCGGAGCAGGTTTTGATGGAAGGGAAGTAGCGTGTCATCAAGGGAAGTAGCGGGTTTTGAGCAAGAAGCAAGGCACCCCAAAGGAGCACCTCTGCAGAGAAGCAGGAGCCCATCACAAGGGAGCACAACAGGCAGGCAAGAGAGATGGGGCACCTCTGGATGGAAGCACTGGAGGAGGCGGGAGCCCCCAGCCAACTCTGGGCATGTTTGGAAGGCAGAGTCAAGAGTCTGCTGACCCTTTGGGTAAGGACTGTTAAGAGAAAGAGGCATGAACGTCCCCAAGCTCTGTCCTTTCTCACCTGCCCATCACCTGCCTCCGGCCACCTGACCCTTCCAGGGTTGTCATAGCCCTCACGTGTGCAGGGGTCTCAGAATTCAATTTTCAGCCTTAATTTGTTGCTGAAATTACCTTCTGGTGGGGTCCTGTAGGAGAAGAGGAGAAGTGTCCAGCCAAGTTAGGAAGGAAAAGAGCAAAATCAAAACCCAAGTCAGCATAAAGGCTGCCATTGTCAGCCTCCCCAGGGGGCTCGCACCCAAGTCTGCATCTCACCACACAGGTGAGTGGTCTCCACAGAAAGGGGAGGCTCCAGGTTCCCTGCCCCACCCAAGGAAGGGTGGACCTGAGCGGGGATAGGAAGCGAACCAGGAGGAAGGGGCGAGGAGGAAGGAGACAGAACACTGGAGGAAGCACGTGGAGCAGAGACATGTGAGGAGCTGCGCTTGCTTCTCAGCCTTGGACTTGTGCCAGGGGCTCCGGACATGGAAGGAGAAGCCGAAAGAGACAGAGACGTTGGTGAGAGACCCGTGAGGAGGCTGAGAGTGGCAGCCTTTTTCGTGACTTATATTTTTTTTTTAAGATTTATTTATTTATGCATACAAGAGCTGGGGTACAGGCCAGAGGTGTGGGGGGCAAGAGGATTCACCAGAGACAGAGTGGGGAGCAGAACAGGCAGACTGACTGAAATACACCACGGAAGGGAGCAGCGGGCGAGTCAGGAGAGGTCTGCTGTGCCATGTGGGTAGCTCCCTGGCCAGGGATCGAACCTGTGCGGCAGTGGCTGTGGATAGCCTCAAAGGTTGCATCTTAACCCCTTGCGCCACCAGGGAGGCCCTTGACTTGCATTATGATTTTGCTTTCTCTTCCTTCCAGACTTCCGTGGCCCCTTCTCACCCTTTCCTATGGGCCCCCACCAGATGGTGCCTTAGGCTTGTGGCAAGGTTTTGGGCCTCAGTGGTCCTGCTTTGGGCCAACCCTGTTTGGCTGGGCATTTACCCATGAGGGGATGAGCAACTTAGGGTGTTTAATTGGGAATAATTCTTACTATATTCTTTTTCTTCTCTTTATTGCACACTCATTGTATTAAAGTTACTTTCTATTGAAGTTCTCACACACTAAGAGTATATTTGTCTTTAAGCAGAGGATGGCAGAACCTATTTAGAGCAGGCAGGTTTGGGGGTCCGCCTATAGATAATAAAACAAGAAATTGCTGACCTTGCATATTATTTAGAGTTCCAGGAGTAACCTCTACAAGAAATAGTTTTAAAAAGTTCAAACAGGTTGCCTCTGAGAACAGACTAAAATGGGAGGGGTAAGGCAAGAATATTATTTTTCATTAAAAGCGACTTTGTAGGGCCTCCCCGGTCACACAGCGGTTGAGCGCTGGGCTGCGAAACTGCCAGCAGCCTCTGCAGCACCAGCTTGATCCCCGGCTGCAGGGTGAGGGTCCCACACGGCGCGCAGACCTCTCCTGCCGCCCGCTGCTCCCCTCAGCAGTGTACTTCGGTCCTTCTGCCTGCTCTGCTCCCTGCTCTGGCTCTGGTGAATTCTCTCACCCTCCCGTGCTTCTGACTGTACCCAGTGCATGTATAAATAAATCTTAAAAAAACAAAAAATTTTTTTAAAAAGCCGCTTTGTAATGTCTGTTCTCCTCATGCCATTTTTAAAAAAACAATGAGCATGTTTTAAAATTATTTTCATTTTAAAAAATTTAAGAAGTTCTTTCATGCTGGTAACTTTTCTGCACAAGATTTGTTTTATCCTCCTGTGTCCAACTGGTGATTCCATTTCTTTATTTGTTTTTTTTTTTTTAAATTCCCTTTATTGGCATTAGAATGTTGATCTTGCTATAAATTTTTTAAAGAGTTTCAGCAGAACAGAAATGCTGCCAAATGACACTGCCTGTAAACTCTGTTTCTAAGCTTGTTTCCGATAACATATTTTGAATGAAATAGCTTAGTATTTCAGATCAAACGAGTTTTTTGCATGTTTGGGGTTTTCTTCCATGGAGATCACAGCGCCTCTGCGTGTGAACTCAGAGCTGTCACATGAAACTTATGACAGTGCGAGTTGGTGTTGCTTCCGATTAAACCACTTGTAAAATATCCGTGCAAAATAATAAAACCAATCTTGGCTGGCTCCGTGTTGCCTCAAGTCCCAAAGTGTGGACCAAATGGATTTTGCAGTGTGGACCTCAAATCTTTTTCCCGTGTCACTTCCTACAATTCCACCACCTCACCCCCTCGCCGCCTCCCACCCACTGGCAGTCCTTGCCTCTCTGGAGAGTGGACCCTCCAGCCTCTGCCAGTGATCCCTGCGTTCCAGGACTAAACATCACCTGGCCAGGCATCTGTCCTACTGCTGAGCCCAGTGCCTCTGCCCCCAGTCCTGGCTTTGCTGCCATCAGGATTTACTAGACCTTTGGAAACCTTGGCACGTGTCACCCACCTGCTCCTTCCCTGAAGGCTGCCCAATGAGTGGGACTTTCCCGGCTCTCCCTTTTTACTCTGCCTGGGAAGGTGAGCATCCCCTGGTTCACTCTGCCAGTCTTCACGGAACACCTCGGTTTGCAGGCCCCGTGCTAAGCATGAGGAATACGGGCGAGCACACCTCCGTGGAGTCAGGGAGAGCTCAACAAGCAATGACAGCGGCGTCGAGGGTCCTTTAATAGAAGATGTACAATGTGCTGAGAATATATAAATAAGGATGACTAAACGGGGAAGCAGCAAGAGAGCAAAGGAAGTGACATTTTAGCTGGTATCTCAATTCTGTGTAGGAGTTTGGGGGGGTGGGGTGGGGAAAGAGTGTCCCGGCACAGAGAACAGCGTGTGCCCGAGTCAGGATGGCGGGGGCAGGAGCCAGCAAGGACAGTGGTGAGCAAAGCCAGCTCTTCCAAGGCTGAGTCTGCTTAAGGCCTTTGGACTTTATTCCAACTCAACAGGGAGCTCTGGAAGGAGCTGATGCAGGAATGGGGTGTTTCCAAAGCAATGCTTTCTCCATTTTTAAAGGGTTTTGCCACATGAAAATAAGAAGCAAAACAAGATCACAAATACGAAGATTTTAAAGTTGTGAAATCTTACAGAATATTTATAAATCTGCTTCCCGACTTAGACCTTTTTTCCTGGCATCCTTGTAGCTACAGGTGTTTATTAACTTCAATGACAACATGTAGATATGATCACAGAAATTTTAATTATGTTGTCGAATTGTATTGCAATGCTGAGTGTAGTTATTAGAAGGGAGAATATAGAAAAGGAAACTAAAATTTGCCCCAGGCCCACCAGCTAGCGAGAACCACTATCTTGCTCGCACAGCCTTGTACACGCTGTATACATGCCTCACTCCGCAAATACCCCATTTACAATCTTTTTTTCACTCACCAAATATCATTTTCCCTGGTGTTAAGCGTGCCATTCAAAAACTTTCTATCAGGAATGTTCAGATTGAATTCTACTCATTGTGGTTTTTATTTATACGTAATAGTAATGCAGAAACCCCAGAAAACAAGAAAAAAGTGAAAGCATAAATGGTCAATTGTCAGCAGGTCCACATTTTAGTGAGTGAGGCCTCACCATCTTTTGCTTTCTATATACCTGCTTATTGCTAAGGAAAATTCACTTTTCAGCAAGGAAAGGAAAAACATTTCTTAAAAACAAGCATTGTGTGTGTCATTTTGGAGGCTGCTTTCCATTTAGTAACACATCATGAACATTTTCCACATTTATCAATATTTCTATGTGTAACTAGAAGCCCGTAGACCTTGACCCTACACTTTCATTTTATTGAGGGTCAGACCTACGAAGCTCTTTGTTCTTGCTTACTTCAAGAGCTCACAGCTGAGAATGTTAACTCTTCTTAGTTCAGAAGCTGGAAATAGGTAACAGAAAACACCCTTTTGTCTTCAGAACTCCACAGTGGATGCCTCATTCCCTCAACCTGCCTGATGCTATGGCTCCTGTGCGTCTCCCTGTGACACCTTGATTATACACCACCACGCCCAGGTAATTCACTTCCCCCTCCCCGACACACCTATTGGCTTGTGTATTTCTCAATTCTATGCTAATTATATTGAATGGAAATATTTTATCTCTATTTTTCTGAGTTAATCACATTCAAATCAATTTTAACTCATACACCAATATGGTCTTCAGTGTGATTAAGACCCTCTACAGTTGAACAGTACACAACCTGCACAACTGCCCATGGCAGCTTCGCTCAGACTCTATACAGTGCTGAGAAACTGACCATCAGCTCTAATGGTTCACTTGGTGCCTTCCTTGGTGGTATGACTGCTGGGTGGATGGATTGGATAGTGATTTTGTTTCTCTACTTTGTAGAGTCTGTAGGAGCAGAGTTCTGAAAAAAACCAGTCTCTTCACAAGAAGAGAAACAAAGCCCTAAAGTGGTGGAACCCAATATTTAATCTTCCCCCCCTTTGTGAGGGTCCCAAGAAGAGGTAAATCATTAAGATAAAAGGATTTCTTCACAATCTAGACCCAAGGTGCTGTCCAGTAGTTGGTATCATTTATGTCTTACGTGACCTGCAGAGGTATTTTGAATTTAGCTGCCGATTAATTCCATGTAAAAATCCAGCTTCTTTTGAAAAGGACAGGGCACATTCCCACATGGCTCCAGGCAGCTGGAGGTGAACAGAGCAGCCTCTCCAGATGGGGAACTTTCTCTCCTATTCTCCTCAGCCTCACCCCTGCCTGTTGCCTCCATGACCTGGCTGGTTTCACCCACCACCTGCATGACCCCTCTCGTCAACCACATTAACTTCAATTTAAAAAATCCTTTTCACCCCAATAATCTACTCATTATTTTATTTTTTGCAAAGTCCATGAATTTATTGTATTTTCTAGTGATATCAAATCTTGGCTATAGAATAAAAACTAAAAACCTACAACAGAACAGATGACAAGAACTACTTGTCTCCTTGCACACAAGCAACAAATTAGTCCTGAGGAAGCACCGACCCTCCCTCCCTTCCACCAAACCACCCAGCGATGAATACATTTTCAAAAATCTTCTCTGATCTACCTTGAAATGAGCTCAGAGATCTCCTAGAGCCCATATAATTAGTTGTATCTCCAAGGCAAGGCTCCCCTGCGGGGGGCTCAGGGCTTTTACATTAACCCATTGTGACCTGAACAGACATGGATGAAAGAGGAAATGTACTTTGTGAGTGAGCTCATGGAAAGAATTGCAAATCCAAACAACAAGACACTGCAATTTCCTCCCAAATAATAGCAGGCATTAAAAAAAAAAAATACCTAGGGAAGGAAAAGAGAAGGTACTCTGTTTCTTGTTTTTGAGCAGTGTAAACTGGTGTACCTTTTAGGAAAGTCTGTTTAGAATGTGTTTCAACAGACACGTTTTTATGTTCATAATCCTTGATGGGGTGCACAGCTCTGAGACACAGGGCAAGCTAGGAATTAGGCGGTTTTAGGGACACTGCAGGAGGGGACCTCAGAGAATTGAGGAAGGCTTCAGAGAAAAGGGCAGCAAGAGGAGTGTAACCAATTCCACCTGGAAAAACAAACATCCCAGGACCAAGGACAACATTGTTAACACTGGCCTTGATTTCCTTCAGGTGGTAAAGGGAGGCAGAGATTGGAGAAATGGAGAGTGGTTTAATTTATGGACAACTTAGAAGGGCAGCTGTTTAACTTCAATGCAGGGATGCCCATCCAGAGGACTGGGCCATAAAGATAAAGATGCAGCAAATGGGGAAAGAGAAAGCTGTTAGATAAGGAATGTGAAGATCCCCCACTCAGTAGCAAATTAAGTGAGACAGCCGAGAACTAACCAATCACAAAGAGACTGGTGGAGCTTTAGAATAATGAGGGAAAAAAAGGTCTATATTCCCTGAGACACGACTCCACTTTGGCTTCCTTGCCCCTCCCAGGCCTGGTTTACTGGCCTGGGAGTCCCACTTTATTTCTGTTCCTTTCCTCCTCAATAAACTTTTTCTTTCTACAAACAAACCTGCCTCTTCTCACTTGCTTGCCTGAGAGTCTGCGAAGTTCCTGCTGTGATTTTGTGAGACACCAACCCGTGGGGGTCTAGTGGCTGGGGTTCAGCGCTGCCCCTGCAGCCTGGGATCCCTTCCTATCTGGGAGACTAGGCCTGACAATTCCGGTATCAGCTCTCTAGCCTCCACCCACCAGTAGCGAATTGAGGATACAAATGAGGTGTGATTGACATGTCAGGAACTTGTAGGAATTTCTGCTCAGTGCAGTGTGGACAGGACCAGAGGAAAGGTGTTCTTTGAGGTCTGTTGTGGGACTCTCCTTAAAGAGGTGGTATATTGGGGAAGGAATGGGTAGAAATTGGTAGAACCTCCTGCTGCTCTGTAACCCCTAAATCAGAGAGCAGAGCAGGTTGAGAGGCTGGGATCCTGTTCCCTTCCTGGTGACCTCTAGAAATCCTGAAACAGCCTACAGAACCGATTTCATTATGGTCAACCTGGTAGATGGCTCAACATGAGGATGCCTCTATGTTAAAGGCTTGAACAGTCCTGACACTCCTCAAACTTTACCCACTGTTGTCACAGCCAAGGTCAAGTCTCGATTCTGCTTGTTGCATCATTCAACTTTCTTTGTCCTCAACTTTGCTGTTTAAGGTGGGTGCCACTTTTGTTTTTAATGTAGGTCTTTATTGCTATTTGCAGCAATTCTTTCTTATTTTTCAGAACTTATGTAAACTTCTGATTAAATACCCAGACTTTACTGGTGGGATTCCTCCAATGAGATGCCAGAAAGTTTCAACAAAGTACTCAGCATACTTGACTTAAAAATGCAATTATCAAAAAGTCTAATTGTATATTTATATGTGTATGTATACATACATAACAAATAGCAATTATTTATTCTATGTATGTAATATGTAATAGTTGACCCTTAAGCAATTGAGGGACTTAGGGTCACTAACCCCCACCCCCCCACACACACACAATTGAAAATCCAAGTGTAATTTATAGTCTATGGTTCAAATCAGCAGGTTCTGCATCCTCCTGACTCAACCAACCCCCAGCTGGGGTGGTTGAATCCATAAACATGGAGCCCACAGATAGAAAAAAAAAAGTCCGCGTGTAAGTGGACCCAAGGCAGTTGAATCTGGTATTGTTCTACAGTCGATTTATTTCCCTTAAATTACTAGACCAATGGGTTCAAAATCTAGCACCAGTAAGTTTTTTTTTCAAGACCTATAGAAAGTTACTGCCTCCTGCTTTATCCTTTAGTCTGTAAATGACTCTATCAGGTTACAGCTTCCAGCTTGTCAGTAGGTCAAATGCTCTGGTCAGCACTTCCTTTGCCACCAGAAGCAATGTTCACAAAATTGGGTTGGATGAGACACTTTCAGTGTTTTCTGGGCTAACAGGGAACTTCCCCTACGGGGCATGACTATCAACATCCTCGAGTTTCCTGAAGTATTTTGTGACCTTACGATGCTGACAATCAGGACAGCAGCAAGCTGTGCTCACCACCTCTGGCCTCCATAGGTCAGTTTCAATCACATGTGCAAGAGATGGGCAGGTCTCATGCTGTGTGCCCAAGACATTTTCCAAACACTGTGCAGAATGAGCCAGGGCACTGCCCTTTCCTGGTACCATCCCACTCTTTAGGTGTCACCCAAATTTCTCTCCAATCTCACTGTCAAGGTGAGGCAGGTCCTCATTTTGTTACACCCATCGTTAACATTTGCTTAATTGCTAATTGACTTGTAACCCTGGCAGCCAGGACTTAACATGCCCTGGGCCTTCTGCTCCACATGGGTGGGCTCCAGATGTGTTCTTGGGTCTGTGAAATTAATATACAGAAACCCTATTTAAGTGAGTGTGGAGACTAGAAAGAAAATGCCCAAATATAAGTAAATCAGCAAAGGACAGGGCCCAAGGTGACTTGCATTTCCCATGAAAAGCACTGCTGTCCCCTTGGGGCGATGCTGAAGGGAAGAGTCTGCAGGGGTGACTTAGGGGGCTGTAGGCTTGGAGCCCAGGAAGCACTCATGTGGGGCCCAGCAGCACACTCTCTCTGGTCTGCCCTCTGTCCTGCCTTTTGTTTCCAAATGAATCCATTTTGTATGGAGGCTGATTGTTTTCGTTTGAGGCTCTCTTTTGATCCTAGAAACACTCCAGAATCCCTCCCCTTTTTCTCATGTGAGTCCCCAACTATCTTTCCAATCAAGACTTGTCCCCTCAAGTCCACTTAGCATACATTCCATTTCTACCCACTTAATGGCTGAGCATTCCTAAGCTGACATAACCAATTCAGACCTTTACAAACCCTGTTAAAACAATAAAATGGTTTCTCCACGAAGCCAAGGGATCAGACAAAGGCAAACTGTGAAAGCCACACTTGGAAGCAGACAATGCGTCTGCCACATTCAGGAGGCTCGGGAATCATGGAGCTGACATTGCAGGGGCAGCAGACCCCGGGAACCTGTATGGGGGTGCCAGGAATGGGGCATCCCTAGGCCTAAGGACCATTTGCTGCAGAGTGGGCGGGAGGATTACCTGCAACACAGGGTGCACCCCCTCACCCTCGCCCTGGCTCTGTTGGGAACTTCAGTGTTTCCAAGGCTGAACTGGAGGCCCTTCCTGTAACTCAGCTGCCCCCTCCTGACAAGCAGCCACCATCAGTGGGGGCCTTGCCAAGCCTCAGCACCGTCCCCAAATCCTCTGACACCAGACAGGGATCCCGAGGCATCAGAATGAAAGCAAAGTTCCTTTTGTAAGTGTGTTCCTACCTCTACCTGGGCCTCGCATGGCAGGGGCCAAGAGTGGCATCTCAAACAGATGACTCAAGCTCTGTATTTCAATCTGTTCCAAGTTCTGCAGTGACAGTCGATTTTTTTAAGCCTTGTCATCCTTTGGTACCAGGAAGTCAGCAGGCTCAGTTGTCTGGCACCAAGACACAGCTACGACTTAGCGAGGTTTAGCACACGATCCATAAAAGGCATTTCTCTCCACTTTGCACTCCCCCACCTCCGCCTGTCCCCCGCCTGCCCCTTCACATACACAAAAAGAAAAAATGGTATTGCCACCCAAAAAATAAATAGAGTGTGGTTTCAGTGCCCTGGATGTGGCACAGAGAAACTGCGGAGACATCCAACTTATTCAGGGTTTTAATTGGAAGGCAGAGTGATGGTGATGCTTCCGCATGTGCACTGTGGCAGCAAATTGCCTGGGTCCCAACCCTGCCTGTTTGTAAGCACTGTGAGCTCAGGAAGCTCCTTGGCTCCTGTGAGCCTCAGTTTCCTCATCTGTGACATTGGGGAAGTCAACAACCCCTACTTCCGTAAAGTTCCAATTAAATGAGATGATGCATGCAGAGTGCCTGCCTTGGAGCAACGGCACAACCCACATTAGCTGTATTAGGAAAAACAAGGCCAGAGTTGGGTTTTATTTTTATACATTTTATTTTTATACATTTTTATATGTTTTTATTAATTTATTTTTATACAAGAACCGGGGTACAGGCCAGATATGCTGGAGGGCGAGAGGATTCACCAGAGACAGAGTGGGGAACAGAACAGGCAGACTGATGAAATACACTGCTGAGGGGAGCAGCGGGCGTGACAGGAGAAGTCTGCGCACCATGTGGGACCCTCGCCAGCCGGCCGGGATCGAACCCATGCTGCAGAGGCTGCGGACAGCTTCACAGTGTGGTGCTCAACCACCTGCACCACCAGGGAGACCCCAAGGCCAGAGATTAACTGGAGGGAAAGCATCAGCAAAAATCCAGATTCACAGGAGGAAGGAAAATGGAGTCAAGGGCAAGGACCTGAAAAGTGAAGGGAGCGTTCAGACAGCCGGCTCCCCGAAGGTGGCTGGGAAAGCTTTGGTGTAATTTCTTACATGTTTAAAAAGTAAAAAAAAATGAAAAGATTGTATGGGTTTCCTGCCTCCTTCACAGCAAGGCAAAAAGATCAAACTCCTTGCCACCAAGTTGAGTGAGCTCTCTAGAGAAAGACATTACCTAAACAAAAGTTATTTTTTAATCTTTTTATAGGCAGTGAAGGTAAAAGACTTTCTTTGAAATTAATTACAGAGTCAGAACTGGCCCTATTTCCAAGTCCCTCTCTGGCCTTATAAAAAGGAAGTGAGATTTCCCAGCAGGGCAGGAGAAAGAAATGTTTTCTTGAGAGGGGGACTTCGGGACATTTCTCATTCAACCTCCTCTGGGCAAGAATCCCAGGTACTCAGACCTCCATTTAGAAAGCCTCGATGGGGAAATAATAATAATGTGTTCCTGTTCCTCCAAGATTTTCAAGTGTCATGCAGATATTAACTAATTAATTCTCCTAAGTCAGCAGAGAAAATTGCATCCAAAGGTTTCTGAGCACTCTTGAAATGTAAATGAAGTCTTAAACGTGAGCCGCCCCTCCCAGGCTGAAACATTCCAGTAGCTCAGGAGCTCTGGGAAGAAAGGCAAGATTTACTTCCAAGACCCACCCAATCCTGCTGCTGCTCCTTTTCCTCTCATCAGACTGGCTCCCAGCTCTTTCTGCCTTCAGGCTTTGCACCTGCTATTCCCCCTGCCTGGAATTCTCTTCCCCTTATTTTGTCAAACACTCCTGGTCTCGTCTCAGCCATTACCTTCCCAGACAGGCCTCCCAGACCACTCTCCAGCACAATTGCCTCTTCTCTCCCTGTGTTTGTTTACAAGTTAATTGCCACCCCAGCCCCAGGGTGACTTTTCCCGGTTGCTGATTTTCCAGGTCCTTTTGCAATGCCTGGCACAGAACAGGTACTCAGTAGTTTCTGGTGAACAAATGAAGGCAAGAACAACTTGATTCATTTAGACCTGCCCAAATTAAAAAAAAAAAAATGACATTTAAGGAATAGAAGCCCTTCTCTGAAATGCCTCCATCTCCTGCTGGCATCTCCCAGGCTGGTCCTACCCAACCATCTTCCTTTACCTTAGGTAGACCCAGAATGTCCTCATGATGGCAAATCCATACACCTGAGGAGAAACTGTGTCCCCAAAGGTCACAGGCCCCCAGCTTTGGAGCATGGGAAGTTGGGGACATGAGATCTCGTGTTACTGGACTTTCAGAGCTGAAATCTTGGAGATCTAGACCAACTCTCTTGATGAAGAGAAGCCAAAGTCAAGCACACAAGGGACTCACCACAAGACAAATCCCTAGTGAGCCAGGATTACAACCCACATTCCCCTTGTTCCATTGGACCAAGAGATTCCCCAAGAAAGGAGACAATAACTACTGATACCTACTACGTGCTGCACACTGAGCCTCGCACTGGACATATTTAATTTGGCTTCATCCTCCCACCACCCTGGTCAAGCATTATTATGTTCATTTCACAAAGGAATAAACCAAGGCTCCAAGAATTTCAGTTCATTTATTCCAGATCACAGCGATGTCAAGGAAAGAGATCATATTTGAATTCAAGTCTAGCAATTTTTAAACACCTTGTTATCTCAACTCTCACACTTCATCCTTTTCTCCACAATTTGTCAACATTATCTTTTTTTTAAGTATTTTTTAAAAAGATTTATTTATTCATTTATGCAAGCACTGGGTACAGTCAGAAGAGCGGGAGGGTGAGAGAATTCACCAGAGCCAGAGCGGGGAGCACAACAGGCAGACTAACGAAATACACTGCTGAGGGGAGCAGCGGGTGTGGCAAGAGAGGTCTGCGCGCCATGTGGGACCCTCGCCCTGCGGCTGGGGATCAAACCCGTGCTGCAGAGGCTGTGGGCAGCTTCACAACCCAGTGCTCAACTGCTGTGCCACTGGGGAGGCCCTGTCAACATTATCTTAAAGACAATGTGAACCAAAATTTCTTACCAAAACTGACATATTTCTGACAATAATATTAAACCATTGCTCAGAGCTGCCTTCCTGTGACCACCCCATCCAGGGTTGTGCCTCCAAGATCATTTGTTTGTTCATGGAGACATCTAACAGTGTCAACCCAGTGGTTTCTGCCTCAGAATTTCCAAAGAACATTATGCATTTGTCACCATGATCGCAAAGATTTGTTGAACATTGCGCTTAGTATTCATAGGATACTTTCTAAGAACTTTACATCCATTATTTCATTAAATTCTCAAAATTCTATGACCAGTATTAGTATTATCTCTTTCACAGAGGAAGAAACTGAGGCACAGAGCAGCAAGTGACGGGTCCATGGCCACACATCTGGTGGTTAGCAAATCCACAGGATTGGAAATACCCCAAAGGTAGGGAACACAACCTCCTTCCTTCTCTGCCAAGTATTTATTAAGCACCAACAGTGTACTCTGCTAAGCACTGGGGATACAGTGACAAAAAAAAAAAAATAGAATGGCCTCTGTTCACAGGGATCTTAGGTTCTGGGGGGGAACAGACAGCAACCCCGTGCCCAGCGTTACATAATCACATTGGAGCTGCCTGCTGGGAAGAAGTGCTGAGGCTGAAGACATGGGTCCTGGAAATCTAGGAAGTCTTTCCTGAGGAAGGGACCTAGAAGGAGCAGGAGAAAGGAAAATGATTTTCCATGCAAATAAAGTCTTCCTGTGCAAAAGTTTTGGGAAAGGACCTAAGTGCTCAGAGAAGCTTAAAGTGTTAGCAGGCAGGGTGAGGGACACCCCAGAACCCCCAAACCAGCACACTCTAAATAGGTTCTACCATCTGCCACATAAAGATAAAACATACTCTAGTACATAAGGCCTTCAACAGAAAATAACTTAATACAATTAGTATGCAATAGAGATAAGAGAAAGAAAAGTTAAAATAGTTTCCCCATGGAACACCCAAAGTTACCCGTCTCCTATGGGTAAATGCCCAGCCAAACAGGGTTGGCCCAAAGCTGGCCGGCTGAGGCCTAAAATCTTGCCCTGAGTCTAAGGCACCGTCTGGTGGAGACCCATAGGAAGGGGGCAAAAGGGACAAGCAAGTCTGGAAGGAAAAGAGCAAAACCAAGGTACACGTCAAGGTAAAGGCTGCCACTGTCAGCCTCCCCCTGCGGCTCTCACCCACGTCTCTGTCTCTTTCAAGTGTCTCCTTCCATGTCCCCCAAGTCCCCAGTGCGAGTCCAAGGTCACGAAGCAAGTGCAGCTTCTTCACATGGGTCCACTCCAAGGGCCTCCTCCAGGTCTCCTTTCCCATCTCACTCTGCTGCTTCCTCGTCGCTCTCTCCCCTTCTTTGCTGGGTCTTTTCTCCCCAGTCTTTCCTACCTTCTCCACCCTTCCATAGAGTAGGGCTAGGAATCTGGAACCCTTTCCCTTGGAATTCGACCTTTACCAAGGATTTTTGTACATCTGCAGCCCAGAGGAAAGCTGTGGGAGAGAAAAAGAGGCTGCCATGCATGATGTCAAGAGCTCCAGACAAAGACAATAAGAATAAATTATGAAAAGGCGCGCTGGGCCCTGTCACCTCTGCAGGTCCTGCATGAAGATCACATGGAACGTTCATTATGGTTTTCTTGTTACTGTTTTAAAGGAATAATGAACAATGGAAAGAATGAAGAAATGGTTCTCTGTACTTTGGTTACCAACAGCTGCCCTACCTACCAGTATTCCAAGTCAGAAATATTTAAAAAGAGAAGGACAGTTATCTTTAGACTTGGTAAAGAGAAATCCCATCAGGAAAGAAATTGGATTCTGTAACAAAAGAAGCTGGTCTCTGCACTGGGAAGGGTTTATACTTTCATTATTGGTGTTTGGACAATGGTTATTAAAATGGTAGGAAAGGCTAATATGAATCTATAGCTATGGATTTTTTTATTTTTACTTTTTACTGAACTGGAGCTCAAGAGATTGGTGTTCATTACAAGGAAGCCTACAGTTTGGGGAAATCTTTTATTTATAGTTATCTGGTATTTGATAGAGGTTATGTGATTTACAGGATAGTTGTTTAAGAAAATGATTGCATGAACCCTGGAGAACAGATCCAAGTTTGTATAGTTTGAGGCCCCAGAAATTGATGGGGATTAAATGGAGAGCATGACTCCCTATTTCTGAACTGTAGATGCAGGGCAGAAGCCCAGGCAGCCAGTGACACACCTGCATAACAAAGGGAACCTCCTCACCAACTGCCAGTCAGTTCCCCTTGGCCACACACCCAGCCCATCCCCACCAGCCTCAGAGTTAAGCTGCTATAATCAGTAGTCTCATCTATGAAAAGAAGATCATAAATCCAAAGATAATGATAAAAGGAATAATCACTAACATTTAGCAAATGTTTACTAGGGGCCTAAGCCAATCTAAGTCTCATCATTTTCACAGCCACCCCATAGGCAAGGGCTCATTTATTGCCCCCATTTTATGCAGATAAAGAAACAGGCACCATGGGGTTATGTATGTTGCCCAAGAACACACAACTGATGCGTGGAGTATCCAGGTTTCTGAAACTCAAGTAGTGCAGCTCCAGCGTCTTGCTCTTAACCAAGAATCACCAAACAATAAGAAAACGTACATGAAATGGAGGACACATCCAGAAGCAGCAAAATCCATCTAGAAGGTGTTCCAGAGAGCACAACAGAGGGGATGGAATGGGGGCAATAATCAAATATTAGAAGAAAATTTCACAGACCTGAATTTAAATTGAAAGGGGCCCCCGATGATCAACAGCATAAAATGTAAAAGTAAATTTTCAGAATATCTGAATATCAAAGACAACAAGAAAAGGCAAAAGGCAAAAGAATACTGCCCCCTCCCCTTACAAAGATGTCCATATCTAATCCCCAGAACATGTTGTAACTTAGCAAATTAATAAAAGTTACAGGTGAAATTAAGGTTGCTAATCAACTAACTTTAAAAGAAACAGATTACCCTGGATAATTACCTTAGTTCCAAAGTAATCACCATCTAGTAGGCACCAAAGTAGGCACCATCTAAAGATGCAGAAGGAGAGTGTCTGGACCTGAGAAAAGCATGTTGGAGAGATGTCATAAGAGGACTCACACTACTGACTTTACAGAAGGCTAATGAGGGTCATGAGCCAAAGAATGTGGGCAGCCTCTAGCGGTAGTGATAATCAGAGGCCTCTCTGGTGGCCTAGAGGGTAAGTCTCAGGACCATCACTGCTATGGCCTGAGTTCAAACCCCAGCCAGGGAGCTGACCCACATAGGGTGCAGCAGACCTCTCCTGTCTCACCTGCTCCTCCCGTCAGCAGTGTATTTCGGTAGATCCGCCTGTTCTGATCCCCACTCTGTCTCTGGTGAATCTTCTCACCCCCTGTACCTCTGGCCTATACCCCAGCTCTTCTACGCAAAACATTATTTAAAATGTTTTAAAATTAGTAGTGATGATCAAATGAAATATGAAGTTCTTACAACCACACCTGATTCATAACAGGCCCGCATGTGTGTATGTTTGATATTATTACTTTTATGAAATTAAAATTACATTATTTAAGAAAACATAAAAATTGAGTCAATGCACAGTCTCACTAATGAATACAGATATACAACTATAAAAGAATTATTAGGAAATTAAGTCTAACACTTTATCAAAGAGTATTACACCTTCACTACCAACCAAATATGGTTTAACAGCACAAAGTCTATCACTGTAACCCATTGCATCAATTAATGAAGAGGAAATGTTGTTATTGTTATAAATATACAAAAATCAAGAGGTTCTTTTTTGCTATGCTAATAGTTATCAAGTATTGCTTTTAATAGGATTCACTTGGAAAAGTGGGTTTGGGCAATATGAGAAGATCATAGAATAACCTTATTATTTAATCCAATAAGACTAGTATTTATTAAATAATATCGTGGGGAAAATTCTATTTTTGTCAATATGGGCAACAAGATACTGAAGGTTAAGAGACATTTAGGGAATTATTGCAACAGGCCTGTCAACAGATAATGAGAAACTGGCGGGGGTGGGTAGGGACCTATCCAGAGGAATAAATTGCTAACAATATTTTGGGGGAAATCAACAATTTGATCACTAATGCCTAGGTTGGCTTAATGGTGGTAGCAGTGGGCCCTACTTATGAAACTTAAGGAGATATTTGGGGAAAGATTCCATTGAGTTAGTCAAGCTGATCTTGAGATACCTTCAGAACGCCCAAGTGGCAGGAAATACACACCATAGATTTCAAATCAAGAGTAGGGACTGAAAAAAAATGATGGAGAAACGATTCATGGAGAGAAGATAGTGGGAACTGCAAATATGAATGAGATCACTTAGGAAAAACATGTAGTCTACAAGGAGGGCCAAGACAGAACTGTAGAAAATGCTGACATTGAAGGACTAGAATGAAGACAAGAAGCCAATAAGTAGCCAGAGTGGCTGTTGGAGAGCCAAGGGTGTGCAGAGCCATAGAACCAGGGAAAAGTTCCAAAAAGGATTAGGTAGCCCGGAAGTCTGGAATGCCAAGGAAGGGTCAAGGGGGAGGGGCATTGGGCTACACAGTCTCCAGGTCATAAGGGCAAGGAAGCTCAGGGAAGTGCTGGAGTAGCGTGAAGTATCTTGCAGTCTACTGGATTCACAGAGACAAGCAGGTGGATGAAAGAAGCTACACAGGTTTTCAATAAAAGTAAGAACTTAAACTTAGGGATCAGACTAAGAAATTCAAATCCCGGCTCCATTGTTTGACATTCCAATTATTTCATCTCATTAAGAAAAAAAACTTTCAGCAATGTAAGTCCAAAAGGAAACTTTTCCAACCTCATAAAAACACCTACAAATAACCTACAGCAAATGTGATGAAAGAATAAATGCTTTTTACCTGTGATAGGAACCAGACAAGGATGTTCTCTCTTATCACGTCTACACTTACTTAAGGTTCTAACTAGTGCAAGAAGATAAAAAAAGAGGGGGAAAGGGTGCAGGGAGAGCGAGGAAGGGCGAGAAGGAGGGAAGGAAGCAGGCAGGCAGGTAGGAGGGGCAGGCATGGTACTGCCATAAAAAAAAAAAAAAAAAAAGGAAGGAGGGAAAAGGAACAAGATAGAAAAGGAGCAAATCAAACTGTCTTCATTTGCAGAGGACACATTCACCTGAGCAGAAAATCTGATGTAATAAACAGAAAAAAACTGTTAGAACCAATAAGTAAGTTGCAGGATACAATCTCATTTATAAAAATCAGTTAGAGGTCTGTATAATATCAGAAATTTAAACTAATTTTAAGAATACCATCACAATAACATCAAAAAAAATGAAATACTTAGATAAATCTGACAACAGATATAAAAGATTTATACACAGAAAATTACAAAACATCACTCAGAAAATTTTTTAAAAGGGTTTGCCTTTGGTTTTTTTCTTTTTTATATATATATTTTTTACATAATTGTTCATTTTTAAACAATATTTGTTCCCCATCCACTCAGGTGTAGTCCCCATAGAATTTCCTTCACCAATGCACCCGTGCACCATCACCTCAGTTTCTTGTGCTCCTCCGTCCCTCCCTCTGATCCCTCTCCCTCCTCCCCTGCAGGATGTCTCACTCAGAGAAATTTTAAAAAGACAAATGGAGAGATAGACTGTGGGTTCATGAGGATTCAGTATTGTTGAGATGATGTTTAAATTCTCCCAACTTGATTTATAGGTTCCATGCAATTCCAATAGAAATCCCTTCCAGGTTTTTTTTTTTTTTTTTTTTTTTTAGAAATTGACAAACTGATTCAAAAATGCATGTAGAAATTCAAAGGACCTAGGCTAACCAAAATATCTTTAGAAAAAAGAACAGAACACTAACACTATCTGGTTTTAAGACTTATAGTAAAGCTATAGTAACCAAAACATGTGAAACTGGCAAGAAGATAGGCAAATGATCAATGAAACAGAATAGAGAGTTTATAAGTAGACTCATATATTTGGACAACTGACTTATAATAAAGGCACAAAAGCAATTCAGTGGAGAAAGGATAATCCCTCCAATGACTAGAACTGAACAATTAGGTATCTATATGCAAAAAGAAAAATGAACTTCTATCCACACCTCACATCATAAATAAAAATTAACTCATATATCAAATCTAAACATAAAACAAAATTATAAGACATTTAGAAGAGAACACCTTTATAACCTGATCCAAGCTAAAAGAAATTTAGATTCAAAAGCATTATTCATAAAAGAACAAACTGATAAATTAGATTTCATCAAATTTTAAAACGTCTGCTCTTCAAAAGATACTGTTAAGAGGATGAAAGACGAGCCACAGACAGACTCATAGGTTTGATACATCACATAGCTGATAAAACATCCCACATATGTTAAGAACTCTTCAAAACTCAATATGAAAACCAACAAGCCAGTAAAAACTGGTCAAGATAATTGAACAGCTACTTAACCAAAGAAGACAGACAGATTGCAAATACACACAAGAAAAAGATTCATTCATTAGCCTATAGAGAAATGTACATTAAAGTATCATAAAACTGAAATGCTTGGGCCTCCCTGGTGGTGCAAGGGGTTGAGCACAGCACTGTGAAGCTAGCCACAGACTGCAGCAGGAGTTCGATCCCCGACCAGGGAGCTGAACCACATGGCGCAGCAGACCTCTCCTGTCTCCCCACTGCTCCCCTCAGAAGTGTATTTCAGTAGTTCCACCTATTCTGTTCCCCACTCTGTCTCTGGTGAATCCTCTCACCTCCTGCACCTCTGGCCTGTATCCCAGCTCTTGTATGCATAAATAAATAAATCTTTAAAAAAAAATCTGAAATGCTTCAGCTTCCCAAGTGTTGGTAAGAATGTACAAAAATAGAACCTGACATCCTTCTGGTGGGAATATAAAATAGCACAATCAATTTGGAAATCAGTTTATAAATTTCTTAAAAATTTAAAAATGTACTTACCCTATAAACCAACCATTCTACACCTATGAATTTACCCAAGTATAACTGAGAGTGTATGTCCATACAAAACTGTATGTAAATGTTCACAGCAGGTTTGTTAACAGACAAAAACTATAAACAACCCAAATATCCATCAATAGTTGAATTAAACTGTTTTGTCACCATACAATGGAATATTGGCAATAAGAAAGTATAAAATATTGATACATGATACAAAATGGATACATCTCAAAATAATTATTCCAAAGGGAGGAAACTAGGTGGGGAAAAAAAGGACTATACTATATTATTTCATTTTGATAAAATTGTAGGAAATGCAAATTGATGTCTACTGGCAGAAGGCAGATCAATCGTTGCCTGGGAAGGTAGGTGAGGAAATTTTCAAAGGGGCACAGAAAGCCTTTGAGGGTGATGGACATGCTTATTTTCTCTATTATGGTGATGGTGGTACTTGTGTATACATAGGTCAAAATGTATCAAATTGCACACTTTAAATGTGCCATTTATTGTATGTCAGTTATCCCTCAAGTATATTATACTTTAAGTATAATATAAAATTTTGACTGGTTGGATAGATGGGGGCAGGTGGATGGATAGATGAATGGATGGATAGATGGACGAGTACATAGATGGATGGATGAGTGCATGGATGGAGGGATGTATGGATGGATGGATGGATGCATGCATGCATGAGTGGATGGATGGATGCATGAATGCATGAGTGGATGGATAGGTGGATCAAAGTATGGATAAATGGATAGAAGTGTGGATGGATGGATGGATGGATGGATGGATGGATGGATGGATGGATGGGCATCATCTTTTCTTCACTTGTGACCTAAGAAATAGTACATTTTCCCTATTGGATTTTTTCAGCAAGACTTTTTGTCACCTTGGGGGCTCATGTATCTCCCTGTTCATACCATATTATCTGTCTCAACTCTTGTACCCCCAGGACATAACCCTTGATCACAAATTACAACGTCACTAGACTCATGTCTCCTCTGGGGCTGTGTGACTTTTATTAGTTCAGAGCTTTTCATTTTATTTTCTCACTACAATCCCAGGACTAGCCTTAGCACACACAAAAAATCTCTCAATAAAGATTTTCTGGTTAATTGATTTACTGATTAATAAAGTGGAAAATCTATAAATTCTGTAAGTTGTTAGTTGTTTTCTAAATCCAATGGAATTTAGAGATTTGGGTTTTTACTAAACTGCATACCTTTAAAAAAAAAAAGATAGGATCTCTGACTTCCAAATTTTCCATAATTGCCACATAATGCTTTTATAATCAGAAAACCTGCTCTAAAAATACTTAAATAAGTACACAGATCACTTAAATTTTAAAAACAGTCTCATCAGATTCATTGGCGACTCCAACTAAATTAGACTGGGTCTGTTCACTGTCTGTGTTTTGTCAGAGATTGGCATCCCACCCACCTCCCCTCTAAGCTAAAAGTGGTTCTGGAAGATTCCAGTAGAAACCACAGAGTAAACTGAAACAACGGATTCATGGAACAGGCTGATGAAGAGCAAGAGCCAAAGCCAAAGTTGTCTGCTTCAACAAAAGCCCTGATCAAGCAGCTTTCTCAGAAAGTTCCATTTATATTTATAGCTTTGGAAAGCTCTTAGGACCTGGAACATTCAGGTTGGACTTGGGATCCAGGCTCTGAGAAATACTGGGAACAAAATGTCCCCTCCTGGCTTAGACAGCAAAGGTGTCCAGAGTTGACTGTCTATGTCCCTCCCAACCTCAGAGGAGACGTCTGGCCTTTCTGCACCTCCATTTCTGCCTTTGCTTAATGGAACTTTATTTGGCCCTATTTAATTTATAGCTCATAGAATAATAACACCACCCTTTACTTTTATTATGTTTAAGGCACTGGGTTCTCAAAACACAACTATTTTAATTCCCATGCCATGGACAGGGTAACTGAGATGCATGAAGATTGAAGCTGACATTGCCAAGTGAGGGGATTCGAACTAGGTCAGCCTGGGCCTGGAGCCCTAAGTCTTGGAGTTTCAGCCTCTGAATTGCTTTGGGGCTCAGATTAAATGTGATAAAGTTGAAACAGGAGAGTAGAGGAAACAGCCAGGGAAGCGCTTACACAAGTCATAAATATGAACTGTTCTCTAAACCAAATATTATCCAGTTCAAACCCAACCCACAAGAAAACAGAGTTAGCAAGGTGAATTAGTATTCATTTATTAGGCCCTCCCCCTTCCTTTCTCAAACCCTTTTCTTCTTTTGGGGTCTTGGAAAGCCCCAAGTCACATTGGCATTTGATTCCCCATTGAGCTTCCAGTGGCTCCATCTGCTCTGCTTCTTGGAAGGGAGGTGGGGGACCGGCAGCCATACACCCATGCAAGCCTGGACCCAGGGTGTCCTTCCATGGACCCCTCAGGCCCTGCCCAGAGTTCCCAAACTTTAGAGACAACATCCCAGGCATTACTTTTGAGCAAAGTGTTCCTAGGACCTCCATTGTTCCTTCCTAGACTCCTGGCATCCACAGCCCAAAGAGGCAAAGGGTAACTAACTCTTCCCTCTGCTTGAGTATAAACTCCACCTTTCAGGACACAAAGATCCACTTATGCTCCTGGGCAAGAGAAGAAAAAGAACATCTTATCCTTTTCCGATGAACCTCCTGCTAAGAAAACAAGTCACAACTCATTCTTCCACAGTCTCTTCCACCATATTAAATTCCTAATGAATTGCTTGGCTGCACCTACATTATTTCATTTAATCCTCACACCAGCTCTGGAAGGTTGATTTGGAGATTTGCGCAGGGGTGTATTGTTTCGCTGCATTTTCTCCAAAAGGGCTTGTCCTCAGGGTGGGAAGGTCATCAGCTAAGGGCAAACAGTTTTAGGAGGAAAATACATGCAAGAGAGAAGGAAGGAGAGTCATCCCAGGCCAGCCATCCAGATCAGCCCAGCCTCCTCCCTCCCACGCCACCACCTGGGTTACCAGGGGTGGTGAGAGGCATAATTTTCAGGCAATAGCTATGGTCGCTGCTAAGATTTATTAAGCACCTGTTATATGCGGGTAATGTACTAAACTCCTTAAGTACATTGTTCCATTTCATTGCACAACAACCAAGAAATAGAAGTGTTACCACTTCCATTTTGCAGATGAGAAAACTAAAGTTTATAGACATTAAGAGTTTTTCCCAAGGCCTCAAGCCAGCAAGTGCCAGAGGCAGGATCTGAACCCAGGCAAGCAGATTCCAAAAGTTAAACTGGCTCGCACATTACCAGAACAACCCAAGCCCCCGAGGCATCTGTTGTTATCTTCTTTTTACAGCTGAACCAAAAGAAAAAAAAAAAAAGAGCTGAGGAGGTGAAATAATTTGATCAAATTTGTAGGTAGCAGAATTCCACCCTACTCAACCTACTAGAATATTTACCCTCACTGAAGAAATAGTTTGTCTGAGCTTACCTTTACTTTTAAAAAGTTAAGAAGAGCTAGCACATGGCAGAGGGGCGCCCGGGGACCCCAGATTGTTAAAGAGTGCACATTCGAAAAAGGATCCAGCCACGTGCCACAGAAAGACAAAGGAAGCAGACTCTTGGTGTGAAAGATCTTTCATAGAACTAGTGTGCAGAAAGCAAAGAGAAGAAAGAATATTCCTAATAATAGTTTCCCAATAAAACTCTGAAATGACCCATCCCATCTTGGACAAATGTCCCACCAAGCAGGGTAGGCTTGAAGCAAGGCTACTGAGGCCCAAAAGCTTGCCACAGTCTGAGGTACCCCAGGGAGCCACAAGGGCCCTGAGAGCCAGGGCTGAAGGAGAGAGTCAGAATTTAAGGTGTGCCAGATAATCCACCATGAAGTCAGGGCAATGGCTGCCAGTGTCTCTGCTGAGGACCAGGAGCGGCCTCCCCAAGCGTCCCTTCCAAGTGTCTCTGCATGTCTCTGCTCCAAGCCTCCTTCCCAGCAGAACCAGGGCACAAGTCAAGCCAGAGAAGCAAGGAGTGACGGGCCTGCCTGTCTTGCATGTTACAGATTCCACTCAGCTCTGTCGCTAGTTCCCAGTAGCTCCCCCACTCAGGAGGTCTGCTTCATGGCATGCTGGGGCTTGTGATTCAAGGCAGCTGCATGGAAGGGGTGGAGGGGATAGCACAAACCCCCCCCCCCTTTCATGGAGATATATCTGTATCTGTCTGTAACGGGAGAACATGCACATTGAAACCTAATTTTTCTCTGAAACTTGAGATTATTCTCACCCCAAGGGGAGAGTTAATAGGTCTTTCCTTAGGTGAATGGATCATGGAGATTTGGGAAGAAGAATGTGCAGTTCCTTAAAGGTTTTCACTCAAACACAGTGGCCATTTATTTGGTCTGTGTTAGAAAACTGTAAAATTCTATGGGAAAAAATCTAACAAATTTTTATATGATGCCAAGTCCTGTTCAAAGCAATATTCACCACGTTAACAATTTCATCCTTCGAACAATTGTATTATGTCAGTACTAGGGTTACAGATCCCAAAGGGTCTTTTCCTGGCTTTCCCCCATAAATCCCCCACAGATTTTGAAATTTCAAGTGAGGAGCATAATTATGGATCACACAATAGGAGGTAGAGAGAAATATCCTAGGCCACATTTGGCCTGGTAGCAGTGGAGGTTCTGGTTTTACGGAGCTGATTACCAGATGGGGCAGCGGGAAGCATGTCTGGGCCGGGCTGTAACAGGGCATGCACAGAGGAGCCACATGCTTCCCCTTGTGGCATGTCTCCTTAGCACCTCAAGTCGCCTGCCTGGGCGTGGGTTAGGTCACTTCTAGGTGAGTCTTCTGTCATCTGAGTCTGCAAAACCATCAGGTTTTAGCTGGTTCTGGAGTCATTGCCTGTAGGCAGGCAGTCTCTGTAGGGTGGAAGGTCTGTTTCTTACTGGTGAATGGCTGGCCAGCCTTTTAGCCAGGGACTCAATAACAGGAATATCAGGTAAGCAAGGTCTAGGGCCAGGGTCCTGTAACATGGTGTGCTCCTAAAAGTTTAACAATCAGCTCCCGGGGGAAACATTTGCCCATGCCCCTGGTGTAAATGCTCCCACATCACCAACCTCAGGAACCATGTGCTGTCATGGGCCTTGGAGTTGGACAGTAGCACACTGCCACATCACTGCCACCACGCAGACACACTAGACATAAATAGAAAAGCACACAGGTGATACGAAGATGCAATGAAGTAATTAGGAACTGATGAGTTTTAAGTGCTTATTGCCTTTGGTTTTAATATAATTTAAGTATGAGTTTATAAAATTTCATTTTAAATGATGATTGTTTTTAACAACCAGCTCACAAAATACCTGCTAAGTAGAGTTGGCTTTCATGGTTTGCTTGGGCTTCAGCACATACCTGGCTGCTACTATGACCATCATTTGGCCAGGAGGAAACTGAGGCGCAGAAAGGCTGGGTGATTTGCAGAAAGTCCTGCAGCTTGGAAATGGCAAAGCCAGAATTCAAACACCGGCAGTCTGGTTGCAGAATCTACGCACTTGACCCCCTCCCCTACCGCTTGTCGTGCAAAACTGCTGGGTCTTTCCATCTAGACTGACAACGCATGGGTTCTTCTGCGCTCCTCTGGGGACATTCGGCCAGTGCACTTGCTGGGCGACGCGCAGAAGGAGGGGCGCGCTGCTGCTTCTCGGAACCGTGAGAAAGACCAGCAGCCGCCTGCCCGCCTGGTCAGCAAAGGGTCTGCGCCCCGCGATCGCCTGTGGACACCCACATCTGGCTGTGCTTGCGTCTGTCCGGGGCGCGCCTCGAAGCCTGACTGCGCCTGCGTTGAACCGCACATCCATTATAGAAAGGAGGGTCCCTTAATGTAGCGCAAATTATAGCTGGAACACAAGCAAATTGCCGGCTTTTACTAGCACATAAACTGAGCGGAACCTTTGAGATAGATCCGCATTACCCTAAACGGCATCCATAATTCATACCTGCTGCAGAAATGCTTCCCTCTCCGAGGACTGGAGCCGATCTATTATTGATGCGCCCCTTGGAAGGCCGCGACAGAGTGTTTCACATGCTCCAGCCATCTGCCGGCCTGGTCAATTCCTCCGGCGGCTGCGGCACATTTATTCATCAGAATCAACTCCCAATTAGTTTCCTAGCAGGACCCGGGGGGGGATTTATTTGAGGAATCAAAGAGAGTGTTTCTAGAACAGTACCCCCATCCCACCCCTGTGTCGCTAATCAATACGCACAGAACCAGCCAGCAGCAGGCAAACATTCGTTTTCGCTCAGAATTGATGCTGCCTTTGGACAGCACAGGGAGCAAAATTAAAAAGCTAGACGCCTCCCTTCCCGCAGAGGGATGTGGCCGCAGAGAGTCTTGCTGTCCAAGGAGAACCCACGGATGGTCACAGCCTAGAAGTCCATCCCCCAGACTCATGGGGTGGGGGTTGGGGGGGCAGTGATACCGTCTTCTGTTGTGCAAAGGACCTTTTATCAACCCTGCGGGATGGGCGTCTGTTCTCCCCCATTCTGTAGATGGGGAAACTGAGGTTAAAGACCTCGCTCAAGGTCACAAGCTCATAGGTGACAGTGCCAGGACTGGAGCCCAGAAAACCGGATTCCAAAATGCATCGGTTTAACAACTTCTCCGCGCTGCCACCTGCAGGAAGAGGGAGGCAGCGCACCGGGTCGCAGGTCCCTGAGGACACAGGACCTGCAGCGCCAGTAGCACAGCAGGATCACAAAACCCTAACCAGCTGCTTAAGCAAGGAGGTAAATGCTGTTTTTCATGTCATTGCTATTTAATATTGTGATTTGTTGTTTTATTGAATGCCTGGCTAATTTTTTAATGACTAAATGAATTAGTGGCTATTAAGCACAAATGGTTTAAAAAGATTAAATCATTTTTAAGTGAGGATTTGGGGGGATGGAGGATGAAGCATGAAAGGCAGACCCAGGACTTAAGAGGTCAAGATACACTGGATAAAAATAAAACCATGTTGTTGTTTTTTTTAAAGATTTATTTATTTATGCATACAACCTCTGGGGTACAGGCCAGAGATGGGGGGGTGGGGGAAGGTGAGAGGATTCACCAGAGACAGAGCGGGGAGCAGAACAGACAGACTGACTGAAATACACTGCTGAGGGGAGCACACTGCAGGCGAGACAGGAGAGGTCTGCTGCGTTATGTGGGTTGCTCCCTGGCTGGGCGGGGATCGAACTCGTCCTGCTGAGGCTGCGGATTGCTTCATAGTGCGGTGCTTAACCCCTTGCGCCACCAGGGAGGCCCCCAAGGTTGTCTGTTTGTTTTTTTTTTTAAATCATTTAGCACTTCTGTTGAAGACCTTCTCAGGGTACCAAACTGTGTGCCTGTGCCAGGGGGTACTTGAATCAACAAGGGCTGGATTCTGATGTTTCCAACAGGCTAGTCATGGGGAGAGACATGTGAATAACTAGCTGTAACCTGTGGCAGAATAACACAGGTGCATATACACAAGCCTTCCCACAACCCTGACTTCCCACCGCAGGGAGGCTGATCCTAGGGAGGGATGGTGAAACTCTACGGGTAAGTCTCCCAGCCTCTGCAGGGCTCTCACCCTGCTAGGCCATCCTTTTAAGTTTCCTTGGTCAGCTCCATATCTTCTCCATCTTCCGCGCTAATCCCTAAGATCTTATTTCTTCCTGCTAGAAAAGTGTGGCCAACAGGAGGAAGAACTTAACACCTCCACCACCCTATCAGCAAACTTCTCTGCAGCTGCATCCTATCCTCTGTATCTCATCTTCATCCCTCTCTATTGTGGGAAAACCAGTTGATGTGATGTCCCTGATGGGCCCAAGGTCATGGAGGTGTCAATAAATAGAAAACAAGATGGCGGGCAGAGCCGAGAATGGAATAGGAAAGGGAGGGGGGAGCCCAAGGGAAGGTTTGAAGAACTAAGGGAAACTAACTGGAAGGTTCAAATGAGTTGCCTGAATGATGAGGCATGTGGAATCATAATGTAAGCCCAAGGACACACAAGCAGGTAAGCAGGCCAGGCAGGCAAGTGAATGCTTAAAAGGGGGCTGAAGCTTGATAGAGGAGCGACAAGATCAGCGTTCGGTGTTCTCCAGATGCCAGTTCAAATTTGAATTCTGCCACTTGCTTTTTGAATGATTCTGAAAATCTCTGAATCTCTCCAAGCATCAGTGGACTCACTATAAAGTGGGAATGATAATAGTATCTGCTCCTAAGACTCAGAGGGCTGTGGCGAAATTGAGTGGGAAATGAATTAAACAGTTGTCACATAACAAAGCAATCAATCAGTGGTGGCCGCTGCCTTGTGAGCACAAATACCTAAAGAAGAGTTGTCACCTGAAGTTGGCATTTATAGGAAACTTCCTAAGAAAGCTAGACACATGCGTTCCAGCGGGATGAGTTCAGGCTCTGCCGGATTATGAGATACAACCAGAAAGACCTTGTTCCCATGAGGATACTTTCACATTCCAGTCCCCCTAGCACAGTCCCATGCTTGCTCTAAATCAGTTCATACCTATACAATATTTTTAGTACCTCCTTTTGCTCCCCCCATAAATGTTTCATTTGGGTTGATAAATTATATGGCAAAACATACCTAGTCCAAAACATACCTAGTCCAAACCCTTATCAGTATTCCAGGGGCAGAGACCATTAGCTTCCCCAATCTCTTCACTCTGTCTACTTTAGAATTAGAACTTTCATTTTGTTATTTTTTTATTTCTTTAAGGATGTATTTATTTATGCATGCAAGAATTTGGGTATAAGTCAGAGGTGCAGGGGGTGAGAGGATTCACCAGAGACAGGGTGGGGAGCAGAACAGGCAGACTGACTGAAATACATTGCTGAGGGGAGCAGCAGGCAAGACAGGAGAGGTCTGCTGCACCATGTGGGTCAGCCCCCTGGTCAGCCAGGGATCGAACTCGTGCTGCAGTGGCTGTGATAGCTTGATAACGCTGTGTCTTTAACCCCTGCACCACCAGGGAGGTGCAGAACTTTCATTTTAGTTGGGCACATGAACACACAGGAGAAAAAAAAAGTTACATTTCTCAGGTTCTCCTGCTACTGTATCATGTGACTAATTTCTGGCTGACAAGATTTACAAAAAATCTTGTGTGTAACTTTGAGGAAAGGTGACACCTAATTTGACCCTTCTTCCTTCTTGTTGATTGGAATGCAGATGTGATGGCTGCCATTTTGGATCATGAGTTAAGAGTTTGAGCTGCCATTTTGGATCATGAGTTGAGAGTCACTCCCCAGATAAAAGGATCTGACCACCAGCTTTGAACTGCATGACTCTGAACTTCTTTTTTTGAGGCGAAAACTAAGCTCCTCTCTCGTATAAACTACTTTAATCCGAGGTTGTTGTCATTCACAAACATAATCCTGATTCACATCCCCAAGGACTACACAAGGACCCTCAAATTCTCTGCCTCTTTTTTTTTTCTGTACCTTTCACAGGCCCCTCATCCCCATGCCCTTCCCTTCCATGCCAAAGCAATAGCTCAAGTCTCTCCAAATTTAAAAGCATGAAGGTAACACTCCCCTAGAGAGTGGCCCCCTCCGCTCCTCTTCATAGCCAAGCATCTCTGAAGCAGTCTCGGAAGCTCCACTTCCATCCAGGTCCTGGAGGAACAGGGGCACCACTCCCAATGCTCTGTGCGGTGACACCCTTGGGAGCCCAGAACACAGCGTGAAAGCTGGTCCCAGGGTCAATCTGCACTCACTTCTCAATGAGCAGGCTCACAAGTGACTTGGCGTTTGCCAGATTGAATGGGCAGTTTGAGTTGCGGCCTTCCTTAACCCCTCAGATGGCTCCTCCCTCCCTGCGCACCCACGGGTTCCACGACTCCACGCCTCTATGG
The DNA here is from genome assembly GCF_014898055.3 of Talpa occidentalis. NCBI lineage: Eukaryota > Metazoa > Chordata > Mammalia > Eulipotyphla > Talpidae > Talpa > Talpa occidentalis. Next base: position 90,419,916 of record NW_023601212.1, read on the forward strand.
CTCCCCTTCTCCCTGTGGCTACACCTCAGTCTCTTCCTTCCCTACACCCTTGGTTCTTTGTTTTTTCTGACGTCGGTTTACAACCCTGGGTATCATGCAGAGGAACAGGTTCACGCCTCTTTGGAGCACCCCAAAGCACCCATCATCCGCCATCCTTGTCCCCTGAGCCCCATGCCCCCAGGGCTCCCCACCCTCGCCCTCTGATAGCCTCAATCTGACCTTGGTTCTTTTTCTGTCCCCTCCCTCCCTCTCTCTCTAGTTGATCCTGTTCATGTCGGAATTTCAATGCCTCTTCTCACTAAAAGCTCACAGCCCGGGCCTCCCCAGTGGCACAGCACATTGAGCGCAGCGCTGTGAGGCTGTCCGCAGCCTGTGCAGCACAAGTTTGATTCCCAGTCAGCCAGGGAGCTACCCTCATGGCGCGGCAGACCTCTCCTGTCTTGCCCGCTGCTCCCCTCAGCAGTGTATTTCAGTCAGTCTGCCTGTTCTGCTCCCCACCTTGTCTCTGGTGAACCCTCTCACCCTCCCGTGCATCTGGCCTGTACCCCCATTCTTGTATGCATAAATAAATAAATCTTTAAAAAAAAATACCTCAGAGCCCTGTCGTCTCTGTTGAATTCCAGCCCCACCTGTTTCGTCTGTAACCTCTTGTCCTCATCACCCAAATCCTGTCAGCACCTCTTACCACTTTGACTTCTTGCTACTCCTTGAACCTACCTGCTTCTAGCCACCACCAACCCCCACCCCCCCACCCCCCCACCCCCACCCCGCAAATGCCTTAGTTCAGATCTTCACCTGGATTCCTGGCTCCACCCTCCTGTCCCCACACACGCCCCAGCCCGTGCCAGTGAGGCTTTTCGGTGCAGTGGGGCTTCTCCGTGCCTTTCATCTCTTTACCCACCCCCCCCCCCGCCCTCACCGGCAGAGTCTCTCAGCTGCATTAAATCAGAAATCATACCCCAGTGCATCCAACCTAAACCCTCTGACGCCGCCACTCTTTCGATCTTCATGAAAATGTGAGAGGAAGCCACGGTGCTGCTGCCAGCCCTGGTCGATGCGCGGCAGCGATGTGACAGAGGAGATGAACATTCACAAGGTGGAGACTTGTTTGTCGTGTAGATGGTCCACCCCCAACATGTGAGGATCTGCCATGGGGCTCCCAACACAAAACCAGAAATGGGGGTTTCATCCAGCTCAGAGACAAGAGACGCAACAAGAGGGATCCAGGGTCCTGGGTAGGGGCTTCTTCTTTTTTTAAATAAGGGAAGGGGGAGAGAGGAGGGGAGGGCAGCGAGGGGAGGAGTGGTCAGATGATAGGGAGCAGGGAGGAGGGAGAGGGGAGGGGACCCAGAAAATGCGCTTCCAAGAGGCCTAGAGCCCATCCGAGGACGTCGTCTATGGACAGGCGGGCACAGGAAATGTGTGACAGCCTTTTCCGATGGCCTCCAAGTCAGCCCGGCTCTTTCCGGTGACAGACTGAGCCGCTCCCCATCTGACGGGTCATAAAGGTGGTTTAACAGCAGCAACAGCATCAGTCTCGCTATGGAGCTGCCGACAGCTTCCACGCCTGTCTCCGTGACCGACAGGAGAGCGTCTTCCACGCACAGCGTGTTATCAGGGTGGACTCGGAGAAGGCTGGCAGTATCCCGAGACCCCTGAGATCCTTCCCATGGCCCTGCCGCTGCCAGGCAGCTTATAAACAGCAGCGCCTGCAGATGGAGAGGCAGCGGGCGTGGGTGCCGCCATGTCGATGGTGTCAGGCTTGACCTGCTGAGAGCCGGCACCCCATCATTCCCCGATAAATCAGGGGGTCATTTTTCACTGAACTGGAGCTCAATACTCCCATCGTTTTCTCCCCTAACCAGACCCGAGATTGCTCCATGCTCTTTATTACCTTTCAATGACTTAAGCCCCTGGACTGAATAACTTCATCAAGGTGTCAACCTAAACAGATTTTCCCCATAATGGCCCAACTCTCACAGGTTCTTAATGAAAAATATTGATTCCCAAGGATTAGTTGCAGATTTATGTGTTGGGATGCTGATCTCCCTGTCACCTGGCACCTTATCAGTGGATGAAAGGACCTACTTTCCCTTCGTGGTTTTAAAAAAGCAATCACCGGCCATGTCAAGGGGCAGCTCAGGCCCAGAAAAACAAATAAAATTCGGTGTCTGCATCCCCTGGAAAACTTAATGGAGAGTGGAGGCCGTGGGGGGAGGGGCGTGACAGCTGCCTGTCTTTCTGCATCTGCCTCTCCACCCGCTGAGCTCAGGGAGACCAGAGGCAGAAGAAGCCCCGGGAGCAAGTGTGACCAGCAGCCCTCCCGGGATGAGTGATCTCTGGGCACAGACTGGAGGGAAGTTTGCTGTACGCCCTGTCTGGGGCTGGAGACACCCACTGGAAGGAATTCAGCAGCTGCTGTCTCAGAGTGGTGTTCAATCAACACCAGCCAAGGTTGGCTCTGCCAGCTCGCGCCGCCGCTAAATGCAGTTCTCCAGGGATGAAGTTGAGACTCTGGCGCCTAAAACCTCAACGAGCTCTGGAGCAGAATTTCTCCGATCACTCACATGGGGTGGCTGGAATGGAGTAAGAGTTGTTCTTTATTTATCTGATCTATTTTTAAAATATTTTGAAGAGGTTTATTTTATTAATTTATGCATACAAGAACTGGGGTGTAGGCCTGAGGTGCAGGGGGTGAGAGGATCCACCAGAAACAGAGTGGGAGCAGGACAGACAGATTAACTGAAATGCACTGCTGAGGGGAGCAGCCGGGGGAGACAGGAGAGGTCTGCTGCACCACGTGGGTCAGCTCTCTAGCCGGGGATTGAACTCAGGCCACAGTGGCTGGCGAAAGCTTGATAGTGCTGAGACTTAACCCCTGCACCACCAGGGAGGCCCTCTGATCTTTTTTTGTTTAATCTGATTATTATTGATTGAAGTTCTCTACTTAGTGCTGGACACTGTGCCAGGCATTTGGGTCTGCAAAGTCAGATATAGGTTCTGCTCTTGTGAAAAAAACAGACAACACACCCACATACACACATACACACACACAAACACACACACACAAATACAGAATTGCTGCTGTGACCCAGAAGATGCAGGGGACAGAGCACTGCAGGTGCCTGTAGTGGGGGTTACATAGTGAGAGCTCGGAGGCTTTTTTCTGAGGAAGGGATGTGGTCAGTAACACCTGAAGGATGACAAGGACTTTACTGGAAAAGCTGGAAGGGTGGGGAGCATTTGGGCAGAGAAGTAGTATGTGCAAAGGCCCTGTTTGCTGGAGGGAGCACAACTCTGTGTAGGTCGAAGAGTGCAGAGAGAGGGGGAGGCAGGCAGAGTGGACCATGGGTTCGGGTCCCTGTTCTAAGAACATTAGGAAGCCAAGGAAGGATTTTTCAGCAGGAGGCTGGACTAATCAGATCTTCACTTGGCTGCTCTGTGAGGAATGGATGGAAACTTTTGTAATGAGAGCAGGAAGAAGAGGAAGGGTCCTGTGCAGCCCGCAGTGGTCCAGGCAAGAGATGAAGCAATGATGCTGCTGGAGGGGCCTCCCTGGTGGCACAAGGGGTTACAACACAACCTATGAAGCTGTCCGCAGCCACCACAGCATGAGTTCGATCCCCAGCCAGGGAGCTACCCACATGGTGCAGCAGACCGCTCCCTGACTCGCCCGCTGCTCCCCTCAGCAGTGTATTTCAGTCAGTCTGCCTGTTCTGCTCCCCACTCTGTCTCTGGTGAATCCTGTCACTCCCCACATCTCTGGCCTGTGCCCCAGCTCTTGTATGAACAGATGAATAACTCTTTAAAAAAAAAAATGATGTGGCTGGAGATGGAGAGGAGTGGGTGGAATCGAGGAACATTTGGGAGGAAAATTCCAGTCATTGGTGATGAATTGATCATAGGGTGAGGAGTTGGAGTGACAAAGAGACTCCCAGACTTCTTTTTTTTTTTTTTTTTTAAAGATTTATTTATTTATTTATACAAGCACTGGGTACATTCAGAAGCGCGGGAGGGTGAGAGAATTCACCAGAGCCAGAGCAGGGAGCAGAGCAGGCAGAAGGACTGAAGTACACTGCTGAGGGGAGCAGCGGGCGGCAGGAGAGGTCTGCGCGCCATGTGGGACCCTCCTCCGGTGACCGGGGAGCAGCCGGGGATCGAACCGGCGCTGCAGAGGCTGCGGGCAGCTTCGCAACCCAGCGCTCAACAGCTGCGCCACCGGGGAGGCCCATCCCAGACTTCTTGACTGAGCTGAAACACAGAGGGTTTCATTAACCACCAGGGAGCACTTCACGTGGAGCACTTCACAGGGAGCACTTTATAGGCAAAGACCTCATGACCTTTTCAGCTCCTAGAGCTGAGTTGGCAAAATCTTTGTAAAGAGGCAGATAGAAAATATGTTGGGCTTTGAAAGCCATCCTGTCTCTCTGTGCTACTCAGCTCTGCTGTTGTAAAGCAAAAGCAACCACAGACAAAACATAAATAAATGGATATAGCTGTGTTCCAATAAAGGCATTTACAAAAACAACTGCCCAACAAGGTGGCCAACAAGTGGCCAGCAGGATGGTTCCTTCCTGCTGCAGTTTGCTGATCCAAGCTCTAGAGAACTGGATAGAATCCAAACTCTAGGCTGAAGTTCTGTATCCCCTAGACAAAGAGCTGGAGTCTATTGGTGTAGAATGCTCATCCCCAGGCCCACGACCTTGCAACAGCCCACAGAAATGAAGCTGATGACTGAGGACACTGGGGGGCTCAGTGACCCATAAAAAACCTGGGGTCCATGGAAGCTGGAACTGGGCTGATAAAACAGACCTCCTGCTTACTCAAGCCTCCGGCAGACCCCCCAACACCTTCCAGAAAGGAAACCCAGGACAAGCCACTCATCAATTCTGTAACAAAATTTAAAAATGACCAGAGGAGTATACAATAAACTCATAAGTGTTTACCTATAGTCCTAGGAATGAGACTTTTCAATGTCTACATTTTGATTTGATTTGAATCATAGAAATATAAATCCGCTTGAAGAAAATAGTACATAATCTTCTTCATAAAACACACCCTATTACTATACAGACAGAAGTGAATCTAGTCCCTAGCATTCAATTTTTTTAACTATCAAAAAAGACCATATTTATCCCTTAAATAGCTTACAGCTATTTTACAGCTAGGCCTGGGGCAGATTTTAACCCCAGCCACTTTGCATATGGAACTGCAAATTGGCTGGTGACAATTTAACAAAATCACCTTTTTCTAGATTGATTCTCAGGTCTGGTCTCTTAGTTACTAAACAGTCGCCTGCCAGTGTCTCCCCTCATGCTTGAAACAACTCCCCTTCTTTAGGTTATATACCCCCCTTTACTCTGGGGCACCTCCCCTTGCAGAGTGAGATGGTTGGTGGGGTGTCAATCAAAAGGTGCTGCCTCAGAAGAACTGAAAAGACATTTCTCCAAAGAGAAAATGCAAATGGCCAACAAGCATATGAAAAAATGTTCAACATCCCTAATAATCAGGGAAATGCAAATAAAACCACACTGAGATACCACCTTACACCAGTGAGAATGGCACATAGCAAAAAAACTAGCAACAACAAATGTTGGCGAGGATGCGGTGAAAAAGGAACTCTCCTACATTGCTGGTGGGAGTGCAAACTGGTCCAACCACTGTGGAAAGCTGTCTGGAGGTTCCTCAGTCTACTCAAAATGGAGCTACCATATGACTCAGCAATTCCACTCCTAGGGATCTGCCCAAAGGACACAAAAACATTGATTCAAAAGAACACCTGTGCACCTATGTTTATTGCAGCACTATTTACAATAGATAAAACCTAGAAACAACCCAAATGCCCAAAAATAGATGACTGGATCAAGAAGATGTGGTATATATACACAGTGGAATATTATTCAGCAATCAAAAAAGATAAACTCATGCCATTCACAGCAACGTGGATGGAACTAGAAGGAATTATGCTCAGTGAAATAAGCCAGAAGGAAAAAGAAAAATATTGTATGGTTTCACTTATAGCAGGAATATAGGGGAACCCAATAAGACATCAGTGTAAAAAAAATAATAACTACAAAACACAACAAAGCAAAAACAGACAATTATAAATCAGAGACATCCTGCAGGGAAGGAGGCGGGAGAGGGATCAGAGGGAGGGAGGGAGTGAAGAGCACAGGGGACTGAGGTGATGGTGCACGGGTGCACTGGGGAAGGAAACTCTATGGGGACTACACCTGAGGGGGTGGGGGGAAGCAAATATTGTTTAAAAATGAACAATGATGTAAAAAAAATTTTAATTAATATATATATTTTTTTTAAGTATGCAAAATACAAAAAAAAAAAAGTGCTGCCTCTCGTTGTGTTGGTTATATGACCCTGGCCAGGCCTATCCAGTTATCCCTCCCTGGAAGGTGTCAGAAAGAGGGTCTCAGAAAGAAGGGGGAAAACGGTAAAGGTGGCTTATAAAAAGACCAGTCTCACACTGGAGGAAAATATTTGCAAAACACAGATCTGATAAAAGATGTGTATCCAGGACAACAAATACTTACAACTCGGTAATAAAACAAACCAATTTTTCATATGGACAAAAGATTTCAGTAAACACCTCACCAAGAAGATAGAGCAGTAGATAATAAGCATATGAAAAAGGTCCTCCACGGCGTTAGCTTTCACAGAAATGCCCACCTAAACCCACGAAATGCCACAACACTCTTTAGAAGGATTAAATAAAAGGCTGGCGAACCGCGTGTGGGTGAGTAACGGCCATCTTCACAGTGGTGGTGGGAATGTAAAGCAGGACAGCCACTTTGGGAAACAATTTGGCGGTTTCTCAAAAAGTTACCAGCCAGCCAGTCCAGCATTTCTATTCCTAGATACCTACTCAAGTGAAATGAAAATATGTTTCCACACCCAGGCGTATATGCTATCGTCCATAGCAATTCATTACAGTCAAGCACTGGACAATTTGAATATCTAATCAACTGGTGAAGGGTTAAATAAATGTGGCCTGTCTGTATCCGCCACAAGAAAGAACAGACTTGAGACCTGCAAGGCAGCGTCGACGGAGCTCAGGACCATCATGCTCAGTGTCGACAGATAAGACTGTACCTTGTATGATTCTATTTACACGAAATTTCTAGAAAAGCCAAATGGCTGAAGGTGGAAGCAGGGACTGATTATAAATGGGAAAGAGGAAACTTTGGGAAATGAAGGAAATAGTCTAAAACAGAACTGTGGAGATAATTGCACAATTATATAAATTTGCTAAAAATTCATCGAACTGTACATTTCAAAATGGGTGAATTTTAATGCATGCAAATTATACTTCAATAAAGCTTTAAAAATGATAAATTATAGGGTGGGGGAGAAGAGAAAGCAAATGCTGTTAGATGGGGGAGGGTGCTAGGTTGGGAGGGAAAACACGAACACGTATTATTCCCTTTTACATATTAGGACACAGAAATGATGACCCGTGGGGCGTCCCACCAGCTAGTAAACGAGAGAATGCAGATAGGAACCTCAACTCTTTGGCCCCAAACCATGCTCTCGTCCCTCCACTGAATGAACTGACTTCCCTGTTGCACAAGTGTCTCCAATCATCTCTGCTGTGCAGTCATCACAGGGACTCCACTCAGTGGCTACGTGACCTGAATGCTCGCGCATCATGTGTAAGACAGAGCCACTCAGAGGCCTGATGTCCTCGGACGGTTCATTTAAGTTGTGGTTGTTACTTTTCTTTGAGCTTGGTGCACTGGGGTTGATTTGGTGCTTTTTGTATATTGCTCATCTGGCAGAGAATTACTACTCTGCTCTACAAGTTCCCACAGATGGCTTTATTTTCCATTGCTATTAAATTGGTTTTGAACAAGACATAATTCTTCAAGTGCCTGGTGAGCTCCCTGGGTTTGCTCAGGCAAGATTCCATAAAAATGTAAATAATCGGAACACTTCTGGGATTATTTATCACAACTGACTCGCGGCTGTAAATTTATGTATTAATTTCAGCTATAAGCTTCAGTGGGGAAAAGATGAACAGTTGAAAATAGATTGTCCCCCACCTAACATCCTCCCTAAGTCCCCATGTTCCCTGGGCTGCCAGGGAACATGCTGGAATGACCCACAGATCTGTGTCTGAAAGACATTGGACAGAATCGTAAAAAAGTCAAGTGAGTCGCAGGAAAGAATCCTCCCCTGGCAACCCCCCAGCTCATCTCTTACCACTCACACCCTCGCTCCAGGAACTCCAGCCACACCAGCCTTTTTTCATTCCTGTTGATTCCTCCCTTGGACCCTTGCACATGCTCTGTTGGCTCACGCTGGTCTTTCCTACCATTGCTTTTTTTTTTTTTTTTAACTACCAGAAAAGACCTATATTTATGCCTAAAATCACAATTTATATTAAGCCTGGGGCAGATTTTAATCCCAGCCGCATTGCATATGGAACTGCAAATTGGCTGCTGAAAATTTAATAAAAGCACCTTTTTCTAGCTTGATGCTCAGGTCTGGCCCCTGAGTTACTAAGCGGTCGGCTGCCAGGGTGCTCTTATGCCAGTCTCCTCTCCTTGCTTGCTGGGCTTAGACTTTGCTTCAGCACTTGGGTCAACATCATTTGTTCAAAGAAGCCTTCTCCACCCACCCACCCACCACACCTGGTCCCCTCCAGCAAGAACCCATCCTTCTCAGCCACAGCACTCATCCTCCGTCCTCCGCCGCAGCTGGCATAGTTGTGGTTCGAGTGATTCGGGGCTTCAGGGCAGCAGTCAGGCAGGCTCACACCCCAGGAGCCGTGAAGCAGCAGGCCCAGGAGCTCTGCAGGGAATGTGCTCACCACACCCAATGGGGCGGGGCCAGGCCTCTGTATGCAAATGAGGCTGTCAGCCTGGTGGACAGGTGGTCACGCTTCCACTGGTGGGATTCCATACCCACGAGTGGCTCGTCAGTGGGGTTTCCTTCGCCCTGTGGCCTTGTCCTCCTAAATCCCAACAGCCTGGCACCTCCATGTGGGATTTGACCCTCGACAGCTTCCTGGCTGATTTGGTTGTTACTCAGCCTTGGAATGGCTCCATGTTTGTTTTCTTTTTTATTTTATTTAGCACACTAATACAATCACAGTTCCTCGTTACTGTGGGCTTTTTTTCTTTTTTTTAATTTGACATCTGTCTCCTCTACCCTACTGTAAGTTTCAGGAGGATTGGGGGCATGTCTTTGTGACCTGCGTCTTCCGAGCCTGGCCCAGAGTTGAGAACGATGAACGCGTGTTAATCAACTAGTGGGTCCACCTAGGGCCAGAGGACACAGCAGGGCTCCCGCTGTCCTGCCCACACACGAACCACTGCTTCCACTGAGCCTGCACCTGCGTCTCACTGTCAGGACCACTCTCACTTTGCCCATGCATGCCAAGGTAAGTCAAATCTAGGATGTACATACATTTCCTTAAGGGGGAAGCTCTTGAGCAGTTAGTGACAGGTACAGATTTATACACTCAGCAGGTTTCTTGTCTCCATGGGACGTTTTGGGGAGTCGCCTGCACTGGCCCGGGGCTGAGCCACACGCACCCTATCTGGGGCCTTGCTCGGTGATAGGATCCTCCTCTTGGCCTCTCTAGCCCTGCTCCCACTTTGCCACTCCCCTTCAGGCTTTCCTAAGAATTCCTCCTAATAAATCACTTTTACACAAATCCCCATCTTCTGGGGAACCCAACCTAAAACAGAGAGACTCCTCCTAGAGAAGGTTCTCACTGAGCCATGATTAATGCCATAAATTTTAATGCATGAAAGCGCTCTAACCAGACAGACCATGTGCTGGTTCAAATGAGGACAGGTCCTGCCAGGAACTCTCTCGTGGGTGAATGAGAGTCTTGTCTATAAAGATGGAGAGCTACACCCCTTCACTTCTGCATCTCCCCCACAACCCACTGCCCACCAGCAATCCCAAAAGAGTCCCAAAGTCATCTCTGTCTGCTCCTTCTCCAGGATCTGAGACAGGGCAGGGCAGGATGGGCTTATGGGTGAGGAGACGAGGACCCTTCTGGCTAGGGATATTAAGGGGCTGAGGTACAGGCTATTATTTTCAGCGCAGTAAGGATGCCTTCAGCTTTAAGAAACAGGCTGCCCAATTAAAAGAGGCTTTTAACTAATGGTGGCATATTTTTTAAGGAATTTGCAGTAAAGAAAAGTAATGGTATTATAAAAGAAAATCGGGAGAAACCTACATAGATGGGTTTGGCAAAGGACTCTTTAAGGAGGTACTAAGATCAGGACCAGAGGTAGAAAGGAGTCAGCTGTGTCAGGAAGCACACTGGGGTCGATGGAATACCCCTCCACCCCCAGATCACACCAAATATGTCCACCTCCAGATTCTCAGCACTACTGAATGTAATATCACCTTTCATAACAAGAGATCACTTTGCAGATATGATTAAGCTCAAAATCTAGGGAGATTAGGCTGTATTTTTCAGCTGGGTCCACTGTAATCACAAGGACCCTTGTAAAGGGAATAAGGCAGGAGAATCAGAAGAGAAGAAAGGAATCACAAAGAATCACAAAGGGAAGAGGTGAGCGTGATGCTGTCACTGGACCCATGAGAGGATCTGGGGGTCCCCCGGCCCCACTCAACTTCCCCCACAACACAGGCTGGTAAACTGGGAGCACCACAGCCAGCTGCTCCATCTGCTGGGAGTTGGTGGGATGGGGGTGGTGGCGAACCAAGGGGTCCCGCTCCCAAACCAGGAAAGAGTTCTTGAGACCCTCTGGTCAAGGTTGCAAAGGGGACTGCACAGACTCTGGTGAGGGCCAGCAGGAGTCAATTTTTATCCATTAGCAAAAGTGCAAGGGAAGAGAGCTCCAGGGAGACCTCTCTGGGCATAAGAGACTCTCTGGGGTGCAAGAGTTCTGTGCATATTTTAGGACTGGCATTCAAGAACAAAGGAATTAAACTTAATTGGCTGACAAAGAAGGAGCATGAACTTGGCTAGAGCCCATGTACTGTGATTAGCTGTGGGCACCCAGCAGCTCAGTCAGGGGTCAGAGGTCATGTAGGCTCGTCTCCAAGGTGAGCACCTCACGAGGCTGGACACCTGCGGCTCCAGTTTGAACCTCTCTGTCTTCTGGGTCTGCAACTTCCTTCTTCCATAGCTGCCAACTTGATAAGCTGTGGAAAGACCGCCTGGGAATGCCCAGGCCGGGCAAGTTAGTAATAAAAAAAAAAAACAAAGAGCCAAGAAAATTAAGGCAGCAGGAGTCCAGGCCTAGAATAATCAGGATTTTGGTTTGTTTGCTTTTGATTATTTGTTTAGCTGCCCAGGGGAACAGCAAATTCTGTCCTTGTCCTGTCCTGTCCTGTCCTTGTACCAGGACTCTTTTCTGTCTCAAGGCAGCCATGAGCCAAGGAATGTAGGTCTCTACTAGAAAAGGCAAAGAAAAGGGCTTTCCCCGTAGAGCTTCCTGAAGGCATACACCTTGATTTTAGCCCAACAAGGCCCCTTTGGAACCCACGACCTCCAATTCCTGATTATAGAGAGGTGTGCAGTTTCAACCCACTCTATTTGGGGCTATTTGTTACAGAGCAAAAGGAAAATGATGTAAATGTTGTCACAGAGGAAACAGGCTTCCAAATTCCTAAGGCAAGAGGGAGCCTCTGGCATTCGTGGAAGAGCCTCTGCCTTTCAGTGAACTTGAGAAACAGAAATGACCCGTGTGGCTGGTACCCCTAAGACAAGCGGAAGAAGTAGGCGAGGGCCAGATCACCCTGGGTCTCGTAGACAGCATGAGAAGTGCAGGTTTTATTCTAAGACTGGTAGGAAGTCATTAAAATGTTTCAATATAATCTAATCCGCATTTTTCCAAGCAGAGTCTGGCTGCCACGTGGAGATACAGAGGGGGAGATGCAGTGAGGGCCAGGAAAGCAGAAGCATCATTGGGGGCCAGAGATCCAGGAGTGCTGGTCTCCCCGAGGCTCAAGGATGCAGAAATGGCTGCAAGACAGATTTCAGACACTGATTTATCAGCTCTAAAAAAGTCAAATCAAATAATTCGGACATCTTAATGCCAGAGGCTCTCTGATTGAATAGAGCCAGCTTTTCAGAGACCACATGTTGGCTCCTGACAGTGACAAAACAATGTTGCCACCGAAGCATTCCCCAGAGCAGGGACTTGGGGACGGTCTGGTGGAGCAGAAAGGAGTAGAAGGAAAATGTGTGTCTTCCTAAATGTCCCACAACAAATGACTCCTCTAGCGAGGAAGAAATTTAGCCAAAGTGCATAAGGCCACACTGCGGACACCTGAGAAATCAGGACTTTATGGAGACAATGACTTATTCTCCTAAACAACCCTGCTCCCTGACCTGTCTCAGTTCCACACAAACCTCTAGCTCATCCCCCACTTTGGAGTTTGAAAAACAAGCCTGGATCCTTCAGGAATTCAGATTTGATGTGAATTATATCCAAAGACCTGCCAACAGATGTTACAGACTTGGGAAATGTAAAGAATCGTGCCTTCTGACAGAAGTGTTAAGCGGAATCAGTGTTCTGACTTTATTTTTAAGCCAAAGGAGGGAGAGGGGTTCTTGTTTGTCCTGGGGTGACCTCCCCGAGTGCGTTCTGTTCCTGACAAGAAACACTAATCATAATGATGCCACTAACAGCAAAACCCCCATTTCTTGAACACTTACTGTGTACAGCAATCCTATAGACCTATTATTACCCCCCTGTTAGACATGAGGAAACAATCTCAAGAAGTAAAAATGATTCATCAGTGTCATGCAAGGAAGCAGTGGCAATGGGTCTAACCACAAAATGGAGTTCTAGCCCAGGGCGCCGCATACACAGCCCAAAGGTGAAACCCCATTTGCCACTTGTTTTGTAAATAAAGCTTTATTGGAACACTCTTATGCACAGTGTTTCCCCAGCAAGGGTGCAGCCCCTGCCCTGCAGCCCCACCAATGCTGGGGGGCAGGAAGGAGGGAGAAGGCGGGTCTCTACACTAATCATGGAGTGTGAAACATTTGGAAAGTGAGCTGATCGGGCTGCTTTTGCACTGCAAGGGCAGGCTCAGTATTTGCAATCAACACCCTATGGCCCCCAGAGACTAAAATGGCTACCATCAGTCCTTTATAGAAAAAATTTGCCAGTTGCTGTTCTAGAGCACACATGGCACCAAGAGCATTTCCTCACAGCTCATCCGCCTCCTCCTTCAAGCCCCGGCACACCACCCACCCTGCTCACAGGTGAGAGTCTATTCCTCATCCTCAAATAAGATGCTCAGGACCAGCTCACTTCCTGGGCGCTCGCACTCCAGGTTAGCCTGGCGCCCCGCCATCCCCCCGCCCCCCCCCTGAGTTCTGGATGAGAGCGAGGTGGGCCAGTGGGGCGAGGGCTGCCCCCACCTGGCAGCTCCCCGGAGTCTTGTGCTGCCGAGACCAGCCCTACTACTGAACGAATGATCAGGGCACCCTTGGGGGACATCCACCCAGGCATGATTTCTTTTCTTTTTTTTTAATTTTTATTTTATTTTATATTTTTTTACATCATTTTTCATTTTTGCACAATGTATGCATTTGCATCTTGGTTATATTCCCCATACAATTCCCACCCCCCTTGTTTTGATCCTACTCCCTCCTCTGCACCCCCCACCCCGCCCCAGTGTGTTTCTGGTTTATAGTTGCTTGTTGATTTTGATTTTTACTTTATTATAATTAGTCATTTTCCTGGTCCCTTATTTGGGTCTTCTAAATTCCTGCTATGAGTGATTTCTTGAGAAGTCTGAGTGTTCCTTACCAGACATTCACTACTTTTCTGGTCTTGACCCTCATGAGTTTGATAAAGCACTTTCCCTAGGCATGATGTCTACTGAGTGAAGTGGCTCATCAAGGGACAGGGGTAGGGAGTGGCTCAGAGAGACGGTCTACACAACCAGAGGGAGGGGAGATAGGATGGGGAAGGCCAGACTGGTGCTGACCGTGACAGCGTGGGCCTAAGCCAACTGCAACAGATCCCAGGGAACAAGGAGGATGAACACTTGGTTTCTCTGCCCTTCTGACAACTACCCACCACCTATTCTGGTCTAACTTGCTCTCCAACCTTCCCTTATTCCAGCTTCCACTCGCCTTTGATTCCTAAAACATTACCCTTGAATCATTTATTTTCTACTCCCACAGCTGCTGATTGTTAAAGTAATACATGATTAAGAATCTGCTGTCTACCTGGTTCTGAATTCTTTTTTTTTTTTAAGATTTATTTATTTATTTATATAAGCACTGGGTACAGTCAGAAGCGCGGGAGGGTGAGAGAATTCACCAGAGCCAGAGCAGGGAGCAGAACAGGCAGAAGGACCGAAGTACACTGCTGAGGGGAGCAGCGGGCGGCAGGAGAGGTCTGCACTCCATGTGGGACCCTCCTCCGGTGACCGGGGAGCAGCCGGGGATCGAACCGGCGCTGCAGAGGCTGCGGGCAGCTTTGCAACCCAGCGCTCAACCGCTGCGCCACCGGGGAGGCCCTGGTTCTGAATTCTTGAGGCTTGTCAACCTATTTTAGTGGTTAAAGCATTGTAATAAGTTATTATATCTGATGTTTCAAGTCCCCCGTTATGGCTCCTTCACAAATTGTCCTAATTGAACCATAGAATTATTTTATTAAGCTACTAAAAAAATGTAAATTCCATGTATTAAGTCTGTAAGCTAATTTTGGAAGAATTTAAATCTCTATACTCCCATTAGGCAAGTGCTGTATCTCTTTATTTATTTAAACTAGCTCTGCTGCTCAGAAAAATTTTGTAGTTTTTTCATGTACATCTCCTGTTACAAAGAGTCTGGTTATTCTGTTGCTACTGTAAATAAGATGTTTAATAATAGTTTTTTATTGACTATTGATTTTTAGATGTTTGTCTCATATCCAACCACATTCCAGAACTAACCTATTGGGGTTGTCATAGTTCTCATATCTCACTTATAAATGATTCACTGATTTCTTTCTCTCTCACAGCTGTATCTCTTTTTTCTCTGTATTGCCATAGGGGTATTGGTCAAAAAATTCACAACACACTTAAATAATATCAGTGAAGATGAGTGTTTTCAGCTGCTAGGGCTGCCATAACAAAGTACCTTAGACTGAGTAGCTCAAACAACATAATGTATTTTCTCACAATTCTGGAGGCTATAAGTTCAAAGTCAAGGTGTTTTCTGAAGGCCGGGAAGGAAGGATCTCTTCCAGGTCTCTTTTCTTGGCTTCTGAACAGCCATTTCTCCTGTGTCTTCACAGAGTTGCCACTCTACACACAGCCGTGCCCTGATTTCCTCTTTTTTTTTTTTTATTTATTTTTGCATAGAAGAACCCCAGGTGAAGGCCAGAGGTGCAGGGTGTTGAGGGGGTGAGAAGATTCACCAGAGAGTGGGACGCAGAACAGGCAGATTTACTGAAATACACTGCTGAGGGGAGCAGTGGGCGAGATGCTACCTGTGGGTTAGCTCCCTGGCGGGGACTCGAACTTAGGCAACAGAGGTCATAGTGCTGAGAGTTAACCCCTGGGCCATCAGGGAGGCCCTGGTTTCCTCTTCTTATGAGGATTAGTTACACTGGCGTAGGGCCCATACCAATAACTTCATTTTAACTTCATTACCTTTTTTTAAAAGATTTTTTATTTATTTATACAAGAACTGGGGTACAGTCAGAGGCATGGGAGGGTGAGAGAATTCACCAGAGACAGAGCGGGGAGCAGAGCAGGCAGACAGATGAAGACACTGCTGAGGGGAGCAGCGGGCGAGGCAGGAGAGGTCTGCCACACTATGTGGGTTTCTCCCTGGCTGGCCGGGAATCAAACCCACGTGCAGAGGCTGCGGACAGCTTCACAGCATGGCACTCAACCCGCTGTGCCACAGGGGAGGCCCATTAACTCCTTACCTTTTAAAGACTGTATCTCCAACACAATCCTGACCCCTAGGGCCTAGGACTTCAACATAAGAATTTTGGGGCACACAATTAACACCCTTTATTGCTAATGGGAATACACCTGATGTTTCATCAAGTCTGATGGGCACCTCATTTGAAAGAGAAGCTCTTTCTAGATTTAAAAACAAATTTTTTTTTTAAATCAGGAATGAATGTCAATTCTATTGAATGCTTTTTTTTGTTATCTCTTAACATACATACTGGGTACTTCTGACTTATATTAATGATGTACTAGATTAATAAATTTCCTGTTATTAAAGAGTCTCAGACCAGCATTCAGGATATATTTTTTAATCCTGCAAATCAATAAGAACAGGATATTTCTAATTAGACAAAGGATATAAAAAAACAAGTGAGAAAGAAAGAAACACTTCTGACCAGTGAACACTGGAAATATCTCCACCTTACTAGGAATCAGGGAGATGCAAATTAAAACAGGAATAAAACCCCACCCCACACAAGAGTCAGCAAGGATGTGGACAAATGCAAATCCCACCCTGCAGAGGGGAGAGTGAGCCTAGAGCCCTGGGTTCACCGGGGCAAGATGACATGGTGGTCGCCATGTTATTTGCAAAGGTCCATGTATAAAAAAGAATGGCTATGCAAACTACGGTGCTTTTCCACAGAGAATGTGCTAGATCTACTTTTATCAACATGGGTAATCACAAGAACATAATGCAGACAGAACAAAAGCAAAAAATTCCAGGGGGACCCATTTAAAATAAAGCCAGTTATGAAATTTTTAAAGGACACCCCAAACAATATATAGCCAAATATTTATGGACACTTTTAAAAGTTAGTGAGATACAAAATGTAGATTAGAAGCATAAATACCAACTTCAAAAGAGTCGTTATCTCTGGTTTTTATAAGGAGCAGGGAATTGAAGGAGGGAGGCAGAGAATGAGATGGGGGAGCTACAGAAAGGTGCCTTAACGAATCTATAAGATTTTATTGTATTTTTTTCTTTAATAAAATGATCTGAAAACTGAAGGTCATTGCTTTCCTGGACGAAATTGTACTTGGTCATGGTGAATGCCTCTATTAATGCATTATTGAATTCTGTTTGCTATTTTATTTATAGTTTTTCGTCTAATGCCTTTGTCTTCTCTTTTCTCTCTCTCTTCCTTTATATTCCTCAAGATTGGATTTCAGGCTTGTTCTGTTCTCATAAAATGAATTAGAGAGTTTTCCATGCCGTTTTATAATCCGGAACCGTCAATCAAGTATAGGAATAAGCTGTTGCTGGAAATTTGGAGGGAAAAAAGCACATTAGAAAAACCTCTGTTCAAGGAGGCTATTTTAGAGCCACTATTTAGTAACACTTTAACTTTTTCAGTTTATATGATATTTTTCTCTCCAGACATTACTTTGTCATGAGTCATACTTGTAATTCATATTTCCCCAAAAGAATCTGCATTGAGATTTTTCATTTCTTTACAAAGAGTTGTATTATCTTGCCTTTTTCATCTTTCACATGATGTTCAGAGTTCCTCTCCATTTATAAGTTTATTTGTTTTGTTTTTCCCCCCTCAGTCAGTTTGCCAGAGGTTCACCTGTATTATTGGTTTTCTTCCAAGAGTCATCTCTTAGAAAGTATGCTTGGGATTTATCATATCTTGAGTTTTCTGCTTTTGAATCTGTGGATTTTGCATTTCTTGACTTTCTTGGAGGTTCTTTCTTTTATAATTTCTGCACTTCTTCAGTTTAAAGATAACTTCATTCATTTTTATTTTCAACAATAATGGCAATAGCTGGGTTTAAGCTATATCATAAGTTTTCATATGTATTATTGATATTTTCATAGTCTCATTCTCTAAAGGGTCTTTGATTTTACTTTATTTCCCCTTTGACTCAATGATTACTTAGATTTTTCATTTTTTCCCCTTTTCAGATAGTTATAAGTGTTTGGTGTTAACATGGCAAACACAGACCTTGAGAACAAGGGGTGTGTGCTTAGCACGTCCCCAGAACTCTAGATGTTTGCTAGATGGACACACTGACAGATTGTGACACAAACACAAAGCCTGGTGATCTGAGGATTAACATGGACTCCCTCATTGTGTCTCAAAAATTGAATTAATAATAACAATGAGATAAAATGGGAAATGAGCAAAGTCAAAATTATCTGGGCTTTAACTCATTACAGTGTGACTGTTAGGCTTCTACATAGTCTCTATATGACAACATTAACCAATAACAGAAGCCATCACACAAGCAGATGAAACAAGACTCAGACCTGTTGACAGTAAAGGCCTATTGGCCACCGGGAGCACCCTCATCCTCTCCCCATCTTCAAGAGAACCTGCCATGTGCAGGCACAACATGTGTTATACTTGCTGAAATGTAAGATGCCTGCGTACCTCCTATGCCCCTGTGTCCACTCCAGATGAACGATCCAGCGTGACCAAGGTCAATGGATGAGACCATCCCTTCCTGGTCCAGAGCACAGAAGTACAAACATCATAGCTAAGATAGGCCAAAAGGAGCTCTCACCAACTTTCCACAAAATGGATCCATGCAACATCACATTTAGGAACAAAGGGATATTTTGTCACAAACACACACACACACACACACGCACACACACAGATTTTCTTTTCAAACTACATTAGCAGTATATGCTCACATGATCCTTTCCTTTCCAAAGTAAAGTCAACTGTTTGGTATCTATCTTTGTATATTTTTTTCCGGGCTCATGAATTCATGCATTAAAAGTCACATGGAAAGATTTCCTTTTTTTAAAAAAATGAGATCATGCAAATTTGCTATTTTTATTGAAAAAGAGATTATAGGGATATCTCCATATACTATTTTTTTCAATAGCTGACTAAAACTCTAGAATATAAAATTTATCATTTACTCAATAATTTCCTATTTTTGGACATTTGGATTGTTTCCGGATTTTTGCAAGTAATAGATACGTTGTAATAAATATTTTTCTATTGATCTGTATTTTTATTTCTGTCTGCCCAAAGTGGAATGGCTGAGTCAAACAGTGTGTATATTTTTAATTTCAGTAGCTACTTCCAGACTTTCTTTTAATGGCTGAAGCAATTCTTACTCTTCCCAATATGACCACACAATCACAAGTCATGGGTTATGAATCATGTCAATTTTGGCCAAACTTGATCTATTTCTAAAATGATCTTATTGTCATTTTTATTTACCTGTTCCCTTCCCCTGGAAGGAATGTGCATAATTTAATTTTCTTTTTTTTTTTTAAGATTTATTTATTTATACAAGAACCAGAGTACAGGCCAGATTCGTGGGACCGTGGGAGGATTCAGCAGAGACAGAGCGGGGAGCAGAACAGGCAGACTGACGAAGTACACTGCTGAGGGGAGCAGCAGATGAGACAGGAGAGGTCTGCTGCACCATGTGGGACCCTCGCTGGCCGGCCGGGACCGAACCAGCGCTGCAGAGGCTATGGACAGCTTCACAGCGCTGCGCTCAACCACCTGCGCCACCAGGGGAGGCTCCATAATTTAATTTTCTTACTAGCCATTTGCATCCCCTCTTCTGAAAATTGCCTACTCCTATCTTTTGCTTATTGTTTTTTTTAATCTTTCCAATTTGCAGAAGTTCTTCGTAGATTAGAAAAATTAACCTTGGAGTCCTCCCCACTACTTTCCTGGAACTATCGAAAAAAAGGCTCATCCTTTTAGTTGGGGTCATTAACAAAAGAGCAACGAAAGGGCTGGTGCCTTCTTTGCCACCATGTGAAAGAGTGACGAAAATAACATCAATTCAGAGAAAACAAGTCAGAATGGGATAGAGAAATTACTGAGGACACACTTGGAAGACCCCGGAACTACTGGAACCTGGAAGGGTTTATCCAGGGCAATTTCTCAGCTAAGACACCAGTACATTTCCTTCTAGGTTCATGCTGTGTTTCTGTCACTGGCAACTGAAACCTTCCTAACTGTAGTGAATTTGCACACACTAAGACCACACCCTGATTCTGGAACAAGATCTCACTATCCAAAAGAACTGGACATTCTAAATCCTAGGTCTAGGGAATAGTTGAACTGGTCTCACGATTGTTTCCTGTGTGTCATGGGAAGAGGTCTTAGGGCGTACTTGTTACATTGGTCACCAAAAGAATTCGAGTCCCTACAAGTTGTGTGGGATATGCCTGTTTATTGGGCATGTCAGAAAATATGCAGAGGCCTCAGTTCTAAATCCCAAGTTACTCTGCAACTTCTGGATATTTGTGGAGGAGCCCATGAACCACAACTCGTCAGAAGGTCTTTGCAGACCAGGTCTCCAACTACTGATTGAAAATATAGAACTTCTCTGAATGAACTGCTGTCACAGGCTATCCTTTGTACTTTGTTAAACTAGATATTGTGGGATTATGAGATTGTGCTATAAGGACAAAGAGGAACTAATAGGACTATGCATTCAAAGGCGTTGTCTGCTCTGGAAATGCTTTAAAGGAAGGAGAGCAAGTGCAGCTGCTTCAGGACCAGTGATCAGGCTTGGGGGGCGGGGTGCAAAAAACTGCAGTGCTAAGAGCTTAATAAACCAATGGGGTCATTTAGATGAGATGCATACATACATATATACTTACATACATAGGCATCCCCAACTACAATGGCAATAGCAGCTAACATTTGTAAGTACCTGTTGAAAAAAAATTTTTGTGTGTCAAATACTTCATTGTTTTCAGTCTATAACAACCATGAGGTAGGTACCAAAACTTAGAGGAAATCAAAGCTTGAGAAGTTTCCATTAGCCAACAACTCAGTGCCTGAACTCCACAAATGTTTGCTTTTCACTCACACTAACATGACCCATGTGGGTTGGTGGGAGGACTCTGCCCAACTTAGGTTGATAAGGCTATCTCTGAACCTGTTGGGGGAACAGTATGACCTGATGAACTCCACCCACTGATGTTTTATGGACTCTACCCCATCTCCATGCCAAAGAGATCCCAGGTGCCAAGGATTACAGCTCCCATATGCCATGGATCCGCCCCATGACTCTTGACTTTCTGAGGTGGGGGTTGCTGGGAGCTCAGGGTGGAGTTAAGCAGCCATTCTTGGTATAAAACCAAACACAAGTGGGCCTTCAATCTCTTGACTTTGCGGGCCTTCAGTGTGCTCTTGGGGTTCTAGTTTAGACAGCACTACCTTTCTCACACATTGACCAATTCATCTCTCTCTCACTTTCTCTTTCTCCCTCTTTTCCTCAATCTCCCCATTTGATATTCCCCCCTCCTTTTCATTTCCTCTATAAATAAACCTTTTATTAACCTTTCTCTGTGTGCCTGCCCTTGGGTCTTGTTCTAAGTTTTTTTTAAGCATGCAGGTGAGGACTCACACCCAGGCCATCCCATTTCCTTCTGGGGTTGTCCCATAACACATCAGGTTTCCCTGTTACTGCAGCAGGAAATGGGGAAAAAATATGGCAAGCTGAGTGCCGCCTCTGAGAACGTCCACAGGGAGCTGACAGTCTTCACTCCCGCTAGCATTCCATCGGCTGATCAAGTCTATGCCCTTATCCAACTTCTGGAGTGAGGGTGGGGGAGGCGGCGAAGTACACAGCTACTTGCACCCAGAAAGAAGGGAAAATATCTGACTAACAGCACTGAACACAACCACAGAACACAAGCTGGTCTGGCCTCTTCTAGAAAGATGCTCCAGTAACAACAGTGTATCCTCAGTGTCTCTGCCACCGGCTCCAGGTTAATACCGAAAAAATGTGTGTCTGCCTCACCTACCACAACACAACTATATCTTTAGTGTTACGGCTCTTCTCCTAGCTGGTGGCACCACGTGCAGCCAGAAATTCAGAAGCAAAACTTCTGATGTGTTCCCAATCATTCTGTCTGCACAGGCCCCTCGCTCCTCCTTGGGGGGTGGTTTTGTCCAAGGCCACTGCCATAGGTGGGGAAGTGGATTGTCTTTTGCATTGCATGCTGTCCTAAGGCCTCCTGAATCACAGCACGGTGTCTATTTGTAACAAAGTGTTGCAATACAGGTGATTCCGCATCCACATATTTTCTAAAAGTGTGAAAATCGAAAATGTAAGTTCCTTGCAACTCCTCCCAGATGTCTGTTTTATTCACAATTTGGGCCACCTCGCCTTTCCCCTACTACTCCCATTTTCTGCCTGTAACACCTTTCTACAGGAATTCTCATTTTTTCACTTTATTTTAATAGAACTCACAGCCTCCTGGGCATAAAACTCTTTAAAGGGCACATTTGGTTCCGAGGGGTTGGGGAGTTTTTCCATAGGAAGTTTAAAAATCTTCATTTTGTATTCAGGAATAAATGAGAAGTGGTGTTATTTATAATTGGCTCCCTCTAATTCAAACTAAATGTAGATTAATCCTAATTGATAACACATAAAATTTAATTAAACCTTAATAAAGAACCTGGGAGCGAGTTCTCAGTAGATGATATCGGTGGCAGTGCTCGATGCTGCCCGCTGCAGTACTTGAGATAAAACACAATTCATAGAAGTATTTCCAGGGCTTTGTGCAAGTCCAGACACAGGTCATTATCTCAAACACAACATGCATTAAAATCATGGATAAATCTGAGCGATGGCATTCTCCACGCAATTTACCGATAAGAAGTTTGGACCATGAGGCCTCCCGACCCCCTCTTCCACCCTCTTTCCTCGCCCCAGCCTTGGGTTGGGTGGCTGCTCGGGCGAAGCCACCCCGAGTCATTGCCGAGAGCTGCTGTCACCGCCCACGTTTCATCAGATAAACGCCACCCGATGGAACATCTCATTGCAGAAATCCAATTAACAATGCACCATAAACATCACCCTTCTGATCGGTGTTCCCAGCACAGTAACATTTTTATTTCATGTCTTCATGAAAATTTTTATGTGTTCAGGAGTGATTGAGAACTGATTTTCCATGGTCAATCACCCCCAAGATCTAATTACCTCAAGCATGAATTGAAAGCCAGGCGGAAGGGAAACTCCTGTCTTAGCGATGGGAGCAGGCTCACCCCGCTGCTGCAGTTTGTCAGAGGCAGCAAAGCCCGATGCCACGCAGGCCCAGGTAGATGGCCCGAGTGTGGAAAGCAGGTGGATGTCTAGGAGACGAGCACTCCAGGAAGAGGGAACAGCCGATGCAGAGTGCCCAGGCTAGGGCTATGCCTGGGGTGTGCAAGAACCAGCAGAGGAATTGGTGTGGCTGGAATGGAGTGACAGGGAGTGGGGTAGGAGTGGAGAGGGAGGGTCAGGGAGGGAGCGAGACCTGCCGGACGGGCGCAGGTCTCTGGAATGACTTTGCTTCTTAGCGAGGGCTTGAGGGAGAAGGATGGGGATCATGGCAGGGAAGATACGTGAAATGATCTGTGGTTGCACCAGCACCTCTCTGGCTGCCGTGTAGAGAACAGGCTGTGGGGGATCCAGACAGGAGGAGCAGGAGCACAGGGGTGAGGCGATGGTAGCTCTGACAAGAGCCATGACAGTGGGGGTGCTGAGAAGTAGCTGGATTCCAGCTGTGTTTTAAAGAGAGAACCAAATTGCCTGGTGGACTGACTGTGGGGGGTGAAAAAACAGAATATTCAAGGACAGTTCCAGTCTTTTTCTCTGCAATAACTGGACGGATCAGAGGTAACTAGTTTGCAATCCCAAATTTACCCAGATAATTTCCAGCAGCCAGGATACCCCATTCCTCAACTGCCCGATAATAATGACAGTGCTAATGAGGATTACCTTTTCCACGAGCACTTACTCAATGACCAGCCAGGCTGCCAACCAATGACTGCTGGTCTCTCCCACAACATAGGCATGGCTGCATTTACTCCTACATCAACTTTGTGAATGAGACACTTACTTAGCACCATTTTTCCCCAAGAGGACACTGAGGTCCAGAAAAGTTGAATATGTTGTCAAGTTCACAAAACTAGTGACTAATCCAGAGTTTAAGTCCAGGGCCCTATGACTGAACAGCTCATGATCAGATGCATGTGGCATTCTGCCTCTTCAGAGCTGTAATTGTATGACAGCTTCCATGGGTCACTCATGGGCTGGGGCACTTTACATACACGATTTTACCCGCTCTTTACAACAACCTTAGGAAGTGGGTGTTTGTGTCTCCATTTTCAAATGCCCATGCCCTGCTTCCCGGATTCAGAAATCTTTGTCCTCTAGGAAAGTAGGGGAGGGAAGTTGGCATCTACCCACCGTCCCCAACATTGGCTTGGGTAGAACAAGAGACAGAATAAATTGAGGGGTGTAAGGATGCAAAAGACCCAGTCTCTGCACTTACAGGTATGACTCTCCCTGGGGAGATGGTCAAGCTCCCATGGCCACTGGGTGACATTATGTCTCAGTATGGGGCTGCCTCTGCTTGCAACCCAACCCCCGCCTGTGAGCTGTGTAGATGCCACACTCTGCACTAGGCTTTGAGATAAAAAACTGGGCAAAAGGAAGTGCCTACAAAATCCATGTGCAATTAAGAATTTTGGAGGCATGTGCATTTCTGTAAAAGATTTGCAAGACTTATTTAAATGCATCATAACTGCCACTGAGCTGAGTGTCTATTCCCAGTTCTTTTCCTTAAATGTTAAAGACTAAAGACAGCACTTACCATCTGCTATAGCTTGAGATCTGCTCCTTCCCCCAAGGTCTCCTGACATGGCAGGCCCTGGCTGGCAGCCCCATCTGACACAGCCCACCAGGAACATCTAGAAGCATCAGAACATCTGCTGGCCTTTCCCACAACATGCAGCAGGTGTAGACCAGGAACCCTCGCCTTTCAGGTCACCTTAGCCATGGACATCAGGAGGCTGGTCCTGGGGTGTGCAACCCAGTCCTCATCTCGCCTGAGTTCTTGGACTCTTGGTTATTCATTCAACAAATATTTACTGAGCACCTGCTATGAGCCAGGCCTGGTGATGGTGAAAGTGATACAGTGAACAGGAAAAAATGCAGGTTCTTTGAAGAAGTTCCCTGGCGACTGGGAAGATGTACAGGGTACTTCAGGGATGTGTAATAAGTAGACCTAAATCAGCATGGGGACTCTGGGAGTAAGGGATATTTGAGCAAAGAAATAAAACAAGTGTTAGCTGGGTGTGGGGACAAGCAAACATTCCAGGCAGAGGGAACAGCATCGACTCCATGTGTCTGTCTTCTGTGCTGCCCCTCACTGCCCCTCTGGCATGCACAGGCAAGGCCTAGTGTGTGGCCTTCATCTGCTCTCCTTACAGCTTGGACCCCAAACAACACAACCTTGAATTTAAAGTTTTCCACCATTCGACTTCTGCTAGGAGATGCTGCCTGACTAGCCTAAAGGAGAAATCAAGGCAGGAGACCAGCGAGGTGCTTCCAGCATCTGATAAGGTGTAGAACGCTAGACAGGAAGCGCATAGGGGCGAGAGGAACCAGAGAACTGGGTGAGAAGGAGCGGCGCACAGTAGGTCCTGCCAAAGTCTAGCATTGACTTAGGAGGTCAAGGTCAGTAGAGCTCTCCAGGAAAGGGAGTGAGACTGAAAAACAGCTGTGGGAGGGAATGGGAGGAAAGGTGGCTGCAGGAGAAGTCTCTTCATTATCTCTTTTTTTTTAAAGATTTATTTATTTATTTATGCAAGCGCGGGAGGGTGAGAGAATTCACCAGAGCCAGAGCGGGGAGCAGAACAGGCAGACTGATGAAGTACACTGCTGAGGGGAGCAGCGGGCGGCAGGAGAGGTCTGCGTGCCAAGGGGGGCCCTCAACGGCAGCCGGGGATCGAACTGGCACTGCAGAGGCTGCAGACAGCTTCACAGCCCAGCACTCAACCGCTGCACCACCAGGGAGGCCCCATTATCGTTTTTTTATTGAAGCAACATTGCATTGCAAGTTTCAGTGTTCATTGCTGAGAACCAACATGTATAAATATTATATTGACTGCACTGCTAAGAGTTCTGTTCTATCCTTCCCAGAATAATGGTTCCCTTTGTCCTAATTCACCCGCCTCCTTTCTGGTGACCACTTAATGGTCTTACAGTCCAAAAGTAGATTTTTTGCTTCATTTAGTTATTTGTTTTCTCTCTATATCACATATGAGTGAAATCATATTGTGTTTGTCTTTCTCGGTGTGACTTACTTCACTAAGCATAATTCCTTCTAGGTCACATGGCAGGATTTCATCTTTTTTTAGTATCCCATTGTGACTCTATACCGAATCTTCTGCACCCATGGACACTTAGGTTGTTTCCAGCTCTTGGTGATTGTAAACAGTGCTGCGGAGAACATGAGGTGGATAGATCTCTTCAAATCAGTGTTTTGTACTTTTTCAGGTAAATATCCAGAAATGGGATAACTGGATGGTGTGGCTACTTTCATTATTCGAGGACTTTCCATCCTGCTTCCCACAATGGCTGCACCATTTTCTCCTTCCCAACAGGAAATAACTCTTGACACGGTTTTCAGCAACACCGAAGAACGATGCACACTTAAAATGCTGCGTGAATGTGAGGCTGCAGCTTAGCCGCGCATAAAAGCACTTCAATAATGGTATCGATTCAGGTCCACAACTTCTAATTAGGAGATAAAAGAAAAAGCAAGAGCAAGGGTAATTCTTGGTGTGCTCACATGGCATCATGTGCAAATATCCCTTTTTTGAGAGGGGAGGAAAGGCCAGCTGGTGGCGCAGCATGCACCAGGTGATCTTGTCTATGTTGGCGCAGAAAACTTTTTAAAGTCTGGAAGGACTAACTGTTGGCAGCAGTCATCCCTAGAGCTGGGATCAAGGCGAGATTATCTTTCCTTAATAGTGTTTTCATTTTTTTAATAGAGGCATGTTTTTATTTATTTATTTGTTTGTTTGTTTGTTTTGTTTATACAAGCACTGGGTACAGTCAGAGGCGCGGGAGGGTGAGAGAATTCACCAGAGCCAGAGCAGGGAGCAGAGCAGGCAGAAGGACCGAAGTGCACTGCTGAGGGGAGCAGCGGGCGGCAGGAGAGGTCTGCGCGCCATGTGGGACCCTCCTCTGGTGGCCGGGGAGCAGCCGGGGATCGAACCGGCACTGCAGAGGCTGCGGGCAGCTTCGCAACCCAGCGCTCAACCGCTGCGCCACCGGGGAGGCCCCTTAATAGTGTTTTCATTTTTTACAGCGATTCTATGCGGAGTCCCAGGTGCAGTGGTGTGGATTGATAAAACAATGAAAAACTCCTGTATTGCTTGGAAAAAGCCACTCTCGCAAACACCTCCCTCTTCCCCCCAGACCCTCCCCCGCCTGCTCATGGTCCAGCATGTGAAGGGGTCACACTACCTAGTCTGGGGACTCTGGGCCCCAGGTTCCCTCAAAGGCTGGTGTCCCTTTTGATCTGTCAGTTCACAGGCTAGGCAAATTGTTCATTTTTAAAATATCTGTCATTGCAAAAAAAAAAAAAGAAAAGAAAAGAAAAGATGTGCACTTATTTGAAAAAACGTGGTGTTGACTCCAACCAGAATGGCATAATTGCCACCCTGCTGGCTGAATTCTAGAACACTAGTTTGCAGCTTTTATTGTGGTCACCACTCACTTGTCAAATGACATTTTCATAAAAGACTCACTCTTTAGGCCTGCCCGACTTCTAACGATTAATTTTAAATGGTTAAGGCCAGTGGGACTGCAGAGACCTTGTTTATTCTTATTTACGTTTCACCCAGATGTTGGATGCTGACCTGGCTTCCCACCCAGCATTGCACCTGGCGTGAAGGCTGGTGTCGGTCCCTTCCTGCTACTCACTTTGTGCTTGGCCCCTGTTCTTTAATATTTCTTACTGTTATGTTCTGTCACTCTGCCTGCTTGCTAATCATGCTGAAGACCAATTATTTCATTCATTCATTCATTCATTCATTCATTTATTTATTTATTTATTTATTTATTTATTTATTTATTTATTTATTTTGCCCTCTCTCTACCTAGCCTACTGCCTGGTTTGTGGAGACTTTGAAAGATATTTATTGCTATTGGTACTATTGATATTGCTATTGGTATTGCAAAGAAACATATTCTATGCAAAGTGACCCTCTTCCCTGGTTAACACCAGTGTTATCTCTGAAGGTCTAGCACAGTGGAGGATGCAATGCCTGTTATGGGAAGCTTGCCCAGGACTGGGGTAGGGGAAACATCCCCTATCTTATGAGGCAGAAATCATTCTTTGTCTCTCTGTCCCAATGGCTACTGTGTTTACAGTCCTCTCTCATCCTCAATTTCCTTTCCTAATCATGTTACTACCTGACAACAAATATTCTCCTAGGATGGTGTCCAAGACAAAGTTCTTTACCTTTCCTAGATGTTCCATGCTGGGCATTAAAAGGAGTGGTTAGTCTCATCAGTGTATCCCTGTGTCAGGAGGACAAGGTGCCTTAAGCCAGATGAAGATCTCTGGCACACCAATGATCAGCCAGAGTGTGGTTAATGGGGTAATCTACACAGATGTAGTCAATTCCAGTAGTTTCACTGGAGAGTTTATTTCTAACTCACACAAAAGCCCAGTGAGGGTGTTTCAGTTCAGCTGGCAACTTTCTTCCATGCAGTGATTCAGAGCTCCAGGCTTTTTACATTTTATGATTGCACTTCCCTCTAGGCTTTGGAATTATCTGTACTCAGTTGGCAAAGAAAGAAAGAGAAACAGAAAAGGCACCCATTTCTTAACAAACCCTGACCCAGAAGAGACACGTATCATTCCTGCTCATGTTCCATTGTTAATCAGATGATGATGCTTGGATGAAGGGGAACAGGGTCACGTGGGCCCTGGCTGGGATGTCGCCCCCCAGGAGTATACTGCTCCATGCTAAAGAAAGGGGATCGTGAGGTTTAAGTGGATAGCTAGCCATCTGCCATAGAACACAAACTTCAAAGACTTGGAAGATCACCTAATGAGACTCTTAAGGAAAACCATCTCCAAGTGAAGGCAAAGGAAGCATTTCCACATTTCTTTTTCCCAAGTCTCTTAATAACACTTCTGTTGGCTGTCACAGGATGGGAGTTTTTATGATAATGAGGGAAGCTTTTGAACTGGAAGGGGATTATGCAAAGTGACAAGGGTCCGACCCATATAAACCTTGAAGTTAGGCTTGAAGCATTGTGTGGCTTGCTTCCATAAAGCCTATGGGCATCCAGAAGTCAATAAGCCTTCCTGAAATTCTTTGAGCCAAATTGGTCTCCATTCTTATGTTACCACTGCCCGCCAGAGCATCCTGGCTCAGTAATCACCCATGCTTGCTATCCTCCAGGCAAGAATCAAGTCTGTGGGGAAAGTCTGATGTAAACTTACAGAACATGTGCCTAATAAAGCTATTTCTTTTTAAATTATAAGCAACTACTATGGGTCCATAATGAACATTTTTATTTTTAAAGTATTTTCTTTCACAAGGAAGAAATGCAATTTATTCTTTTCCCCAAAATAATAAAGGAAATTGCGACTGGGAACAGTTTGGCATTTGAAACCTAGTGGGAGATTTCTCCAGCAGATGGTTTAGTGGCAAAAAGCTTTTAAGATTTTCTGACTGCTAGGGGAAAAAAAAAATAGAGAGAGAGAGACAGAGACAGAGAGAGAGAGAGATTTGACATGATAAAGAAAAGATGCATCCAAAGAAAGCAATCCTTATTCAAGTTCTGTTGTTTCCAGTGATCCATAGACTACACTGTAGATTCCAAACTCTGGCTGTGCATCAGAATAGCATGGAAAGCTTGTTTAAAATACCCATGGACTCAGAATATCTGTGGGTGGTGACCAGATATATATATATATATATATATATATATATATATATATATATATATATATATATATTTATATATATATATAAACTTAAAGTTCTATAGATGGTTCTGTTGAAACCCAGTGGCCCAAATGTTTTTTTAATTCCATGGACAGTTATGGGAGGCAGTTTGTTAGCTTAGCAAATACTCTGCTCTTTGAGCCACTCAATGACCCTTTGCTAAAAGCTCAAGTCCACCACAAGCACTTTCCACCAGGTCCTCATATTTCCACACAAAGCATTTAGATGATGTTCTGAAGACCCCCATGGGCACAGATGCTGATGCATCTGATTTATTTGGAAGCAAGGGAGGCAGAGTTTATGGTCTGCCTATCAGCCAGCACTGTCTGCAGAGATCAGAGCTCCCTCACAGTCCATGATCTGTCAAATACCTTTAGCCACATCCTCAAGGAGGGTAGGGTGGTGCCCTGGGGCACAGGCTTCATCAAGTCAGCTTTAACCCCCAGGCAGCCACCTACTAGCTGGGAGCCCAGGACAAGTCCCTCCAACGCATTTTGCTTACTTGTAAAATGGGAATTGATAATACCGACCTCACAGTGTTATAAGTTGCAAGTGGGAAAATCATGAGAGAAGCATCTGGAAAGTACCTACATGGGAAAGGAACCTGATCAGTGGTATACTTCCCTTACACATTTCCTTTAACCCCTTTCTCCCTGGAAACAGGAAAACCAATTATGAAAGGCAAACAGAAGACATTCTTATCTTCCCAATATTCTATGAATCATTGCCAGAAGGTTATCCAGCACGGAATTTGGAGGTGTTCCTCTGTATCATCCTTTCTGTAAGATGGTTACCCCTGAGTAGACTCTTACCTCCAATCCCAGGTGGCACCCCAATCCCAGGCGACCTCCCTTAAGGTCAGTGCTAGAAAATGCCAGACAGGGTTTTTGCAGCTTTAACTTGAGTTATAGGAATGATCTCTTGTGGCTTGCCCATGGACAATCACTAAATTACATGGGATTCAAATTGGTGATATAGACAGTCATAAAACACCAGACTCTAAATATTATTTATCCAGCATCAAACAGATGTTTGTTTCCAAAGCTACAATCTCCTCTAATTGGCTGAGGCTGTGCTGCATAAACTCCAGTGTGAGCTTATGTTCTATAATGAATGACAAATGCCTAGAAGAATCCTCTGCGAATTGGCAGCCTCCCCCTCCAGCATGCAAATTACGTCGAAATTCCATCAGCAGACGCAGACAAGCTCATCTGCATGATTGGCAGACTAGTGGATAAACACACCCATGGAGTCATTGCCCAAATTCAATTTGGTCAGTTCATTTCCACTTTTAGTGATCATTTATTTGTTAATTTATTCATTCAGTCAATGTCTACTGAGTAGCTATTCCTCAACAGGACTGTCTTTGGCTTTAGGAACACAAGGAAGAACAGACATGATCTCGTCCTTCAAGATGTCCACAATTCTTTTTTTACAGATTGATTTATTTATGCATACAAAAACTGGGGTGCAGGCCAGAGATGCAGGGATGAGAGGAGTCACCAGAGACAGAGTGGGTAGCAGAACAGGCAGATTGACTGAAATACACTGCTGAGGGGAGGAGCGGGCAAGTCAGGAGAGGTCTACTGTACCATGTGGGTAGCTCCCTGGCCAGCTGGGGATCGAACTCATGCTGCACTGGCTGCGAATAACCTCAGACTGCTGAGACTTAACCCCTTGCGCCACCAGGGAGGCCTGACATCCACAACTCAATAAAGAAAAGGAGAAAAGACTGGTTAAGAAATAAAATGAGCAATGCCTGAATGCAAAAATGTGACACGAAGCATCCTGGCCACACAGAGAAGGAAGAAGCAACTCACCTGGGGGGTGAAGAATGGCTTCACAGATTTTCAAGAAAAAACATGAGAGGAAGCTTTCAGTGTCAGCTAGCCAGATGAGATGTAGAAAAGGAGGTTCCAATGAAGAAAATAGCATGGATGCCTAACAGAACATGTCATGTTCTGGGAATTTCGAGCTGTTTGACCTGGCTGGAGCTTAAGCTACAAGCAATGGTCCCCTTTGTTTTGGCTCCTTAAAATTCACCCAGGTGAGCTTGTAAATGGCACAGCCCCTTGGAATGATCACATGGCGATGTCTACTGAAATTTAAAATGCTAGCTTCTTATTTGTCTCAGTGCAAGATGGGGGGAGGGAGGGAGGTGGTGAAGGACACAATCCTCTATAAGGAGTTAATTAAATAAACTCAGTCCAGCAACATAAAGAAATACTACAGAATCTAGTAGTATATTAAGAGGCATGGGCAGATACTCTGTGTACTTACATAACAAGATCTATGGTTATAGGAGGATCTCCAGAATACATTGTCAAGTGAAAACACAGTGAAATAAAGAAAGTGATGTGTATAGTATGCCACCT
This sequence comes from Talpa occidentalis, assembly GCF_014898055.3. NCBI lineage: Eukaryota > Metazoa > Chordata > Mammalia > Eulipotyphla > Talpidae > Talpa > Talpa occidentalis. The sequence goes on from NW_023601212.1 coordinate 90,451,957, forward strand.
TTCACATAAGAAAAAAATAGGAATACAGATTCTTCTTTGCTTTCATTTCATAAAGAAACCTGGAAGGATAGACAAGAAATGAATACCTATGGGGATGAAGACAACCAAGATATATTAGGAGAGAAAAGTTGGGTGCAACTTCACAACGTACACCTTGTATATCAATTTTCATTTTTGAATTATGTAAATGCATGGATTATTCAAAAATAATCCTCATGGTCCGGCAAGTCCTATCGTGGCATCAATCAATCACAGAGAATCACTCACACTTGTGCACAGGAGGTGCAGCATTGTTGTAGCATTGTTTATTGTGAGAAAAACTAGCAAGAACCAAAATGCCCATTAATAGGATCATGCAAAAAAACTGTAGTAAGTTTGTATACTATGGGATATTATGCAGCAGTTTAAACAATGAAGTAAATCTGTTTTTATGAACAAGCACTAGTGTCTAAGACTTATTGCCTTAAAAAATGTGTGGAGAGATATGATACCATTACTGTAACACACATAAACATGCACACACACACACACCCCAAATAGTAAAGTCCTTACAAGCTCTAAGAATTCAAGCCAAATAACAACACTGCTTCCTTCTAGTGATGCTCTGGAGCAGAGGTCAACACACAGTAAAGGACTGATGATTACTATCTTAGGTTTTTCAGGCATTATGGTCTCATAGGTGAGTAATCAGCTTTTCCACGGACATGAAAATGAAGTCACAGACAATATATGAATGAATACATTGTGTTCTAATAAAACTTTTGGGTACTAGAAATAAACCCACAGATTTATGGTCAACTAATCTTTGACAAAGGAGCAAAGACTATGCATTGGAGCAAAGAAAGTTTGTTCAATAAATGGTGCTGGGAAAACTGGGTCGCTACATGCAAAAGAATGAAGCTTGACCACTACCTCACACCATACACAAAAATCAACTCAAAATGGATTAAAGAACTAGACATAAGACCTGAAACCATAAAATACATAGAAGGAAATATAGGCGAAACACTACGGGATTTGCACATCAAAGACATCTTTACAGACACATCACCCAAAGCAGTGATAGTGAAGAGAAAGATAAACAGCTGGGACTACATCAAATTAAAGAGCTTCTGCACAGCAAAAGAGACAATAACAAAAACAAAGAGAAACCCCACCAACTGGGAGAACATTTTTGCACCCAACACTAATGATAAAGGACTGATCACAAAAATCTGCAAAGAGCTGATGAGACTCAGCAACAAGAAAGAAAATAATCCAGTCAAAAAATGGGCAGAAGAGCTAAAAAGAAACTTCTCTGAAGAGGAAATGCAAATGGCCAACAGACATATGAAAAAATGTTCAACATCACTTGTCATCAGGGAAATGCAAATCAAAACTACCATGAGATACCATCTCACACCAGTAAGAATGGCACATATTAAAAAAACTAGCAACAACAAATGTTGGCGAGGATGTGGAGAAAAAGGAACTCTTGTGCACTGTTGGTGGGAGTGCAAACTGGTCCAACCACTATGGAGAGCTGTGTGGAGATTTCTGGACCTACTAAACATAGAGCTTCCATATGATCCAGCAATTCCACTCCTAGGTATTTACCCAAAGGACACAGAAACATCAATTCCAAAGAGCACCTGCACTCCTATGTTTATAGCAGCACTGTTTACAATAGCTAAGCTTTGGAAACAACCCAAATGCCCAAAAATAGATGACTGGATCAAGAAGATGTGGTACATATATACCATGGAATATTGCTCAGCATTCAAAAAAGATAAACACATGCAATTTGCAGCAACATGGATGGCACTGGAAGGGATCATGCTCAGCGAAATAAGCCAAAATGAAAAAGAAAAATACCGGATGGTCTCACTCATAGCAGGAATCTAGAAAACTTAAATAAGGGACCAAGAAAATGAATATAAGAAAGTGAAAATCAAAATCAACAAAAAACTATGAACCAGAGACACTTTTTGGGGGTGGGGGCGGGAGGGGAAGGATTGGGGTCAGAATGGGGCGTTTGCAATTGTATGGGGGAATATAAAAATAAAATTTAATATTAAAAAAAAAAAAACTTTTGGATACTAAGTGGGATTAAGTGGTCTGAGAACTGTAATTTGCCACCCCTAGTCTAGAGAACCAGGAAGGGAAGTAATGGTTAAAGACACTTGAACATTGTTTTTTTAACAAGGAGAATGAAAGCATCTTACTTGTAAAACTAAAATTTATTTTAAAACAACATGGGTACAATAGACTGCCAAAGCCCCATAACAAAATGCTACAGACTGGGTGATGTAAACAACAGACATTTATTTTCTCATAGTTCTGTATGTTCGAAGTCCAAGATCAAGTTGGCAGGAAGAGAGCCCTTGTTTCTGGCTTGCAGACTGGCCCCTCCTTGCTGTGTCCTCACATGGCCTTCCCTCTGAACTCGCACAAAGGAGAAAGAGCTCTTTGGTGCTTCTTCCTCTTCTTTAAAGGACATCAGTCCTAGAGGACTAGGTTTCCACCCTATGATCGAATTTCACCTTGACCCCCTCTACATACAGTCACGGCAAGGGCTAGGGCTTCGACACAAGAATTTTAAGGAACACAATTCGTTCTACATCAATGGGTCAAGGCTGTGTCCTATAAAAACAACACATACAGACTCCTTTTGCCAGAATTCAATCCAGATCATGATGATTCTCTCCAGGAGATATGACATCACACCTGTGAGAATGGCCCATGTCAAAAAGACTCAAGTATGTCTTAGAAAAGATGTGAGAAAAAAGGACCCTCATAAACTTTTAGTGGGAATGTAGGATCCAGCACCTATGGAAAACAGTGTGGAGACTGAGAATTCTAGACCCAGGGGAGCCAACAGTGTTGCTTCTGTTTGAGTCCAAGTCCAAATGCAGGGGGAAGTCAAATGCAGCCTCAAGACAGGCAGGGAGAGAATCTTTCTTACTTAGCCTTTTATTCTCTTCAGGTCCTTAATGGACTGGCAGGCCTGCCCACACTGGGAAGGGCAATGCTCTGGCAGCCCCCGTATCCAATATTAATCTCATCCAGAAAGATCTTCCCAGACACACCCAGAAATAATGTTTAATCAAATATCTGGCACCTCGTGGCCCAGTCAAATTGAAACATCAAATTAACCATCACAGCAAGTGACTGAAAACAACTCAAATGTCCCTCCACAGGAGCCTGGTTAAATAAACTGTGCACCAATCACACAACGAGAACCATGCAATGCTAAACTTAAAGAAGAAAATAAAAAGCAGTTCTCCATATATTGTCATGGCATGCTCTGAAGTGAAGAAAGCAAAGTGCAGAATATGTGTCTGATGGGGTACATTGGAGGCAGAAATGAGGACAAAATTATCATTTATTTGTCTTTTCTTGTATATGTGTCAACAACCTCTGGGACGAGTCGTAAGAAATGAAGAGCAATGGTTTCCTACAAAGCAAAAGTAGGAAGACAAAGAAAAAGAAAGGAGGAGAGACTTTTACTCACTCTGTTTACACTGTGTGGATTTTATCTTTGAAAATGTAGCAGCTATTCAAAAAGACTTTAAATAACCGAAAAGGAAAACACAAGAGTCCAGCACCTGAGAAGACACCACTGATTTGGAAGAGATTAGTCCACAGCCAGCCCCGGAGGCCGAGGGTGCTCAGAACAGGCTTCCCCAACACTTGCCACTATGTCACCCAGATTATTTCCAAGTGAGGTCAATTGAGTCTCTGTAGCCTCAAAAGAAACCCTATCACTCTTTTAACAGCCTAGAAGAATGAAATTTGGTGGTATTACTCGGATTCCGGGTTATCTCCAGAAATAAACCTTCCTTTTGGAGACACCAAGCTACATGGCCGGGCCAACGTGCAATCACAGGGCACATGCTCTTTTCATCAGTGACTCTCCCTCTTTTCCTGTCGCCCCGAACCCCTATCCCATTCCTGAGCTCAGAATATTTGCCTTTGTCTTCTCCCACTGAAAATGGCACCCTCATTCAGTATGTAGATTCCCTGAGTACATAATGAAATTGATCTTTTTCTCCTGCTAATCTGTCTGGTGCTGTTTTGATTACTCAACTGGACCAAGAAGAACCTGAATGGGTAAGAGGAAATGTCCTCCCTGCCCCTACAAACTTTATTAGGCACATATGGAGTAGGAAGGAAATAGTGGAAGACAGATCCTGGAGGATACCTGCAGCATTTAAGGGGGGGGGGGGTGGAGCGGAACTCATCAGAAAGGTAGATCACAGGAGAGGCAGGTGGTCTCAAGCGTGTATAATGGTCTCAAGACAAGAAATATAAAATGCAGACTTAAGCATTCAGCAGTTGGATCGTTTCTGGGATGATATATTTAACCAGATAGTCTGTATTGTGTTCGCACTTTCTGTAAGAAATATATCATGTAGTTACATTTCTTCCCTGGAATGCCTTTCACTCCTGTCAGTGCAACCTGATTTGAGATGTAAATAAACTGAGACGATAATGCCGGGATCTCTGCAGATTCAGTTCTGCCACCAGCCCAAGACAGAACGATGATGGATGGAGCCAGGGCCTCGGCATAATCTCTACTGTTTTAATACTCGATTATCATGTCCCTCATCTTCCCCAGAATCACAACTCGACACATCAAAATCTCTTTGTTCCCTCCACAATGCTTGTATCTCCATTGCATCTTCAGCCTCCTTTAATATTGTTCATTATTGAAATGAACACAGAAAACCAATTACCCAGGTGGCAGCAGGAGTTGGTCATGTGCCCACCCAGCTCCCCTCCCCCAGAGCCTGATTCCCTGTTGAGATAAACAAGAATCCTCATGTACTGCCAAGCCCCCCAACCTGCCCCAAGCCTCCTGGAAGCCACCTGGATGCAGTCTCAGGGCTTTGGACATTCCAATTCAGTCAATTCAGTGTGTGTTAATTGTCGCCAGTTGCTGCAGCAGGGCACCAGTGTGTCTGGCATGTCTGGCGTGTCCAGTGTGTCTGGCATGTCCAGTGTGTCTGGTGTGTCTGGCGTGTCTGGTGTGTCTGGCATGTCTGGTGTGTCTGGCGTGCCAGGCAACACTGCAGGCAAAGCCGTGGTTAGCATAGTGGTTACAGAGCATAGGGACCCTGAATATCCAAGTTTGAATCCTGGCTCAGATAATGAAGCTGTGTGACCTTGGACAGATTCTTAAACTCTCAGTACTTTGGATCTCCATTTGTGAAGTGGAAATAATAACAGTATCTACTTGTTGTAGGTTGAATTGTGAACCGCCCCCAAATAAATATTTTGAACTCCTAGCCCTTGGTACCTGTGACTGTGACCTTACTTGGAAATTGGGACTTTGCAGATGTAATTAAAATAAGGTAAAGTCTTACTGAATTAGAGTGATCCCTAATGTAACAACTGGCATCCTTGTAAGGAAAGATTTGGGAGATTTGGAGACACAGAGACAGACATACAGGGAAGAGCAACATTTGATGATGGAGGCAGAGACTAGGCAGATACAGGTATAACCCAGGAAATGTCCACAACTACCAGAAGCCAGAAGGGGCCAGGAAGGATTCTCCCCTAGAGCCTTCAGAGGAAGCAACACCTACCCACACCTCCTTTTCAGACCTCTAGCCTCCAGTGTAACAACAGTATGAATTTCTGTTGTGTTAAGTCACCCATTTTGTGGCAAAGTGTTCCTGCAGCCACAGGAAACTCATACACCCTCATCAAAGAGTTAAACTAATGAGTTGGATTAATAAATTAGGAATTAAGAGTTGGATTAATAGGGCCTCCCTGGTGGCGCAGTGGGTTGAATGCAGCACTGTGAAGCTGTCTGCAGCCTCTGCAGCACCGGTTCAATTCCCAGCTGGCCAGGGAGATACCCACATGGCCTGGCAGACCTCACCTGTCTCACCTGCTGCTCCACTCAGCAGTGTACTTTGGTCCGCCTGCCTTCTCTGTTCCCTGCTCTGTCTCTGGTGAATCCTCTCACCCTCCCGCGCCTCTAGCCTGTAACCCAGTTCTTGTATAAAAATAAACAAATCTTTAAAAAAAAAAAAAGAGTTGGATTAATGAATTCTAATGCAATATATGCAAAGTGCTTAGGAGACTGTCTAGCATCTAGTGATCAAACACAAGTGTTGCTTAACTGTTCTTACTTTTATTACTGTGACTCCGTCCTGCAAGCAGGCAAATAACTATCATGTTGAGTAACAGCTGACGAATGGACAGACTGGGTGTCTCCATCTTCAGAGAAACCTGGATCTTCCTGCTTGGTAAATAAGTCTCAGTCCAGGTACAGAGGAAGATACCAGGTTCCTGGGTCACTTTTGCAGGGAAATTGTGAGAGGGAGGACATCAAGGGTATTTGGGCAGGTTTACAAGTTGCCAAAGACTAGACGGGATTCTGTTGTATTGAATCACCTGAGAGGAAGACGCAACTCCTTAGCCAAGGTGATTCCAGCATGGACAGCACCATGGTTAAGCATGTGGGTGCTGGACTCAGACCACCTGGTTCAAATCCTGCTTCTTCCACTTGCCTGCTCTGCGCCCTTTAGCAATTCCTTAATGTTTCTGAATCTCAGTCTCCCTCATCTGAAACATGAGGTTATGTAGTGATGTGCAGGTAAATAATCTGGAGGTAAATAATCTGGTAAATAATCTGGTGGGAAAGGGAAGCTTCTTTGGGACCTGTCCTGTCCCTTCTACAGGTTATACATGCACAGACATCTGGCGGTGCTTCCAAGGTCACCTTCATTAGTTACTGTGATTATCTTCTTTCTGTGGAGGCCAAAAGAGGGGATATGTGTTCCCAGCACTACAAACATACAGAGTTGTGGGAGAGAACACATATTGAAGAGAGTGGTAGCTAAACCAAAGTGCCTCAATCCAGGCATTTCTATTCTAGCTTTATGATTTCTGCTCAGACTCACTCCCTGAATCCTTGTTTTAATGACTTTCCTCTCAACCAGGGGTGAGCACAAAACCTACAGGCAAACTTTGTCCCGCCCCTCCATGTAGAACACCTCTGGACCCTTTCACGCTACCACAGCAAAACTGAGTCATGGTAACCCAGACCCTTTGATCTGTAAAGCCAAAAATATTTACTATTTGACCCTTTCCAGAAAAAGCTTGTCAGCCCCAGCTTTAAATCTACTCACTTTTTAATTTAAGTGCATTTTTAAATAGGAAACTTCGTATAAGTAATGTAATTGGAAACCAGTATTCCTTGCTATAGATGGGAGGTAACAATGAAATCAATACATCACTATTAAGATAAACCACACACCAGCTAAAAGTCCTGAGCGCACCTCAGCAGGTCAGGTCTTCATGGAGAAAGCAGAAGGCAGCAGTCGGGTGGGGCCTGAGGATGGGGGAGCTTGTAGTGACTTCTCTCCAGGAAAAATTGTTGCAGCGAGAAAAAAAGGGTTAACACAGATCTTGAAAGACATTCATATAATTGCAGGGGAGGAGGAAGAAAATGCCTACAAGTGAATCAAAGTGATTCAAACACTAAGGATAGTAGAATAAGGAAATCTGGCGACACAAGCAAAGAGGCCATTGAGAAAGGTAATGAAGTCTCATCACAAATGAACAGAGTAAATAAAGGCATATTGGAAAAAAAGGATGCCTGGAACAACAACAGAGAGAGTTCTTTTCAACATCTGAAAGTAATAAGCATAATTTATAAACTAGATTAGAAAAGAACATCTCAGCACATTTATAATGAAAACAGCCAATGCTGATGAGAACAATAACATTTAAATAGAAGTCTGTTTACCTTTGGGAAATGCATGCATAACTTCAGTGATGGAGTGATTGATTTAAGGGCCAGAGAACTGGACTGATTAACCTTCCTGTTTTGTTTTGTGGGTTTTTTTTCCCCATTTTTAAAGGGTAGCTGGCTGGGGTGCAAAGGGATACAGAGAACTCAACAACCTAACCTATGATTGGGAATAACTAGAACCAGGTAGGACAGAGATAGGAGCAACCGAACTGGCCATGAGCTACTGTTCTTCCCTTTATGAGCATCACAGGTTGCTTGGAAACCTGAAGGAAGCTATGCCCCTCCTTTGCAGAAAAATGCACAGAAATACGTACACCAAAACGCCTGCATTTAATTTTTTTTCTACATTTGAAATATATTTCCCACCAATGCAGAGAAGTTAAAAACTGTCTTTAAGAAAAAGCCTTGGTTTTGGGCCTCCCCGGTGGCGCAGCGGTTGAGCGCTGGGTTGCGAAGCTGCCCGCAGCCTCTGCAGCGCCGGTTCAATCCCCGGCTGCTCCCCGGCCACCGGAGGAGGGTCCCACATGGCGCGCAGACCTCTCCTGCCGCCCGCTGCTCTCCTCAGCAGTGTACTTCAGTCCTTCTGCCTGCTCTGCTCCCCGCTCTGGCTCTGGTGAATTCTCTCACCCTCCCACGCTTCTGACTGTACCCAGTGCATGTATAAACAAAACAAACAAACAAATAATAAATAAATAAAACATGCCTCTATTAAAAAAAAAAAAGCCTTGGTTTCATTTTTTGTATTTTAAGATTCAAGGTCTATTTGAGTAGTAGAGGGAATGGATCTAAAATTGCACCTAAAACAAAAATTTTCAATTCTCGAAATTACGTTAGAATGAGATTACCGAGATCACTTGGCTTACATTAAAAAATTGGAATTGTGGAGGGATCTTTGATATCAACACAAAATCAATTTCAAATTTTCTTTTCAATGAAATCAAGTGTTAAAAATTCCAAACCCAGTCAGAGCCACCGCATACATCCTCCTGTTCCCAAACGGTTTACTGCTATATGAGTTTATTTGGACAGACGAAACACACAGACTTTTAGGTCACATAAACTGGAACAGCATTGGCTAAGGGGATGTAAATAAAGCACCACCCTACAAAAAATAAAATCAGAACCCAAAAATGCAAAGGAAAAGAAAAAATTAACGTTCTTATGATTCTCTTTACCAACAGAGAGTGGGGTTGCATCAGTAAATACCTAATCCTCCAAATTAAATGGAATTCACTTAATCATTTGCTTTGGTCCTTCATGAAGTGAGTCTGGGTCACTATGGGGAGAATCTCTGAATTATGTTTCCGTCTGCGTAATCCTAGGTGTCTTCAGATTTTGACTATAATTCCCCGCTGCCTTCTGCAGAAGCTCTTCCTTTAAACTTTGTAAGTTTGGACAATTTTCCACCTACAGGGTAATTGAATGAACGAATCTCTAGTTTCTCAGCAACAACAACAAAAAGTGAAGAGCCTTGCATGGAAATACTCGCTTCATTCCCATGGCTAACAAAATCCTCGGGAAGTGTGTTCATGAGAGAATTCACTACCAAATTGTTCAACAAGGGGGCCTTTTATTCCCTCATAAAAGGGAAAATTCTGATTAGCATTCAATCAAGAGCTCAGGGATTTATTTTACAGAGAGATAACACACGTGCTTAAGTAAGAAGAAAGTACTATTGTGCATCCATTTTGTGGCAAAAATACCTCAAAAGGTCAGTTTTCGTGGCACCAGACAAGACTCCTTTCAAGACTGTCACCAACAATACAGGGGAGGGAAGAGCACAAGGGACTGTAGTGATGGATCACGGGGTGCTGTGGGGGTGGGAGAACTACGGGGACTATACTGTAGGGGAAAAAATCAAATACTATTCAAAAATAACAAAAATGTAAGAAAATAAATAGATAAAATATTAAAAACAAAAAGATTTTGCCAAGTCTTTGATGCCAATGCAGACGGTGCATAAGGCAGGCAGCATCTCCACCAAAGCACGGACACCTTGTATTCTCAGCCAGCTGCTTCTTTCAAGCTCAGGCATTATTTCCAGTTAAAGTTGTGCCTGAAGGGCCTCCCTGGTGGTGCAAGGGGTTAAGTCACAGCACTGTGAAGCTATCGGCAGCCACTGCAGCACCAGTTTGATCCCCAGCGAGGGAGTTACCTACATAGTGCAGCAGACCTCTCCTGTCTCGCCTGCTGCTCCCCTCAGCAGTGCATTTCAGTAGATTCACCTGTTCTGCTCCCCACTCTGTCTCCGGTGAATCCTCTCACCTCCCGCATCTCTGGCCTGCACCCCAGTTCTTGTATGCATAAATAAATCTTTAAAAAAAAGACTTGGTTTAAATTTAGTGGGACCCTATAATCCTTGGGGGGATACTGAACATAAAACAAGACAAAATGGCGTGTCTCTCATTTGCCATCAGAAGTAATGCCTTGTCTAAATGCCCCTTGATCAAAGTGCCCTTTACCCTGAAATATCGCACAGGCATAGCTGGTCTGGCTCAAAGTGAAAGAAATTAAAGTTAAATGAAGTCTTCGCCGCTTACAATCAGGTTCATAAAAACAGAATCCCATGGATCTCCCTGCCCCTGATGGAAATATTTAATGAGACCCAACATAAATCAAAACAGTGCATCATAGATTAAAACCCATAATGCAAGACCTATTTAGAGACGAGGGGATTATCCCCACCACTGCTGCATTTGATAGCCCAATTTGGACTGTTCTTAACCTTGGAAAGAAGAAATGGCACCTTGCATTCTGGATACTGCAGCCTTAATGGGTGATCCCCCCCCCATCGAGGCACTCATGCACATTATTACCTAAATTACTGACTCTTCCAATCAGCACCAGGTAAATACTTTGCATTTTGTTGATTTGCTAAGTCTTTTCTACTCATTGCCTTTTTTAATAGCCTCTAATCACATCACCTTGATGGTGATGACTTCACCATCAAGGGACACAGTACAACTTTACTCAGCTACCCATGGGGTCCACACCAACAGCCCTGCCATTACACACTACTTCTGCAGGCAAGATCACATTCATATTCAGTGTGAAGAAACATGCTAGAAAGCTTCTGATTTCCATCTCTAACCAGGACATCCCTAAAAGAAGATGGGACTCAAGGGTCAGCACAGTCGCCTCAAATCCAGGAAGTTATCTTAGAACTGAATGCCCTGCGAGTTACCCAGGCCCTCTGCACACTTTTCCAGACTCCTGGGCCTTTGCCAATAGTCTGACCATCTGGTCTTGCCAATGACAGAAATAGCAACTCCTTATGCAAGGCTGTCTATTTCAGGGTAAAGAACCCCATGGATCTCATTTCATAGATCCCCAAACTGTGAATCATCATCACACATGTCTCTGCACATACTAAAGTGGCTCGCCAAGTTACAGCCTATCTCCTGTGGAGTTTTGACCAAAGCGCTCATTTCATTTCTCAATATTCACAATGCTGGGCTCTTTAATGAGGCGCTCAGTGGAACTTTCATCTCCTTTACCTCACTCAAGATACAAGCCCAGGGAGGACCATAATGGCTTAATTAAACAACTTCAAACTCAATTAAATGAAACGTAGCACATTGCAGTCATTAGTCAAACATGAAGGGTGAATTGTAATGAAGAGTCAGACTTCATTTTTGATATTTGATTGCTGATATCTTCCAAGGCCACACTTCCCTCTCTCCCTTCTGTCCTACGTCTGACCAAACTGATTAAAAAAAAAAAAAAAAAAAAACCACCCTAGATGTCCTCTCTTGCAACCAGCAGGAAGTCCACAGCTTTAGCCCTCATGGGTCCCTTACTGCGGTTCCACCCTCTAGCCCCCATACATGCTAAGCCAGCCTCCTTTCTTGCTCTCCAAAGGCCTTATTGTGTGAGCTGTAAGCCTCATTTTCCTGCCTTCTGTGTCATGAGTGGCACATAAATCTGGACATTTGAACCAAATTTGGGGGGTAAGGGAGAAGCCCATGTCATTTTTGCAGGGTAACCACAAAAGCCTGGCATAGTATGTGTCTAATAAGTGGAAACTGGTGTTATTTTTATTTCCCTATTAAGTTAATAGATATACGTGAACTTGATAGTTAGAATGTTTATGCTTAGATACCAGTGAGATATAAAGTCAGACATTTGGTGCCATAAATGTTGGAGAGATCCTGGGCCAATAGCAGGTACCTCGTGGCACAGGATGCTTAGAACCCACAATAAAAAGCACTGAATGAAAATTTAGAGGATAAATATCTATAGACTGAGAGAGACGCTTGCTCAATTGTTGGATAGGTGAATGGATGGCCCCATTATGTGGGACTTGAGCACTGATTACAGATGAGAGCAAAGGAATACGACAAAAACAATCCAGAAATCAAGGAGAAAGTTGCTCCAATGTCCTTCGACCTTGCACGCAGCAAACTTCAGTGATTGAGAAAACAATGTTGTTTTTTTTAAAAAAAAAAAAGTTTTAGTGGAGATACATTCAGGAAAACCTATCAATAAACAACAGGATGGATGCCATTTAAGATGTGTAGAAATAATTCCAAAAAGATTAAAATCAGTGTCGAAACCGTGGAACCATTTTTTTCTCTATCATGTTGATCATTCCAAGTGGAACTGTTAGCTATCTGAGAAAAATTGTGGTTCTGAATTGCTTTTGCCTGTAACTCCGGACCTCTGTTCCTAAAGGATTGTTTCCTAAAGAAAAACATTCAACCAGAAAATTTTAGCACATCAGAATCTCTCTGAAGATTAAGAAGTCTCTGTGAAGGACTGGATGTCTAAATTGAAAAGTTTCTGCTGTCACCTTCAGGTAGAAGTGAAATAGTTCTTCGTTTCCTCTCCCTTCCTGTCTATAGTTCACCTGTGTCAACCTTTCTCTCAGAAATGAAATAAAATTAAAGCCCACGACACTGAGTGTCAGTCATGGAGGGACAGGTCCCCAGGTTTGCCTTACTGAAGTGTTCAGAGGCACCAATCTCACACCAAGATGCCCTCCCCCAACTTGTTTCTAATTATTTTCACATAATGTACAAGTCACATTTCTGGCACCGTTTCAGTGGGGTGACCTCGTTAGGCTCAGCCACCCTCGAAAACGCTTGTGAAGTCTCTTCTCTGAAGGCTTAATCCCCCTCTCCAGACTGTGTGGGTTGGCTTTCTCCCCATCTGGGATTGCTCGGAACAAAAATAACTACCTCAACTCCTTGTCACTAAAGCAAGAGGCAGTGGCATTAGATTTCTCAGAACAGGATGTCATGGCAGCCCTCCCTGTCAGCAACGCTGACGACATTTGCGTGGCCCTCCCTCCACTGGCCTACCCACGCAGTCTCCCCACATCTGGCATTTGACCTCCATGGTGCTGCCAGAAAAGGGACTCAGAGTCCAGCAACTTAGTGATGACGGGTCAGTCACAGGGATGAGGGCCCCCGACTTTAGTGCCTCCTTTGGTTTCTTTCTGCTCACTTCTGCCCTGGCTAAGGAATGCCTTTCAAAATGGCGGCCTGCACGCTCCATTGTTGGTTGATGGGAATATATAAGTTATCCTCCAAATCCAACAAATGCTCAGCTGGTTTTCAGGTGCAGGGAAAGGCCGGCTTTGGCTGCTAACTTTGGGACTCTGGTAATTCACACAGGGACTGGGCATGTAAAGAAATGCAGGAAATACGATTTCATGGGCTTTCTCACCCTCCTTCTATCTTACTCTTCTTTAAAACCTTTTCTTGCTAGGAGGGCTGTTGTTTTAGGTAGTCGGCCAGGTAGCTATGCCTTCATTCAGCACCTTCAAACTTCATTACACACCTTCACTATCTCACCTGTGTGCTGTTTTTTCTATTACCTGCTTAGGATTTTCTTTAAGACAGGTCTTATTTGTTTTTTTTTAATCTTAAACAATAATATCTGGAAAACCAATGTATTTAGTGTGGTAGTTGCACATTTCCTTTCATCATCCACATTATTCTAAATAAATGCCCATTCAAATTTTTTTTAAAGATTTATTTCTGCATACAAGAACTGGGGTACAGGCCAGAGGGGTATGGCGGGGGTGAGAGGATTCACCGAGACAGAGCGGGGAACAGAACAGGCAGACTGACTGAAACACACTGCTGAGGGGAGCAGTGGGCGAGACAGGAGAGGTCTGCTGCACCATGTGGGTATTTTTTTAAATGTTCAACTTGCTTACCATTTAAAATAACCTGTTATACGATATGTGATCATCGAAATCCAGGCAGGACTACAGAAACTGCACATTTATTTTATCAGCATTTTTCTTAACAGTATGAGAGAACTAAAAATGCAAAAAGGGGCCAATTCAGTTAACACAGAAACACTGCTTGTGTGAAGCAGTTACCATCCCTAAGAAACAGAGGAAAGAATACAGGGTTATCAGGACCTAGAAGCTTAGAAGAACCCCACAGAGCCGGGACTCGGAGCTGAGAGAATGAGAAGACCTGGCCTCTCTGAGAAGTGTGGGGAAGAAGTGTAAGAGCCAGAAGCACTGCCAGGGTGCTCATCTGCCGTGCCAACAGAGACAGTCATTGCTGGCACGATGTTAACTAGAAGAGCGAGTACACAGCAAAGACAAGAATCCCTCTCCCTCCACCTTTCCAGGCTCTCTACTGACCGGACATCTGGTTGACCAAAGAGAACGGTGTTCACAGACCCCAGCCCCAGAGCCACAGGACAGAGAGGAGTAGGATGGGTGACTTGAGAGACAAGAGCTTAACCAGCCAACCACGCTTGGCAAAGCACTGCCATAAAAGATGCTCGGAAGAGAAATGCCAGTTTGGGCAAATAAGCTTGTGTATTGTGTGAGAGAGGAGTTGGAAGGCGTTCCAGACCCCCTCAAGGCCCAACAAACAAATTATAATTTAGACAAGTCTGGGACTCTTCACAGCTCAGCTTGTGGTGAGGGTATTAACTTCGCAACTCCAAACAAGCTAAGCTGTCTATACGAAATCCCCTCAACAGCACCTCTCGGGGAAGCCTGGAGGTGATGCAGACAGCAAGCTTTTGATTCTCGTTTGCAGCCAGGGAGGGTGAGCTGGCAGATGGACACCATGTCCAGCCCTGGGAAGGATAGCACAGACCTGGCATCCAAAGGGTTCACGAGCAAGATGGCAAGATAAGACAAACTCGAGAAAGTTTCCACCACACTGCAACACAAATCACCTTGGCCGTGTGCCGTTATAGCTCACTTTAAACTCTCTGCCTTCCAATCACCCAACAACCTGACTTGCTTACAAAAATGCCCCGCATTGGGCAAATACCTCTCCCAGTACCTGTCCTCACAGTGTGACTGCAGCTCCTCCCATCCAGAGTTGCAATCTGTTTCCTCGCCCCTTGATTGGGCTGGAAATGTGCTTTGGCTAATAGAATGTGGCAGAGATGATGGCGGGTC
The DNA here is from genome assembly GCF_014898055.3 of Talpa occidentalis. Lineage (NCBI taxonomy): Eukaryota > Metazoa > Chordata > Mammalia > Eulipotyphla > Talpidae > Talpa > Talpa occidentalis. The sequence continues at coordinate 90,467,091 of NW_023601212.1, forward strand.
TGTTCTGAGCCTAAGTCTCAAGAGACCTTGCATGCTTCTATTTTCTCCTAGAATCCTGCCACGGCATGCACAGGCCTGCCTGAGCTGGCCTGGCGGGGATGAGAGACCCCATGGAGGTCAGTGCATGGGCCCCAGACTCCCGGGGATCTGCCTCCCGAAGCGTGGGCATCTGCTGGCCCGTAGCTAACTGTAGATGCAGGAAGGTGCTCAGCCTAGATCCCAAAAATCAGCCAGCCTGGGTCCAGCCTCAATGCCCACCTGCTGAATTACAAACTAATCAGTTACTGCCATTTAAGCAACCACATTTTGCGATAGTTTATTTACAACAATTGCTAAGTGATACCCTTAGCCTGCAAGGCTGTAGGAGAATTTTCCCTTGACCCTCACTCACCATTCTAATCCCTCCACCCAGAGCACTCATCCACCAGCTCCCTCATCCACCAGCCAACTTGGACGCTTGTTTTTTAGGTCTCGGCTTAAAGACCACGTCCTCCACGACTCTCTTCAATGTCGGCTATCAGTTCGATCCATCTCTCATACTCTTCCACAGATCACGCTACTTTTCCTTCAAGGAATGCATCATAACGTGTAATTACTTCTCTAGCCATGAGGCCTTTGTTGAGTGTCTGCTTCCTCCAGTCTCCCGGAAGCTTTACGAGGACCTCCCTGTCCCTAACACATAGCAGGTGCTCCCCAGCTCTGTGTCAAGAGGGTTGAAGAGCTTCCATCTTAGATAACCAGGCACCTCTGATACTAAATTGATTAAGAAAGAAAGTAGGAATGGTGCCCGTTGTTGGCACCAATTCCGGATGCTTGAACGGGTATGATTGTGGAGAGATACAGAATATTTGCCTTTCCTGAATCCATGGGGCAGAGATCGCTAATTGTCTCCCAACTCCCTTCCTCCATCTGCCTTTTCCACTCCCCCAGGGACTTTTAACAGGGCATATCCTTCTGGAACCTCACTCCCCAGCAACTAGGTGTGACCATATGACTAAATTCTCACCAAGGAAAAGTGCGAGCAAGTGACAAGCATCTTTGTCACTTTCCTGAAAAGGAAATTGCTGGCCCAGCTTCCTCTCTTTCTCCCTCCTAGGAAGGATGCTGTGATGGTGAGTCAGCTTCAGTCACAAGAATAAAGGCAAAACCCCAGGGATGGCAAAGCAGTAAGTCAGGAGGAACCTGACTCTCTGATCGAGTTCACAAAAGCAAACTTCCTACCCAGTGCTGGACCAGCCCACAGTGGAAGACGGAAAAGAAAGAAACTTTCATCATGTTTCTGAGGCATTGTATTTTGGGGCTTCTTTGTTACAGCAGCTCAGTCTCTGGTCTAACCTGATCCAGTCTCCAGTCCCTGGGGAAGCCAGGTTAGGGAAATGAGCCTCAGAACATCCTCTGAACTGGATGGAGAGGGAACGCCAGCTCCACCAGCCTTGGTGTGTAACCAGCGCTCAGAATCTTACAAGGTTCTTTCTCCACATCCGTGTGCTGAGTTGCCATCAGATAGCACAAATCCCACTGGTCCTTTTCCTATAACGTTAGAAATGAGGGCTCAGCCTTCACTACTGAGGCTCCTCCTAGGACTCACCCTGCAAAGGAGGATGTGTGAGCATTTCTGGCATAACCCTTTATCTTGCTGAGGCTGCCCGCAGTCATGAATGCGAGGAATGAGAACCTTCTAATCACCAACTCAGGACAAGTCACAAAAATGTATTTTAACTCATTACACATTTTAAACCAAAATGTACTAAATGTCTTAACCTAAACATATTCACTCCTCAGAAAATTCCTTACACAAGTGTGATAAAGAAATCTAAGAAAATCTCCTGTATTTTAAGAAAATCTCCCCTACACCAACATACAGGATCGCTCCAACTTCTCTCTCCCAGTTTCCTTAACAGCCCAGGAAAGAGAATCTGTACCCAAAGACATCTAGAAATTTAGCACAAGGAGACCTCCACAAGCAGGGGATTTCTTTAAAGTATTATATTTTAGCTTTAAAATTCTGATGTAAATTGTCTACACAGGCAGCTTGCTTTTAATATGAAATAATGTTTTCACTTGCTTGCCATCATTTTTAAGAAGTTGAGAATATGTTCAACCTTGCTCATAATAAAAATAAAAGCAAATTAAAGCTATGGTGACATAATATTTTTCACCTACAAAGCAGGGAACATTTTAAACGTTCTGTTGACAAGGGTGTGAGAAAATAATTCTCTCCTCCCTACCTGGCGGGACTGGTAACTGGTACAGCCTCAGGGGAGAGGGGGTGTTAGAGGAAGAATATCAAAGGGTATAAAAGCAAAATTTAAATTGACCCACAATCAGCCTCTGGGAATTGATTCCCCAGATATTCTTGTACATGTGTGTAAGGACATGCATGCGTGGATTTGCATCCAGCACGGCGTGTGTTAGCAAAAGACCGGAAGGAACTTTAGCATCCATCAGCAGAGGACTGGACATATGTGGTCCTGTATGTGGGTGGGTGTTGGGTGGGTTTGCTGAGAAGCAGGTGCTAAGAGTCAGTGAGAGTGGGAAACAGGATGTAGGAAAAAAGAAATAGGCTAGGGTAGAGAAGGGGGTCCATGAAAGCACAGTTTAGAGCTAGCTGGGTGCCCACCAGTCCCAAAAGCACAGATTGACTATCAGGGAAATAATCAATAGACCTTGGGGGCCTCCCTGGTGGTACAAAGGGTTGGGACACAACCTATGAAGCTGTCCACAGCCACTGCAGCACGAGTTCGATCCTGGCCAGGGAGTTGCCCACAAGGCACAGCAGACCTCTCCTGTCTCGCCCGCTGCTCCCCTCAGCAGTGTATTTCAGTCAATCTGCCTGTTCTGTTCCCCTCTCTGTCTCTGGTGAATCCTCTCACACCACCCCCCACACACACACACCCCCCTCTGGCTGTACCCCAGTTCATGTATGCATAAATAAATAAATCTTTTTAAATAAATAAAATCCTCATACTACAGCCTCCTCAGACCTGGGCTTGGGCTGCCCCAAGGAGAGTGTGACTCCAACTCAACAGTGGAGTGAAACCCCAAAGGATTTGCCAGATGGAGGCTTCAGCTCATAGCTGGACAGGGGCTCTTCCTTAAAGGAGCAGCTGATCCTTGGGTCTGGCACCAGGGCGACCCATCAAATAAACAAGAGTCTGGTGGCGAAGGATTAGTTAAAGACAGTGCTGTCAAGCTATCACCACCGATCCTGGCCAGGGAGCTAACCCCATGGCATAGCAGACCTCTCCTGTCTCGCCCACTGCTCCCCTCAGCAGTGTATTTCAGTCAGTCTGCCTGTTCTGCTCCCCACTCTGTCTCTGGGGAATCCTCTCACCTCCCCCACAACTCTGGCCTACACCCCAGTTCTTGTATGCATAAATGAAAAAAAAAACAAGAGTCTGCTCAATCTCTATTTCCTAGTATGGAAGAAATTCAGGGCATGTGCTAAGTGGAGAGAAAACAAAAAACAAAAGAACGCAATGTTTCGGAACAAGATCCAGGTGGTGGTCGCCAGGCAATGTCAATGGACTAAAAGCTGTTGAATGGGAGGCTTGATCATGGTTGTGTTATGTGACTTTCTTTCTTTTTTCTTTATTTTTACTGGGGTAACATGAGTTAACCGCACTAGGTTCACACCTCATCACACATGGCACCATGCCACACCCACCACCAAGGCACCCACAGTCCTGCACCAGACCACAGGGTCCCTCCCACTCTGTTTCCAGCCAGATTTCTAGGGTATGTTTTGGTTTGGTTTTCGCTGTTCCTTTGCTTTGTTTCTCTATATTCCGCACAAGAGAAATCACCCAGTATTTGTCTGTCTCCTGTTTCACTTACCACCGGCCCCTCTGTTAAGTGAATTTCACCTCATTTTAATAAAAAAGGGAGCACAGTGTGCTCACTGTGTTAATTAAAAAGGAAATGCATTTATGTGCATGCATGCACACGTAGGCATGGAAAAATCTCTGGAAGGAGCCCCAAAACACGGGTGTTGTGCTCACTACCAAGGAGAGGGACAAATTTCACCGCCAAGCCTTGGCACTGCTTAAATTTTTATCATGTGCATGTAATTACACCCCCTCTAAAAAGAACATCATTAAAGTTGTTTAATTGTTCTGATGAATGAATAAATTACTTACCATCAGGATAAATAAATGAAAAACTCCCTGCAAGATTATTATTAGCAAGACACTGTTCTATTGATCATTCTGTTTCAGAAAAGTCAGGCCTTGTCTGGCACCACAGAGCAGGGTCAGGGCTGTCCTGTTTTTTGGGGTCAGGGTGATTCAAGAACACACAGAGAAAATTTCTGGAACCACATGGCAAATATCGATACTTAATTAAAAAGGGGAAATATTACATCTTAATGAACATTCCTTCACCAGCTGCATGCCACTCAGCATTAAGCAAATTACATGCCTTCGTAGACTCCATTATTACAAGATGGTAAAATGGCCAGGTCACCAAGACTCCCCCTCTCATCAAAATGTAAAGGACTGGCCGCCCTGGAGTCTCTCCAAGCGTTCAATTGCATCTTTTGAGCCCATATGATGGTGTGATCAATAAGGGCACCTCTTTCAACTCAGCTGCCTCTTTCTGACCCAAAATAATTTCAACCATTTCTACTGCTCCAGGCTCCACCGGGTTTTCTATTATTACATGTACCTTTCACAGTGATTCTAAACTGACCTTGAAGGAAGAGACAAACAATTTTTTGTCTGTTTGATTGTACTTCCCATTGTATTGCTCCAAAATAGGACTTTCCTTTTGAGTTGCAAAAAAATCACTAGTGCTTTGCCTCCAAAGTCATACAAGTGGTTTTTCAAAGTCTCTGCCAGTGTTTTTGTCTCAGGCAATCAATGCTCAGACTTTTCTCGATGGAGAGACATATGGTTTGGGCCCGTTTTAGCAACTCCATAATAAACCCAATTATAAAAATAAGCATCTAAGAATATCTGATGCTTTTAAGATTGACACCACTGCTCACTACTCAATTGTTCCTCGTGGCTGGTGGTGCCCTCATTAGGCATCTTTGTGGTCAAGTTCACGATGGCAAACTCAGAGGTAGTGCCAGATCCCAGCTCAGAAACTCCCGGTTGCATGGATGTCCATTCATGTCCTGGCGCAGGCACTGCCTTCAAATTTTTGCTTCAAACTCTTATATCTCCTAGGTGAACATATCATTTTAAACTTACTATTCTTAATGCAGGTAAGCAAAAAATTACACTAAGATCTCAAACTCCAGATTTATCAGCAACCCTCTACATGTTCATTTACTCATTCACTCAACCAGTATGTATTGAGTGCCTCTTTGGATGCCAGACACATTAGAAATGTGGACACATTTCCCATAGGGACACATTAGAAACACAGTCATGAATAGTAAGGACAAGTCCCTGACCCCATGGAACTTAGATCTGCTAAGGAGATACAGCTGTTAAATAAATAATTATGCCAACATAGAATTATATCTTGTGAAAAGTAGTCTAAAGAAAACTTTATTTTTTTGACGTGTAAGATTTACTTTACTTTTTGTTATATTAGTTATAACACTATCTAAATGAGTATAAGAGGCCTACTTTACTTCGGAGAGTTAGAGGTATGACATTTACAGTGAGGCCTTATCTTGGTCTATTCCATCTGCTAGAACAGAACACCAGAGATGGCGTGGCTTATGGACAACAGAAATTTATTTCTTATAGTTCTGGAGGCTAGAAATCTAACAGGGTACCCACATCACCTGGTTCTAGTGATGATCTTTTTCCAGGTTGCTGTGGCCTCACGTGGCTGACAGCAGGGAGGAACAGCAAGCTCTGGCCTAAGGGCACTAATCCCACTGGGGGGGCTCCACCCTCATGACCTCATCTTGTTCTAATTACCTCTCAAAGGTACCACCTCCTAATACCGTCACATCAGAGGGTAGGATTTTAACATACAAGTTTAGTGGGAAGACATTCAGCCCACCACAGGCCTGGAAGATTAGTTATTTCACAGATACAAAGTGGGTGAGAAAGCGTTTTAAGTAGAAGTATTAAAAAATAAGTGAAGACTCTGGTGAAGGAAAGAGAGGGGTAGTGTATTTAAGGCCATGTAGGAAGGTCAGCATGGCTGGGGGTGTAGTGATTGAGGATGAAAAGATATTACCAAAGAGGTTGGCAGGAACCAGACCATGCTGGGCTTTGCAGGCCACGATAAGAGTTTTAGACCTTTGAGCCACTATGGAAAGCTGTGCAGCAGACTTTCAAACTACTAAAAATGGAGCTACATATGACCCAGCAATTTCACTCTTAGCAATCTACCCAAAGGACACAAAAACATTAATTCAAAAGGAAACCTGCACTCCTATGTTTATTGCCATGCTATTTACAACAGCCAGGATATGAAAACAACCTAAATGCCCTAACACAGGTGGCTAGATCAAGGTACCGTCAGTGTACACAATGGAATATTACTTAGCAATCAAAAAGATAAACTCATGCCTTTCACAGCAACATGGATGGAACTAGAAGGGATTATGCTCAGTGAAATAAGCTAGAAGAAAAAAGAAATATCGGATGGCTTTATTTATAGGAGGAATATAGGGGAACCAAACAAGGTATCAGGAAAAAACAGAGAAAACTGGCAGGCAAACTATAAATTGGAGACATTCAGCAGGGGAGGAGGAGGAAGAAGGATCAAAACAGGGGAGGGAAAAGCACAAGGGACTACGGTGATGGTTCATGGGTGACTTGGTGGTGGGAATTTTATGGAGACTATACCTGAGAGGGAAAGCAAACATTGTACAAATATGAACAACAATGTAAAAAATACATATATAAATAATTTTTTTAAAAAAGAGATTTGGACCTTATGGTAACTTTCAGGAAACCTTTGAAGGTTATAAGGAACAAGCTGCTTTAGCAGGTATGTGATAGTTTGAGGTTTCTCCAGCTTTTGTTGAAAGAACAGGATTTAGGCCAGAAGCAAAAGGAGAAGTCACAGAACAGCTAAGAAACCTTCACCATGGGCAAATTAGATGTGATCGAGTGATGACAGAGGAGACAGAGAGGAGAGGATGGATTAGGAATCTGTCTTGGAGGTAGAATCAGCAATATTTGGGAAGACAGAAATCAGAACAAGGGACTGAGACAGGGAGCAGGTCAAGGATGTCAGTAGAACAGCTAATCACGTCCCCTTCCTGAAACCCAGTCTTCCCTGGCCATCTCCAACATCACAACGCAAGCTTCAGTTTCCTCATCGATGAAAGAATGCTGCTCCCTGCCTTGCCAGCTTGTGCTGGCTGCAGGGACGCAGCATGGAAAGCATCAATAGACAGTGCTTGAAAATGGCCCTTGTGAGTGCCCCTTTTTTGCCCTATAGCTTCAGTGCTACCCTTTGCAATATTCCTCAGGTGAGAGAGCTTTTGTCCTCTCTTTGCCCAGCTGCTCACCTCCACCCAAATGTTCTCTCTCCCCCTTTGGTGTGAGACTATGTTTATCCCTTGTTGGTCCAGACATCGCCCAATTATCAGTTTTCTCCTCCAAGGCCTTTCTTCTCCAATGTTGAGCTAAGCACTGGGTCTTCTTCTGCTACCAGCAGGTCCTTTATGTCCTACAGTCTATATAACAGTCCCTCATCTTTTATGATTTTGGCCAACAACAAGGTGTTGTTGACATGATTTTCCTGGTCCCCATCATGGTTGCTGGTGCATTTTCTCAAACAAATAAAGAATAAAGTAGCTCCTGACAAGGTTTGCTGGAGATGCTCAGTGCTCCCCCACACGTAGTTCTCAAGGAGGGGTCCTCAAGGTGAGGAAAATCACATGGCCTCCCTCATCGTGGAAATTTCTACAGTCTAAGCAATTGTCTCTCCGCATAGAGTTCATCGCACCTTTATGGGCTACAAATTCCAAGGTTTACAGTAACTGGTTGTTTCTGAATTACTCCCAATTAAATGATTTAGGAAATAGTAAAATTTTAAAATCCATTGGAATAGAATTATGCCAACATCAGTTTTCTGGTTTTGTCTGTATATTAGGGTTACCGGGTTACGTAAATGCTGCTGGGGAAGCTGGGTGACAGGTATACAGAAAATCTCTGCACGCTTTATAACTCAGTTGTCAAACTATTTCAAAATAAGAGGTTATCATTTTAAAAATCAAACACAACTTGAAAATTAATTGTGGCAATTCAGTCTTGAAACACCCTGTGATTGTTTCTACATGCTTTGAGGGGGAACGAAAAGCTTCACAAATCACCAAGACTGCAAAGGCAGAATGCAAGTCATGTGGAAAACCAGATAGAAACAAGCTGGAAATATACTTCCATGAACAGAGTGTGAGTCTCAAATCATGATCCCAGAAGCCTGAGTGGTAGGAGCGATGGTCCCCAGATCTTGTGGCCAAAGTTATCTGCCATCCTGGGGCATCCAGGACCCCCAAACAAGAGCCTTCCAACTAACTAACCAGCCCCAGGACCTTCCCCACCTTCTCTGTCTAAATCCTGAAAAGCTCACTGAGCCAAAAAGTCAAGCACACATTTATTCTCCCATAGCCCTTGACATAAATGTCCTCAAATACACAGCTCAGCCGCAGCCCTGAGAATAACAACAGTAGCTGGCGTGGACTAGACACTTCTAAGCCCTTCGCATCCCTTATCTTACTTAATTTGCATAACATGATCAAGAGTTAGATAAAATAATCCACCGATAAGCCAGAAATCCTAAGCCAGAGACTCTTCCAGGCGGTCTCCTGCCTCCCTGGTAATTAGGGTCTGTCTCCCCACCCCCACCTCATTTCTAGCTCCCCTGGAAAACCGCTGTTCCTTCTCCGAGGTCTAAGAAATTTTAAGTGCAGGATCAGTCCATCTTTCTGGAGTGTGGAGGGATGGGGACAATCAGTCCTGTGTTCTACTAAGAGGGTGAAAAATAAGCTTAACCAAACCTGAGATTAAGTGTTTAAATGCCTTTGAAAAGATGTAGCCATCAAACAGCATGCCTCTGTGTTTCTGCTCTTCAAAATTACCATGCAGGTACCTGACACTTAAGCACAGACGCCCATAAGACAAACCAACCTAACATCTAAACACCCAGATTTAAAGACTGGTCGCTCACGGTAATGAATGTCCGGCTCAGAACAACATTTCATCTTCCAAAGCCGGGAGGTTCTTATCTTTGTTATCTTTCTGTCCTGTTGGCAGAAATGTTACATCTTTGAAAAGAAGAAAAACATTATTCCCAGAGTGAAAACAGAAAAGGCTTTGAACTATTTAGGAATAAATCAATTCCTAGTTCCCAGTAAACCAAAGAGAACAAAAGGGCCTACTTCAAACCAAGCAGGCCCCTCGCGCTTACGAGCGCTTATGAATGTCCGAGTCAGCCTTCGCGTGCGCACACGGACCTTCAGGTGCCACTGGCGCATCACACAAGTCCCCATCCCGTCAGTTAAACAAGTTCATTATTTCTCTGGGGGAGGAAGCAGGTTGTCAGAGGACCAGCCTTCAAGTAAACCTCTTGAATCTGATCGACGTAAATGTTACCGGTCCCTTATAACCTCTCTCACGAAGGATGGCATTTTTTTGTGCCTTGTACACAAGTTTACCTCAACTGCTTTTAAATTTTAAAATGTTTCTCTCAGCTGAGTTGCTGAGTTTTATAATGAAGAGGAATTGCAAGACCCCTGGGGGCCTCTGAGCACAGGTGAGCTGTGTGCACTGCACCATAGGTTGGGGTGTGGGGGCAGAAATCCAGCCCCGGCTCTGGTCACTAGTTAGTCGTCTGGCCAGGGCCAGAGGGGGTCCGTCTAGAGAAAGGGGTGCCTGCGGTGAGGGAGCCACCCTCCCCTCAGGAAGCACAGTTTAAATTCAGCTGTGCAGAAGCGGCACCCCTGTAATTCACTGAAAGGAATGGTAGGCTCAGCCCCTCGTTCTGTGGCCTTGACATCACCCACTTGCACCCCTTTACCCCCCTAAGCAGGTCACATACCACTAGCAAATCGTCCACTCTCCAGATCCACCCCCCACCATTGTCCCTCAGTCTTGACCCTTTTTAAAAACTCAGGACACCCATGAATTGCCAGAACAAGACCCGTCCTTTTTGGTTCTTATTTTACCCAGAAATTAAAGTAGAGACATTTCCCCAGTGCTCTACCTTCAACACGTAGAGACTGGTGTGTAAAGTGCGTGATGCAATTTTGGGTCAAAAGAAAATGTCTCGTTACAGGTGGACCCACAAAATAGGCCAGTGTCAGATGAACACCAGGGATCTTAAGAGCCAGTCAACTAAGATTTTATCTCTGTTTACAGGGTCACATGAAAATGGCTGCACAGATATCCACCAGAGTCGGCAGGTGTGTTTGTAATGGGTTTGTAATGGGAGGGGGGTGCCGGAGGCAGGTGAGGAAGTCACCTTGGGGTACACATCAAGGAGACTCTCAGCAAGAGTGATTGCTACACTCTGGAGTTTCGTGAGAGTCCTCTACAATCACAGACACGTGCCATATCATATTGTCATTTATAATAAGAAATATAACAATCAGTCCCCACTCAGGTCGCTGATGGGTTCTTGGAAACAGGGACTTTAAGCAAAATGGTGTGTAATGAAAGCAGATCCTGAAATTAATGTCCTTTCATTCAACATCAGCCCGGATTTCTTTTTTCTCATCAACATTCTAAGGAAACAGCATTGAATTAAAATGACATTATTCCAGGGTCTACTTTATTTGTCCTGTTTCTAGCAGGGAGCAACTAAAACCCTTGGAATTTCCTAAATGATAAAGGTGATAAACATGTCTTGTTCTGATGAGGAGGTGGCTTTCAGAGGCACCTAAAAGTGGGGGCTGAGGCCAGTGCAGCCAGCCCTGAGACTAGAGAGTTGAAATTTTCAGCCCACCTCCCCATCCGCAGAGAGGAGAGAGGGGCTGAAGGCAGAATCAGTCCTCCGAGGGACAATGATCTAGCCATCCTTGCCTAGGCCACGAAGCCTCCATAAAAACCCGAAAGGACAGGGTTAGTGAACACACGGAGGTCTGATTGGAAGCTCTATGACCTTTCCCCACACCTTGCCCTGTGCACCTGTTCCACCTGACTGTTCCTGAGTCACGTCTTTTTATGTGAACTGCTCTAGAGACTCAGTCCAACCTAAGGAGGTCATGGGAACCTCTCATTCACACCAGTCAGGTAAGAATCTGGGTGTGAGATTGGGGGAGGGGCGGTGAAAGGACAGGGGAACAGGTGTGGGGAGCTCAGCCCTTTACCTGAGGTGCCCGATGCTCTCTCCAGGTATAGACGTAACTCCTGCTCCTAGAGGTTTCCCTGTTTCTTTTTCTTTTGTTAACCATTGCTCCATTTGCCTCACTGCATTTTTGCCTACTCCTGGCATCACGTGTTTAAAACCTTGATGTGAAGACCTGCATTGATCTCTCTTGCTGGGTATGTGTTAAATATTCAACAAAGTCTCGCTTTCCTAGGGTTCACCTTCACCAACCTACCCAATCAAAATCTGCAAAACAGGAACTCCACAGTGTCTGCAGTTTCACTGTAAAGATTTCACAGCCTCAGCCTCTAAAATTATTTTAAGTTCAATGGATACAGCTTCTGGAATTCTTTTCCAGCCTATATTTTGCTAACAATGTTGCTAACTATATTTCTGAAGCAGCCTTCTTGTCTAGCATACTAGTCGAAATGTCACAAAAGCAAAGGGTTTCAAAAGCTTTTCTCTAGTGGAATGTACTTCCCCTTCACTTGTGACAAGATAACTTGATTTGAACAATGGCATTGGGGCATTTTCTTTGTTAGATTAATATTTTGTTTGGATGCATTTTTCAATAGCTCTAAGCTGTTGAATAGCAATATATGCAAGAAGCAGCTGAGAGACTAATGTAACGGATTTTTATAGAGCTATAACCCACACTGATCCCCAGGAAAGGGGTTGTGTTAACAGAGAAGATTTTGTTCTGCCAGACACAGGGAGGAGTTTGTCAACAATTTGGGGAGTAAAGGTCAGAAAGAGCTAGTATTATCTGCAAAATGGAGAGAGAAAGAATTGAAAACCCGGAGAAAAATAATAGTCAATGAAGAGCTGGGTTCTGCAGACTTGAAGAGTGATGTTGAGAGAGAGGAAGGGCAAGGGAGAGCCCCTCGGCTCTGATAGCTCTGGGATGTAGAGAAATGCCCAGTGGACTTGTTGGTTAGTTATTCATGGTGACGTGCAGTGCAAATTCCACTCTGGTCTCCACACTGGAATCAGTAAAGTCTAGATTATTGTACAGGAAGCCCTCACTTACTGTCAACGGGTTCTTGGAAACTGTGATTTTAAGCAAAATAATATCTAACACAACAAGGTCGAATGAAACAATGTTCTGTAAGGATCTGCTGCATTAGCTATTTACTGCTGCAGGACAAATTACCTCAAAACTTAGTGGCTTAAAAAGACATGTTTATGGGTCTCCCTGGTGGCCTAGGGATTGCATGTCATTGCTATCACCTCTGCAGCCAGAGTTCAATCCTCAAGTAGGAGCTGACCCACATATGGCGCAGCAGACCTCTCCTGTCTCGCCCGCTGCTCCCCTCAGCAGTGTATTTCAGTCAGTCCGCCTGTTCTGCTCCCCACTCTGTCTCTGGTGAATTCTCTCAACTGTGCCCCCCACATACACCTCTGGCCTACACCCCACTTTTTCCATGCAAATTTTTTTTTAAAACACACATTAATTACTCACAGTTGCTGTGGGTTAAGAACATGGATCCAGTGGGCCCTCCCCTTCCGGGTCGCAGATTACCATCAGATGTTGCTAGTTTCATCTCAAGGTCACTGTGAGGAAGATCTGCTTCCAAACATTCCCATGGTTGCTGGGGGGTTTAGTTCCTCACAAGCTGCTATCAGAGGCCACCTCCAGATCCTGGACTTACAGACCTTTCTCAAAGAACAACTTACAACACAACAGCTTGATTGGTCACAATGTGCAAGAGAAAGTGGAGGCCAGAAGGAAGTCCCAGTCTCTGTCACTTGATCTCAGGGGTGGCATCCATCACTTTGGCTGCATCTGATTGGCTAAAACCCAGTCCCCAGACCCTGCCCACACGTGGAGGAGTGGTCACAGGTGAGTCCCAGAAAGAGGAGGTCCCTGGGGCCATCTTAGAAGCTGCGTGAGAGCTTCTAAGCACTCACTTCCCCACTTCCCCACAAGTGCTTTTATGGGATTGGATTATTTGTGCTGATGCTCAGCTGGGCTATAGGTACGTGACACACACAGTGAGGAGGAGCCCAGAGAGAGTGGTGGGCCAGGAAGTCACAGAAACCCAGACAAAGCTTTGGTCTTCCTGTGGTCACGGCATTGGGGGCTCCTCACAAGCTAGGTATGCTCAGCTAACACCCAGATTAATTTGATAAGTACACCCCAGGGCATTAACTACAGGTGCAGTGTCCAGCTAGCCATTCCTGGGCCAGAAGAGGCATCTGTGTGACATCAATAGCAAATCAAATTAGATAAGTAGGGCAGCATTCATCCCAGCCAGGCTGGAAGTGGACAACCACTTTGGCAGATCATAGGGACAGTGGAGAAACTTCTCTAGGATTCTCCTTTGATACTGGGTGTTTTTAGTGGATCTGTCAGGTCCTGGCAGGGAATGGATGGCACACTTCCAGGGAATAACTGAGGACAGATTAAGGAAGAGATTACTTTAGAGGTATGGGCCAGAGGAAGAGAAAACAAGGGTGTGACATGCCCTGGAGTTACAGCAGTTGGGAACTCTTAGCACAAGCTCTAGAAGGGAAGGGAAAGGAGCTTCTGGAGCCCAGGAAGAGCTGCAAAAAGGAGCCACCCACTGGAAGGAACATGGCCACAGCCACCTCCAGCTGGTGGGAAGAGAGCAGGGACCTCCAGCTCCCATTGGCCAACCCCAAGTTTCCACCTCCTCTTCAACTGGGACAGGAGAATGTCGGTTCTGAGCAATTCCCTGTATTCCTGAGATCTCTGGAGCTCCCTTGTGTGTGGTGGGCTAGATGGCTACTCGCAGCGCTTCTGCTCACTCCCTCCATTGTATAATTGGGCTGTACCCCTGAGAAAGGGATGGTGTGCCTGCTCCATGTGCTGTTACTTGAAAATCCTTCTGGGAGATTCCAGTAACAGGCCCACCAGTAGCAGGGAGTGCAGCTAAGTTGTAAGACTGGTTGGGAATGACTGTTGGGACAGGTGAAGTAGTTCAGGGAGGCACAAGACATGAAGTCTGCCTTGGGAAAGCAGGGGAACCACCATGTTATGAGCATAACCTATTTCCTACAAGCCCCTGGCCTTGGTGTTGGAAAATAAGTGGATGCCATAGGTAGGGGCCATCATTACACATCAAGAACTTCACAAATGGGCATGGTGGACATAGTAAATGATGGTAAAAGTTAACAAAGGGATGAGTACCCCATTTTCCTATCAACAGCACAGGATCAGCTCTGTACAACAATGGCATGTTGACATGGTGTATGTGTCTGCTTTTGCTGCGGTAACAAATAACCCCAAAATCTCAGTGGTTTCCTGTAACACATATTTATTTCTTGCTTGTGAGTATTCAGGTTGGCTGTCGCTCTACTGGGCTTGTCTGAGCTCAGCTGGGTTCCATTGATCTCAGCTTGCTTCCAAGCGACGGCTTGGGTTCAGGTCTGCATCACAAGTTTTCTCATCCATGTGTCTCCTCATATGGAGAAGTGACCACCGAGAGGTCAAGCCAAGTCATGCAAGCATGTTCCCGACGGCTGCTGGTGGAATATGTCCCGTCTGCTCATATTCCAATGGTCCAAGTACAAAGCTGGCTGGATGGGGAGCAGACTCTATCTACTGAGATGCATGCAGAGCCAGATGGCACAGGACCGGATATACAGCCCAGATTATACACTGGAGGGAGTGAGCAGAAGCGCTGAGAGCAGACATCTAGCCCACCACACACAAGGGAGCTCCGGAGATCTCAGGAATGCAGGGAAGTGCTCAGAACTGACATTCTCCTGTGACAGAACAGCCCCACCCTCCCACCTTCATCAGCATTTATCCAGTTTGGCTCATAAAAAGCCAAGGTGAAAGTGAAGGCAAACAAGGTCTTCACTGCTGGCAAGTCGTGGGTACTCCAGGGATGAGACAGCCCTGGTTCTTTTCTGAAACGATCAGCAACTGAGGCAGGGAAGGCAGAGAAGTATGAAATGAAGCACCTGTGGTGGCTGAGAACCCAGGATTTGCTGGGAGTGGTGGCTGAATTGTAAAGAGCACTGATGGAGACCACCACATGCACGCTGCAGATGTCCCGTGAGACACAGTGTGACCTAGTGTCTCTGCAGCACTTAACTTTTTATTACACATAAGCTTTACAGGGGCGATAGTGATGTTCTTAAAGGCTCTCAGGAGGTGAGGATGGACAATGTGCTTTTAAAGACAAAGAAATGCCTAATATTTAAAAGCCTACTGCTGTTTACTGTGTTGTAACTCTCCTCCCAGAGCGTTCTTCTTCAGTTAAATGCACGCACACACTCGCACACACCAAGACACAGCCACCTCTCCTTGGCAGGAAAGCCCATTGCTGAGACCCTGGGGACCAGGACTGGGGAGAATAACATAATTCTAAGTTCCACTGGATGGTAGATGAAGATTGCGGGGAGACTTCCTACCCCATCAAGCCAGGCTCAGTGTGCACGATGGACTGACCATGGGGGTTCTGCAAAATGATCTGGCTGGGCTAATATTCAAATTATTTAGTGACTTACTATATATATATATGTGTGTATATATATATATATATATATATATATATATATATATATAGATAGCCATCAGCGTGGCATAGGTCCTGATCAATTGGAGCGATGGCCAGCGCACTGGAATCTGCAGGCAGTGACCTTGAGCCCAGCGTCCAGCTGGGGGACTGTAGAAGGTGGAGCCGGGAATCCAGCAGTAGGTCTGACATTGCAAGGTGACCAGGCACAGCACCTGCCCATGTGACACGCCACTTTCCTGCGTGCAAAGGACTGTGCATTTCAACCTGAGACCCTGGGGGTCCTGCAGGGCATGAGCTAGATTTGTCTTCCTGCCTGAGGCAATCGCCAATTATGTGTGCTCTGAGGCAAGCTGGCCTCCCGCCAGAGGAGGAGGTAAAGGAATTTACAGAATCTCTCTGATCTAACTTATTAGAGAAGTTAACGGATCCCATGCAGGAGGGAGCACGGCGTCATATTAAAAAAAAAAGTCAGGATTCACACCCTTGCTTTCTGACAGACCTTAGACAACAGTTGCTTAACCCCTTGGGCTCAGTTTCTCATCTGGAGAATGGGAAGCCTGCCGCACCCACCTGGCAGGGTCATGACGATGGTGACACAAGGCAAGGAGGGAGGCAGGGCGCGCCGCAGCGGTGCCTGGTGCAGAGCTGACCCTCCAGGACGGGAGTCATGATTGTCACCCAAGATGGGAGGAAAGACCCAGGAGTGGAATCAAAGGGATGGACGGGATGGTGAGACACGAAAGCCCCATCACCTTGGGAGCATGAGGTCTGAGTCCAAGGAGCCAGCACGAAGCGGGAAAGTGGGGGGCTCCAAGGCCTTGCTGTTGGGAATCTGGGCATCCCTCTCCAAGAAGCAGGCCCACCCGGCTAAACCCGGGTGGAGCTTGGGGGGTGTTTATAACAAGGTAGATCTTCTGTGTTTGAGAATTAGCGTTAGCTGCCACTTCCCCGCCAGGATGAGAACCTGACCGGACCCCAAGTAACACCTGCAGGTCCCACCTCACACAGCCGCCTCTTCATTTTCCATAACAACCTGCGTGACACCGGAAAACACACCCGTCTCCACGAGACCTGCCTATGCTGCGGTTTAAGTCCACCCACCTCTTGCAGAATGCCACAGATTTTTGGAAACTCAAGCAGGCTTTTCTCCTCAGCTCCAGATGAGATTGTCCATGGCTGTGTGACCAGCGAGAGAACTCGGGATGTGTTGGTGGCAGAACAGAGGTGCTGGGACGCCTAACTCACCCCCGGGGGAAGGCGCGGAACAGCTTTGAGCGCTGTCTCTGCGAAGGCGTATCACCCGGAAGGTGGCAAAACCCCGCTGCTCTCACCCTCTTCGGAGCTCTGCCTGCTTGAGCCAAGCCAAAGGCTTCCTGCAAATTTCCCAAAGAAACTCCATCCCGGTCTCCAAAAGGGTCGGGCCAGTGGGCTGACGGCTCTGCTGTGGGTGTCTGACTTACACAGAGTAGATTTTTCCAACCTGTCCCCCAAGCCGAGAGCAACTTAGAACCAGAAGGACCACCTCCTCCACCAAAGAAGGACCATTGGGAAAGCCTAACTGATCACCCACCGCCATCCATTCAGCCGACTCCCGAGGAAATGGAAGGCATCTGGAAAATGTATTTAAAAATTGATTTAACGTTGAACCATGTTAAATGTTTTAATTTCCAAGCAATGCGATGCCCACCAAAACATCAATTAGACCCGGCAATCAGGCAGGGATATTGGCTTCTGTTGAGGGATTCATTTATTTCAGCTCCGCTAAATATCTGAGAAGGAGAAATCCAATGCTGCCCGGAGTGCCGAGGAAGGGAAAGTGAGCCAGAGGAGAAGCCAGATCAGAGGCCGGCTAAAAGGGCGCCTCTCCCTGCACCCCCTCCCTCCGGCAGCCCTCTGGAAGGTCCTCCGGCTATTGACAACAGACACCCCTCTTTCCCAGAGCCTGCCTCCAGACTGGGACAGGAGAGGCTGAACCGGGGCGAATGGCCCCCCGCTGAGGACACCCGGCAGCTTTAGAACCTGCAAGATCATTTTTAAGTTATTCTTCCTTTGGAGGCTTTTCCATTTCAAGGCCCCGGGTCTCTCTGCCCCAGGGGAGGCCATGGGCTGTAGGAAGTGCCCTCCGTAGACCTCTCCTCACCTGGCCGGCTGCGGGGGCGGGGCAGGTCCAGCTCAGCCCTCACCACGCAATCCTGGGCAGCAGAACCAGCAGAGGGCAGCCGAGCCCAAGACCCCGGGAGGCGGAGGCTCCTGAAAGGAAGTGCCAGGCGAGAGCGGAGGTGAGGTCTCGGTGCCCACACGGGTGCACCCGCCGCACCTTCCCACCGCAGACCACTCGGTCTCGTCAACCTCAGGCTGGCTGGACATTAAATGGGAATTATGACCCCAAAGTGAGTGGAGGGGCAGGAGTGAGAATTAAGTGAGTGTGCCAATCGGTGTGTGCAGAGATGCCTTAGCCACCGGAGTCACCTGGAAGGTGCACATTCCAAATTAAAAATGCAAATTCCAGGCTCCTTCCCGCCGGCGCTGATGCAGCAAGTCTGAGCCAGATTCTGTAGTCAAGCGCAGCTCCCGGGGGTATCAGAAAACAAAGCAATTTATGAAGGCCTGGTCCCCAGGATGGGTTCACCCAGCGTCAACCCTACTCAGGCCAGACCGGTGAAGGAAGGAGAAGGGAATTAGGATCTAGGACCTTCGGGGACACATTTTTAAAGAGTCCTTTCCACTTTCCCACATGCTGGTTGGAAGGAAAGCTGGCATGGCCTCTCTGCAGGGAATGTGGCAGTGCCCAGCAAACAACAAATGCGGGTGCCCTCTGACCGAGTAATCCCACTTTGAAGTGTTTATCCTGCAGACATAATTGGAACAGATGCAAATTAAACAATGCCTTCCCTGCGGCACCATTTCTAACAGCCCCTGGTGGCACAAGGGGTTAAGATGCAACCTATGAAGCTATCCGCAGCCACTGCGGCACAGGTTTGATCCCCAGCCAGGGAGCTACCCACATGGTGCAGCAGACCTCTCCCGACTTGCCCGCGGCTCCCCTCAGCAGTGTATTTCCTTCAGTCTGCCTGTTCTGCCCACTCTGTCTCTGGTGAATCCTCTCACTCCCCTCCCCGCACCTCTGGTCTGTACCCCAGTTCTTGTGTGCATAAATAAACAGATAATTTAAAAAAAAATAGAAACAATTGAAATGTCCACACACAGAGACTTGGTTACAGATGTTTATGGTGGAGCCAGAAAACCAACAATTCGTAGCTCCTATGTAGAGATACAGCACTGTCCCCAGGGCAGATCATTACATGAGAAATGAAAGGGATAGAATGAGTGTGTCAGCTTTCATAAAAGTGCAGAGACCCTGTGGATGTGCACAGAACATCTCTGGACACACCAGAACCTGGTCACCCAGGTGGCCTCTGGAGAAGAAACTGCATGTCTCGGAGAAGGGGACCTTCCTCTGCATACTTCTTCAGACTCGGCCTGTCTTGAAGCATGTGCATCGCCTATTGCGTGTCTTACAGAACATACACAAAACACTCTACCATTGAAAAATACTTTTTCAGTGTATGCCTGTTATAGTCCAGTGAAAACCCCAAAAGGCAATCATAACAAATCAAAGGACACAGTTCCCGTGTGCCAGGGCCACTCCAGGCCCTTGTGGCGGAAGAAACGGCCCCTGATTTGCCATCCCCGGGGAGGCTGGGGTGGAACCGGGGCTCTCCAGTCAGGAACCGTGTCGTGGAGCCTTCAGTTCTTCGCTCTCTGGGTCTCTGCATACCTGCTCCTCTACCTGGCCTCCCTCCACCTGGCTGAGGCCACCTTCTCCCCAGCTTGGCTGCCTCTCCCACACGTGCCCTCGCATGGCCATCTGCAGCTATGCCCCCCCCCCACCCCGTAAGGGAAGCTCAGGGAGGACCTAGGACACATCTGGTTTGTTCACTGCCACTGCCATGTCCCCAGAGCCGAGCATCCTGCTCAGTGCAGAGCTAGTGCTCACTCCAGACGGGAGTCCAAAAAGGTGGGAGAGCAGGGAAGAAAGAGAGCCAGGAGGGGGGACGTGGGAAACAAAGCCCTGTCCTCCCCGCTTCAGCTCAGCCAGAGTTCCCCTGTCTTATCAGATTTGAAATTATTTTGTTCACTTACAAGAGGACCTTCCCTGTCCCGGTCACCCCAGAATTGTCAGCCCCACTGGAAGCTTAGCACGCAGGTCTGTGCCCAAACATACCCGCTGAATTTATTCATGAGCACTGGACAGTGCGCAGGCGGAGGGTGCAAAGGAGCCGCTGAAATGAGCTCCGTCCTGAGAAATTGCGGCTCCGTGGGGTCTGGGAGGGGTCTGCCTACCTGCAGGCTGCTAAAACCTCCCCCAGGTGACCTCACACACAGCAGGAGTTGAGAATCATTTATAAATGCTTGCTTGGGGGTGGGGGTGGGGGTGTGTTTTTTTCCTGAGTGAGAATCCCCAATGCCTGTCAGAAACTCCTCCCTGAATCTTAGCAACCTTCCCGCCCAGGCTCGGCACAGGGGTGGGGCCCAGGGGGGCGGCTGCCCCACTCACCCCGGGTTGAAGGCGAAGAGGGCGTCCGGGCGGGGCTGCTGCTCGGGGGCGCGTCGAGCCAGGCGCGGGTCTTGGCGCCATCTAGCGCCCATTGGAGGCTCTGCAGCTGCAGCGCGCTGAGCTGCCGGCGCTGGGCGGGGGTCACGGCGGCTGCGTTCTCGGGGCCCAGGGACGCGACCTGCTCCGCGGACAGCTCCTGCAGGGGGTGGGGGGCAAGGGCGGAGCGCTCAGGGGCGCCCAACTCGGGGCTCCTCAAACCTGGGTCGTCCATCAGGGCCCCGCACAACTTTGACGTGGTGCCTATGGACCACCTGTGCTCAGTTTAAGAACTTTTCCTTAAATTAGATCACATTAAAGGAGACTTGAAAAGGAAGTCATGATTTTTCTCACTGTGTAGCTTAATGTTTAATGCAATGCAAGGTACCCCCTGTGCTCCAAGCTCCCCATTGAGGAAACACTGGTGTGGAGGAGAAAACACAGGTGCTAAGAATTCATCTTCTGTGCAGACTCTGATCCTGTGGTGTGACCGCCATGGAAAAGCGAAACCTTAGTATGTCTGCGGTGGGAACTGGGTGCAGGAAATCCTCTTGCACACTATGCCTTTGAGGACCCTCAAGTGTTTTCTGAAGTCACTTGGGTATGGAATGCAATGGGCCAGCAGAATTCTGCATTTATAGGACATCCTCTAAAGTCATCCTGCTTATTATTTTCAGCAGGATTCTGAAAAGGGGGGTTATGCTTCCTTATTCCTTCCTCTTCTCTACTGTCTGGGGACATGCCTCCTTGGAGTCATGTCATTCTCTTGCTTAAACCTTTCCTTGCATCCTCTCAGGACACACAGCAAGCCCCAAATGTGACAACAAGGTCTTCTAGGTCCTACTCACTTCTCCAGCCACACCTCCCAGGTATTCTTCCTTCCAGGACAGTGAGCACCCACACATGTGGCCCCAGAAGGCAGCACCTTTCCATGCATGTCCCTCCCCCAGAACACTGTTGCCCCTTCTCCACCTAGTTAACCTGTCCTGCATGATTTAGTATCATCTCCCTCTCACCACACATGCACGTACACACACACACACACACACACACACATACACACAGGGTTTGGGTGTTCTTTCATGCTCACACTTTACATCTACCATTAACAGAGTCTAGTATAAAAAAATTATCTGGTTTTCCAATATTGTTGACTCACAATCCACAGGCCAGATTGAATCTCTAGGCCTACTGCACTGGGTTTCAAAACATAACTTTAAAGTGCTTGCCAACATTTAATTATCAAGAGATTTCACATGGAAATGGGGGATTCTGGCTGCTTCTTTAACAAAAAAAAAAAAAAAAAAAAAGAATATCCAGCAGTACTGGCCCCACATTGTCACACCGTACTAATGTGCCAGAGATGAGAAGCAGCCTCTCCATTCTCCATTTAGGCAGTTCACCTCGGTCCCTACCCAGCCCATTTCACTCCTTTGTGTTTGCTTCCAGGCTCCTGAAGGCACCACGCTAGACCCCTTCACTGCTCATCCCCAGGTACAGCTAACCTGGATCCAACCACAACATAGGGGGGGTCAATAGGCTTTTCTGGAATAAACACCTGAACAAGGAAACAGCCAAAACTGCACTGCAAACAAGACTAGAAGGTACTCAGCAAAATGCCAGCATCCGGGACAAGTTGACTGTCCCACATATTGCAGCCCCGAGGGGAAGCTAATGGTCTTTAGGACTGTCTACTAAAGCAGATTTTGCACCTGTGCTGGGTTAGGAGCTGTCTTTGGTACTGAAGTGATTCAAAGTCTATCACCCTAAAAAAGTGCCAATAAAGTGGCATCGTGGGTGTTTGTCTGGCCTTATTTAGGTGTCTTATCCATTTGCAGTAGACAGAAAGTGTTCCCAAGTCACCCAGGAAGCAAGAAAACCACGGTGATCCCTCATTAGAGCAAGCCTGTTACCACTGAACATCTCCTAATTTTGTACATGGACAGGAAACAAGGACCGCACTGGAGACCCTGCTTGCCTAATGGATCCAAGTCCACCATCTCAATTTTTTTCCACAGTAGTTTATCACCTGTCCTAGTGTGGTTTTCTTGATACTTTTATGTAAATCAACCAGAATATTTTCACTTAAATTTATTTTAAAAGAAAATGTATATAGGTCTACAATTCTAAAATTCTCTCCCCAAAAATTTAAAAACCCAAAGTTTTTTTCCAAAGTTTAAGACAAACTTATTCCCTAGAAAAACCTGACCTGAACTGATGTGAGTCCATTTATTGTCTCTATTTACTCTAATTAGTGTGACTGTCACACATCTTCACAGAAATATTAACTGTTTGCTTACAAGGTGCTACCCTAGACACTGCTGGGGGTGTTCAGTTACATACTGTAGATTCACAGTGATCTTATAAAATCTGGAAAATTCTGAATTCTGAAATAGATCTTATCCCAAAACGTTTTGGATAGAATATAAACCTGTCGTATCATCGTAAATAGGAAATCAATACCACTTGTTATGAAGGGAAGCCAACCATAAAAATAAATACAACAAAAATATAAATTTAAATTTAATTTAAAAATTTAAAAACTACAATTATCTTGCAACCCATCCATTGCTGTGTGCAATTCTCTTCTAGCCCTGTCAGCAGAAGCCTGGTTGCCAGCCCCTAAAATGCTGGGCCTGCCATCTGCTTCCCTGTGTGATCTGAAATGGGGTCAAGATCCCATTCTCCTTGAGGAACTGAGTACCTACTTTGAATATCTCATCAGGAAGGCATTTGATTGCTGATGGCTGGAAATATGGCATCAAATCCTTGTCGAGTATTCGGAGCTCTTCCTTAGTTAATCCAGCTGGGGAGAAAAAGGAATCACAAGGGTTTAGTTCAAGTCTTCAGAATTCTGCTTGTTTTATTAATGGTGCTGCATAATGTACAGATCAGTATGTTCTAGGCAAACATCATTCCTTACAGAAGGCCCTGAAAATCGCACTGGGGAATCAAGTTGCTTAATCAACTCAAGAAAAATAAAATGTGGGTCACATAAGTCCTGATTGGTCTCCTACACTGAAATGTATACCCAGAAGGAACTTTGCATTATGCAATTTCAGACTGTGTATAAACCTATTTAGGAGTCGATTAAATCACATCCTCAACCACTTTAGTGTACACAAGAACCACCAAGAGAGTGTGTTTAAAAGTAGATTCGAAGACCCCACCTTCTGCAACTTTAAGTCATGAAGTCTAGGTTCTGCTGTAACTATAGGTGTTCAACCTACATGCAAGGAGCTCTATCATTTCTTTTTGTTGGAAAGGGAGAAAACAAGGTGCCTCTTACCTGCAATGGTCCCGAGTTCCTGCAAGACAGAGCTGGACCAGTCAGTGGGATCCCCAAAAACAACTTCCGCCTTCCTCTTAAACTCAGCCAAGACGTGGGTGCTGCAGAGCAGGGTGCCAATTCTGGCTACCACCACCCTGGTTAAAAGGGAGGGATATAGTATGATTATAAAATAAGTGATCAATCATTTGCCATTTGCACACTAGCGTTTAGGTTACCTGAATTCTGAGATCTTTATCAGTGAGATTTCAGTGATGTTCATAGCACACAGGATTGCACCAAGTCCTACTAAGTGGAAGCTCTTCAAGTCCTGGATACTATAGCCTGAATCCTCCAGGAACCCTCGCAGAATAGATCTAGACTGTAAAAAATGAGGGAGGGTAGGAGATGAGCTATGCAGACATGATGAAGACCCCAGAGGATAACTGAGCTATTGCAGTACCTGACTGATGTCCCAGGCCACTCCTCTCCATGCACCCCACACTCCAAACCACCCTAGCCACTGCCCCCAGGTGCTGCTTCCAGTGAGTATGTCCCCTGGTCTTTGGAGGTGTCTTTAGGCAGTGGAAGTTCTAGTGCCCTTCACCTTCACATGAAAGGAATGTGAGTCCCGTGTCTGTGTCTGCTGGTTTGTTTCCTTCAGTTACACATGACCTTCAGAGTTTGGGCGCTGAAGTTCTGCATCTAAACTCTTCCAGCATCTGCTTCCACAATTACCTGACAAAACCTTGTAATTTTCTGCTTTTTCGTCTTTGCTCAAATCAGCCCTTCCATCCGATGTGGGCTTCCTTCCTCCCCACCAGTTAAAATATAACCTGCCTTTTATTGGGGGCATTCAGGTTAAATGTCATCTTCTTCATAAAGTCCTGTTTCCGTCAAAATGACTTTTTCTTTCTCTGCAGACCTACAGAAATAATGGCTCCTACAGAAGTGAGTTTGCCCCCACCCCCACCCCAACTCTTCAATTGCAGAGAGTGATACATAAATATTTTGGTGTTGAAAACCACAAGGATCTCTTCACTGAGTTCTTACTTAAGGGGGTTGGTGCAGAAGGTCCCTTAGTCCTATCACAGTGGCCACTCGTGGCTCTCCCGGAGAGCCAGCCTTCCCACATTCTTACTTCATGTGGCTCTTGGAATCGCCTACAATCTGAGCTCTAGGGAAGGAACTGAACGATCAAGTCATCTCTTAGACTTCAGGGATCGCTTCTAGATTAGGCATCTGATCCAGGCAAAGCCAAGCATGGACTTTGGCTTAAACAATCAAAAGGGAAGATCTTTCTTCATTCTGGACTGAAACTTGGAAGGATAAACTTGCTCTCAATGATTACAAAGCTCACGGACACAACGGAGAAACTCAGTACCACCGTGTTTAGACTTCAATATCCTTTACCAAATAAGAGTGTGCATCCAAAATAACACCTTGTATTTACTGAATGCCTACTGTGTGCCAGCACTGTTTCGACCACTTGACACATACTATTTCATCTAATTCTTGTAACAACCCTACAAAGTAAGCACTAATATTATTCCTATTTTACAAGTGAGGAAACTGAGCACAGAGAGGTAAAGTAACTACACCAAGGTTACACAGCTAAGTGTAACTTTGTGTCTGGGATTAAAACCCAGACACTCTGACTCCTGAACTGCTACTCTTTGCCAATGAAGATGTCTGGATATAGAGGAAAGATGAAGATTCAAGTTAGCTTCTGAACTTCTCTTCTTATGTTTTCCTAATCAGGTTTCAGTAGTTCACTCATGGCAATTTGTGCTCCCCAACTATCAGACATGCCCATTTTAAAATGAAAGTGCAAAAATACAATTCAAATAGAATTACTTTGAAGATGCGGTATTAAATCGTCCTTGCCGCTGGAACCTGGAAAATGCAAGCTCAGCCTGCAAAGTGATAAGGCTAGATACATTTCCTTGAATGTCTGGACAGTGTGTATGTAATGATTTCAAGACAATTAATACCAACACTTTTAGGCAATATTAACCTCTGAAAAAATGAATAGCTGTAAGATTTCAATCTTTCTGTACATCCCTCTGGCTTCAATAATAGTTTTTCCCCCCTTATATTGGTTTTTAAGTTGAACTATCTGTTAATGTAGTTCTGCCAGCTATGACTATTAATCCAGAAACATGCATTTAAGGGTTTGATTGGGAGCTAAAGTTGAGGAACTGACTGCAAATGATATATGCAAATGTTAGGTTTTCATATCCTCTTCAAACATATTGATAAGTCTCACAGCCATCCATAGGAATTAAAATTGGTGTAAAGGGAAAGATACCCTCCAGCTTCTAAGTTGGTTATATTTTTTCTGCTTTCTTCCAGACTATGAATAGCATGATGCTAATATTGGGAGGTGACATTGTACTTCGAAAAACCAGTCAAAACCAGTTTTAGAATCACAGAACCCTGGGATTACAGAATGTCAGAGTGGAAGGATACTCGCATTGCTGAGTCCAACCTCTCATCTTGCAAATGAGAAACTGTTAAACTCCCAAAGCGAAGGAGCATCATAATGATGGTGGTGGTACTGATGATGGTGATGGTGAGGGTGGTGGTGGTGGTAACATGACAAAGATGATGACTACAGCAATGACAATGAAAGGAACAATAATTAAATTGTATTGGTATGAAGCATGCCCAAAATGTTTTACAGGTAATAATTTATCTAATCCTCATGACCAGGACCTCCAAGTTGCCCAGCTCCACAGGGACAAATTTCACACTGTATTCTGTTTGCAGGGTGTCACCCAGAGTTGTGTGACAAGGCAATACTGATTACAAAAAGGCTCATGAAAGTAGGGGACATGACCTAGCTTTTGCCTTCCCAGCAACCCCTCTCCCTTTGTTTGATACCATCACCCTTTTCCTTTGGCAAACCACCCTGTATTTACATCCTTTTACTGCTATCACAAATGAACATGCTCTCTGTGCCTTATAACAACACAAATGTATTCTCTTACAATTCTGGAGGTCATACGTTCTGAAACAGGTGAACAGGATGTGTCTCTTTGGGGGTGGGTCTATAAAGAATTCATCTCCTTGCCTTTTCTAGCTTCTGGAGGCTGCCTGCATTCTGTGGCTCACAGCCCCACCCTCCATCTTCAAACCCCACAGCACAGCACCTTCAAATCCCTCTCAGTCCCTCTACTTCCATTGTCACATCGCCTTTTATATCGGCAACCTTCCTGCCTCCCTCTTATAAGGACCCTTGTGGTTTCATTGGGTCCACCAAGATAATTTCCCTTCCTCAAGATACTCAATCATATCTGCAAAGTCCCTTTTTGCCTCAAAAGGTAATATAATCCCAGGTTTAAGAGATTAGCATGTAGACATTTTGGGGGTCTTTATACAGTCTATCCCATGACCAGTCCCCACTCTTGGTCCATATGGTCAGTGCAGAGACTCCACTGCCTGGTGCATGCCTGCCTGCACAAATGACAGATTTGCCCCAACCAGAGTGACTGTTCCGGGGTAAGCAATTACATGTTTGAGTCAATGCTGGGACTTTTTCAAAAATTAATGAGAAAGGGACACTTTTTATGAAGTTACTAATTAGATAATATGTATGCCTAGTGCTGAAAATGACCACTGAGAGAGAGCTGCCTGAGAATAAAGATGACACAGAGCAGCTAAGACACCCTTTCTGGCAATACAGTCACGAATTGCTTAGCAATGGGGCCATCGTCTGAGAAATATGTCCTTAGGAGACTTCAAATCTCCTGCAAATAAGGAAGAAAATATGAACTTGCAAGTAAGAGAAAAAAACAGTCAGTAAAAACAAATTCAGAAATGAAAGTGAGGATGGAATTAGTATAAAGATTTAAAAACAGCTATTATAACTACTATAAATATGTTCAAAACTGAAGCAGAACTGGAGTATTTAAAATCTCCTGCAACAGCAACCAACCTGTTCTGAGGTCCATTCTGTTTGCTGGCTTAGGGAAGCCACAGTGTCAATGGAACTGAGATCCAGCTGCTCCAATTCACTCTCATTAAGAGCCAGAGCAATGCGCCCCAAGGAGATGATATGATGTTCTCTCCAGTAAGAAGGCAGGTCCCAAGCCTATAGATGAAATCAAAGAGCCAAGTGAGAGGAAATATTAGTGACAGTAATTGAAACTGACATAGGCTAAATGTCCTTAATATATAAAGTTCACTTATAAATCAATAATAAAACTACATATTTTTTTTTAGAAATATCATTGGCTTTTTTTTTCCCCCACAAAGATTTATTTATTTATTTATACATACAAGCACTGGGTACAGTCAGAAGCGTGGGAGGGTGAGAGAATTCACCAGAGCCAGAGCAGGGAGCAGAGCAGGCAGAGGGACCGAAGTACACTGCTGAGGGGAGCAGCGGGCGGCAGGAGAGGTCTGCGCGCCATGTGGGACCCTCCTCTGGTGGCTGGGGAGCAGCCGGGGATCGAACCGGCGCTGCAGAGGCTGCGGGCAGCTTCGCAACCCAGTGCTCAACCGCTGCGCCACCGGGGAGGCCCATTTTTTTTAAGTAGACAAAAGACATGAACAAGAAATTTGCAAAAAAAGAAGTAAGCATACATTTAAAAAGTTCACTCTTGGTCATAATTAAAGAAATGTACATGAACAACAATCAAAGAACACCATGTTGGCCAATCATATTAACCAGGAGTAAAACACTGATCATTTATAAGGTTGGAAAGACATGGGGTAAAGTTTACCTTCAATTGTAGATGTTGAGAACATAAATTCACATATGCATTTTAGAGAACAATCTTGCTATATGTATTAAAACATTTTAAAATATTTATACACTCTGCCCCAGAAATTCCATTGCTAGGAATTCAGCCTAAGTATATGATATGAATGTCCAAAGAAATATGAAAATGTACCTTGAGGCATTAAAAACATATAAACAACCTAAGGGTCTAACAATTAACTAAATAAGTAAGGACCAGCCTTGATTGAACTATTACATGGCTATTTAAAATCCTGATATTTTTTCCTCATATAGAAAATACGCATTGCATATTGTTGGATGTAGAAAGCAAGCAATTGCATAGTAGGTGAAAATGATGTTATTTTTGTTCCATGTATACATGAGTACATATGACATACACGTGTGAGATATATAAATACATTTTATACACATATGTAGAAGTGGGTTGCTTCTGGTGAATATACCAAAATATTTTCTGGGTGAAAGATTACAATTGCTTTTCTTCTTCACTTTTTTAAGACATTTTACAATAAATTTGCATTATTTATATAAATAATAAAACTATAACTATTTTAAGGAATATAATGCCTTAACCCCAGGAGGCTAGATATTCCAAACTATTGGAACAGCTATAACTAGTCACTCAGAGGGACATTTTTTAAAATGGCGACCTACTTTCAGTTTTCTCTTTACTCATTTCTGCTGTTTTTCAGACAGTTTTGCAACAGGTTCTGAAAAAATCCTGCTGCCGGCAGCAGCTGGGGTTCTGGAAGTAAAGGAAAACACAGAATTCCTGGACACCATCTCTGTCAGAGGTGCCAAACATCCAAAGAATTTGGTTTCTTCAATGCCAACTAAACGCCAGAACATGTCTCATGCTGTTCTCCACTGCAGCCCTAACAGGAAGGAACTAGAAATCTCCCCATTTCTCAGATTCAGAGATCACAGCAGGGGCACCGAGCTGATGCTGTGAAATTTTAACAAGTGAAACCCTGAGGAGGGCAATGCACAAGTGCTGTGACTGTTACGTGGTTGCTGGCTTGGTTTTTCCCAGTCAAATGCTGCCTCCCTGAGGTGGGCTTCACCTGGACTGCCTGCTCCTTCAGGGTCAGCAGCTGAGCCCGGCTGAAGCCCCTCACGGCCCCCAGCAGCTCCACGTTCCTGATGAACGTATCTTCCTCCATGCAGAGCAAGTCCGCGGGGGCCCAGCAGACATTGGCTTCCGCCAACTTGAAGATGTCATCAGAAGAGGGGGCCAGGACTCCGCGGCAGCCTGCAGAAACGGGAGGTGCAGGGGAGGAATGGAGAAAAGAGAATTTCAGGAATGGTGAGTCTGTTTCTACATTGAAATGAAACGAGTAACGTTCTCCACTTGGATTTATTGACGAAAGAAGGTGTAGTTCGAAATGGAGAGCAGGGGCTTGGGGGCTTTGGGTTCCACTCCTGCCATTTCTTGCTCATTGCCTGGTACTAAAATCGTGGAAATGCCAACTTTTTTGCACAGCCACGTGCACACAGTAGGAGCTTTGCAAGTGGACCACAAATGGCCTTGAAGGCAGTAGGAGCAGCCAGTGAACAACTCTGGCTTCAGATTCAAATTCCAAACCCCTCTTTTCCTCATCTATAAGCCGTCTGCCCTGGCCCCTAAGATCGGCTTCCTGAATGTGTCTCCAAAAACAGTTGGTGTTAAGATCTCCAGGGCAACTGTTGATTGGAAGGGTCAAGGGAGGACAGCGAAGCAGGCCATTCAGGACAGGCAGGGCCAGAGGTCTCTGCACTCATCATCAAGGCCCTCAAGAAACTGCCAAGAGACAGAAGGAAGCAGAAAAACATGGAAATCATTATTTTGGTGAGATTGTCAACACAGCCTGACAGATGCAGCACCTGTCTTTAACCAGAGAACTCTCTAGAACCCTTAAAGAGATTCTAGGGACTGCTCAATCGGTGGGCCACCACCCTTAAGACAGCATAGGTGACATCAGCAGTGCTGTATTACAAAGAAAATGTTTCAGTTAAGGATCATTTTGGGGGAAAAATGTATTTGTTTCAGGAAAGCAAGCACAGACTGCCAACAATTATTATTACAACGATGGCATCTGACTCACTTTCCTCCTCCTGCCTCCACCTGCGTCATAGGTACACAACACCTAATGTTTAGCAAGCATTTCCTACATACCAGGCACTGTTCTGAATATGCTTGCAGGTTTAAACCCATCAATCTGTTATAGGACAGGGAGAGGGGCAGCCCAAAACCCCTGGTAGCAGAGGACAGGGAGAGGGGCAGCCCAAAACCCCGCAAACCTGCCTATTCTAAATGGGTTCTGCCATCCGCCGCATCAACACAAAACATAGGAGACTTTAATGGGAAGGAACTTTAATAAAACTAGGAAACAACACAGGTAAGGCAAAGAATCTAGTTTCTAAATCAAGCACCCAAAGTTATCCATCCCCTCGTGGGTAAAAGTCCATCCATATGGGATCGGCCCAGAGCAAGGCCCCAAAGCCTGCCACAAGTCTAAAGCATCTTCCAGTGGGGACCCACAGAAAAGGGTCACAAACAACCGGACAAGCCCGGAAGGAAAAGAGCAAAATCAACATCAAGATAAAAGCTGCCATTGTCACCTCCCCACGGGTCTCACCCACATCCGTGTCACCCAGTCCACGACCAAAAGACAAGCGCAGTTTCTTCACGTGTCTCTAGGCTCCACGCGCCTCCTCCAGGTCTCCTGGCTCCATCCTGCTTCCTTCCTCAGTCTCTTCCTGCAGCTTCTTCTCTTCCTGCTCAGCTCCACCCTCCCTTGGGTGGGGCAGGGAACCTCCCCCTTTCCTGGGGACCACCCTGTTGCAAATCCTCACAATAATCTAATCAGGTAGGGGCCTTCATTATCCCCAATTTACAGAGGACAGAAACAGAAACTTACCCAAAGCCACTCAGCCAGCAAACAGCAGACCCAAAGTTGAAATCCAGCCAGCCTGACCCCAGCCCTGCAATGCTTAGGCCACACAGCCATTTGGCCCCCAAATTTAAAGATTTCAATTGTTTTGAAATGTCTGTTGTATGTGTTCACCCACTAAACCTGCTAGCCTGGGTAAGGAGTCAAGGAGGGCAGGGTGTGATTCCAAATCACTTCACAAAGGTGGGGTCTTGGATCTATAGATTCTTGCCATTTTATTGCCTTGCAAACATTTCTCCCAGCCCCCTCACAAGGAGGCTTGTTGCAGACACTCAGTCAAAACGCGGATACCCCAAGAATCCTCACCGGGGCTGGGGTCCAAGCGGGTGCTCTCCTCACTGTTGTTCCGAACAGATTCAAAGACAGCCCAGAGGAATTCTCGGGGGAGCAGATGCCCGGCCATCTTGCTCACTGTTTGTTGAAGGATATCAGGAAACTGTGAAGGGGGAGATAAAAGCGGAGGAGCAAATAATAATTAAAACCCCATTAAACACAGATTTAAATCAGAGTTTAAACGGTAACACTACTTACCCTTTCGGTTTTATTCCTTCCTAGCAGCTTCCCAGGTCAATATCATCCCTAGACCAACCAGCCTAGTCTCTAGAATCATATAAAATGATACCAAACCTCAATAATAACCCAGTAAATATTCAATTACCTAAGTTATTCATAAATTTTTCACTCATCAGATTTTCAAAAATAAAAACAAAGTAATACCTGGTGCTGGTCAAGATACAGAATTACACACACTTAGTTTCCTGTGGGACCATTTCCTGTTGCATTATTTCAGGGTAGTCTGATAATATCTTTTTTTTTAAGATTTATTTATTTATTTGTTTGTTTATACAAGCACTGGGTTCAGTCAGAAGCGCGGGAGAATGAAAAGATTCACCAGAGACAGAGCGGGGAACAGAACAGGCAGACTGACGAAATACACTGCTGAGGGGAGCAGCAGGCGCAGCAGGAGAGGTCTGCACACCATGAGGGACCCTCGCTGGTGGCTGGGGATCAAACCGGCGCTGCAGAGGCTGCGGGCAGCTTCGCAGCCCAGCGCTCAACTGCTGCGCTACCAGGGGAGGTCCTGATAATATCTATTTTTAACAATGTGCGTCCACCCCTTTCTGTCCTGGTATTATATTTAAATGTTATTAAACGTTGTATTTATCATAAAAAGGAGAAAGAGAAGGTTATCTCTGGATTCTGGCTGAAGACTAGCAGTAAGGAGGCTCTTGGTTGCCTTGGAGAAGATGCCATTCCTCGTTTAGAATAAAGCATTTGCCAAGACTTGGGATGTTATCTGTCAACCTGTCTGTGAGTCCAGAGAATTGACCAACTGCCCCATAGAGCTGTGCATGCCTTTGTCCCAGCTCAAACAGAGAAAGTACCTTCAGGTTCTATTGGTCCTCTTTCCTGTCTAATCTTCAAAATCTGACTCACTCTCTCAGCCAGAAGAGCCCCATACTGGCTGCAGGTGATAAGCAACTGGGAAATCGACAGATACACCAGGGTCACCCCAGAGATTTCATCTGTCCATTTTAGAATCTCCCCCATGACTGTCCTGTGCAGGAGAGCCAAGAGCAACTGCTCTAAGAAAGTGGCTGACTTTCAAAAAGCCAAGTGTCCAGTGGAGTGAATGGTATTTTCCATTTTGTGTCTTTAGATACAAGAACATGTATAAGGCCGAGGAGGATTTTTCAGAAGAGAGGAGAGAGGATCCGAAACAGCCTTGCCTCGGAGTCAGGCTGAGGACCTAGAAATGTGGGGTGAAGGCAGACTCATTTTCATCCTGCAGTCTTGAGGAGAGTTGGGATTTTTTAAACCAATAACATGTTTTACTTGTTTTATTAAACATTTCATGCATTAGAACAAAAAGCATAGAGAATAATGCAACAAAATACACACACACCCACAGCCCAGCTTAAGAAATAAAACATCACACGTATAATTGGAAGATCCTCCCCACATCACCTCCCTCCTTCCCCAGAAGTAACTGTCACCCTGAATTTGATTATATTTGATCATCACCCATTCTCATGCATTTTTAAACATCTCTTACATAACAGGATTATTTTTTTTGCAGGTGCTTAAAATTAATTTAACTAGTATTTCTTTATCTACTTAGTATCCTACTATACACATCCACTTACAACTCACTTTTATTTTACCCTATATTGTGTTTTGGAGAGAAGACATTTGTCATTTCAAAAGCTGAGCTGATTTTTTTTAATGGTAAGTATATAACATTTTTGTCTCTGCTGCTGATACCACACATCTGGACACCTGGAGGATGGCTTTTTCCTTGACTGGACACTGGAATGTGGACTGGGCATGTGTGACCCTGTATGATGGTGCCAAGTGTTCATATCTTGTCAAGCGAACATGACAACATGTTGTCTTTGCCTGTGTGAGTACAGGGATGAGGCATGGGCATGTGTTCTGTGGCCGACCTGACTCTCGTTCTGCCCGCAGTCACTCCTTCTCACCCTCCATGTACATGGAGGAGACAGCTCCTGCCCCAGGGAGGCTGGGCCTGGTCATGTGACTTGCTGTGGACAATGGAAAGTGACAGTGTGCCACCGTCCAGCCCGGACCTTAAGAACTGCTCTTTGCACTCCCTTTTCTGGAGTTTTGGACCTTCCCTTGAGAAGGACAAATTTCAGGGAGCCCCAGGCCCAAAAGGCAAACTCCCAAAGCAGAACTGTCCCGGTGACCCTGAGAACAGAGTGGCAGCTAAATGACAGCCCCCAGGTGTGCGTGCATCTGCCAGGAGGCCACGTGAAAGACCCAGAATTCACTTAGCTGATGCTTCACTCTCTCTTGCTGAAGTGGAGCGAGAAGCGAGAAACGTCTGAGCCTTTGAGGCAGGGAGGAAGTTTCCAGGGGAA
This sequence comes from Talpa occidentalis, assembly GCF_014898055.3. Lineage (NCBI taxonomy): Eukaryota > Metazoa > Chordata > Mammalia > Eulipotyphla > Talpidae > Talpa > Talpa occidentalis. The sequence goes on from NW_023601212.1 coordinate 90,501,243, forward strand.
AAAAAAACTGGCAGCAAACCCAATGGAGTATAACTGACCACACTTTCTCTCCCTTTCAAATTCCTTCGACCTTCTAACAATAGACCCCAAAAGTACCTTTGTGGCAATAGAGCTTAAGTCATCCCCAGAGAAAAGGACTAGAAAGGGTCCCAAGTCCTTCGTGGTCTCAGCTGTCCAGTTCTGGGGGAGTCTAAGAAGAGATAATAAGCGGTAAATTGAAAGACTGTTCTGTGACCCTTGTCCCCCAGCACCCTCTTCTTTCAGAAAAAGACGATCTCTTATCTAGAGAGGCTGTCAATCACCTCGTCCCACTTCCTTCTCTAAGAAAATGGGCTTCTGATCCAGGCTGACCGATCAGAGGCATCTCTATGCATTTTGATAGAACTAGTAGAGGAAATCTTCCTTCTGGTATCGCTAACAGTTAGGAGGATATTAGAAGCTTTTCCTATCTCCAAGGAGAGAAAATAAAGACTTCATTAAGGAACACAGAGGAACAATCCTGATGATATAATTTGAGCCTCTGGATCCAGCCATGCCTGAAGTCCATTAAGCTCCATTTCTGAACTCAACAAATTCCCATTTTTTAGCTTAAATTGAATCACAGAATTTGTCATTTATTTTGTAGTGTTTCCTTCCTCTGCTTCCTCAATAGAATAGTAATGATATATTTGTTCCCTTCAAATTGCCATAATAATCTTCTCTTGCAGCAGGATAAAATTTCCCTTTGAATTTCACAGGATAATAACAACACTGAGTCAGAATCCACTCTTGCTCTCACTTAGACCACAAATATCTCTAGGGAAGAACCTCACACTATACGGGGTGACATCTCTAAAGGAGGTTCTACTCAGTTACCAATGACAGCTCTTCTCTAGGGCCGAGGCAAACCACTCCTGGCCAAACAGCACAACTCCTTCCCTATTATCTCTTTGATTAAAAATATTATCCCAGTAGACAGTAAGCTCCATGAGGGCAGAGCCACTTCTCTTACTAACCACTATATCTTCAGTCCTACTTACAGCGATTGTCACATGCTCCTTACTAAGTGCCAGCACTGTTGCAAGTTCTTTATATGTTCTTTATATGTTTCAATTCATTTAATCATCACAGCAGCCCAGTGGGGCTATCACTGTCCCCATTTTACAGAGGCAAAAACTGACATGCAAAAAGCTGTTCTTTTTCTTCTGCCAGGTCACACAAACAGTAGATGATGGGAAATTTTAAACCCTAGGGGTCTGGGGACCAAGTCCATGCTCTTAAACTCTAACTAACAGTACAGTGCTTGGGATGCAGTCATCATTCCAAAAGGCACTGGTTGCCTTACCATTGACTAAGGGCAAGACCCTACTCAAATATCTGGTGTAACGTCAGAAAGCTCTTCCTGGGATAGAACAGCTTTACTTTCCCCCAGGGAGCCCTCACTCAGCCACAGCTGACAGTGCCTGCATTATCGTTGTTATTGTTTCATAATAATAATACCTCCTTTGCATGTGTAAAGTGCCATCTTCTCAAATTCTCCCCCTCTCCCCATGCTGAGATGTATTGGTGACAGCCACGTGAGGCCCTTGAACAGCTACTGTTGTTCTCACTTCAGAAAGGTCACACTTCCAGAATAACTGCGTCTTCCCTCACCCTAAACTAGAGAGTCTGTTCTGTTACCAATGAGAGCAGGAGAGCCCAAGTGTATGCCCTTCCCAGCATGCCCCATACCCCCCCCCCAAAGCCAGGCCAGGCCCCTCCTCACCCGTGCTGCTCCAGAAGTCTGGACCTCACCGCAGCCTTCTGCTCCGAGCTGAGGTCTGGACAGTCTCTGAGGCTGTGCAGGGCTGTGGCCCAGGCCCTGGAGGACACTCCGTGGATGATGTCCGCTGGCAAGTGGCAGAGCAGGTTCCCCAAGATGTCCACGTCAAACTCATCAGCAATGGAATTATTCTGAAACCAACAAACAGAGCTGGTGGCAGGATGCAGCCAGTTCAAGATCTGGATCCCTTAAAAACACCAATGGCAGGGCCTCCCTGGTGGCGCAGCTGTTGAGCGCTGGGTTGCGAAGCTGCCCACAGCCTCTGCAGTGCCAGTTCGATCCCCGATCCCCGGTCAATGGGCAAGGGTCCCAGAGGGCACGCAGAACTCTCCTGCTGCCCTCTGCTCCCCTCAGCAGTGTACTTCGTCAGTCTGCCTGTTCTGTTCCCCGCTCTGGCTCTGGTGAATTCTATCACCCTCCTGTGCTTCTGACTGTACCCAGTGCTTGTATGAATAAATAAATAAATATTAAAAAAAAAAAAACACCAATGGCAAAGGCCCCCATCTGAATTGCTTCCCCTGCCATGTGGCTAGTAGAGAAGGCTGATTTTACCCCAGGGGAAGCAGGTCTCAGGAATCAGGGAGCGGGTGTGGAGCACTGAGTAGATGAGGCTTTCTGTCCTGAAGACACCCAGATCAACTATTAAAATAGTAGCACAAAAATGATAAAATGATAAGAACCACACCACTGAGTTCGTGTGGCCCTCGTAAGCCTTTAATGCTCTTTCTCAAAATGACACAAATAGCCACTGTTTACCGAGTGCTTACTATCCACCGGGTGCTTCTGTTAGTTTTTACAGTCTTCTCCATTCGGCTTCAGAGTAACTCTAAGAGGAAAGTCCTAACAGTCACTTTTGAAAGATAAAGAAACTGCCAGCAAGGGCCAAAGCGAGGACTAGGGACAGAGTCTGGCCTGTGAACCTTTGCACTGAGCAAGCCTCGCCTGCTCCAGCACTTGAGAACTCTCCTAGGAGGCATTACTGCTCCTGTTTTATGGATGAGGACACGGAGGCTCAAGCAGAAGTGACATGCCCATAGCCGCATATCCAACAACTGGCAGGGGCATTTCTAGAACCCAGTCTCTGTGTACTGTGCTCTTCCCGGCCCCCAGAGCACCCACTCTTCTTTCAGGCCCTGGGTGGGCAATCTCCAGAACCAGTGGCCATGACTGTCCCACCCTGTGGCTCTAGAACCAGCTGTGAGACCCACTGTCCAACTTCTGGCCATCTCGGCAGGCTCAAGATCCCTTGAGTATCCCAGAGATGGCCACAGACATCCAGAGGGGAAGGAACACTGGAAGTTTCCTTACCAGGCACTGCTGCACTTTCCTGAGGACCGAATTCTTCTTGTGGGGATCTAAGACTAAGGAGTCCAACTGCCTCTTGCCCAGGCTGATCAGAAAGGGCACACACTGCGAGTCTGGGACAGAAGCCAGGTAGCGGGCCCTGGAGAGAGATGGAGACGCAAGAAAGGAAATACCGGTTGCTCTGTATTTGCACCCAAATCAAGTCCACGTGCTCGAGAGCTTATCTCAGGGTGTTCTGTAAATGTGTGTTCTTCCCTGTGACGTTCTGGCTCTTTGGGGCAGGTTGCAAGCCTCCCATCCATCATGGTCCTCTTCTATGCCCAGTATCACTCATCAGAGAATGGAATCTCCATAACCAGATGTTGACTGGTAGACTGGTGAAGGGAAGATGAGGAGAAAGGAAAGAAAAGGTAGAAGAATAAAGAAACATAGAGGAGAGAGAATAAAATAGAAAGTGAGGAAGAAAGAGAAGGGCTCCCAATTCTATAATCACCAGTCCAGAACTCCCACTTCTAGGGTTCTTGACCACATAGTCTCAACAGGGGCAATATCGCCCCCAGGGGGAAGAAATTGGTATAGAGGGAGGAAAGGAGAGAAAAAAATCTTAGTTACAATAACTCAGACCCCTGAAATTCAACCCTACTCAACAAAATCTTTTTTTTTTAAGATTTATTTATTTATACAAGAACTGGGGTACAGGTCAGAGACGCGGGAGGGTGAGAGGATTCACCAGGGAGAGCGGGGAGCAAAACAGGCAGACGGACGGAAGACACTGCTGAGCGGAGCTGCGGGCGAGACAGGAGAGGTCTGCCACGCCATGTGGGTTTCTTCCTGGCCAGCTGGGAATCGAACCCGTGTTGCAGAGGCTGCGGACAGCTTCACAGCGCTGTGCTCAACCCGCTGCACCACCGGGGAGGCCCGCAACAAAATCTTAATCCTTGTAAGCACTCCCATTAGGAAGAAATGTTTCCTCCTTAGGGAGACAGTAATGAAGTGAAGGTAGAAAAAGGCTTCTGTATGCCCACATGACTTACTCCTCATTGACTGTTCCAAACTGAAACCCAAACTCAAAGATTCCTTTTTCCCTTGATCCCTAAATCCGTTCTTGCCTCTCCTTCCCTAGTACCACCTGTTTATTTCTTCATTCATTCATTCATTCAACAAACTTCTACAGAGCATCTATTATATGCCAGATACCATTCTGGGCACCAGCTACAACCATGAGGGGCAGATCCCTGCTCTCAGGATGTGTCCCTCCAAATGGGGGAAGAAACACAGCAGACAGTGAATTAAACACCTCATTTCTGAGAATGGCTCTTGGCTGGAGAATGGCTCTTTGAAGGGGACTGATATTAAAACAGTACTAAGACATGGATGAGTGGAATAAACAGCCATGCCAAGGTCCAGGTTAAAAATAAGCTCCTGGCTCTCTCCTTCCAGCCAGGCCCCTGCTGCACTGTCCTACGTGGGCAATGGTGACAATATTCCCAAAACAGATCAGAGAACTGAGCATAGATCACTAGTGAAAGATATCGGGGGTCACACAAACCCCCCCCACCCCGATTTGACCATGCCTCTTCTTTCTGTCCTGCCCGCTCCCAACTACTCCACAAATGCACAACAAACTTCCCCTGGTGCTTCACTGTGCCCACTCTGCCAGGCTCCACAGCCCCATGCCCCTGCCTGGAATGTCTATCTTGAACTCTTTAACTCATTCTTTGAGTTTTAGTTCAGTCTCCTCTGACACACCAGCCAGAAAGGGACATTTCTGTGCCCATTATACTTTCCCATGGTAACAGTACCTGACTTTCTTGGAGAATCACCCCCTTTACTTTAAGCCCTAGTGGCCTGGTGTGGAGCCCACTTCACTCCTGGCTTTAAGGGTGCAATAATGAACTAAACCAGCCAAAGATAGTCATTTTCCCAATCTCAGTAATTGGTGAAGGAGAACTAATCGACCCAATTTAGGCCAACAAAGTCAAACCCAGAACCTTCATGGGAAAGGATAGGAAAAGAAAATCTTTTTCCTTTTCCTGGATATGAAGCTAGAAGGTGTAACCTTTGATATGCCTGGAGCCATCAAAGAAAAATGTCTTGCCTGACAGAGAGGCTTATAGCAGAAACCTGGGCCAAGAAACAGACAGATAGATGATATCATTTGAGCCCCTGGATCCAGCCATGCCTGAAGCCCATCCCTAGATTTTTCAGTTACCTCAACCCAAATTGCCTTGCATCGACTAAAGCAGTTAGAATTAAGTTTCTGTCACTTTCAACCATATATCAACTTAATGCTAAATTGACTTCACACCTGTCTAGTCCCCTCCCTCTGAGACTGTAAGCTTTTAGAAGGGGAAAATAAAATTATCTCTGAAAACTAGTGTATAGTAAGCACTTGAATACTTTTTGAATGAATAAAGGCAGAAACAGCAAGAGAAAGGAGAGGGGAAAGAAAGAAAAGAAAATGGAAAGAAACAGTCTGGATCATGTTGGAAAAGCAGGGAGTCACCCAGGCCCAAGTGTCCACACATTCCACAAGAAATTGCAATGGCTCACATCAGCCCTGATGCCACTGGAATCTGGGCACAGCTGTGAGGCAGCCCAGAGAGGGCCTGCTTCATTAGCATTCATTCAGCCTTTGGTTTTAAAACAGAAGGAAACTCAGAAGAGTTTGTCTGAAGTACCTACGTGGGGCTCTGAATTTAAATCCTGGCTCTCGGGTGGGAAATGTATGGGGACTATAACCAAGATGAAAATGCATACATTGTGCAAAAATGAAAAATGATGTAAAAAATATATAAAATAAAATAATAATAAATCCTGGCTCTCACGGGCTTACTTGTCAAAGGCACTCTCCATTCTGTGTCTGGTTCAAGACCCTGTGCATGAGGGTCCACGCTGGCTCACCAATCTTACTGCTGAGCCAGAAAGAGGGGCCCTTGTTCACTTACGGGAGTGCGGCCAAGAGGAAGGGCGGCGTAGAGGACCTGGCAACTTCCCAGTATTTCCACGCCAAACAATTAACCTGGAAGATTAAAGCAGTTCTAGGAATTTAGTCCAATCGCAGTAAGAGCAAAGACAGATGTGCTTTCTTAGTGTCAAGCACGGCCCTACGTGCTTGATGTACATTTACTTATTTCATAAGCACCCAAAGGTGCAGGTACCTTTACTGCACCCAGTTTATGGATAAGAAAATTGAGGCAATAGCAAGATGAAGACAAAAATTTAGGTACAGGAAATTTAGGTGCATGAACATGAGATGTTAACTTAATTAAACAGGTTGGCCATTAAATGGGTATGGTTAGTTCATTCTAACTCATTCTTTCTCATTGCTTACACAAGTAAACCAAAATCTGAGCCTGTAAAATGCCTCAAGTTTATTAAATCAAAACGTTCAAGACAACCAATCACTACCAACTGAGCTTTAGGCTACAGCCAATCATACAATCTCCTTTCTTTGCTCCCGCACTTTCTCTGAGGAAGCACTCCCGACCACTTCCAGCTTGGTGCTGCCCGACTTCAAAAGACTTTTGCTCAAATAAATGCCTAACATGTTTAATATGCCTCAGTTTATCTCCTAACAGAGATATAACCTTAATGAACCCCAGTTTAGTATTGGTTAAGTAAATGTGGTCTATACATAAATGGAATACTATACAACAATTTTGTTTCAATAAGGTAGATTTATATATATTAACATGAACTTATGTTCACACCCTCTTATATATGTGTGTTACATAAAGTTAAACAAAACAATCTGTTTATTAAGAGCTCATTTGTCTCTTTTAAATTACAGATATCATACACATATTATTTTTAAAACTCTGAGTGTCAACAGCAAAAGTTTCCATGTAGTCACCTCTGGACCAGAGATTCTCAGCCCCAGCACTGTTGATGTTTGGGCCAGATAACTCTGCTGTGGGCCTGTCCTGCATGAGGGATACCAAAGCAGCCCCCCTGACCTCTACCCTCGATGTCAGTGGCATCTCCCCCAGCATGACCACAAAAAATGTGATAGATATAGCCAAGGGGTCTTCATGGAGAACCACTACTCTGGGATATGTGAAAAGTCAGCTATTGCCTCTGGTCTCCCCAAAGGGTTATAGGTCACCTAACTGTTTAGAAAACAAAGGCTTAAATGCAAAAAAAGAAAAAGGAAAGGAAAAGAAAAGAAAATGCTCTTAGAATATGGCTCCCTCCTGGCTACCCTGGAAAGGACCCAAAGGTAAGATGAGAGGATGATCTTCAGTCCCAGGAGAGCAGAATTATGACCGTGGAAAATGATATAGATAACTTACAACTGTATTTTAAGGTTCAAATCAGAGTATGGAATAAGCAATCTGTTGAACCTCTACCTGTAGAAACTTAGCTTTCTACAAAGGAACTTGAGAAGTCTTGACTCGATATTTGGCCCCGCATCATCACTTGCATCTGAACAATCCTGACATAAAGATCCTCCTACGGCAGTCCAGCCAGGCCGCTGGGGAAAGGAAAGAGGATGAGAAGCAGGAAAACACTGTCAGGTACCTGATATGGTGAAAGCAGCAAGAGGTTGTTCTCGAAATAGTGGAAATGGGCCAGAAAGGAGTCTGCACTCATGGAATCAATGTGGGAACACGTCACGCCTTTGACCAGCTGCCCGGTGCTGAAAAGCAAGACATGGGACCCGGGAGAAGAAGGCGGTCAGGAAGAGAAAGGACAGACGTGCAAGAGAAGGCAGACTGATCTGGCTCAGGCTGCAGGTGGGACTGTCCCACTCTCCCTCATGGGATGTTAGCTCCTGGCTGGAAAGGCCCCAAGGGGAGACGCATCAGCCCCTGGGGCCCAGGTGCCCTCTCCTACCTCAGGAGCTCCTCGGGCCTTCTCGTTGTCTTTGACAGCAACTCATACAGGAACAGGGCCTGAGGAAAGAGAGTCCCTGCTTACATGACGAGCACAGGGCTGTGCCCATCACCGTGAGGCTCTACCACAAAGGGACCATGGGGTCACATTTTACAGATGGGAAAATGGAGGCTGAGCAGGCTGTGTGACTTACCCAGGGCTCACAGTTGCTAAGTGGCAGAGCAAGGATTTGAACTGGTGTCTGAACAATGCCAGGCCCCTCACACTCGCACCACGCACTCACACAGGTGATTCTCTCTGCTCTCTATGAGGTGACTGAGGAGCGAAACCCCTGGGTGTCAGGGCTGGAGGTGAGCAAGTTTGCTTCCTGGGCTTCATGAAGCTGCTGACCAGTTCCAAACCCTCCCAAGCCCTATTTCCAAGCCCATCTGCTAGTTCTTAAACACAGACTCCCCTGGATAAATAGAGTAGACCAGGGTGAGCTGGAAAGTAGCAACAATAAAGCACCTCCTGCTGGCACGCACTCCCCTCAAAGCCTCCCAGATGGGCCCTCTAGAGCAGTGCCTAGCAGGCAGGGGTGTCGTTTGTTTTAAGGAACGTAATTTTACCAAATACCTAACTTGCAGACACAATCAAGTACGACATTTGTCTATTTTATAGACCCTGAAACTTTGAACATATTCCCCAAACAGAATAAATTATGAGCTGGCATTAGGCAGAGACACCTGAGACCTGCAGCAAGGCCCAGAAAAAAGGAGCAGCAGGGGGGTAAATTCCAGACACTCTGTGTATGACCCCAGATTCCTCATGTACGGGGTCAAGGTCAGGGCCCACACTCCACCAACCCACCTCCCAGTCTCCCCTGACTCAGGAAATGGCCTTTCCCTTGGGAACAAAGGGTCAGGGACAAAAGAAAACTTGCAGGCAAGCCACAGATCTGAGGCATCCAGCAGGTGAAGGGGAAGCAGAGGGGTCAAAACAGGGGAGGGAATTGCACAGGGGACTATGCTGTGGTGGAGGGAAAACTCTGGGGACTCTACCAGAGGGTGGGCAGGGCAGGGGGGAATCAAATATTGTACGAAAATGAATAACAGTGTAAGGAAATTTTAAAAAAATAAACTTGTACTCAATTAAAAATAAATACACTTCCAAATTATATTCTTGATTCTCATGTGACAACTTATTATTTTAATACCCTGACATTAAAAGGGAAAGAAAGTACTTGCACTGTAATAGCTTCCTTTCATTTCTGTAAAATCAAATACACCATTAAAGGCTTGTGTGGCTAAAAGACAGAGACCCCAAAAAGAGCTGACTGAATGAAAAAGAAGTCAGGAAAAGTCCTACGGCAGCGGCAGCGCACCCTCCTGCCTCCACAGCACCGCCCTCCCCCGCGGGCCACAGTAAATCCTGCACACAATGACAGTTAATGTGCACGGGCACTGTAGTGTCTGACATCACTGCTCCCCAGGAGAAATTATCTTCACTTTGTACCTGGGAACACTGAGGCCTGGTGAGAAGTCGCACCCCCAAAACCGACAATGATAGCTCCTGAATCCACGCTCAGGTCTTGCCCAACTTGCTCACCCTACCTCTCTGAGTTCAATCACACGGAAATAAATCTCTTTTACCACGTTAACCTTCACAGAACTTCCCCAGGAGACAGACCAAGATCCAGGTGTGTTCTGTGGGGTCATGGTCATACCTGACTCCACCGAAGCTCTTTTTCCTTCAGGACTGTGAGGTTGAATCCAGGTTCCCACCATAAATCAAAAAGAGACACTTCTTTAAAGAAAGCCCCTTGGATTTCCACGATGCCAGAGGTGGTATCTTCTGCTTCAATCATCTGCCAAAGTGAGGAGAAGCAGCTAATAACCTTGGAGACGGGGTGTTGAGCTCTGGGTGAGGGCAGTCACTGCGTCAGGTGCCTCGGGGGCCATAGAACCATCGCGTCTGCTCGGAAACTGGACAAGGTGAGCACCGTCCTGCACCCCATTTTATAGGTGAGGAAGCTGAGGCTTGACAACTCATGGGTTAAAAGTCACGAGATTCAAGTCAAGTCTGTCTGATTCTCAAACCCACGCTTCTTATTTTACCTGCAGGTGTTGCTGTTCTCTGCAAGGTGCTGTGTGTGTTTTAGGTCAAACACCTTTAGGTTTGGTTTCTTTACAGATTTGTCATTAAACCTCACAAGTGAGACACAATAGGCCGCCCCACCCCGGGTAAGAACAGGAGCTTTCCAGAGCACACTGAGAATGTCAGGCTTCACTTTGAGATTTGAAAAACTGACTTTTAAAACATTATTATATTAGGAAACCTACCCCTACGAAAAGTCCTCCAGAGTCATCTGCCTAGGGAGTGGCCCGGGGTCTGGGAAGAACCCCAGGGGCTGGTTCTGAGGAGGGAGGGTGGGCTCAGGAGAAAGGCCTCCCCCGGGTTCAGAAGGCCCCCACACAGCCGCCTGGGCAAGGTCTGGAGCCATGGCCCACCCACAGAAGCCCAAAACCACACCCCTGGGAGCCAGGTGCCCGAGGACCACGTCTTCCGCTCACCTTTCTCAGGACCCCCTGCTGCTGGGCAGGTGACAGATCCGGCATGTGCAGCACGACGGCGCTTCTCAGGATGTGTGCGAGGTCGCCACGCTCCATGGCGTACAAGGCAGGGGTGCCCACCCCCGCCAGCAGCACGCCCACCTGGCTGAGGTTGTGGAAGGACGGCACCTGCGGAGACCGCAGCGGGCTCTGCTCTGGAAGCTTCGGAGGCCCCACGGCATGCCAGGTAGTGGGATGGGCACCAGGAGGGATGGGGGCAGAACACAGCTCCCGCCCAGGCCCTCCCTCCTTCTACCAGGAATGGCTCCACAATCAGCCAGAGCTCACACACCACATTGTGCAAGTCCAGCCCCTTCTGGGTGCCGACCCTCATAATTCTTGCAGCCATTCTGTCAAAGATGCGCTACCATAATCCCCATTTTACAGACTGAAAACTGAGTAAAAGAGAAGTTAAGCTGATAGTCCAGTATCCCGAAGGATCAGGATCCCGAAGCTAGTAACCAGGCAGGGCTGGATTCGAACCCCCTGGTCCTCTGTGGCACTATCTGCTTACTGGTTGGCTGGCCCTGCTGTGTGCACAAAGCTCCAACTCACCTTCTCATGGGCAAAGTATTTGGCAGACAAGATGTTGATCTGGCTCTTGGCCCAGCCAGAGACCTGGTTGAGGGTGGAGATGGCAGCGTGCACAGCCTCGGGGGAGAGTGATTCCAGCTGAGGGAGGCTCAGGCCCACGACCGCATCGGACAATGAGCCCAGAGTCTCGTTGAGGGTCTGGTTCTCCGTGGCAATGTCCAGGAGGTCGGCCTTGAGCTGGGGAGAGCAAGCTGGAATGAGGGTAGAGGGCAAGCAGGTGGGCGGGTCCTGCTGACTACACCCTGGGGAGTAAGGACGGGAGGACAGGACTCCCACCACACCCAGAAAATAAGAGGGCCCCTGAGAACACCACCCTGGCCTTGGCGTTAACATGCCTCCAACTCACATTGTGCATCAATTAATTATCATTTGCTATTGTGTGACCCTGAACTCTATATCCAAACAGGTGGCTGTTTTTCTTTCATAAAATATCCAAGACCACTGGGGCAGCTGGACTGCAATCGAGACTCCCCAACTATGCCAAGTCTCCCCCTGGGGCATCAATTATGATAACACATAATCTGCATAAAAATAATTCTCAACAGTTACAGCTAAGAGTAAGAAAAAACAAAGTCTCCTGAAAATCAGCTCATAAAAATGACTATAATTAGCCATCAGGTGTATACGCATCCGGGGCTTCTTGTGCCTTTATAAGTAAGCACTTCATAAGTAAACTATAGTATGTAGTTACTATGTAGTTTAATATAAACAGAAGGTCAATTTTCTGCTCCGTATTTTTCAATTAAAATTACATTTTCACATTGCTGGGCTCACCTCCATTATTTCACTCTAGTATGCCTGTCTAGTATAGTCAAGGGTTTCCCAGCTGCTTCAGCGGAGGTGATAAACTCATCCACTGCAGCATGGCTTCGGTGCAAAACAACGAGAACGGTTCCAGGTTCCTGCGTGGGCCTGAGTTCCTGGCCAGTGTATTCACTTCCCAGCACGTGTGCCAAGCCACGGGGAGTGCCCACCAGGGGGCAGCAGAGTGATGTTTTAAAAAAGAAGGCGGTGGCCGGTTCCGCATGCAGCCGCACCCCCTCCCTAGGAGCGGGGTCCCACATCTCAGGAGGGAAGGGAAGGTCTGGAGAAGGCGTTCTCAAGTGAGGTCCTTGACCAGCACCGTTAGCATCACCTGAGAACTTGCTAGAAATGCAGATTCTCAGACTCCATCCCAGAGCTGCTGAATCCGAGACTGACCTGTCTTTTAAGCAGGCCTCGGAGACGTCCAGGCGCCCTCAGAACCAGGGTGCTAAAATTCCAAGGGCTTCTCAGAACTAACAGGTTCTGACTGTCCTGCATAATGCTGCCACAGCCACCCCTGTGGCCTTAAAATACATTGATTTTCTTCTATTTTGCCTGAGCTTGCGGGGGAGAGATTCTTTTCCTGGACAACAAAAACATTCACAGACCGAGGAAACTACTGCGTCAGAGGGGACTGGCGATTTGATGCTCAGGTGTGAGAGACGGCTGTGGAATTACTGGTGGCAGCAAAATTTTCATTACTCTCATGGCATCCTTTCAAAACAAAAAATGAGAAGGACCAAAAGAAGTGAGAGAATTGGGGCAGAACAGAGACTTTAAGGGAAGCAAGGAGGGTGGCGTGGAGGGGAGAGAGCCAGCTCTGTGCGTGCCCCTGCGTCTGAAACCCTGGCCTAGGACCTCAGTCAATGCACCTAGTCCATGTGCTCAACCCTGTTGACCTGGGATTATCCGAGGAGCTTTTAAAACACATCATACCCAGGTCACCCCTACCCCCAGCCCTCACCCCCATCCCCAGAGCAGTAACACAAGAATCTCTGAGCACGGGGGCTGGAGGGTCACTAACGCAGAGCTGGGTTTGGGTTTGAGAACCGCTGCTTTATCTCCTTGTGATTCCAGGCATGGTTGCCAGACCAGCTGCTTCAGCCTCTCCTGGAAGCTGCTAGAAATGCACCCTCCGTCCCCACGCTGACCGACTGAATCAGAATTAGTATTTAAGATCCCCAGACACTATTTAATGCACATTTAAGTCTGAGGCGGCTGCGCTGATAGAATTTTGATCTGTCCCAGGCTTTTCTGACACTGTGTTTTAGTCATTTCTTCCCATTTCCAAGCTCCTCCTAGCACAGGAGTTGCCACCTGCTGAGATTGGACTCCCCTCCCCCCTCAGAGCGCATGAGTAACCCTGATTAACAATAAGTTTTCTCTCAAAGGCCAGGCGAGGCTGTTCTTCCCACTTCTGTGACGAGTGAAACTGAGGCACAGCCCAGGCCCTGGTTCCCCCAGCACCTTCTGAACACCAGCCTGGAAGCCCCGCAGGCGGCTGCACTTGATCATCTGGTGCAGGAGGACTTGGGCCACCGCGGCGTCCAGCAGCTCCAAGTCATCGTAGAAACAAACCAGGAGCCCCAGCCTGTGTGGGGACATAAGAGGGGTTGGCAGAGGGTGAAGAGCTGGATGGAAGCCTCAACCACACCCCAGTCAGGAGCTAGAGGGTCAAGATCACAGCCAGGTACTGAGCTAAGCCTTTACCTGAATCACCTCATCACAACCCCCTACAGGGCAGGTGGGCTTACTACACCCACGTCACAGAAGGGCTGAGACTCAGCAATCGACTGACTTGCCCAACACCAGTGGTGAGCTAGGACTTCAATCTAGAACCATCCGGCTATGCTGTCTCTCCTCCGGGGGCAGTAAGGGGCATGAGGAAGAATGGTGCTGAGCCAGCCACAGAAATCCCTCCATTTTCCACATGGAGGTGAGGGGTTGCCCACCCTGAGGGAGTCTCTCAGCAGAGCTTTATTTCTAAGACCCTTGACAACCTACACCCCCACTTCAAAAGAAAAAAAAAAGATAAGAGAACAATTAGGGGCAGAGGCAGGATTTGAACCCTGGTCTAGTAAGGAGCACTATACCTGTTGGCTAAAAGCAGTTTCAGGCCAACTGGAGTTTGAAGCCCAGCTCTGTGAGGTGTTTGACCTGCAGTAAGATAATTCTCTGCAAGGTTGCAGGGTGCAATTGTGCAGTGCACACTCTGTACTGCTGTACAGGGCGGCCCTGCCTCTCTGAGCCTTTAATAAAAAAGAGGCTTGCTTCGTTCATCATAGCACCTAATAATAAATATGATGAAGGCATGAGGAGCACTGTGAGAAGAGGCACACCAGCTGATTAGCCTGCTTCCTGGTCGAGCACTCGTGCAGTAACGGATGCCCCAAGACTTAACAGGAGCCCTACCTGACTCAGTGTGGCTATTTGACCCGCTCAGCCAGGCTCCATCTCTCAGAAGGGCACTGACACTCTCAGATATGTCCTCAGGAGACGTCAGGGACAGACTTTGAAAATAACCATTCCTTTGGGCCACTCAGGGAGTGAAGACTGAATAGTAATAACCATATTGAGAATAACTAATATTTCTTACTATGTGTTAGGTGTGCTTAATCCTCACTAGGACCTTAACAAGGCAGGTAGATGATTCCCTCCCATGCTATAGGTGGCGAAATGAAAGCCCAGAGAGGCATGGTGGCATAGCAAAGATCACACAGCTTCTAAGGGCAGAGCCAGGGTTGAACCCAGGAAATCTAGCTGCAGGTTCCTTGTCCTTAACCATGGGCCCTTTTTGTGTGTAATCATAGAAAAATAGGACCTGTCCAGTGGGTGGAAATGGCTGCGATGGGGAAGAAGATGTGATCATTTCACATGAGAATGTTCTCGAAAACATTTGAAAAACTGTAAGGAAATATGGGGATGTCAGGGAAGTTCTGTGACAGTACGACAGTGATGTCAGGGGGAGCAGGTGGCTGAGCAGGATCACCACCCCTGTCCATTGCACACTCACTCCCCAGACACTAACCCTGGCCAAGTCAGGGTGGGGGGCACAGCTTCTGACCCTCCCCCGCTGGAACCAACTCCAGGCATCAAGTTACACTCACTAAACTCAAGCTGATCTCATTCAGGGGCTCCTCCCCTGAGAGTCTAAACAACAAACGTTTCACACAGATGGGGACCCACAAACTGTTTCAACACTTGCATCCACCTAACGGGAAGTTCATGTTTACCCTGGAATGCAAGTGGTACTGAGCATGGAAAATGTCCATTTCCATGCTCGGACCCGGAATCTTAGCACTTGATAAGGTTGCAAAAATTCCTGGCACTCAGGAGATGCTGAGAAAGCATTTGCTCCCTTCCTTCTTGAGCTTCCAAAGGGGTTTTCTTTAGGGGAACACTTACCCTCACATGCACAAAGACAAGGGGCTCTTCAGAGATGGACCAGGCCCTCCCTACCCTCCCCCATCTCTTGCTACTCAGAAGCTGGGGCTTGGATGGCATCTGGGAAACAGCCCCAAGGGCCCAGCGCCCTCGCCCCTTGCCTGTGGATGGTGGAGGTGTTTCTCATGTCAAAGCTGGAGGAGCCAATCCTCTCCAGAAACGCCTGGGCCAGTGCAGGAGTAATGTCATAGACCGTGTCCAGCTGCTTGGTGGCGTTGTCATAGCTGATAAACAACCCCATCTGATGGCAAGGACAGGAAGGTCAGTGAGGAGGGCCCAGCGGCCCTAGGGTCTGTGCTGTGCCCCTCCCCGGAGGCATCGAGACACCCAATCTCTTCCTCAGTGATTTAATAGACTCCTCTTCCGCCCAACTGTCATCTACAAAAGTATCCTTTTTTTAAGCATCCAAACTGAATATTTTTAAAGCTAATGTTTGCACATTTATTTCTGGACTTATTATATTGAGGTTAGATTTATCATATATATGTGGTCCACAAAGTTTCTACTTTGGGAAATCAGAGTTTTGTTAACAGAGGAGTGAGTTTAAAAATTGATCCTTGGGGGCCTCCCTGGTTGAGCGCTGGGTTGCGAAGCTGCCTGCAGCCTCAGCAGCACCGGTTCGATCCCCGGCTGCTCCCTGGCCACCAGAGGAGGGTCCCATATGGTGTGCAGACCTCCCCTGCCGCCCGCTGCTCCCCTCAGCAGTGTACTTCGGTCCTTCTGCCTGCTCTGCTCCCCGCTCTGGCTCTAGTGAATTCTCTCACCCTCCCGCGCTTCTGACTGTACCCAGTGCTTGTATAAATAAATAAATAAATCTTTAAAAAAAAATTGATCCTTGGATGATGAAAAGGGTGTATTTTCTTTGTAATATACAATATCCACATATAGATGTATATACCTATATCTGTGTATCTAGTGTTGTTAAATATCCCATTTAGATTCTGTTCTTGCTCAATTTTGCCTGTACGTCAAAGGTCTCGTACTGAAGTCTCCTGTATTTCGATGCACTCTTACTGTGTGCTCATAAACTTGTCTCTCCCATGTGGATTTTACTCCTTGTCTATAAGGAAATTCCCTCAGAGTGTGGTTGCAAATGGCCTCAAAGGACCCGGCTTCTTAAGAATTTAACCTCTGTCTACGTCCTGAAATTCACTCAACACTGGGAGCACAAAACCAAGACTTAACTAAGGACCATCATTGGGACAATTTGCGTCAATCTCTGGAAAGACGTCTGAGATACCCCCAGCCTCCAGGTAAAGTGAGGCCCCTTGTTCTGCTGTTGGTTTCACAATCACCAGAAATTGTCACATCACTTGGTCCTTGAACGAGCCAGTCCCTCATGACCAGGACCCAAGCCCCAAGCTTTTTATAGATGCCTCCCTGTTGGCAGCATTCTTTGGGACCATATTCCAGAATGATAATACCCAACGGATTCTAGTCTCAGAGGGTCAACATCAGAAGAGACTTGCTGACCAATGAATTAGGTAACTTTAGAATGTGGATATTTTTCCCCTGCAAACTCAAATGAGAAGCTCATCATTGAGTGGCTATCGAGATGGAGCTATTAATCCATGTTGCTTTTGATTTTGGTCCCTGCTTCTAAGGACCAGGTGCTCGAAAGCTATTGTCCTTGACCGTTCTGGAGCACCGAATGGCCTTCGATGATTTTTGGCTCGGAGCCAACGTTCGTCTTGTGTCATGTTTGTCCACAGTGGGCTCTCTCGTGGTCACCATTGTTTATAACTAGCACGCAACGTGATGACTGACCACTGGAGGCCTTATTCCAAGGGCTTTCTTCAGGGACTCAAGAGGTGTGGGCCAAGGTGATGCCCAATTCCCAGGGCAACCTGACCAGCTGACTGAACATCAGGAGTTTAGAAGACACCTTCTCCCAGAGGTATAAGTAATGGGGACACATAAATGAACTTTTCCAACTTACTTCTCTCGGACTGATTTTCAGAATCTCTTCAAATGATAGATGAACCATATATCTGCCCAAAATCCATAAGCTTTCTGCACTCACCCATGAAACAGAGTCATCTGCCAAAAAAAACAAGTAAATAAATAAATGCAAGAAAGCCTTTGTGCTGGCTTGTGACAGTCGAAGCATCCTCAGTAACCAGATCTCCCTCCTGCACTCACTCATTTGTTCCATGACCATTTTTGAGAGCCTCCCACCTGTTGCCACTGTCCTCCATAAGGATGTCACGGGGGCCACCTGAGGCCTTGCGACTCAATAGTGTGGCCCCTGGACCAGCCTCATCAGCGTTACCTGGAAACTTGTTAGAAATGCAAATTACAGGCCTCCCTGGTAACCTAAGGGTTAAGTATCAGCACTATCACCCTAGGGCCTGAGTTCCATCCCTGGCCAGGAGCACGTGGCACAGCAGACCTCTCCTGTCTCACCCGCTGCTCCCCTCAGCAGTGTATTTCAGTAGATCTACCTGCTCTGCTCCCCACTCTGTCTCTGGTGAATCCTCTCGCCCCCTGCCACTCTGGCCTGTACCCCAATTCTTCTATGCAAAAATGTAAAAGAAAGATTATATTCTTTAATGCTTAGGATGATAAAATAGAGTTTAATTTTGCTTCACTTAGTTACTAAGTAATCTCGCGACTTGAAATGTGCCTGACTCTTATTACCAGCACCAGTCATGACCATCTTCACCAGCTCATGATGTCAACACACTGTGCCAAACCCAAGTGCTCATTCTTCTCCTGGCGACGCCACGTGTGCTCCAAATCCTTGCTACAGGGCCTTCGCTCTGAACAATCTGCTTCCAAACCCTCCCATCCAACTGAGCTCAGAAATTTCCTCTTCCTGAAAGCCTTGCCTTTTCTTGTCATTCCTTCCTCCTCTGAATCCCCAGAGGCCGGGCTCTGTCACTCTGTTCAAGCATTTGAAATTCCCCAGTGGTGGGATGTCAGTGGGGCTTGAAGAACTACCGCGCCCAAGATCCAACCTCAAGCTTCAGGGAGCTAGAACCAGGCGCCATGGCCGGAGCCCTCAGTAGAAGACTCTGCACACAGCCACGCTGCAGCTGGCAGCTTTGGCAGAGAGGGAAGGGAGGTTTTTGCATTGAAATGGTTGGGGGGGGGTTCAAAAGAAGAATTTGAATGTGAGAATTTCATGAGGTTGAAATTTCAGCGTCCATCAGGTTTTCCCGGGACACAGTCACGCCTACTCAGCATTTGTCTGTGGCTCTGAATTGAGTAGTTGAGACAGAGGCTGTAAGTCCACAAAGCCTAAAATATTTACTCTGATTTACTCTGGATCTTTACAGAAAATATCCGCCAAGCCCTGTTCCAGCCTGAAGTGTTAACCTTCCCACAGCATTTACTCACTTCATGTCTTCGTAGCAGTTACCAGCGCGTTTCTTCTCCCTTTCCTGCCCTCCTCCTGCTCTTTCACCCCCTTTTCCCCTTCACCCCACTTTCCCTCTCCTTCCCTCCTCTCTCTCTCTGCTGACGCAGAGACTTCTAAATTCCTTAAAAGACTTTCTCCTGATTCCTGACGTTATGGATATTAAATAGTCAACTAGTAAAAGTGATCTGAGAAATCTCTTGCATTACTGACCTACCCAGTGATTTCTTTTTCTGTATCCTCTCTCCTTTTTTTTTTTTCCAATTGTGCTAGAACCCACACCACATAGAATTTGCCGTTCCAGCCACTGTTAAGTGCACGGCCAGCTTGTCCTGCAACCGTCGCCACCACCCGCGTCCCAACTTCCTTCATCTTGTAAAACCGAAACTCTGTCCCGTCCTCCCTGTCCACCTGCCAACCCTGGGCAGCTGCCCTCTTACTTCCTGTGTATGTGGCTTTGACTCCTTTAGGATGCTGGAGGTTTAAATAAACATCTGTCGAGTAAATGAATCCTCATCTGTCTCTGCTCTGGTTGCCAGGAAGCTCAGCACTAAATTGTTGCATTTCCTTGCCTGGATGTCCACCCCCTCAAAATTATCTTGTCTCACTTTAATACAGATGTTTTAACACAGACTTTGAACTTGTGATCTGCTCTAAAATCCTCAAGCCTGGGCCTTCCCGGTGGCACAAGGGGTTAAGCACCGCACTATGAGGCAATCCGCGGCCTCTGCAGCCTGAGTTCCATCCCCGGCTGGCCAGGGAGAGACCCACATGGCGCAGCAGACCTCTCCTGTCTCGCCCGCTGCTCCCCTCAGCAGTGTATTTCAGTCAGTCTGCCTGTTCTGTTCCCCACTCTGTCTCTGGTGAATCCTCTCACCCCCCGCATCTCTGGCCTGTACCCCAGCTCTTGTATGCATAAATAAATAAATCTTTAAAATCTAATAAATAAATAAATAAAATCCTCAAGCCTAAGATGCCATCATTATTCACATCTCACTAGGAAAATGGTACACACTGTTGATGGAGAGAGGCAAGCCCCCCTCTTTTCAGAGAACTCCCACGTGATGCGTGCAGTGGGGGCGTGGGGCTTAAGTCCAGCAGCCACATCAGATCCTTTTTGGAATTTGTAGGGGGTGGGAGGGAAGGTTGAATAGAAATCCCATGAGACAAGGAACGCAAATCCCTGTTTTCCAAGATGAAGCACCTCTTTTGAGCATGGACTCCCCCTAAAATGGGACCCCACCTCAAAGCCCAGGCTTACCGGTGGCGTTGGAAGAGGCGCGCAGAACCCGCTTCATCCAGGAGTAGATGGCCCTCTGCGAGCGGGCTGAGGTCTGGTCGTAGACGTCTCTGAACACCGCCGACCTAATGGCAGACACGACACCATTAAGGAAGAAACGCCGGGGAGGCTGCCTGGACGCGTCGAACCGTTGAATGACACATCTCTCAGAACTCATCCTGTTATGAAGCACCAGACACCTGGGATAGCAAACTTACTCTTCGAAGAAATATTAAGTGACAGGAATGTGAGTCACCAAGAGAAAGAAACAGCGTGGAGAGATGGCAACAATTCCAAGGCTGCACCTGAATGGCTGAGACTTGGGAGCCGCTGTTTTCATCCAACCATCTCAAAACGCCACAGATCTCTCTTTTTTTTTTTTTTAACAATTTATTTATTTATGCATACAAGAGCTGGGGTGCAGGCCAGAGGTGTGGGGGTGGGTGAGAGGATTCACCAGAGACAGAGTAGGGAGCAGAACAGGTGGTTCTACTGCAATACACTGCTGAGGGGAGCAGCAACGAGACAGGAGAGGTCTGCTGCACAGTGTGGGTAGCTCCCTGGCTGGGAATTGAACTCAAGCCACAGTGGCTGGCCATAGTTTGATAGTGCTGAGACTTTAAGCCCTGTGCCACCAGAGAGGCTCAAAACTAGTAAAGAATTTTTTATTTTTTTAAGATTTATTTATTTATACAAGAACTGGAGTACAGGCCAGAGGTGTGGGGGGTGAGAGGATTCACCAGAGACAGAGTGGGGAGAAGAACAGGCGGATCTACTGAAATACACTGCTGAGGGGAGCAGTGGGGAGACAGGAGAGGTCTGCTGCGCCATGTGGGTAGCTTCCTGGCCAGGGATCAAACTCGTGCAGCAGAAGCTGCCGCTAGCTTGACAGCAATGTCTTTAATCCCTGCGCCACCAGGGAGGCCCAAAGCTCCACAGATGTTAAGCTTCTGCTCCAGATGTCACATGTGAACCTGCCCCACCCGCCTTCTCCCCTCTGCTGCGTGTATCCTCCTGGCTCCAGCACCAGCCTGGGGGCTGGGAGGGAGCACTCACAGGTTCTTGAAGGCGTCCTCACGTAGGTCCCGGGGGAGCCTCTCCGCAATGTCCGGCTGGAGGAAGCTGCCCGAGGAGCCCTGCAGCAGCCTGCCCAGGATCTCCACGCACCCCAGGGGACTCAGCACCTGGAAACACCTCTCCAGCGTGATGAGAAACAGGCTGCGGTTCACGCCTGGGGTCTGCAAGGCTTGTTTCCGAATCTCTGCCAGGTCAATAACGATGTCTCCCAGCTCCTGCCGGCACCAAGAAAGCAGGAGCGTCTGGGGGCTGCTTCTCCACTTGAAAGTTCCCCCATCAGGGAGGAAAGTGGGAAAAGGAGCAGGAAGAGGGAATGCAGGGACCTGGCCTGAGTCAGGCTCAATTCATTTCAACAAATGCCAGCTGGCCCAGGCACCCCTGCACCCAGGAGGCCTCAAACCCTCTCCAAGCACTCACCAAGCGGTCCTTCTTGTCTTCTAAAAGGCATTTCATGGCGGTGTGGAACTGCCGGTCATCTGTTTCCCTCAGGTCCTCCAGCAGTTTCTGCGGCTGGTACACCCGCTGCTGCAGGTGGTTTCCCATGGCTGCCTGCACGGGGGTGTCAGGAGGGTCGCCAGGGCAGGGTGTGCCCGTGTGCGGTCAGCAACACGGCCAGCAGCCCGACCAGGCCACCTGCTGCCCACAGAGACCTGCAGCTGGCAGTGGCCACAGGTTTGCCTAGGTAGGCTCCAAATTTTTCATCAAATGCCAACATTTGAAAACTGGGGGATTCCTCACAAAAATCCAAATTTCCAACTTTCTGCTTGGAAAACACAAAGATTTGGCCACGCAGGGTGAGCACCCCCTTCCTGGTGGACATCAGCAGACCGAGGCCAGCTGTTCGTGGTCATCATTTAACACTTACCTCTGACCCAGCCCACCAATGTCTTTAGGGTCTGCCTGGCCCCTGTCGGTGATTGGAGCTTCAAGTCTAAAAAGCTGTTCTCCTCCCAGAAAATTTTCTGCCCACAGTTGAGGACCACTCACACCTCTCCCATGCCCCCAGCTGCCCACACAACCAACATTCAGACTGCAGGTACAAACTCCCCGTGGCACCCCTCCAGGATGAGCGCCCAAGGCCAGCAGCCTCTCCTGGAAGAGATTTCCTCTGCTCTCTGGGGAATTCTCTTCTCGATCTCTCTTTAATAGGGACACTCTAGAAAGCAGCGCTGTGTGATGCTGTGGGCTCCACATCCAGCCAGCATGTGCAGAGCTCCCCCTGCCACTCACTGGCTGTGTGGCCGGCTATTGGCACAGCAGCCCCAAGCCAGGGCTGCTAAATGAAACGCTAGCTAAAGAGGATGCCAGTTAAGCTTGAATGTCAGGTAAACAACAACAAAAATTTTAGGATGAACATGTCCCAAATGTTGTACAGGACACATTTACACTAAAAAATGTATCTGTTGTCAATATGCAAACCAAATATAAACGGGCATCTGTATTTTATTTGCTAAATCAACAACGCTCCCCTGGGTCTCTGTTTTCTCAGCTGAAAAACAGAAACAATAGTCAGCCTTGTAGGATTGTTAAGTGAGTGCACAAATTGTTTTCAGAAGGCCCCAGCTCCCAGTAAGTGGTCAGTAAGCCCTGCACTATTCACTATTCTCTATCCTGAATGAGTTGACTAATTATTGGCTGTCTCTCTCTGTAGAATCCAAAGTCCACATGGGTAGTAACAAGATGCCATGTTCTCTAACTCCCCAGCGTCTAGAACTGTGCCTAGCAGAAACTAAATAAGTAGATGTTGTGTAAATAAATGAATATACACATAGGAAGAGAGAGAGTACAACTCCTAGTCATTCATTCATAGATAGAAAGATAGATAGACAGACAGACAGACAGACAGACAGATAGAGTTCATGAGAAATCTATTGCTAGAGAGAAAAGGGGTAGGCTTTCTCTTTGGGATGCCACAGACTGAGGAAAAGGAGAAGCCAAGAGGCCAGCAGCCAGCTTCAGCTAATGGGTATCCTGGTAAATGGTTTACAACCAGCTATTTCCATATGAATGGTTCATTTTCATAAAAAGTAAAAATTGAAACTGTTAAGAACTTCACTCATCAACGACATGAATTCTTTGCTGAATCAGATAATACTTCTTAAGTACTGTAAGAATATTCTCTCAAGGGCCTCCCCGGGTGGCGCCGGTGGTTGAGCGCCACGCTGTGAATCTGTCCGCAGCCTCTGCAGTGCCAGTTCGATACCAGCCAGCCGGTGAGAATCCCACATGGCATGGCAGACCTCTGCTGTCTCGCCCGCTGCTCCCCTCAGCAGTGTGTTTCAGTAGATCTACCTGTTCTGCTCCCCACTCTGTCTCTGGTGAATCCTCTCACCCTCCCACACATCTGGCCTGTACCCCGGTTCTTGTATAAATAAATATATCTTAAAAAAAAAAGAATATTTTCTCAATTTTCTGGGCTATTTGCAGTGTAATGGGAAAAATAGGACACACCTCCACCCCCGGTCATGTTAATGAGTGTCCAGTTGGCCGCAGACCCCACTATGCCCTATTGAGTCTTCAGGAAAATCTCCATTGCCATCTATTAACATGGTTGTTCAACCACATACAACAACAGAAAAATATGTCTTGGACCCAAGATGAGACACTGATAATTACACTCAAAGAGCTTCACTCCCATGGTCCCCATTAGCAACAGATTTCCCACAGCAGTAGCTGAGTAAAGCCTCTCAGAAAGGCAGAGTCTCATCGTACTCCTCTGTGGTAAGATGTGACCAAGGGCTGTGAGCCAACGGAGCGTGAGCAGAAGGAAGTGTGCAACTTGCAGGTCACATCCTGAAAAGAGAAGATGCTCCTGCTTCACTTCCTCTTCCCCACCGCCCCCCCTGTGGAGAATGGATGTACTGCTTCAACCACATCACCAGCAACTCCCTAGAGGATGGTAACGCACCAAGATAAAGGGAACTGGGCCCCTGGACACTGTTTTGAAAGCAAGTTGCTGCTCATCTCTGCATCTCCCCCCAAGCTCTGGACTATTACAAGAGATAAGAAGAAACTTAGTTACTTGAGCTGCTATGATTATGGGTCTCTGTTATAGACCATACATCACGTCTCCGTCAAAGATTAAAAAAAAAAGTGATAGAGCTAAAGGACTGTGTATAACATGGCAGGACAAACGGACAGAACATACTTCCTGTGGAAACGAAGACTAGTTGTCTGCCTCACCACTTCTCAGACTTACCTGGCCCTGAGTGTTCAACGCCTTGGCACTGAATGGGGAACATACTGACAGGTGTCAGGTGCTCACCTGCAGACCAGGGATGGTGAAGGCCACGTCCCGTGAATTCAGATAGGCCAGGACGCTGTGGGAGAGGTCTGCCGTCCACACGTGGGAGCTTCAGCCAAAGATAGACGGGAGAAGGTCACAATGACAGGTCCGGGGAGCGGCTCCCTATTAGCCGAGTGCCCAGGGGACCGATTCAGAGGATGGTGGGGCCAGACTGGGAGCTAGGAACTTTGTGCTTGGAAGTAGATTTGTTAACCTGGCATAGACACGAGGGAGCTTCTGATTCTAGGAATCAGCCTGGACCCCCTTTTTCAGTGACAATGATCAATTGCTGAGCTGTGTGCAATATTTAATTCCCATAATAATCTGCTGAGACTAACTGCAATCCAAGCAGACTGACTGGGAAAGATGTCCTTGCTCTATTAAGTTAAAAAGCAGATGATGTGTGTGCCCTGAGAGGCTGGAATGGTTAAGAGTGTGGACCCCAAAACCTGGATTTGAATCCTGGTTCTGCCACTTAATTTTATGATCCTAGGCCACTTACTGACTTTTCCTGTGCCTCAGTTTCCCTTTCTATATCACCTGGCCAACAATTGTGAGGACTTGATTCATTCACACCTGTAAAGTACTAAAAGCAGTGCCCAGCACATAGCAAATGCAGTTTCACTCATAACAGCCAAAAACTGGAAACAACTCAAACATCCAACAACAGGTAAAAAGTTAACTATGGGGCCTCCCTGGTGGCGCAGTGGTTGGGTGCTGGGTTGCGAAGCTGCCCTGCAGCCTCTGCAGTGCTGGTTCGATCCCCAGCTGCTCCCCGGCCACTGGAGGAGGGTCCCACATGGCGCGCAGACCTCTCCTGCCGCCCGCTGCTCCCCTCAGCAGTGTACTTCGGTCCTTCTGCCTGCTCTGCTCCCCACTCTGGCTCTGGTGAATTCTCTCACCCTCCCGCGCTTCTGACTGTACCCAGTGCTTGTATAAATAAATAAACAAATCTTTAAAAAAAAAAAGAAAAGTTAATTATGGTATATCCAGTCAGTGGAATACCACTCATCAGTGAAAAAGGAATGAGATTTTTGCTTCTGGCTATGATGAAGTAATAGTAATGGGATGGAATGGAAGGAAGATTTTCAGCCTGAAAGACTATATTTCAAACTATCAACTGCAGTTATGTTGAGAGGCGAATGTATGCATGTGTGTAGAGAGGTGTATGTATGTATGTGTGTAGAGTGGCGTATGTATGCACGTATGTATGTAGAGAGAGGCATGTTTATGTGGAATCTTTCACTTTAACATAATTTAGTGCCCCTGATGAGGCACCAAGGCCCCTATTTCTTTTACTCATCACGTTAGAATGTTCTTATAATATCTGTCTTTTTACACCCATGCAGTGCCTGCCACGTCCCTGGCCTGCAACGTTGGCCTACACATGGCAGACAGCAGGACAGAACAGGCCATGGACCCTGCTGGACACAAACACCGGCTCTGCACTGCCCGGAATTGACCTTGACTCGCCTCCTGTACCTCGGTGTTATTATTCTGCTCCACATGAGGATACAGGATCTACCTCAGGGGTGCCTGTGAGGAGAGATGTGTTTTTACGCATAAAGCACTTAGAAAGGACCTGCTCCCTGCACAATGAATGTTAGCCCTGTGCTGGCGCAGAGAGGAATAAAAGTTTGCAGAACAAATGCATCAACTTTAAAACGCCTGTACATTGTGAATCTTTTGTGCAATGAGCACACATTACTTTTTACAATTGAGGGACTTCCATTAAGAATTTTTATTAAAAATCTACCCCCTCCTTTGCCTTCCCCTCTAGGGTGGGTTACCTTTGAAACTGTATGAGATCCAGTAATGCTACAATGGGAATAAAATGAGAAGACAACTTAAAAAGGGATGTTTCCAGAGAGATCACAGGCACGTTCTGTTTGAAATTCTTAGAAGCTGCAAGGGGGGACAGAGTGGGGACATTACCATTCAGATAGCTTCCATCTATTATTTCTTCCTGAAAGGCAAAGAGATACCATCGAGTTGGCAGTTCTAGCAGAGGGAATTTTGATTAAAAGAAAAGGGGATACTCACAGCCATTTTTTGCAACAATAGATGCAAATCTGTAAGAAAGCCATTGAATGTATAACTAGAATTGAATTCTGTGACCTTCAAAAACATAAATATGGATTAGAAAAAGAGCCCCTTAAAAAGTCACTTGTGGAGGAAAACATTAGTGAATTTTAATTATCCCTGGGCCCATATGCACCCAATATGAAAAAACCTTGGTTTGAAAAACACTTATGGAACAACACTGAAAATCAAATCTAGATGAAATCAAATCTAGATGCACACACACACATGTGCACACAAGTACACTTCCCTAAACACTTTCCAGCATCATGCACTTAAATCTATTTACCCCCCTACATGCTGAACACATGTGCAAGCCATGACAGATGATTCCCCTACCCACCCCCAGGACCCCCCAGTGCCCCGCCAGGACTTACCCTGCCTGGACGTCAGAACTCTGGGACTCGCCACTCCATGGCTCAGGGAAAGGAGCAGGAAAAGGAAGTATGTCCCAGTTTCCTGAGACATTCTCCTGCAGTTAATTCAAGCATAGAAGTGATTCAGGTCTGCATCTTTAAAATATACTTAAGAACATCTAGAAGACAAAAGGGAAAGGCAAACAGCCCCAGGTCTTTTGAGGGTTTTTTTTTGTTTGTTTGTTTGTTTGCTTTGTTTTTTAAAGATCTATTTATTTATGCATAGAAGAACTGGGTGTAAGCCAGAGGTGCAAGGGGTGACAGGATTCACCAGAGACAGAGTGGGGAGCAGAACAGGTGAATCTACTGAAATACACTGCTGAGGGGAGCAGCGGGGGAGACAGGAGAGGTCTGCTGCGCCATGTGGGTCAGCTCTCTGGCCAGGGATCGAACTCAGGCCGCAGAGATAATAGCGTTGAAACTTAGCCCTTATGCCACTAAGGTGGCCTTGAGGTGGTGTTGTTATTGTTGTTTTTAATATTTTAAAATTCCATCTATTTGACTCCATCTAAACCTCTGTTCTAGTCTAAGACACAATCATCTTTCTCCTTGAGGACAACAAAGACCTGTTTGTATTCTTACCCCCTCCTATTGCCCTCAATTCAGCAAGGAGTGGATAAAATTATAGACTCTATTATATCTGACAAAGGACTTACATCCAGACTATTAAAAGAACTACTATAGTTCAATAAGAATAAGATAAACAAGACTTGGGTAGTGGGGGGAGGGAGAAGAATAGAAAAAAGGTAAGAACTTAAATTTCATTTAAAAATCAAAAATGGCAAAAAAGCACATAACACATTGCCAACACCATTAGTTATGAGAACATGCGAATTAAACCCCAAGGAGATACCACTGCATACCCGCTAAAATGGCTAAAAATTTGAAAGACTGACAAAACTAAGGGTTGACAATGGTATGGAGCAATAAAATTCCTCATACATCAATACAGCCACTTCAGAAAACTGTTTGGCAGGGTCTTTTATTTTTTTTTTAAAGATTTATTGATTTATGCATGCAAGAACTGGGGTACAGGCCAGAGGTGCGGGGGATGAGAGGATTCACCAGAGACAGAGTGGGGAGCAGAACAGGTGGATCTACTGAAATACACTGCTGATGGGAGCAGCAGGCAAGACAGGAGAGGTCTGCTGTGCCATGTGAATTGCTCCCAGGCCAGGGATCGAACTTGTGCTGCAGAGACTATGGATAGCTTCATAGTGTGGTGCTTAACCCCTTGTACCACCAGGGAGGCTCTGGCAGGTTCTTATAAAATTAAATATATCATACTGTATGGTCCAGAATTCCATGTGTAGGTAGGTAACTACCCAAAAGAAATTAGAACATCTGTTCATACAAAGACTTGTACGGTTTAATTCTTAATAGCCAAAAATTAGAAGCAATTCAAATATCTGACAACAGATGAAAGCAGAAGCAAAAATGGCATATCCATTCAATGGAATACCACTCATCAATAAAAAAAGGAAGAAGTTAGACATTTGGTTTCCAGCAGTGATAGAATAACAGGCCTAATTGAACCAGCCGGCCCCCTGATTCTGTGTAGCTCACAAGCTAAAGATGGTTTTGAATTTTTAAATGGTTAAAAAAAATTTCTTGACATTTGAAAATGTCACATGTGAAAGTTAAATTGTAATGTCCATAAATAAAGCTTTATCGGAATACGGCCATGCCTGTTCGCTTAAGGATGGTCTGTGCGGCTTCCACGTTATGATCCAGAGTCGAGATATTGCAACAGAGACTGTGTGGTCTACAAAACGGAAAATATTTACTACTGCTCCATTACTGAAAAAGTTTGCCAAGCCGGCTCTTAGAACTATATACTTGCATATTTATAAAAGAAATGTGATGTTTGAGATTGTTTCCAAATAATACAGGAGGGAAGGATTAGATGGAAGGCAGGTATAGATGAAACGGGATTGACTGTGTGTTGACAAGTGAGCTGGGTGATAGACATGACTTTTGTGAAAATTAATACAAGAAACCCAAACTAAATGAGGTCAGGAGGCTGGTCGAGCTCCCTGGATGCACAAGCAGCAAACTATAAGCCCCAGCATGCCCTGTGTCTCCCCGGGGTGCTGTCTCTCCACCCCAGCAGGAGGAAGGAGGTGCTTTGTGGCCAGTAAGATCCCCTCTAAAAGCAATATAAAGGGCCTCCCTGGTGGAGCAAGGGGTTAAGCTCCGCACTATGAAGCTATCCACAGCCTCTGCAGCACGAGGAGTTCAATCCCCAGCCCGCAAGGGAGCAACCCACATGATGCAGCAGACCTCTCCTATCTTGCCCGCTGCTCCCCTCAGCAGTATACTTAAATTAATCTGCCTGTTCTGTTCCCCACTCTGTCTCTGGTGAATCCTCTCACCTGCCCCACACACCTCTGGCCTGTACCCCAGCTCTTGTATGCATAAATAAATAAATCTTTTAAAAAAAAGCAATATAAAGGGGTGCTGGCCTTTGTTCTAGGGAAGTGCCCGTGTGTCTCCCCATAACAAATTGCAAATTGCCTTCTTGTTGTTATCAAATAAACCCATTTTGGTGGTGAAATAACTGCCAGCTTTTAGTTTGAGATCAACAAGTTCACTATGGGGCCTCCCTGGTGGCGCAGCGGTTGAGCGCTGGGTTGCGAAGCTGCCCACGGCCTCTGCGGCGCCGGTTCGATCCCCGGCTGCTCCCCGGCCACCAGCGGAGGATCCCACACGGTGCTCAGACCCCTCCTGGCGCCCGCTGCTCCCCTCAGCAGTGTACTTCGGTCCTTCTGCCTGCTATGCTCCCCGCTCTGGCTCTGGTGAATTCTCTCACCTCCCGCGCTTCTGACTGTACCCAGTGCTTGTACAAACAAAACAAACAAACAAAATAAATAAATAAAACATGCCTCTATAAAAAAAATAAATAAATAAAAAGATTTAAAAAAAAAAAAAGTTCACTATGGTCTTCTCTGTACTTTGCATGTGCTTGAAAACTTCCACCTTCATGGTTTTCAATAAGAAAAAGCAAGTAAGACTGTGTGCTTTTAATAAAGAGGGGGAACTAATGAGGGGAAACTAAGAAATAGGAGGTCAAGCGGCCTGGGGGTTAGGAACAAAGCAGATGAAGATGGAGTTTGGGGTGCTTGCAGAGAGGGGGCAATCAGAGGGAAACTGCATTGCACTTGCCTCCTCTGACTCTCAGGCAGCTGGGTGCCCTGTTACAGATCCTACCCTCTTAACAAGGACTTGAAGGGAACCCCCTAATACACACCTGTGGGTTCCTGACATTTTTTTTTTTTAGATTTTTTAAATTTATTTATTTATTTATACAAGCACTGGGTACAGTCAGAAGCGCGGGAGGGTAAGTGAATTCACCAGAGCCAGAGCGGGGAGCAGAGCAGGCAGAAGGATCGAAGTACACTGCTGAGGGGAGCAGCAGGCAGCAGGAGAGGTCTGTGCGCCATGTGGGACCCTCCGCTGGTGGCCGGGGAACAGCCGGGGATCGAACTGGCACCGCAAAGGTTGCAGGCAGCTTCGCAACCCAGCGCGCAACCACTGCGCCACCGGGGAGGCCCAGTTCCTGAGATTTTATAGGGACCCCAGCAACTTCAACACAGATTTCCACATATTAGCTTGTTATACAGATGGACTCCCCAAGGACACTTCCACCACCAGCTCTGCAAACAGCTCTGCTCATTTTACTTCCCAGGACAAAAACAAACTGAAACTTTGAAGCCTCCAAACATCAAAGCTGTTTTTGAGCAAAAACAGGTTTTTGAGCAAACCCATCCCGAAGCATATTGTAGGTGCCACCTGCCCCAGCCTGCAGCTAGGATGCTCCACTCAAGTAATAACTCTCGCTAGGTGTGGGGTTTTTTGGCTTTGGGGACCGGTTGTCTCTTTTTTCTTCCCTTCCCTTTGGTCAGCTGCCCTAGGGCATTGGCCTCATTCACAATTCTCCAGTTTCCCAGACAAAGAGGCTTCTTGTGCTTACTGCTACCATCCCCTTGTTAACTCTAGGAGGGGTTTACAATTACTGAAACAGATGCCCCCGCTTTCTACTGGGCTTAATGACTGGGTTCCAAGGAAACCCCAGCCGATTGCCCATACAGGATTTGGTTTTAATTAAAAGTCCTTTGGGTCACTCTCTTTCAGAAGGCCGGCCAAGTGGAGTGAAAGGACTGAGCAAGGTAATGGCTATTTGGGGGTCAAACGCTTTCTCATTGGCCCGCTCCCTCCCCACCGAAAGGCTCCCCCCTGCAGACCACAGAAATCAGGAAGGCAGGGGCTGCTTGGGTGGAACCCAGAAAATAAAAACAGCAACAATAACCACAGACTTGAGGTGAAAAACTACAAGGGTAAGCAGGAACCCACCGTCTAGGTTTCCTGGGGCTGAGGGGTTCCTGGGACATGGGATGTTCAGTTTTAAAACTAGGAAAGCAGCAGGCAAAGCATGATGGGCCGGTCACCCTGTGGATGACAGCCATGTCCTCTCCAGTGTGACTTGCAAAGGGGCTGGGGTTTCCCCAGCAGAAGCCAACCACGCCAAACCACGCAGTCTTACTGTCTGGAAGCAGTTCCACTTAAGGTCTGCAGTGTGGACTCGTGCGTGGGGGTCTGTGGACACTAACTTGGAGTGGTCCACCAAAAAGCAAAAGCAGAACACCCAGGATAGCATTTCTCATTACTGCTCATGCACAAGGGCCAACTTGTCTGGCTTGTAGAAACCAGGCTGACGAAGAGCCCCAGCTGTACCTCACACCTTGATGTTGGAATGGCCCAGCTCACGGAGCTGCAGAAGCTGAGGGCACGGACACATTCTGCACCACAGACATGGACCCCTGAGCCCCTGCACCCCGGCAGTGGGTCTGGACTGTCACTAGCCTCAGAGTTGGAGGCCCCAACTCTGAGGTTCAGAGATGAAAGGAGGCTAGAGAGGAAGAAACTGGCTTTACAGCACTTTTCAGGGGTTCATGTGAGCCCCACCCTGGTTTACTCTTTCCCTCTGCCCTGAAGGTTTATTTGACCTAGTCTCACACAGAGGTCACAGAGCAAGCAAATGGCAGAGAGGGGAGTTGCCAAGCAGGGCTGCCTGGCGCCCTGAACCTTAAACTTCAAGCACTGACCTAGAGAAACTAAAATGCACCCCCGGTGGGCATGAACTCACTTCACCCCTGCAGAGCCCTTGAGCTCATTATTACTATTATCCCAGTGTCACAGATGATAAAACCATGTCTAAGAGGTCAAGTGACCTGCCCAAGGTCACACAGCTACTAAGTGGCAAGGCCAGGTCATGAACCAGAGCTAAATGATCCCAAGCTCTTACCTACCAGCTTTGCTCTCCAGCCTGGCTGCTCAGCAGCCCTGAACCAAAAATGCACCCTGAACCTGGTGACAGGTGCTGCTTTAGCTCTGCGGTCCCCGCTTTAATTTGAACTCCCTGCTACTGGGCTTGCATCTCCCTCTCTGCACGAAGGGGAGGGCCCAGAGTACCTCCTGCACGAACACTGTGTAAACATATTTAAAGTCCACACGTTTATCCAATGCCTAGTCGACTCTGGTCGCTTTACCTGCTTTTCCCCACTTCTTGCTCACAGCAGCTATGAGGAAAAATAAGCAAACCCCCGAGCCCGCCTGCGCGCGCACACGCTCCTGGACGCGGGCTGCTGCTGTGGTCCGTGCTGTTGTTCCTGCGGCTGGTTTACTACGAAGCGTCATGATCGCCGTTCTGATAACTATTAATAAGAGGGTTCGGATCCCTCTCCTGGAAGCTTCACCCCCCCAGCGCCCCCCTTAATGGACACCCCCACCCCATCAGCCCTTACATCGGCGGTACCAGTCCATAAAGCCCCCGCTCCTTTCTCGCTGTTTCCCCTCGCCACAGGCATACCCAGTGCTCTCCCCTGGGGAGCCCCCGCAGCGAGCCCCCGGCCCACGACCCCAGCGGCGCCCGGCCGGCCGGGTGCGCCTCCCCGCGCGCTCCGCGCCTCACCTGCAGCGCCCGCTCGGCTGCTCTGAGTCCCGCGGGCCGGGCCGGGGCTGGGCGCGGGACACACCCAGGGCGCGCCCACCGCTGGGGGGCAGAGGGGGCAGGACCGGGCCGTGCCCGCCCGCGCCCGCGCCCTCCTCCGGGGGGGCCGTGGGAAACCCCCAGAGCGGGGTCCCGGGGCGCGCGGCGGCTCCCTCGCCACCCCCGACGCGCGCAAGACGCGGACCAAAACTCGCGCGCGCCCCTCTCCAAAATAGCCGCGAGGATGGCAGGACGCCCTGGAATCAGATCCACGCATCGCCGTGGAGGGACTTTATTTAGACCCGCGGTCCAGCCAACGCCGACAGGTTGCAAGACAGTCGGAGCCACGTCGTTGCTGGTTCCTTAACGCTTGCGGGTTCAGGGCTGAGCGTCGCGCCGCGGCTCGCTTTTGCGCACGGATGCCCGCCACGCCGGGCCGCGGCGTCCGGTTTGCTTGGAAATAATGGGACCAAGGAGCGGCCAGAGTCTGTGCGACACAGATAGGCCGGGTGTGGACGCTGCTGCTGGTCAGGGGAAGAGAAGGGCCGTTAGGGTTCTTCTTCCTAGGCTTGGAATTTTCCATAATGAAAATGTTTGTTTTTAATACTGAGAACTAAGAAGACGTTCAGCCCCCTTGGTCAGTAAATGGGACCAAATTTATCTAAAGGGGGAAAAGCTTATAAGTAAAAAAGATGCTCCGAAATATTTACTGTGGCAGCATTGCGCACGCTTACGCACACACACGCATGCACACATGCAGCACAAACACCCGCACACACACTCACACACACACATACACACATGTACACATGGGGGGGCCCGGGGGAGGTAGGAAAACACCCAACTGAAGTGCACCATTAAGAAAATGGTTATATCAACTGTGACACATCAACTCTGAATTTTATTTTATTTTTTAAGATTTATTTATTTATTTATACAAGCACTGGGTACAGTCAGAAGCGCGGGAGGGTGAGAGAATTCACCAGAGCCAGAGCGGGGAGCAGAGCAGGCAGAAGGACCGAAGTACACTGCTGAGGGGAGCAGCGGGCGGCAGGAGAGGTCTGCGCGCCATGCGGGACCCTCCTCCGGTGGCCGGGGAGCAGCCGGGGATCGAACCAGCGCTGCAGAGGCTGCGGGCAGCTTCGCAACCCAGCGCTCAACCGCTGCGCCACTGGGGAGGCCCCAACTCTGAATTTTACAGCAGTTAAGATGGACATTAACAAAGACGATTATTACAGTAACTCAAGGAAATGGTCTTCTGTCCCCAAAAGTGAAATGTTAAGTATTACACGTCAGCATCCTTTCACTAAACCTGAAAAGAAATACACTGAAGTGGTAGGTTTGCATGGACAGATGATGCACAACTGTTTTCCATCTTTTCTATTGGAAATATTGTGAATTCTGGAGCTTTCCCTGCAATCCTTCACATTTCATGAAACACATGTCAATACCTGAAAAATGTTAAGTAATAGCTGCAGTGCCTAATGCTGTGGGGGAAATGCTGTCAATGGAAAAATTAGACATTCACTTAGGAAGTGGCCAACTGTACGATTCTGTTGTTTATGAACTACTAGTCGTTAGCATCCCCCAAATTCCTTTTATGCCCAGGTTCTTGGTTTAATTCTTTGAACAAGCACTCTCAAGCCCCAAGTGCTGGGAAATGTCTCCCACCCTTTGTCAATTATTGATTTTGAACAGGTGTCTAGGAGTATCACATGATTCATCTTGGAAGGATTTTTTAATGTGAAAGATTTGTAAGTGTGTGTATGTGGGTACAGATACTCATAGAAAAAAGCCCAGAAGGGCATATACCAAAATGTTAGTAGTGGTGCTCTGGGCCTTATGAAATAGATCAAGTTTTTTTGCATTTTCTTTTCACCTGTCTGTAACTGTAATTTCTAAGATATTTTTATATATATATAGTAGATACACAATGCAAAATATACAATATACAATACAAAAAGCAATAGGGCTTCATGATCAGTGAGAGCTACCTTATAAATAATAAAAACAATTAAGTGCAGGAAAATCTGTTTTATTCTGCTACGTCTAGAAAAGTTCTGCCAATGTATTCTCAACCACCTGTTCTTCCATTCTAAAAGTGCTGAGGGTTCAAAGGCATATGAAACCAATATTGTGTGTTGACTCCTGAACCAGATACTAGAAAATGGCATCCTGTTTTTAATTACTTCCTAGAACTTAAGAAGTGCAGGTGTGTAAGGCATTCCAATTTTACCTGGTCATTTATTGGGGGAAGGAGGGGTGAGTCCATTTTACCTGTAATTAGAGTACTTTTAAAATGACCTTTAACAAAAATAGTATTTAATCCATGTGAATACAGCAACTGACTTTAAAATCCACTGGGAAATCTCAAGTTCTAGATTTATAATAATATTTTAATTATCCAAAAGAATAAAATTTCATAGCTAAAAAGAAGTACTTTGGTGTCAGTGAACAATGGTTCCAATGCAGTGATACCCAAAGAGCAAGCTACACAGCACATGTAAAGAGTGAATGAAACCTAATCTATGCAAGTTGCACTGTAAAAACAAATCACTGGGGAAATGCTAATCAAAACCACAATGAGCTGCCACCTTACACTCACTAGGGTGGCTACTATTGAGAAAAATAGAAAATCACAAGTGTTAGTGAAGATGGAGAGAAATCAGAATCTTGTGCATTGTTGGTGGGAATGTAAAATGGTGCAGTTGCTGTGAAAAAGAGCCTGGCCAGTCCTCAAAAACATAAACATAGAATTACCACAGGACCCAGCAATTTTGCTTCTGTCAATCACAATGGCTAAAAGGTGGACATCAACTCAAGCAACCATTGACAGACGAATGGGCCGTTGACAGGTGAATGGACAAACACAACATGGCATATGTACACACAGTGGGATATTATCAGCCAAAAAAAGGAAATTCTGATACATGCTTGTGGGTGTGCTAATCCTAAGTGGCCTGTTCGGCCACCATTTTGTTACCTACAGTTCTAAATCCTAAGCAAGGTCAGAACGGCCTGGTCAATTAGGTACAGAAGCCCAACCCTGCAAGGTGCCTTTCAAATCAAACAAGAGCACAAAGCTGGATCACACTGGGAAGGCTATGCATCACGAGGTATGAGGGGGAATGCCCTGGGGCTGATGACCATGCATAAAACCTACTCCTGACTTTTACATCACCAGGAACGCCTGCGGGGAGAGGACTGATGTAATAAAAGGGACCCCAGAAGCTGATCAGTGGAAAGCCTTGTTGATAAGATTGAAACCATGGCTGGGGAGCTAGGGCTTTATATCAATTACAATACCAAGTCATCAAGCAGATGAGAAGTCCCTGGAGGGCAGACTCACAACCCCTGATACTAGAGATGACAGAGCACCTTTTCTAGTTTCACCCCTCCCTTTTCTCTGTGCCCTCCTTCCTCTCAACTGATGCTGTATAATTCTTCTATCAATAAAAAGGTCAGGATCTGGCTCTTCAGCAGCATCCTGAATTATGTAGCCCGCTCCACGACTCCCATTTCTTTATCAGTGTGGTGTTGCCCGATGAAACACATGCTGTAACATGGATGAGCCTCGAGGGCATTTGCTAAGTGAAATCAGTCAGTCATAGGTCAAATATGATTCCACTGAAATGAATAGCCAAATTTATAGAAGGTAGAATGGTCAGGGGCTGGGAGAGAAGAGAATGGTGAGTGTTTAATGGGTTCAAAGCTTCCGTTTTGCAAGATAAAGAGGTCTACAAATGGATGCTGGTGATAATTGCACAATAGGACATGCTAAATATTGTGGGACTATAACACATCTAAAAATGGTTAAGGTAATAAGTTTTTTCATGTGTATTTTAGCCTAATTTAAAAATTGTAAGAAAAAGAAACAAATGATACTGTGTAGGCGAACACTAATAATTTTAATATAAAAAAACTAAATAGGATGTGATATCCCAAATTGGATCCTGGAACAGAAAAACATCATCAGTGGAAAAACTGGCAAAACCCCAACAGTCCGTAGTTTAATAGTAAAAAATCAATGCTAGTTCTTAGTTTTGACAAACACACACCTGGTTAAGGTAAGAGAGTAACACTTAGGGGCAACTAGGTACAGTATACAGGAACTCTCTATACCACCTCTGCAAGACTGTTATGAATCTAAAATTATTCCCAAAATAAATTATTTTGAAATAAATTTGAAAAGCAAATGACAACTTAAAAAAAAAAAAGGTAGAATCAATTCCCCCACAGAAGATAAAGACAACACAAATATATTTGGAAACCTGATAAATCAAACAGCAAAATACGAATTTCTATACACCTAACTATAGTGGATGTGAAATTTTTTACCATGCTGCTTATTACCTAGCTATTGCCTCATCATCCACTAGTTGCAAAGAGGCCAGATGATGAATTTACATTGCAGTTGTACGTCCATGATTCTGAGTGCATCTTCTACTTAGATCACAAGGTTTCTCAGTGGATCGTGAGAACTTTCTTCTGCCGGTTCATGATTTCCTGTCTTTGGTAAGTTGGTTATACGCTTGCAAGAATCCTGGATGTTTTGTCAGGCTCTCAACTCTTAGGCAGCACATCTCAGCCCAGACAACTCAGTGCACGTCTTCTGGCTGTAACACGGGGGGACTGGTATAAGCTCATTTGGGGATACTCTGGCATCTCCACAAACGTGGTGAGTCACTGCAGCTTTGGAAAACCATGTTGAATGTGCTGTAGTTGTTACAGAAACCAACTGGGGGCGGTGGGAGGGAGAAGCAATGGATGAAAAAAAGCCCTCGCTTCATTATGAGTCTCTTTAAATTCTATACTCAATTAAGTGAAAACAAAGATTTACTCAGAAAACAACTAAGTTTTACTTTATTGCCCAGTCGGCTTCTCTTCTGTTAAAGGTCAACTATGTAAAAACTGATAGGACATAGAATGGTGGCAAACACACTATCACTTTAACTGCTTCGCACAGGAGGAAATGACTCTGGGTTTGGTATCTCCTTTCGTCCCTTTTTCTCCAAGCGGTGGTCCAGACCCGCGGGGGCTCGAGCTGCAGGTGCGAGAGCTGGCAGACACAGGTGCAGCTGCATTTCCTTTCTCCAAGACCTTTAAGGTCAATCGGCTAGCTCGCTTTGACCACAAGTGGAGCTCTTCTTAATTTCTTTAGAACAACTTGACTTGATATGAATCGCTTACACAGGGAATGGTGCAGACAAGGCAGCTTTATTATATTTTGGGGAGAAAAAAACATGATTCTGTATGGGGGGGGGGAAGAGCCATTGCCACTCAGTGAGCAACACTGCCATCTAGTGGGAAGGGGAAACACCATCAAGCCTGCTCAAGACCAGATAGCAAATGTGAGCAGATTTCAATTTTTACCACAGAACACTTTTAAAAAATTGTTCTTCTATTTTTACCTCTGTAATGCAAAAGTATATGTGCTTTCTATTTGGGGGGGGGGTGGAGAATGATTTTTTTAAAAGGACTAGACCATTAATTTAATTCTCAACGTCCAAGTTAAGAAAAACTTTGTGCTAACCTGTCTTTTGGAACAACCATCACTCTTGCAACTCGTCTAAACAGCAGCTCCTGGTTGTGACAGTTTATATAAAAAAACAAAACAACTGTATACGAACTACATTTACTCATTTCCTCTATTTTTACAGTTTGTGGTGCTAAGTATTTGCACTTCACTTATTTGAATTCCTGAAAAAAGCATTAGAATGCACCAGTAACAATTTTGCATAAATCACATAACCCAGCTCTTATTATGACTATACAATAACAGTGAAAGATATTCTTGTGAGGAAGTGGGAATGTTGTTCTTAATGAATAAGGTAATTCTTCTCAAGGTCTTAATTTCTTTATATCCAGGTGTTGTAATAAATGTGATTTGATGATTTCTGTATGTATATAAATGAGCATTTTTAATGAAACACCTGCTTGAAAAAAGATATAAAGTTGTAAGAATAACATATTGTTAATAACCTCCATCTCCAATCAGCATCCTCTGTTATTACTGAGATTTTAGATTCTGGGTTAAGTGCTCTGCTCTTCGAAATATACACAATGGTTATTGATCCTGCAAATGAGTTCCTCTATTGCAACACTTCTGGGTATATGGCTGGAGGCACTCAATGGTTCTAGAATGCAGGAGTCTGACACAGTCACCATTAACATGTTCTTGGTAAATACTATACTCAGTTAAGGATTTCAGGAAGAACTAAGTTCTGGAGAGAGGTATACAAGTGTAGAGTAAGAACCTGAATTAAGACATCTTCAGGTTGCATTCTGTCAGTAGACACAACTGCATGTTTCAATTCTGAGAACCTGAGATAGTTCAGAAAAACAAAATTCTGAGTGTGGGGCTTCAGCTAACACGAAATTGGATTGCAGTGTTTTTGCATTTCCCAAAGCAACAAGCATTGGGGTGGGGGTGTTTTGAATTAACTATCTGAAGGAGGTGGTGCTTTGAGAGTTAATCTAGACTGTTGCTGGGCACCGAAATCTCCCATAATCCCCTTCACTGCCCTCCCCACCCCAGTCTGAAGTGTTCCATCACCACATACCCAAGTCTTTCACGTGCTATTCGAGTACCCTCAAAACCAAAACAATAAAAGATGCCAGAGGAGGCTTATATGAACTCAAACATGATGCCAAAGTCATCTTCAAAAAAGTTTATTAGCATGATTAAAAACATTTTCTTGAATAATGACAGAAAGAATTTCTAAACATGAAAGAGTATCAATGGCTATACCTTATAACCAATATTTGCAACCGAACAGAGAGCTTTATTATCAGTCTTCCTTTTATTAAAAACAATCCATATTTATTGGTTCCACGTGAAGCCAGGACTATTGCTTTTGACTGGGAATGAGTCCCTACTGCAATTAAGTATAAAAAAATATCTTCCATATTGGAATGTGACCTGCATTATTGAGTAAAGAGTTGATAAAAATCCTCAAAGAGTTGGGTTTTTGTTTTTTAAAAACATTCCTTTTACACACTACAAAGAAATAATTAGTATTTTGGCTTTTTAAATTCCTACATGATATTTTAGAATGGCGGTCCCCAAAGGTCCTCCCTTCACATAGCTGCGAATGCAGACCCTCTCCTGGGCTGGACATCCTTGGGGTGGACTGAAGACTCCGGCCTCCACGTTTATACTGGTTTGAGAACAAAGACAGCGTCATCCAGAACATAGTAGTCATTATACATGTCACCTTCACACAGGTACGGCAGTCTGGTGAAAGCTTCAATAACAAAACCAGCTTTTCTGAAAACTTCAGGCAGACTATTCACTTGTTCTTCCCAATTCTGTCCCTTGATTTCCAAAATTTCTGACGGTTTCTCCCACTTGCCACCTACTAAAACAAATAAAAACATTAAGTTAAATTCTTGAACAAATAGCTATTTAAGGGGGGAAGACTTTATCTCCCTGGGACTTGGAAGATGCCAGCACCAAGTGCTCTGCTGCATCACTGCCCAACACTCAGGCACGGCAGAGATGAGCCACAGGCGAGGCAGGGCTGAAGGACGTACCTGGCCCACAGGGTCGTGTCAGTGGAAATGTAGCCCAAGCTTTTCTGGATGCAAAGCCTACACTGCAGGACCTTCTCTGACAGAGGTCAGGACATTACCTTTCCTCAGACTGGCTGAGGAGTAATGGTTAATGGGTTTGGAAACGACTCATTCATACTGAACACTGAGGTAGAGAGTAAAATAAAACCTGAAAGGATTTTCGATAAACACAATGTCACCAATGTAGTCCACTTAGGCCATGTGTTAAACAGAAAATAAAAATGGCCATTTGGAGGATTTTGATTTATAAAAACAGATCATCAGTGTATTTTTCAAAGGAAGTGGCTTTGCTCCCTAACTTTTCAGAACAATTTTGTAAAAGTTCAGTTCCAGGACCAGAGAGCAGTAGATCACTACAATGCATGAGTGGACCAAGCAATGCTTAGGATAATCTGTGTCAGCCTGAAGTCTACAAAATCCTTGTGCATCAGCTTGGGGGGAGAAGGGGAGGTTTCAAGAATACACACCAAGTACTGAGTGCACAATATAATGGTATATATAAATTTGGGGGTGCTTTTAGATGCTGTGATAATGTTTAAATATATAGATATTAAAAATGTTTTACTAAATTCAGATTAACTTTCTCTAAATCAGGAAACATGTAATCAGCAGGTGTCAAGAGAATACATGCTACACGCAGACCTGACCCTCCTCTTCCTAGAGTCTTGCTGGGAGGCAAAGCCCAGGAAGCAGCGCCCCTGCCTTTCTTGCTGAGGCAGAGGCACATGATCTCAGCTCAGACACTCATGTGGGACCTGGAATGAAGAGCTAGTGACCCAGAGAAGGGGGGTGGACGCGTGAGGCTCATTCTGGGAAGTGGGGGGAGCCGTGGCCATAAGAGGCGGCAGCCAGGACAGCACTGAGCGGGAGACAGAGCTAACAACAGACCTAGGCCCACCCGTGTCCTCTTCAGATCAGGTTTATAGCGTGTTTGGACCATTTTTCTTGGCCATGTTGCACATGAGCCCCCAGCCCTCCCAGAGACTCTGGAGCTACCCTCAAATCCTCCATAAATTCCCTTTTTCTTATGTCAGCCCATCAGTTTCCACACTTACAGGAACCTGACTGAAATTCCCAGGCACCCGGGGTGGCGGGGACAGAGGCAGATGACAGGGCCACACATTTGTTTCACAGCAGATTAAAAAGAGGTGATACTAAACTGGGGCACAACTAGCAGATGGCACCCTACTTATTTTCACTGTACCATGAGGCACAGTCCTTATGTAGAGACACGGCTGCTTCTCCCCAAGTCCCAGCAGTTACTGGCCCAGCATCAGGCACACAGCAGGGCCCCAGGACCAGCAACTCCACCACTCTGTATATTTTTCAAGTCCCAATTATCTGTCAAAAGGTACCCCTTGCTGGAGACTAGTGCCACATGTAAAATAAAATCTCATTCAAGACATCTAACACCTATGAGGATTTGTAAACTCCACGAAAAAGCCATCACAGGAACATTCAGAAATGTGCTTGAGGTTAAAATCTCAACTTTTGATGGTGAAACTGAGTTACAAACAATCTTTACACAATTTCAGAAAGTTCCCAATTACGGTTCCTTAATAAAGTTCCTCTCTTTAGTTCTTCCTTTTTAAAAGGAAAACAAAAAAAGCCAACTCTCTTCAAATGCACATTCCCCCCACCACCCACACCCACACACAGAAATGGCGCCTGTCAACGGAGGGAAGACCATTCTCGGCCTGGAAATCAATCTGATTCTATTTTATGTCGGTAAGGTTCTTTTTTTTCTTCTCCATTTTAAATCAATCATTGGATTTTGTGTGATTCATTTAAATTTTAAGCGCTACAAATTAATGCTTAAATGTGTAACATGATAGAAATTATCTAAGGTGATAAACTTCCTTTCTCTCCAGAGAAAATGATGAAAGAATAGCTGAGGAAAAGTTTCATACTAACCTTGAAAATTCCCTTCACTGCTATGCTGCTTTGGAGCAGAGCCCCTCACAAACAGGCTGAAAACACCCCCAAAAACCCCACAGAAACCCACCCTGAGCACAGCGAGCCACTCACTCAAGATTTTCAAAGAACAAAGTTTCTGAAAAGCTGAATTTCCATAAATTAAAAAAGTACTTGTAAAAACAAAGCTGTCATGGCTGCTTCCCTAGAAAACAGAAAGTGGTTCCTGTATCACAGTTTTAATCATCTCATCAGTTCAACTAAATCTAGTAATCTCAGATTTGCCCACAAAGTTTGGGTGGTGAAGGGGGCAAAAGCTCTTAAATTTCATTTCTCCTGTCTTTAAAGAAATATATCAAAATGCTAACAGTAATTATTTTGAGCAAAACTATTTTGGTTTCTATTTTCAGTAACAGTGTTTTTTTCTAATTTTAATTAGTATTATTTTAAAGAAGAATGCTTAGTTTTTTCAGATACGTTCTGACAGATGTGCAGGTAGAGTATCTGGAATTTGCCCCAGGTATTTACCCTACTGTGAGAGGGGAGGGGGAAAGAGAAGAAACAAGACTGGGTTGGAATCAGGCGGCAGGGCCTCCCTGGTGGCGCAGCGGTTGAGCGCTGGGCTGTGAAGCTGCCCGCAGCCTCTGCGGCGCCGGTTCAATCCCCAGCCTCAGGGTGAGGGTCCCACATGGGGCACAGACCTCTCCTGCCTCCTGCTGCTCCCCTCAGCAGTGTACTTCATCAGTCTGTCTGCTCTGCTCCTCTCTCACTCTCCCGCGCTTCTGGACTATACCCAGTGCTTGTATAAATAAATAAATAAATCTTTAAAAAAAAAAAAAAAATCAGGCGGCAGCTAGCCTAGGACTGAAATTGTCCATAATGAGGGATTAAGTGTCAAAGATTCGTTCTGCACTTACTTTTCTAGTGTTTTTTAAAAACAGTAAAGTAACCTTTTAAAATGACTGCCACCATCTTATGAAAGAACCATTCAACTGTGTTTTTTTTTTTTTAAATCCTACAATGATGAGAGTTTTAAAAGAGAAATTTTTCACAGGAGTAGCTGCGGTTTATTATTCAAACTTCTCTGTTTTGCTCAAGTGTTGCTTAACTGGTGGGGGTAGGGGGGTTTCCTCACAGTCCCTCATAGGAAACTCACGACAACTAATTTCACAGGAGTCAGAAATAAGCAGAGATATGAAACTCCAAAGCTGAAAATTTTAGTTCGCCAAGGAAAGTTGAAAATACTAAGTTCTCCAAGGAAGTGTTAAAAGTCAGTTTCTTTTTTAAAAAATTCTTTGAAAGGACTTGAGCTAGAAACACTTCTATTAATTTTGTTATACTTTGCCGAGCCCAATTCCACATCAAATGCCCAATATGTTATATAATGATCATTATTGTCGAGCATCTGTCTGCACCTGCAAGGGCTCTAAGTCTGGGACAGACATGGGGCCCAGGCCCTGAGCTGAGGGCATGAGGAGGCTGCCGGCTCCCCCTCTCACCTGGGCTACTTCATCAGGTCACTACAAAGCTCACAACTCATTTCAAGTTGTATAAAGAGTAAAATTAAAACACGCTAAGAATGGATTTGCCTATCACATGCCATGATTCTACTTTTAATTCCTCTTTTGTTTTGGATGAGGACCTATAAGAAAAACACTAAGTGAGGAAAGCCCATCTGAAACTGAAACGACTTGGACAAATGCACACAATTACGCTATTTTACAAACAGAACTAGGCAGAAGTCAGACTAAAATCTTGCCAAAAATTTCATTTTGTCTAACTAATACTCTATGACACAGAACCGCTTATCCGCCAAAGGGCCAGGTCTCCCCATTTATAAACACCCGCGTGGCTCTGCAGCCACAAGGCCAAGGTGCACACACAATCTCTCAGACTTGGGAAGAGGCATGACGGGTGCAGAGTGTGCTGGGCCCGAGCTGCAGTCCTGCTAACCTCTGAGAAAATGTGCACGGTTTTGTCTAAAGTGTGTGCGACACTGTGGGAACCAGGGTGGCCACAGCAAGAGCTGCCCCCTATTACTGACGTGGCCGAGCCGGGCCAGGCAATACTTTTTGTGCTCCAATGGTCTCACTTCAGCTTCCCATTAACCCCACAGCCAGGTGCACATCATCGTCCCTGTTTTGCTAATAAGAAAACAGACACGCTGACCAGAGTGAGGAAGAGACAGCACAGGATCTGAACCCAAGTCTGAATTCTTTATCACAGTATGTTTACCAATCAGACAAAAGCTACAAGGACTAGCAAGCAATGTGCAAGGGCCAGGGAGAACGGGTGCTTAGTGGCAGCCTGGCCATCTCACAGGACCTCTGCTCGGGAACCACAGGTGTCAGAGGCTGTGCCAGGGCTGGCTCCCACAGGTGTTCCACGGGGGCAAGCCCGCTCACAAAGGAACAATTGTCAGATGCTGTGTGTTCCTAGCAATCCCAACCCCTACATGGCAGGAAAAAAATTCTCCTGACCATGCACTCCACCATCGGGGGTGACAGTTGCAC
Source organism: Talpa occidentalis (assembly GCF_014898055.3). Taxonomy (NCBI): domain Eukaryota; kingdom Metazoa; phylum Chordata; class Mammalia; order Eulipotyphla; family Talpidae; genus Talpa; species Talpa occidentalis. The sequence continues at coordinate 90,546,113 of NW_023601212.1, forward strand.
CAGGGGCTCTGACACCTCTGAGCACGCTGAGCACAGGGCTCCTGGGAGGCCAGGAGGACAGAAGAAGAAGCAGGTTCTGAGAGAGCAAGTGGTCTGCAGGGCACCAGGGAAAGCCTGTGGTACCCAGGGTGTCCACGTGGACCCCACACTTCCCACTCCATGTCGGCTGCCACCTCTGCCCACAACACTGACCCAAGTGGCACCCCCAGGGCCGTCCCCAAGTATCAGTAGGCTAAGGTCAGGAAACATGGGGACCAGAGGTGGGTAAAAGGAGGTGAGGACACTGGCGCTTACACTTAGTCTCATGTGTACATGAAGTAAGGTAAGGCAGAGCAGGACGGGCTGGGTGCCCACCAGATTCATCAGGAAACAGAAGCCGGTTAACACCTGCCTCCTCCACAGGAGTGGCGGGGGAGTGTGTCGTCTCTGTCTCGCAAACGGCTTACCTGGAAGTGGACTACACTTACGAGGCTGTTACCATGGAGTGTTCCTTCTCTGCAACGGGGTGCCAGTCAGAGCCACCAACCAGCCTGTGGTTTCGCTATAGAGCTAACCAGGCCGAGAAGCTGTACTTGGGAGGACCAAAAATTAAGGTGGAGATGGCCCTGGAAAAACGCTACGTGTCCCTCACAGTGAACAGGGTGACCCTCAATGACAGCGGCATCTACATCTGTGGAATAGCCTATAGCAGTTCCGACTCAAAAGCTAAGCAAACAGGAGCAGGGACCATGCTGGTGGTAAGAGGTGAGTCAGTGATTTACTCCAGCACGTGGAATTGTGCTCAGCCCTTTAAGCACACTCCATTACTTACATGCAGAGGTTACGAGCTGAGTTTCCTAGCTCAAAGCCTGAGTTGGTGAAGGGTGTGGTTGGATTAAAGAACCCAATCACATGAAGTCTGGGTTAAAGAACCATTCTGACCTCACCTCCCAGGCACCAGGAACAAACTCACGGGTATGTCAGAGGCTGTACATGCTACATCCAGACTTAGTGGTGAAGGCTGACCACTTATGTCCTCCTTTCTGTGTATTACCATATTCCAAGTTCAAAGGGAAACATGCTAAATAACTATCAGCTTCTGCAGGAATTGGAATGGTACTACACTGCCTAAATCAAAGCACTGAAAAAGTACAGTGATCAATAAAATGGACCCAGAAAAAATATGCATATAGAGAATACAAAATTTAGGGAGAACCCAACTGGGGGGTCCTGACCACCTAGGGGTAGCAGAGAACAGAATGGGAACAGTGTGGCCTGGCTTCTTGAGTTTGTTCAAACCCGTGACAATTTCCTCACTCAAGAGTACACGGATCCTAACTAAGTGAATTAGATTTCAGGAAAAAGGACGTCACATGTTTTGGGGGAAGGAAGACAAGGGCAGTACTTTTTTGGATCTCCTCCCGTAAAAAGAACTCTGGTATGGTGACTACTGAGATCAAGACAGTATGATCTCCAAAACAACTAGTCCTCTGGTTTAATTTACTAGGAATATTCTAATAGGCCTTTGAAACCCCAATGCTCCTTAACCTCAGTTTATTTTTACTGGTAAGATAAATATAAGTGTTTACACACATAAAGCATTTTTAGTAATGCCTGGCTTGTAGCAAGAACTCAGTAAATGTTAATTAGATATTAAAGCATACTCACAACAACATTGGAGATTTGTATATCTCACTGAACTAGACTTCTATAAAAAATGTTATTAGCCAAAAGACAAAATGGTCCATAGAGATAAAAGTTTCATAATTGCAAGCTTACATGAAAAGAGATTACTTTAGGAGCAAAAATGAACATATTGCTAAGACAGACATTTTACTTCCCTGCTTTTTCTACAGAGCTCCTAATTTATCATATGAAAGACTTTTTAACAAGTACCAATATAACCACACCTAATGGTTAACACCTAATTTACTGGTTTCACAACAAAAAAATGTGTATTATTTGAATTGAGTACATAGGATAAGCATTTGTGGGATATCTCATTGTAAAGTACAGCCTATTCAAATAATAACTACAAATTTAACTTGAAGACATGGCATGTTACTTTATCCCTATCCTAGCATACAGGATGCTTCCTTCAAGAAGGGAGACATTCAGAATGTGACGTGGATTCAGTAATTCCACTTCAGAACTTTATTAGAAAAAAGGCACATGTAACGACGTCTGTCCTGTAGGCATGGCAGCATGGTCTCTGGTTATCTTACAGACAGCACCATCTGGCCATGCATACCGAACAGGTCAAGGTTATAAATGTGGCTTAATGAATATCTAGGAAAATATCTTAACTCCATACACAGACTCAGGGTGACTCTACACACTACATCTAACAAAGGAAAATTTAAATGTCCTTGAACAAACTATCTTGAAATGTTTATCTAACTTAAAATAACACTTTATATAAAAAATGGTCATAGCAGTATGACAAGTAATTGGCTGCATTTTCAGAAATCTTTTGTTTTAAAAATGCGTAATCTTTTTTACATACTACAAACTGGTGAACTGGCTTTAACTACAGAATATACTTGAGTGTCTTTTGAATCAAGTGACCTGGAATACATTTTTATATGAATATGGCCAAGCAGAAGCAGAGAGTTCACTTTTACACCTCTAACATGTAGCTTCAGTTACACTTTATGCATACATATGCAATGATAGTTTCAATGGTGACTGTGGCTCTTTCTGTTTTTGTAATTAACAAAGAAACTAAGGTTCTCAGCGTGGAAATGAAGAGTCTCCTGGCAGCTCTCTTATTCCTGCTCTCTCTCTACATTATTGGTGTGGCTGTGGTCTTCATAGTCCTCTCCAAAGTAAGTCACATCTCCTGCTTGGATGTCCTAATGCCATCAATGTTATCATAATGAAATAATTCCCATCTCTCCACATGTGAACCTCAGAACTAGTTCCCCTAATTAACATCTTCCTTTGCATCTGCAGGAAACACCACCTGCAGGAGAGGTCTGTAGAAGCAGCATAAATTTTCATCGAATTATTATTAACCAGAGTATACAATTTACAGTGTTTCTTTGAAACAGTAATCTGGTAACAAGAGAGCCTTCTTTGTAACTACTTTATATGCTTTCTGGAGGGAAATGCCGGAGGACTGGGGTGGGAGAAGATCTAAGACCAGTCTTTAAGAGCAAAATGGGGTTGGCTGCTTTTAAATGTATTTTTCAAAGACCTTATGTTTTTAGAAAGAGTATCTCCTGACTGTTCATAAGCTGTAAGAGGGGATACACAGTGTTTTATTAAGATTACTATAAATCCTACAATCCTAACAAATTTGAGCTGTTATTTTATTGAGAAAGGCATCTTAGAAATGACATGAAAATCATTAAACTTTTATTGTACATCACTAAAGTATTAAGTCAGTTGAATCTTATTCAGGCATAAAATACCTGCCAGAATTGTTTTGAGTGCACAAAACTCATAAGTTTTTTTTCCTTTTCTTCCTGGTAGTCAAAATCTAACTCTCTAGGAAAGAAAGAAACAGAAGACTCACTAAAGGTACAGATCAATCTTGCAATATCGCTTTTAAATTGTGACTGGTTGTAATTATTTCAAATCTGAAATATTTTAAGAAACAGAGAACATCATGGTAACTTTAAAGCACAGATAGTATTTCCTATTGTTGAGAAACTCAACCGTAATCTGGAATGGTAAACTATGATTTAATCTTGATAGTTCTCAACCATAACTTTTACTTAATATACTGAAAATATTAAAGAGTTTACTGTAGATGTGCTGGTGGGGGGTAGTTTCTGAGACTGATGGTGTAAAGAAAGAAAAAGCTTTGATGATGTTCAATAACTACTGCTTCTAGTCTCACGAGACGTTTTTTCTTCTTTACATTTCTAGAAAAAGAGTGTTCGGCGTATTTTTCAGGAAATTGCTCAAGAACTGTATAATAAAAGACATGTGGAAACAAACCAACAACCTGTAAGCATAATGTATCAATAAGATGTAACAGATATGAAGCATATTTGACTGAAAAAATTAAGCTGTCAACAAACTATCAATAATCAAGTCTTCCTTTAAAAGAGTCTAGAAAAGGACTTTAACAAAGGGCTTCTTGTATAGGGTCTGCCTTGATAAATACATAACAAAGAACAGCTGATGCAATATTAAATAAGGACCAGGTTGGCAGCTTTGTGGCATGGAATCTTTCAGAAACATACTGGATGTAGGCTACATTTTCAGTACAGACAAGGATGCTTCGGTGGATTAAAAACTACCTTGTACAGTGTCTTGTATGCAGTAGATGTTGAAACATTTGTAGATCAAATCATATAGGAAACATTACCTATTACTAATAAGGCAGAAACAAATTCACATTAGAAAAGCAGGTAATGAAAATTAAAAATGAGTACACCAGTCTTTGGGACTGGAGTGACACACCTTATCTATAATATATCTGATAATGTTTCTTTAGAGTCCTAAAACCAGATGCTGGTTTTAGAGCTAACAGAGAAGATACTTGCTTTCCATGATCCATGATCAGATTGCTCAGATTTAAATGACATGTATACAAAATAATGAATGTATATACTAGTAAAGATAGTCTTCTCTTAAGTAGCAGAGGGCAAATGCATCAGGATTCTGACAGGTGTGTTTTTTTTAAATCTGACTCTTAAAAATGACTTTCATCCAATAGAGAATATAGTCTTAGTCAATTCATTCTTTAGTGTACACAGAAATAGGTAAAGAAGTGATCTAATTACCTAAGACACCACTCTGAATAATAATTATTGTCTGTTCACATTCTTGTTTTATTGAGGCCAGAGTATCTTCTTCAGCAAAAGTAACTGGCTCTGAGACAGGACTGGGAGCAGGGTTATGACAAGTTCTAAGGCAGGGCTTTGCAATGGCATCTGAACAAGAAAATTGAATTTCAGATTGATCCCACATCTTACTCTAAATATAGTGGTAACTTTCCCTTAAGAGTCCTGGGAAGGTCCTCAGAACCCAGAATGCAGGATGGCTAGTAGTTTATAGGCTGCTAACAGATGGCGTCATTGGGTATATAACCTTAAATATGGCTTCCTGATCACTATTGCAGGAAAAAGACAACACTTACGAAAACAGAAGTGCACTTACCAACTACGAAAAACCATAGCAAATTTAATTTTCAGCAGTCATGGCAGTGTTAACGGACGTAAGCCCATAAGGGCTTTAAATAAACAATCAGAAGTAAATGGAAGACAACCGGCTGCAAGGAAGGGTAATGCCATGGAATAAGGAAACTACAACAGTAATTACCAAAATATTAAAACCAAAAACAATGCAACTGAAAAATTCTTCCTTTATTTGCTAGGAAAATTTTAAGAAGGCTAACATTTTTAAAAACTTCCATTTTTGTGACCTGTATTTATGTACTATGTATATCCTGCATTTGCCTGCTCCTGAAACGAGACGTGTGATGACTGTTACCCTGGAGATCGGAAGCACATCATGTGCCTGAGTCTGAGTGGAAGCGCTGTCACTGCAGGTTGTAGAAGCGATACGACAATGAGACTAGGTTGGAGGAGGAAGAAAGTGCCAAAAGCTAAGTTAAAGAAAATCCACCTTGAAAAGCACCTTGGAGCAAGTTATTTCCTCCAGTATTGCAATGGGTGATGCAGAGCATCACATACAAAATCACCGCCTCATGCTACCTCCAAAGTGACTCGGACAGAAGAGAGACTAGAGAAGGGCTATGATCCCTACAATGAATAAAATCCAAAGCAGAGGGCGAAACAGAAAACGCCTAAGAACAAATAAGCCACCACCGACTCTAGATGTCAGTGTTGGGCCAAACAAACAGCAGAGGAAGGGGCGGGCAACACAGGGCACTTGCCTTGGCAAATCTGATCTTTCACTAGCTGAGGGAACTATCAGCTGAGCAGCTGGCTACAGCAAAGTTGCTCGTGAAACTCATTACCATATCACTAAAAAAGACATGTTATACAGACTGCTCTTTGAAATAATCCACGTAAAAAGTTTATTAAAATACCCACAAGTGTGCATTATTAAACATAACTTACAACCCACTATATCTATTTCATTAAAATATTTCTTTACAACTGGTATTAAATGAGATGTATTTCTATTTTTGAAACACAATATAGAATTTTTAAATATTTTAAGATCCCTTTGAAAGCATTTTGCACCGATGGCTTAAGTTGGTATCTCCAATCTTCCTAAGCATGTATGCCAGGAAAAATAGAAAAGGGGGGGAGGTGTGAGCACATGTTATGTGTGCTGCTATGCCCATGGTACATACATGGTGTGTGTGAGAATGCACATGTACATTTATATACATGTGCATCTTATATATGTACACACATGTGCATCTTATACACAAAAAGAAATTAAGCAATTGGCTTAAAAAGTAATATAAACAGAAAAGCTAACCTTTTCTTCTCTACCCCAAAATAAATTGTCTTGTTTACTCCTTAGGGTATATAACTTCATTTTGAGACTACTGACTTAGTAAAATATATGAACTTTTAGCCCAAATGGAAAAATGGTTAAGTACTAAAACCATCAAGGTGACAGATGTAGTGTTGGATTATTTCTAGGCTTCATTGTATTTTTGGTACTTCTCAGACTGAAAATATACAGTTCTGTGTATTACTAACAACGAGATAAAATCCCTAAGATAAACTAGTATTTGACTCACAGTAAGTCTTTCCCAATGCATGCAAGGACTATAATTCAGGCTGATTTTTAAACTGAAATTTGGAGAACACTTTCCAAAGAAAGCAGTCACATTCCCTTCGGCTATATATAGGAGAACCTGATGTGCATATAACATGATTCAATCTCCTACTCATCCCTCTTAGTCAAGCTACTGAATGCAATCCTGCTGTGCCATCAAAGCCTCTTCTGCATGCTCTCTAAGGTTACGCTGAACTCATTCTTCCCACACCACCATGGCCACACTCCCACGCTTTTGCATACACTATTCCCCTGCCTGGGTAAGTGCTTTGCAGCTCAGACATCACCTCCTACATGAAACTTCCCTGACTCCTGTAGCATCTAACAGATCTGTCCATCTCCAACCCCACAACAGGTGGTCACATTTCTTGTCAGATTATCCTGCCGTTGTCTGTTACATTTTTTTTCTGCACTATTCTGTTCTGTTTTTTTTTTTTTTTTTTTTTTTTACAAATTTATTTATTTATACAAGAACCAGGGTACAGGCCAGATGTGCGGGAAGGTGAGAGGATTCACCAGAGACAGAGTGGGGAATAGAACAGGGAGACTGACGAAATACACTGCTGAGGGGAGCAGCGGGCGAGACAGGAGAGGTCTGCTGAGTCATGTGGCTGCTCCCTGGCCAGGGATCAAACTCATGCTGCAGTGGCTGCCGATAGCTTCATAGTGCTGAGACTTAACTCCTTGCACCACCAGGGAGGCCGCAGAGGAATTTTTTTTTTTTAAGATTTATTTATTTATGCATACGAGAGCTGGGGTACAGGCCAGAGGTGTGGGGGGGGGTGAGAGGATTCACCAGAGACAGAGTGGGGAACAGAACAGGCAGACAGAATAAAATACACTGCTGAGGGGAGCAGTGCGCAGAACCCTGCCAAGCCATGTAGGCGCCTCCCCCTACCCCCACCCCAGCCGGGGGCAGGGATCAAAGTTGTGCTGCAGTGGTTGCGGACAGCTTCATAGGCTGCATCTTAATCCCTTGCGCCACCAGGGAGGCTCACTATTCTGTATTTTAAGACTAGAAGCATCTTTCTTATTTATTTTTGCATTAAATTAAATAATTTAAGATGCATGTATGTGAACAATGTTTCTATAGAAAAATATTTTTTTCCAGCATTTCAACAGAATTAGAGCACACTTCCCTCCCCAGCCATCAACCCTCACCCCTCTCCTAAGGACTGCTGATTCCCTAACAGTATTCACTTTCCTGCTAACTCAGCATCCAGAATTTTCACTGGAAAGATTAAACTATAACATTCTGTTTAGATTTGTGTTTCCCAGGACAATGAAAATAGAACTAGCAGAGACAGAGGTTCTAGTGTCTACAGACACTCTGCCCTCTGGACGAGCACTCAAACCACATACCAAAAAATGTTAACAGAATTTTCAGAATAAGTGATTTCTTTCTCTCTGCTATACAAAGAAGTGAGAGAATCTGAAACCCCTGACTGACAGGCAAACAGTTACGTCTCTGTGGAGTCAAGTCACATAAACCAATGGAGAATGCACGGTCTTTGAGAGTAAGTTAAAATGCAGAATGAAGGGGGCTCCCTGGTGGCCCAAGGGATTAAGACGCAACTCTGATGCAATCCACAGCTACCGCAACATGAGTTCCGTCCCCAGCCAGAGAGCAACCCACATGGCGCAGCAGACCTCTCCTGCCTCGCCCACTGCTCCCCTCAGCAGTGTATTTCAGTCAATCTGCCTGTTCTGTTTCACCACTCTGTCTCTGGTAGATCAGATCCTCCCACCCCCCACGCCTCTGGCCTGTACCCCAGTTCTTGTATGTATAAATAAATCTTTAAAAAATAAATAAAATGCAGAATGAAGACATTCAAATTCTGGTTATTATTTCTATTAAAAGTTTCATGGGCAGATCAAGGAGACACTGACAAATATTTCACAATAAATATTTTGGACTGTAAACAAAAATGCTCAATAAAGCCACAAAGTTTTAAAAAGTAACCAAATAGGATGGAATGGAGTACATTCAACATTTATCACACACTAACATTGAGACAGATAAGGCTGCGCAATCTATACATTAAATCATTTAATCCTCACAACATACCTCAAGGCAGGCATCAACTCCGTTTTTACAAATGAGAAACCAAGTTCAGTGCAAGGCCCAGTCATGAGGGCTGTATCCAAAAGGCAACACTGAGGGCACTTTCAAACAAGGGCTAGTCCTCACAGCCCCAACTCTAGTGAAACAAGTCCAGACAGAGACCTGCTTATTTCCATTTAGACTGATGGAAGCTTTAAGACTAAACACGTAGGGCCTCCCCTGGTGGCGCAGTGGTTGAGCGCCAGGCTGCGAAGCTGCCCGCAGCCTCTGCAGCGCGGGTTTGATCCCCGGCTGCCGGTGAGGGTCCCACATGGCATGCAAACCTCTCCTGCCACACCCGCTGCTCCCCTCAGCAGTGTATTCTGTCGGTCTGCCTGTTCTGTTCCCTGCTCTGGCTCTGGTGAATTCTCTCACCCTCCCGCGCTTCTGACTGTACCCAGTGCTTGTATAAAAATAAAATAAATAAATCTTTGAAAAAAAAAAAAAAAGACTAAACACATAATCTAACCAGAACAATGACCCAGAAAAGTGGGAAAGTCACCAAGGGCTACCTCTCAATTATTAAGGGCCTCGCTGGTGTCTCTGGGGAAGCTCTACCAAACTTTCAAAGAACAGGTAGCCACCAATGCAAGTTAAACTGTTCTAGAGTATACGAAGAAGAATGACTTTTTAGAGTCAGTGTGAACACTGATATCAAAACATGACAGACAACATCTTTCAAATAAATAATAGATCAGATACAGACCAACTATCATCAATATTAATGCTTATTTATTTAGAAATTTTGTAAATACAATCCAATGATATGTTACAAAAGGATTCTATCTTCTAAGCCCAGAAATGCAGGGATGCATATATATTAGAAAAAGTGTTATTAACTGAGTAAGTTAAAAGAAGGGAAAAAACAGGGTATCTATCTCCAGATGCTAAAAATGCTAAAAATTAATAACAATTCATTATTAATTTCTGACTTTTTAGGCTTTTATTAAACAGGCCTTTTAAAAATATTTTCAAGCTGGGCCTCCCCGGTGGCGCAGTGGTTGAGCGCTGGGTTGCAAAGCTGCACGCAGCCTCTGTGGCGCCGGTTCGATCCCTGGCTGCTCCCCGGCCACTGGAGGAGGGTCCCACATGGCGCGCAGACCTCTCCTGCCGCCCACTGCTCCCCTCAGCACTGTACTTCGGTCCTTCTGCCTGCTCTGCTTCCCGCTCTGGTGAATTCTCTCACCCTCCCACGCTTCTGACTGTACCCAGTGCATGTATAAACAAACAAACAAGCAAACAAATAAATAAACATGCCTCTATAAAAAAAAAAATTAAAAAAAAAAATATTTTCAAGCCAAAAGACAGCATTATACTTTAAGCAGAAGCATTTTCACTAAAGTCATAAACAGGGCAAAAGTGTTCACCATTTTTTAACACATTCTGGAAATAACTACCAATTCACCTTAACAAAAAAAAGTCTAAAAATGAAAAGGAAGTACTTAAACCATTTGCAGATGCTACACCTGTGTATCAAGACAACAAGAGACTCAATCAAGAAACTATTGGCAACACCAAGGTAATTCATTAAGGTAAATGGCTACAAAATTGGTACACACATGAAAATCAATGCTTGTGTATGTGTACATGACATCCAATTTAAAATATGATGGAAGAGCCATTTGTGATGACATGGATGACCCTGGAGAATATTATGCTCAGTGAAATAAGCCAGACACAGAAAAACAAATACTGTCTGATATCACTTATATGTAGAGTCTAAACAGAGTCAAGCCTATAGAACAAGAGCTCACAAGGCGGTTGCCAGGCTTCCAATGGTAAAACGAGTAAGTTCTGGGATCCAACCATGGTGACCAGTTAATACGGTATCATTTACTTCAAATTCTCACCACACAAAAAACCTAATTGTGAGGTTACATTAAGTGCTAGACTTGTTAATCATTTCATGATGTATACTTATGGTAAGTCATGACTTTGCACATCTTAAATACATACAACTTTTATGTGTCTATTATGCCATATTAAAGTTGGGAAAATTTTTAATTAAAAAAATATGCAAGAAGAAAAATTCTGATTTTCAGTATCTCTTCCTCACACATACACATACACCACTAAGAAAAGTTGTTCAGGACCTTTATGAAGAAAATGTTATATTACTAAGAACATAAAGAATTAAATAAATTGAAAGACACAGCTTATTATTAGCTAGGAAGATTCAATACTACCTCAATTAGCCTATTTAATTGAATATAGGGAACTAGACAAACTAGTGCTAAAGTCAATGCACAAAATAAATAAGCAAAAAAAAAAAAAACTAAAAGGGATTGATTGAGGGGATATGAGGGCTACGATAATAAAATATGTAACAAAACAACAATGAAAATTATTTGGTCCTGGCACCCACATAGAAGATAAGTCTTTTTTTTTTTTTTTAAGAGAGGCATGTTTATTTATTTATTAGTTTGTTTGTTTTTGTTTATACATGCACTGGGTACAGTCAGAAGTGCGGGAGGGTGAGAGAATTCACCAGAGCCAGAGCGGGGAGCAGAGCAGGCAGAAGGACCAAAGTACACTGCTGAGGGGAGCAGAGGGCGGCAGGAGAGGTCTGCGAGCCATGTGGGACCCTCCTCCGGTGTGGTCGGGGAGCAGCCGGGGATTGAACCGGCACCGCAGAGGCCGCAGGGAGCTTCGCAACCCAGTGCTCAACCGCTGTGCCACGGGGGAGGCCCCAGAAGATAAGTCTGAATAGAACAGAACCAAACACATCCAGAACTTTAATCAATGACTGAAGCAGCATTTCAAGGCACTAGTAAAGAATCACAAGCAAGGCTATTTGGCAAACTCACTCTTCAATGAGCAGCCAACCCCTAGGGAGGGTTCATACGTACCCTCACACCTGATTTCAGGCTTCTTCCTGTTAGCATCTCAGGGTGGCCCTTCCTGAGCGCCCAGTCTATAACATCACATCACCCAAACCCAACCCCCAACTCCAGAAGCCCCTTTCTTGCTTTCAGCAGCAACCTCCCACTTGTCTGTGGCCTGTGCTCATCAGAAGGTACACTACTCGAGGGCAAGGACAGCAGGAAGTTTGGCTCAGGGTATCTCCAGCATCTAGGCACTCAGTAAACACTTTAAAAGAATGAAAATATTCTATAGCATAAGAGCACTCGGCAGCCAGTTCCCCTCCACCTTCACTCTGAGCTCCACCCCACAGTGTAAACAGGATCAGGCAGAAGAGCCCTCCTCAGACCTGAAGGGCACACCAAGAATTATCTTATGCTTGCTGTGGAGATTTCTGGGAAAGGTCTTCCTTACTGAAAAAAATGTATGGGGGAGAGTATCTTCTCTTTCCAAGGTTTTGTCATACATTTATATATATCAGCCATTCTGTAACTTTGAGGGAAATGTCAACACATGGAAGACTGAAAAAAAGAAACAAGCTTTAAACTTTGACAGAACAGTTTATCAATAAATCAACCAACCTGGAATCACTTTTCTAAAATCAATTTTAAATTTTTAAAGCTACCAATAGTTGTTTCTTCTATTTTCTTAAAGAAGGAAGTCCTGATGCCTACTTACACAATTGCAAAGACTTGGTAAGGGTGGTCATTTCACTATCATTTATAAAGCAAACTGCTGGTTTACCTAACAGTACATCAGTAGGGCCCTCCTGAAGTAGAACTATCATATATCCAACTCTATGCTGGCAAATGTTCACCAACCAGCCTGGAGAAGAGAGAGGCTGTCTGTAGCATGTGCCAAGACCCTGGGACAAGTAAAGAAATCACAAGCAAGGCTATTTGGCAAACTCACTCTTCAATGAGCAGCCAACCCCTAGGGAGGGTTCATACGTACCCTCACACCTGATTTCAGGCTTGGGACAAGGGCTCCTACCACGTCTGTTTCAACGCTGGCCATGTTTCACAGCCAGATTCCTGCCAACAGACCAGTCCTCTCACCAGCCAGTAAAATCAGCTCTAGCAAACCCCTGTTTATACCCAAAAAATGCTGCAGATACACATGTGCTGGTAAGGAATAATTTCCTGGATATATTTAAGCGGTAAAAAAACAACAAAAGTATTTACAAAGGATTTTAATTATGTATCAATTTTTCATGCACACACATACTGTTATTTGCATAGACTATCTCTGAGGAATATTTAAGAAGCATAAACAAGATTGTAGAACTAGAGTGAATGGGAACTTTTTCATTGTAGACCCTCTTGAAAGCTGTGTGAACTCTTGTGACCACAAATCACCCTTGTATAAAAACCCATTTTGAAAAACGTTACTAAATTTTCATTTTTGCAATATATTTCTCCTTTTCTTGATTACATGCTTTCCCCCTGTTTGATGCTTAAAGCCATTCTCACTAGATTTAATAACCCCTGACCAAAATTGGGTCAGCAAACCAAACAAACTAAAATTTTTTGGTTTTGTTAACTAAATAACAAAATTGCCCATGGCTCAACTTCAAGATAAAACAACCATTTGGCTGCAATTGCTTTTTGTTAAAAAATCATAGAAGCAAGTAGGCAAAGCACACTCAGATACCTGAAAGCAGTCCGGTACTCATGAGCACACCCAGACCACTTCACACTTCCCAGTCCGCACACAGCGGCACATGGAAGTCATCAGGACTTAATTAGTGACTTAGAGAAGGGAAGCAATAATAGAATGCTGCAGAGCAGTCTGCAAAACATACAGATCACTGAAGGTCACCAACAGCAACAAAGCTGTTTGTCTCAGGTTTTTGCAAGTGTCACTGGCCAGACCCCTTGGACTCAACAGCAACTCTGTGCAACTACAATCAAGGAGCTTGTTTTCAACCCTAATGCCCCCCTTGTTCCGTTTGACTTCCTCTCAAACTTTTAGTGTGAGAAACACGAGGAACTAAAATTCATGGTGATGTTGATGTTTCTTCCCCTGCTCTTCTACCTCCTGCTATGCCAGGAAGTAGCATTAAAGTTCTGTCATGTGGCTGCCCAACAGGACACAGGAAGCCGGAATCTTACAACCTGATGACTTATGATTGCAATGCAGAGACAGAGCTGAGACTTAATTATACAGGGAACAGCAATGAAATAAGGCCAGGCCGCTGAATTATCAAGGAGGACATTTATTATTGCAGTTTTCATTGTACATCATAGATACAGGTGAGGACTCGCACGGTAGCTTTTTCTTTACCACGTCAAATGATTCCGCGCGGAAATGTGTAAATGGAGAAGACCGGGAGGGAAGATCTATTTTCTTTCCCACCTGCTCTATTTAAAGAATTCTCCACTTCCTCTACCATCAAGACAAATCTAAAGCTATCTGGTAAAAGGCTAGCATTTAGTCTGAAGGGGTAAGACCTCAGGGGTAAAAAGTAACAAAAGCAGCAAGGAAGGAACAAATGAGAAGTAACACAAATCCTCGGTTCTAAGCAAACATGAACATTATGCCTTAAAACACAGGTTTTTATAGATACTTGACAACAGATTTTGGTGTTTCTAAACTATCAATGGATTTTTTAAAGATGTCACCAAGCTCTCAGTTTTTGAATCCAAGGTTGATCTAGACAGTGATCAAGAAAAACTAAAGAGGGCCTCCCCTGGTGGCGCAGTGGTTGAGCGCTAGGCTGCGAGGCTGCCCGCAGCCTCTGCAGCGCCAGTGTATTCCCCGGCCGCTGGCGAGGGTCCCACAAAAAAAAAAGAAAAAGAAAAACTAAAGATTTAAAATATTAAGATGCATTACTTATATACTTTTTATATTACTATATATTAACTTATGAAAACGCAAAAGGCTGAAAGTCCTAACTTTCAACGAAACCTAAAATGCAAAACACATAAGCTAAAACCATGAACTAGTAGGACTACAGCCAGAAGTCATAATAATGTGAATATTAAACCATTTCTTTTAGTATATTCTTCATTAAATATTACTGAACAAAATGATGCAATCAAAAAAAAGTATCACATAAAGGATTGGTATGTGCTACAACAGAAAACGTCTTCAAAGAGGAAGATCAAACACAATTAACCACAGTTCTCATTTTTAGAGCCTGGGATAAGAGATATAAAATATGAAAAAGCTACATTCAGCAAGTATGTATGGGTAGATTTAAAGGTATTACTTATTGCTTGACTCAGTTTATAAGTGAATAAATAATTCAAGCTCTACTTGAAGGCAGAAAACAGACACATTTTAGGTTTTCAACCTCAAGCAGGCAGCTTCAGCTGAGTATTATTACCACTGCTAAGGAATACTAAAGTTCTGTAAAATCCACATTAAGATGAACATTAACCAAGGTGATATTATACATGGGTTAACTGTATTCTTTCAAATCCCAGGCTCTTCCGTAAAACAGAATCACAAATTCCAATAAACATCTATGCTGAGGAAGAGCGGCCTGACCACACTTACCGTTTTCCACATAGGGATGAAAGGGTAAGACCAGGGCAAGGATGACTCTGCCTCTGGTTGGCTCCAAGACACTTCTGATATCTTTTAACAAAGTCAGGGGCTGATCACAGCGGTCCAGCAAATTCAAGCAGCTGATGACATCATACTGGAACCCTGTATTCTGCCATTCATTTATACCAAGCACTCTGGAAAAAGTCAGAAAAAGTAAACTGTTACAAACCCCCTTAAGCATATCTTAAAAAATAATTGGGATGCCAGTAAAGGCTCTAATTTTACCTTTTATTTTTTTTTTTTTTAGATTCTTTTTTTTTTTTTTAAGATTTATTTATTTATTTATACAAGCACTGGGTACAGTCAGAAGCGCGGGAGGGTGAGAGAATTCACCAGAGCCAGAGCGGGGAGCAGAGCAGGCAGAAGGACTGAAGTGCACTGCTGAGGGGAGCAGCTGGCGGCAGGAGAGGTCTGCACGCCATGTGGGATCCTCCTCTGGTGGCCGGGGAGCAGCCGGGGATCATCGAACCGGCGCTGCAGAGGCTGCGGGCAGCTTCGCAACCCAGCGCTCAACCGCTGCGCCACCGGGGAGGCCCCCTAATTTTACCTTTTAAATCAAAGGAAGTTTAAGATCTTCATTTATAATTTTTATTTGTAGTAATAAAATGGCCAGGCTAAAGACAGACAGCAGTCATATTTCTTTAGATTTGGCATTTCACTTATTTCCAAATCTCAAAACATAAAATTTCCTTCATAAGAATTAATCATGCTTAATCAGTATGAAGATATAAGGTGATAAAAATGGTATAAAGCATCAAATTCCTACATATCAGCTAATGAACTAAGATTCCTTCTTTCTACAACCACTGGAATTTAATCATAAAATACATCATATATTCTTGTTTTCTATTCTAAGGCGCCCTTATTTTTAAGAATGATTGAAAGTGGTATTAGATCATTCCATTTATAACCCAAAACCTTTTGAGCACATCTCTGTTCCCAAGAGAAAGAGAATATTTCATACTTTAAAATCTTTATACAGGAGTAACTACATAGGAAGAGATGGAGCGCATGAAACACTACTAAAAGTTGTTAAGTGAAGAGCATAATTAACACATCACTCAGCCCTCAACATCTCCTTCCCTCTCCCTTTCCCAAAAAATATTTCCAGTCCTTTACAGTGTTTTGTCCTCAAAAAAGAGTTCTCACAGCAAGTCTCTACTAGCATACCATGAAGGCAATTCTATTAATCACTCCTATTTGGTTATAGCAAATTTTGAAGGACAGGAATACATGTTCTAAACAGAAAACTATGGCTTTATTTTTTTTTTTAAGATTTATTTATTTATTAATTTATTTATTTGTTTGTTTGTCTGTTTATACATACAAGCACTGGGTACAGTCAGAAGCACGGGAGGGTGAAAGAATTCACCAGAGTCAGCGCAGGGAGCAGAGCAGGCAGAAGGACCGAAGTATACTGCTGAAGGGAGCAGCGGGCGGCAGGAGAGGTCTCACGCCATGTGGGACCCTCCTCTGGTGGCCGGGGAGCAGCCGGGGATCCAACCGGGCGCTGCAGAGGCTGCGGGCAGCTTCACAACCCAGCGCTCAACCGCTGCACCACCGGGGAGGCCCTGAAAACTATGGCTTTAATACTGGGAAGTTCAAACTATACCTATAAAAGTCCAACTTCATCTTTACTTCTGGTCTTTTTTTTTTAAATTTAGATTTGTAAACTCAGTTCCACAGATGAAGAAGACAAATTTTTAGCTAAAACTGCTAGCCTGGGGATTCTACCAAGTTGTCAGAACTGTCCGCTCTTTGTGAGAAAAATGAAAGAAGTGATTTGTCTGAGGTCATACTATAAATCACTGGCAGAGAAGAAATTACAACTTAGAAATTCTAGTATGTATTCAGGTCAACGAACCTGCTCTAGCCATATAAAATGAGAAAGAACCTGACAGTCTTTGAATAAATGTGTCTAGGGTGGTGGGTTCAGAATGAATGGCAACCACTTCAGTCCCCAAAATCTTTTTATTTTAAAAAAGAAAACAATGAGGATACTAACATGAGAAATCAAATTCTTAACTACATCATTTTCTTTTAAAAAAAAATAAAATAAAATACAGATAATGGATCAAAGTAAAGCACCTTTTAAATTTACACTAAAAATTTTTGTTCTCTGAAGTCAAAAATATATACATAATTCCTTTTTGATTACTGGCATATTAACTATCTGCGCTGATTTAGTCCCAAACCCCATCCTACTCAGCATCTTGCCACACTTATTTCTTCTACCACCTATTAACCACCATTTAGAGCACAACTATTTTATTTCTTAATTTTTGAAAACTAAATTTAACAATGACTTTTGGTAAAGCAAACTGAGGATGGTATATATGCTGGCAAAATTTTTTCCAGCTGAAGAAGTTGTCATCTGATTGGTGGCATTGTACATTAGCACACACAACCAGAAATTAATTATATAATCCCTTCCTAATGTCTATAGCTTTTCCAAAACAGCATTTCTAGAAACAAAGCAGCTATTTAGAAGGGATTATTTTTTTTTAAATGTTGACCTTCAGGAAGTATTTTAAAATATATGTTTTGTAGAGAAATGACAAAGCAATCAGTATTTTTGATAAATTCTAGATTTAAAAAATACAACACTATAAAACAAGGTATTGCTTTGTTTTAAAAATCAAAGGCACATCCTTAAATTTTACAATCAGATTTTGCGGCACCTTGGCAATACAGAAGAAAATCTTGGCCATTTCTGTTTGATTTATTTCAAAAATGACATCCAGAACCTTTATTAAAAAGTCAGTTGTTCATGGTCCAGATATTGAAGAGAAATGAAAAATCGCTACCTCTCAAAAAGAAGCCAAGAAAATGAAGAATTAAGCTTAAAGTGCGCCCAGTCATTGTGGGCTAGATGAACCTAAACTTAGTAGGATACTGCTTTCTCATTAAAATCTTAACTACGGGCCTCCCCGGAGGCGCAGCGGTTGAGCGCTGGGTTTCAAAGCTGCCTGCAGCCTCTGCAGCCCCGATTCGATCCCCAGCTGCTCCCCAGCTGCTCCCCGGCCACCACCGGAGGAGGGTCCCACATGGCACGCAGACCTCTCCTGCAGCCTGCTGCTCCCCTCAGCAGTGTACCTCGGTCCTTCTGCCTGCTCTGCTCCCTGCTCTGGCTCTGGTGAATTCTCTCACCCTCCCGCGCTTCTGACTGTACCCAGTGCTTGTATAAATAAATAAATAACTAAATAAATCTTTAAAAATTTTTTTAATTAAATAAATAAATAAAAAATCTTAACTACACCAAAAGTTGCCATTTTTATGACTATGTTTTTATTTCATACCAATAATAGTATGGAGAAAGTATCCACTAGTATGAATTTCTTACCTGCATCAAATTGCAAACATAAGACACATAAGCTTTTCATCAGGAAAAAAATTAGCTATTTTATGTATTGTGGATAAGTTTACTATGTTACATAGCATGTAAACTCTACATATATTAATTCAATTATCTGAAAATTCCATTTAAACATTCAAGGAAAGGGCCAGAATAAATGAGAAGGGAATTTTATATGAAGACTTAATTTTGAACACCTTCCTCCCCATACCATTTCAAAACACTGTCATTTTTTAATGTGGGAAGTGGGTCAGACTAGTTATTCAGCATGTTTAAGCCACTGTTATAATAAAGGTCAAAGCATTCCAAGTTTTGAAATGGTGAGTTAATTTCTAATTGAAGGAATACATTTCCATTACCACCAGCTAGATCCACGAGAATCTAACTGGAGAACCTGCTGGAGCTAAAGGGGATCTTATAAATTACTTAGTTCAACAACACACAGATGTGTCTCCTGAGACATCGCTAACAGCCTCGCTAATGCTCTGTCTCCAGGGTTAGTCCACATAAGAGTAACCTAGGTGAAGAGGAAAGTGAGGAGTGCCTGCCTACATTTTTTCTCAGGCTAAGCCTGACTTTCAAAATATCAAAGGAGGCAAGCTCTACTCTCTCCTCCCCCCTTCTATACTCAGCACCTTCCCCCTTTCAACAGAATCCATACTGAATGAAGAGTAGCCTACTTCCTAGTTTCTCAAACAGTAGATGGCAGGAAAACGAAGATTTGAAACTGCACATCAGTTAGGATGGCTATTATCAAAACACAGAAATAACATGTACTGGTGAAATTTGAGAAAGTGGAACCCTGTGCTCTGCTGGTGGGATGTATAATGAATGGTGCCGCTGCCATGGAAAATGGTATGGCAATTCTTAAAATCAAATGCATTAAACAAAAAATTAAACAGATGATCTAGTAACTCCACTTCTGGGTATGTACTCAAAAGAAATGAAAGCAGTGACTCAAACAGGGATTTATACACCCATGGTCACAGCAACATTATTCAATACAGCTAAAAAGTGGAAGCAACCCAAATGTCCATCAACATATGAATGAATAAACAAAATGTGGTCTACCTTATGATGGAATATTATTCAGCCTTTAAAAGGAAATTTTGACACACGCTATACCGCCGATGAGCCCTGAAGACATTTTGCTAAGTGAAATGTCAGTCACAAAAGGACAAATGATGTCTGATCCTTCTTTATCTGACATTCATACTATAGTCAAGTTCTGAGACAAAAATAGAGTGGTAGTTGCTAAGGAGGGATGGAGGAATTAGGAATTAGCATTTAATGGTGATGTAAGATGAAAAGGTTCTGGAGAGGGATGTTGTGATGGTCGCACAACAATGTCAATATACTTACTAGCATTGAATGTACAATTAAGAAGTATTAAATTGGTGAGTGTTATGTATTTTTACAATATTTACAATAAAAAAACCAAAAATAAGATTGGAATGTTAGATTCCAATGAGAGAGCAAGCTTCTCATCACCCTTCTCCAAGCATTTCTCACCTGTCCTTTTCCTCCCTACAGTGCCAACTTTTCCAGTCCAGAAAAATACTACCAAGGAAAAAACATTTCTCTCTTAAGAGTTTCCACTTAATGGTGAATATGGGAGCTTTTGCTTAACTACTAATCTTGGAAAACTGTTTCATAATCTTTAAACAATATACTTTCAAGAAAAACTAAACCTAAGGCCAAGAAAGAAACACAAACCATGTCTAAAAGTTATACCTGTATTTCTTTTTCTGAAGCTGCCATATCATAGTTTCAGACAGCTCAGTGGCATAAATTTCTTCGAAATGAGGGCTCATGATTTTTGTGACTTCTCCATCTCCAGCACCTAAATCCAGAAGTCTATGGGTTTTCCAGTCTGGATTAATTTTAAGCAGTCTCTGAAACTGATCGGGTGAAAACACAAACATTGAGCCTCTTCCTAGCAACCTGGAGGAAAAGAGGACAAAAATGTAAGAGTCTATACAAATTAAACACCCCCTCACAAACACAAAATGACTTCAGTGACTCAACATCAACAACATCTTGAACTTACAAGATGTTTGATTACCTGATTACATAACTAAAGTATATTCTCTTGTAGAATTTCTATGATTAAAAACCAAACTTAAGAATATAAGAAAATAACTCCACACGTCATCATTTGTCTTTAAGGTTGCAAATAATACCCCCAAAAGAGTTAAGAGGAGGAATAAAAGTGGAAAGGAAAAAAGGATGCTAGGAGAAGGGAAGAAGAATATAGAAGCAATTAAAAGAAAAATGTGAAGAATATGTCAAAATAAGAAGTTGAAAGAAGTAACAAAAAACATTTATCATTTATAAAAGATGTCAGGCCCACAGAATCAGATCACAGTACTGGCCCATACCAACAGGCAGAAAAATCAAATAGGAGGGGGGAAAAGCAATTCGGAAACTAAACTTGCGGTCAGAAAAATACAGCTTCTATATAATAGGTTTTTAAGAGACATTAGAGAAGAGAGGCCCATGATATCAGTGAATTTACATTTAAAAAGAAGATTCCAACTTGCAGAGGTTCATGTTATTTTCAAAGAGCCTAAACAGCATTCAAAACTATTAACACTGACTTTGAAAGAAGAGAGTGAGAGGGGTTTGAATTGGAACAGCAGCTACAGATCAGGTCAAGCCTCATGAAGGTATTATCTTAGGAAATAAAACACACTCCTGGGCCTCCCTGGTGGCTTAGGGGATAAGTGTCAGTGCTATCGCCACTAGGGACTGAGTTTGATCCACAGCCAGGGAGCTACCCATATATGGCGCAACAGACCTCTCCTGTCTCACCTGCTGCTCCCTATAGCAGTGCATTTCAGCAAATCTGCCAGTTCTGCTCCCCACTCTCTCTGGTGAATCCTCTCAACACCCACACCTCTGGCCTATACCCCAGTTTTCCTGTGCATAAATAAATAAAAGTTTAAAAAGGAAAAAAACTAAAACGCACTCCTGCTTAGAGCCTGTTTTCCAGGCCTTGAAGCCGTTTGTCAGGGGCAGGGACTTTCAAACTTCCCTTAAACAGCAGAAGCCTTTCTTTAAATGAAATGGAACTCACAGACAAGACGGAACGACCCAGGAGAGCCGCTGCCGAACTGAGCGTGCCAGCCCAGAGCTGCTGCCAGTCCACTTCTAGGCCTTTCTCTGCAGCCTGAAGCAGCTCCTGAGGCACTTCCTCTTCAGACCCAGGAAAAGTTTGAAAATCAAGGGTGTAGGAAGTGGCAGTGAGACCTGTACTGTACTGCTACTTTCTGGAAATAACCCTAAGGTACAGTATGTTTGTTACAGGGACTGGGAAGATGCCTGCAAGGTGGTGCTCCTGGTAAAACCAGTTTTGGGAAACAATTTAAATTATGAAATTCATACAGCAAACTCCCACTTCCCCTTATCAGATTAAGACCATAGAAGACTCTACCCAAATCTAATCATGTATTTACAGTAAATCACAAAAAAGCTAAAAATGGAGTAGGGGGTGGAGAGACCTCAGAGACTGCTACCTACCCAGAGAAAACACTATTCTGAAAGACAAGGTGATTTAAATCCTCAGTTGTTCGTATCTTCTAGTGGAAAAACAGCCTGCAGAAAGCAATCTGAGAAAAGGGACTGAACTGAAATAATTAAAATTTTACACAGGAGCCAGCCAGTGCAGGCGAGATTACAGGTGGCGTGGCCTGGGGGATGCACGTTTCAGATGCTGGTGCTGACTTTCCACAGGATCAGGTCAGTTGCAAAACAGTCATCTGGCTTAAGGTTTCCCAGTTCTAAAATAGCATGCTTCCCTAGCCCATCACTTTGGAACATGAAAAACCTTATCATGAACACCATGAAGTCTAGAGCCAGCGGTCATCTGAGGTGAGAGCTCATGAAGTCATCTGACTGGTCCACATTCAAAAGCACCAGAGAAGCTTCATCCTTTCTCCCCAAATCATGAACAACTGAGGCTACACAAAAAGGTTAAAACTGTCAAAAATTCATCTAGGCCAGTGTTCCTCAACTAGGACCAAACAAAATTAAACTTCCTACAATGTGTGTAAGGTGGGGGGCTAGAGGGGTGGGGTCCCACACAATGAGGAATAATCTACTAAAATACCAAGACACTGACCTAGCTCAAAACACAGTTTCTAGCAAACACATACCATGGAGAGGAAGGGCTCTCTAATTTGTTTTTAACTCCCAGGTCATGTTTTTCTTTCTTTTTAAAAAAATACTTAATCACCACCCTAGGTTCTCTGGACTCCATCTATGTTCGTTCTAGATTTTGAGTCTACTGAGGAGGTCCACTTCCTTATCAATATCTTCCTGATAAACATTGAAAACAGCTAACATGGCCTTACTTGGCCTTCCCCTTTCCAACATAATGAAATCAGATACGGATCTTTTTAATTCAAGAAGGTTTCACAGTAATTATTTCTATAAGAGACAGCTACTCATGGTGGTAATCCACCACTGCTATAGAGGGAAAGGTATCTATGGGCTCCAAAGTAAGCTTTCAGCTGAGAATACAACACATGGCGAGAGATGTTTGTGCTTGCTTTTCTCTTGTGGGGCAAGGGGAGAATGAACTTCAGATTTTAAAAAGGGGGGTTTATACACTGTATTGTCTCTCTTTAACTAAAATACACAATTCCGGAGTAAGGAATTTTGTTTTTAAAGATTTATATATTTATTTATACAAGAACCAGGGTACAGGCCAGATGCGCAGGAGGGTGAAAGGATTCATCAGAGACAGAGTGGGAAACAGAACAGGCAGACTAACAAAATACAATGCTGAGGGGAACTGCGGGCGCGACAGGAGAGTTCTGCTGCGCCATGTGGGACCCTCACCGGCCGGCCGAGATTGAACCGGTGCTGCAGAGGCTGCGGACAGCTTCACATTGCAGCACTTAACCGCCTGCGACACCAGGGGAGGCCCCGGAGTAAGGAATTTTAACCAGTGTCCAGTGAAGTAGAAGTAAAGGAAGACATGATTCAGAGTCCAAAATCTCCCCCCAAAATATATAAAATGTTGAATGTAAATCGTATCTGAAAAGAGAACGCCTACCTTTAATCATTACCAAAAAGGCACAGGACCTCAAAAAGGATAAGAATCGCTGCTACAGTTACTTGTCTGCTTTCTTATCAAAAAGTAAATGGTATAGAACAGAAATTCAGAACAGCCAATTTTAGAAACAAAGTGTTGGATGGAGTTTTATAAACTCAACTACCAATACAAAAATAACAACTGTCTGCTGAAGCAAACTTCAGGCAATTTCATATAAACAATGAAGAAAATCAAGTAAGAAATCTTGAGAAATGGCTTGTGGTGCCTGAAAACATATTTCAGGACCAGATGATAAACTGGGAATCCAGACATTCAGTACAAGTTGGCGCCCAACCTCCAAGGAAAAAAGTGGGTAACAACCAGCAACTTTTAGTCAACAAGGCTTTTTAAGCACTGAGTCCAGTTGCTTTTCCTTTTGGCTTTCTGGGTTCTCAGGCCTTGAGGTATTCGAGAGTTTGGCCAAGTAAGAATAAAAAATATTCCTGGAGCTTTTTCCATGGATTTACATGAGAGAAACACTCTAGGGACAGAAATCCCATAGCAGGTAACAAAATTCTGGAGCTACTGGCTCTATGAAAGAACAGGGGCAGCACCCTGAGCAAGCCATCACCTCCTGCTGGGCTAATTCATTAGTTACCAGCCAAATAACTTGCTCCTGAAAGCATGCTTAAGGCAAAGACCATCTATAAGTGCTTGGCCCCAAGTACCTTCCTGTTCTCTACAGCAGGAGACTAGCAGCTCCCAGGGTTAATCTGTTTATTAACCATCTGGTTAAAACGCAGAATCCAGGGGCCTTCCTGGTGGTGCAAGGGGGTAAGCACCGCACTATGAAGCAATCGCAGCCTCTGCAGTTCAATCCCTGGCCGGCCAGGGAGCAACCCACATGGAGAAGCAGACCTCTCCTGTCTGGCCCGCTGCTCCCCTCAGCAGTGTATTTCAGTCAGTCTGCCTAGTCTGTTCCCCACACTGTCTCTGGTAAGTCCTCTCACCCCCTCCCGCCATCTCTGGCCTGTACCCCAGCTCTTGTATGCATAAATAAATAAATCTTCAAAAAAATAAAATAAAATGCAGATTCCAGGACCCCCTCGGTCCCCCCTATCTCTTGACTCAAAATGTGCATTTTATCCATTCCCCCAGGTAATTCCCACACAATTCAAAGTTGGGAAGCTCTTGCTCTAAGTAATTCCTATCACAGAAAAATATACTAATGAGGCTATTTACCAAGTCAGGGTGAATCTAAAAGCGTAACTGCAGAAGGCCAGGGCACTGGACTGACTGCCAAGGATTCTGACAGCAGAAGTGGTCAACATCTTGAAAAAAATTTACTTTTCATTTTTTTTAAAACCTAAGGCTAAAGAAAAATGTCCAAGAGTCACTTACCCATTGATAGATGTTCTAGACATGAACAGGCTAAAAACCGATGACACGAAAGAGTGATACAATTGGATGAAGAGCCAGCCCGATTTCTCAATGCTGTTGTTTAAGAAGATCTGTGTTCCTTGATCAAGGTAACTCTGAACAAAGACAGCCTGGAGTGATTCGCATAATTTCTCTCTGTTGCACACATACCACTAAAAAAGAAGAAAAATGAAAATACATAACTGAAGTGTCATTTAGGAAGTCCAAAAATGAAAAAAATAAGACTAATAAATCAAATCTAAGATTTTCAAATATTATAATCTCATGGCACTCTGAGGATAATCATCTCATATATATATATATATATGATCTATAATGTACAAACCACTTCTTCAAACAGTTTCTGTTAATTCCCATTACCCTCAAGGTAGGCAGAGAGAATGGGGGGTGGAGGGAGCGCCTTGGGGTCACGCAGCTTAGAGGGGCAGCAGAGACAGCTCCTGGCCCAAGTCTCCTGATTCCTGGCCAGTCAGTCACTACATCCTTGTGCCCCTGGATCCAGGAAAGCTACTCTGGTCTCTTATTCACTGACATTCAACACCAGAAGGCAGTAACCAGCATTATTAACCTTGTTTTTAGATTTAAAAAAAAGTCACATATTCAATGAGTTAACTCAAAACAACCAAACAGATCAATGGTAGTATCAGCTGCAGAATTTAATAATCCAGTGACCAGATTAAGCTGCCTTTCTTCTTGTAAGCTATATGGAGACCTTTAGAAATACTGTGTTGTGCTTTTATCAGGTCACATGATATTTTACAGACAGGAGCAAACTGCTAAAGAAAGCTTAAGTTACTTAAGGTCACATAGCAGTCAATGAGACAGCAAAGTAACAACATGCTAAGAACAAGATTTCCAGAATGCACTTTGTAATCTCCCATCATAAATCCCTGCCATCTTCACTTAGGGTTAGTGTATCAGAAGAGGTTGGTTGTAGTGGGCGTCAGCTTTAGAGTCAGCAGCACCATCAAGTCTCTGTCACTCCTGTGTGAGCTCTCACAAGTCACACAATCTGAGCTTCTGTTCATCCCTCTGTAGACAAGAAATGTCACTGGTATCTATCTATCCTGTGAGGGTCTTGTGAGGATTTAAACAAGATAATGCAGGCAAATCTTCAATACAGTACCAGATACACAGGAGAGGATGTATTAACAACAGAAGAGACTCTTCTTAGATGGCCTGATAAGAGTAAGCCAGCAGAGGAGAGCAGTTACTATTAATCCATTATCTGTGAGAAACCACCAAATTTTCTCAAAGAGGAATCTACTGGTCAGAGGTAAATGGCTTCCCCTCTGCCAGTTATGACCATTTACAAGCAGTAGATGTCTTGTAACTGCTTGCACAATTGGTGGACCAATTTTACAATCATCTAAGTTTACTAAATGAAGTTACATGAAGTCTTGGGTAATATTCCTGATGTTAACATTGAGAGAACCACAAACAACCAGTCACATCAAATTTTGAAAGAGTCATCTTTTTACAAACCCTGTCCCCTAAACTGGATAAATTAAATCTTCTCAATTGCTGACAGCTTTGTTGAGTTACCATTTAAACAATATTATCAAAGCTGCTTGGACTTGAAAACTATCTTTATTTGTTCCACTCTGGATGATAAGTTATGAAGCTCTTAGAGTGACTGCCTACACTTTTTTCCCTTGGCCTAAAAATGCTCTGCTTAATCATTAACTAATTCTTAATACTCATTGTGCCTGAAGTTATGCCCCAATGCAGGCCATAAACCATTTTTTATTAAACTCATGACCTCCTGGTGTACATTCTGAACTCTATAGTACTGAGGCCACGCTGACTTTTATTTATTTTTCTCTCTGAAATAACTAATCAAGATGAAAGTCATCACCTTGGTACTAGGTAATCAGGTACATTCTATTAATGTGGACAAGGAGTCATTTGAGTGAAACAGAGGAGCTAAGAATTCCTTGTAAATGGACAAGGAGAACAATAGACTCTTACTTCCAGAACTAGAAAAGAATTGGCACCAATAACTGCAAATATGGCTTTTAAGTGCCAAAAGGAAAACTCAAGTTTTTAACAGGATTTCTCTCATTTCATTAATATATTAACACATATGGTTACTAGACCTTCCACAGAAGTCTTTCAGGAAAGAAAGTGCTTACTGAACAGATGGGTTACAGAAGAAAAAAGGAGTAAAACCCTCCTTTTAAAAATAAATGCTGAAATTCATGTTCCTCTTGACCATTTTACATGACACAGATGTCAACTCTTGACCATTTTACATGACACAGATGTCAACTCCATAACAGCATTATTCATAATCAACAAAAAAGCAGACACCCAATGTCTACCAACCCAATGACTGGGCGAGCATGACTGATCCATGTAACAGAATCCTGTCCAACCATGAAGAGGAATGAAGCACTGATTCAGTGACTGTAATAGAACAGCGAGGAGCAACCTCCCAGCCAGTGGGTGGTGCTCAATCAACTCAGTGGTAGAAGGTGAAGTTTTCCTTCCTGATTCCATGCCCTGATATCCTCAGGGGCTGATAGACAGGAGTCCAGCCAGCCTTCGGCAGTTGAACTGCTGGCACTGTAGCAGTTAAAACCACTGAGGTTTCAGTAGTTAAACTGCTGGCACTTGGGCAGTTAAATGCAGGCGAGGGGTACTGTCCTGGAGAAGCCACCAGCTTGCCTCACACAGCTTCAGCTTGGACCCTATCTTTCTCTCGTCCCCCACCTTCTCCCTTTTCGCACTCCCTCTGTGTCTGCTTTTAAGTCATGTCCTGTGAGTGTCTGGCGAGGACCCACCACCTGGGTCATCACTGGGCCCCTGGGTTCATCCCATTTCAGCTTTGTGCCCAAAATGGGGCTGGTCACCCATCGATGACTAGCCCTTCAAAGGGCTCCTGCTTGTGATGGCACCACAATCAGTGCATCGAAATTGCAGGGCACGTCATGACATTTCTATTCCTGACTTAGAGGAGTGTGGGCTTTACTGAGAGTTCTCACTGCAAGTGTTTTGATTCAGGCATGGGATCGACGTGAAGTTTAGGCAATTCTGCTGCTGCTGTTCCTCCGCCCAGCTTAGGTTTCAGGGAATATGATAAAGTCTGGTTTATGGAAACTGACTTTTGTCTTATGGGAGATTCTGTGGGCATATACCTGGGATTTGTTTCCAACTTCCAACACAGGATTTTTGCTTCGGTTGGGAATGTGTGAGTGTTTTCTATAACTGTTTTTTGTTTGAGAGGGGGTGAGTTGTCTACTCTGGGCTGAGAGTCTGCCTGGACGAATTCTGGCCGACTAGAACAAGTTTAGTTGTAAGTCAGTGTCTAGGAAGCCATGGGTTTTTACTGTAACACTACTTGGCCTGTATAGTCACTACTTGGAGGGAAAATGGCCTACCAATGTCTACCAATGCAGGCTATCATGCAACTAGAGAAATTTTGTAAAAGATCAGGTAGAAGGGATGAACTTCCATACATATGTGCCTCTGTGTCCCCTCTATGAATTAGATTATAAAAGCCAGTTGGTCACAATGAGAGGAGCGGCCTTCCCCTCACCCTGACAGCTGCACAGACAAGATACAGGAAGAGGAACCTTGTGTGATCTGTCATGAAAATCTCTCCCCAGAAAACCTGTTAGTTTTGCCTTGTGCTCCTAAGTTCCACTCTCATTAGTGCATCAGATCTTGGATGATAAATCAGGAGACATGCCAGCCTGCCTACAGACTCCACATTTCGCTACCAGAAGAATTTCCTGGTCACCCCAGCAGACACCTGCCCAAGATGTGATACAGAGAGTGACTATGCAAAAGAAATTCAATTTTCAGATTCCAGAATTTATTTTACTATGAACTGAGTATGAGAAGCTATATGCTCTTCACTATTTTTGCAAAAGAAGCCAGCTAATCTCATCCAAGCTGTAACCACAAAGGAAAAGACAAACATTCAGAATTTGCAACTGAGCTAAAATGGGCTTAAAGAAGATGGAAGTTTTTTTTTTTTTGTGGGACCCTCGCCGGTGCCCTGGGATCGAACTGGCACTCAACCGCTGCGCCACCAAGGGAGGCCCAGAACTTCTTTTTTAAGATTTATTTATTTATGCGTACAAGAGCTGGGGTACAGGCCAGAGACACAGGGTGGGTGAGAAGATTCACCAGAGACAGAGTGGGGAACAGAACAGGCACACTGACTGAAATACACTGCTGAGGGGAGCAGCAGGCAAGACAGGAGCGATCTGCCGCGTCAGGTGGGTAGCTCCCTGGCCAGGTGGGGATAGAACTCATGCTGCAGAGGCTGTGGATTGCTTCATAGTGCGGTGCTTCACCCCTTGTGTCAGCAGGGAGGCCCCAAGAAGATGAACTTTTAAAGTTAACTATATTTGTGCTTATCTTAGTAGGTACTGTCTTCCAATATAAACATGGTAACTGCTAGCATGTATCTTAGCATGTCTTTTTTTCCTGCTTACTCCACTTATCCTTAACTTTCCCTCAAAATACACATTTTCATTTTCTGAAATTTCTAAGTAAATAAAGGCAAAAATTAAATAGTAACCAAGCTTCAATTCTGAAAACTATAGCAGACATGGAAACAAAAATATAGGATCAAATAGTACATACAATATCTAAGAAATGTAAGCTGTAACTCCTATCTTTGCTGTCTCACTAGGATTTGTATGTCTCCAAATGAACCACTGCACCCTTTCAAACATGGCGATGGCTTCTTACTCAAGATCTAGCAGAGGGGAGGTAACCAAGCTCAACTGTCAGAGAAATGGTCTGGCTTTCATCAATCTGTCAAGGACCTGAGATATTTAAGAAGATGGCAAAAAAACACTAGTTTTCTCTTTCAGTTCCTATTGCAGGACTAACTTGATCATGAACGCTGGAGCTCCTGAGAGCATGAGGAAGGTCACTGATTCTCGCTGGGTAACTGCTATACTTCTTCCAGAGTCTAAGGGATGTAGGATGACCTCTGAAACCACGAGACCTCTGCTGTCAACTCTCCACTTCCCAGGTTAGGGAACTTGATTTTGACTCTATGGAAAGAACTGAGTTTAGATGTGGGCTTTTAATTTTTTTTAATGTTTGATTTTTGTTAGGTTTCTTTACCAGGTTCTGTTTTTAACTTGTCCCTTGTTTCTTTGCAGACAGTTTTTGCAGGAACATGTGTGGCTCAGGTGAACAACCATCCTATCCACTTCAATGTGAGTAAAACTGCCTTTTCTTCAGGCAGTGGAGAAGAGATTCTAGCCTCAAAAAACTAGGATTCATCCTAGGAAGCAGAGAGAGCTCTGTCTTTGCAAATATGAGGAAAAGTGTGATTTCTTAAGATATTCCATGTAGGTTAAAAATAAGGGAGCTGTGTCATATGTTGTATGTTTTCCGCTTTTTGTCTGATAATTTTGGCTTCCAGAGAATTAAAAAAAAAAAAAATAGCATGGACAGCACTGAGCTCAGAATAATGATGGGAACTGGTTCAGGTGCCTCCAGGAAACGTGGCCTGGGATAATCTTTGGTTAATGAGAACTAATTTGGAATCTAATGGTTTGGGTTGAAATTATCTTGGAAGTTGTGCTATCCAGTATAATGTGTTTTTTTTTCCTTTTTGCCTTTGTCATTTGTGTTGGGTACATGCTTGCACAGAAGAGGCAGCCTCAGGCAAACTGCCTAAGTCTTTAAAAATAGGGTAAAATGGGGGCTGAGAAATTTAAGGTATTTGAAGGTTAAGAGTTCCAATTATGGAACTGAAATAATAAGTTAAGGTTTGGTTAAGGGAAAATATTTACTTTTGGAATGAGAAAATACAAGAAGGGGAAGGCCTAATTCCCTTAGCATTGTGCTGGCAGAGACTAATAGGTTTGGTATTTTAAATTGTCACTGTTGGGTAATTAAATGGCATTTTCTCCAATACTTATGAAAAAAAATTCCAGAAATCTAAATTTAAAAAAAAGTCTTTTGTTTGATCAGAGGAAACTTCATGGAACCTCAGGAGAACTCTTGAGACACCCCATAAAATTTCTCCCTTTCCTTATGGTAAAGACAAAAAAAAATTATTTTCATATTAATCTGGTAAATTGGGACTTAATGGGAAACACTGTAGCTTGAGGGAAATGTTTCACCTTAGCATATATGTGAATATTAATTTTGGTGTTGTGAAAATTGTGTGAAACTTAAGTGTCTGACAGAGTAATATATTGTTTGCCAATTCCAGTTGTTCTGGAACATTTTAAGTTGTGATGCTGAGCAAATTTCCTTGTCAGCTATGTCATTATCAGAGTTTAACATTTACAGAAATTATTTTTGGAGAAATTAACATGAGAAAGACCTTGACAAAATTTAAGCTTCATGCTAATTGATGGAACTCAAAAGAGTTTTCTACATAGGATTGAATGGACTTAATTAGCTTTTGTTTGACATGTGACTGCCTTTTTGTTTGTTTTTTGAGTCAAGGATTTTTTTTTTTCTTTTAACTGACCTGATCTGCAGCAACTTTAAATTGCATTTTGTGAGCAGAACTGAATTATGTATGCATTTTCTCTCCCCTTGATAACATCATAATATGGAAAAATGGCAATAAATATTCTTACTACTCATGGCGATGTGTCTCTCTTTGCATAATTTCAATAGGAATTTTATTGGTTTCTCTTTAAAGAGCATTGGAAATGTGATTACATTCCCTGGGCTTTGAACGGAATGTCACATTTGAGACCTTCTGAAAGTTGAGACTGAGCAAAGAAAAGAGCCTGCCATCTTGCCTGGAGGGTTCCAGAGACCCCCCAGGAGAGTAAGACTGTTGGCAAGCTTGGAAACCCCGAAAAGATGATATCTACCGACAGGCCAGGTGATGTCTGGTGAGACACCATGGCTTCCAAGGCCTGGACAGGCCAAATTTTAAGAGTTCAATCTAACATTCCTTATGGAAAGTTCCAACAAAGCCAACAGAAATTCTACTTGATTATTCTGTCCTATATGTTTATGAAAAAAACAGATCAAACAGATTATAATTAGATTTAGTATACAAATGCAGTTTGCTGTAGTATTTGATAGAACTGGGATGAAGATGGAGAGAAAATGATTTTAATAATAGCCTCTTAATCATTTTTATGATTTTTTTTCCCCTTTTGTCTTGGCTTAACTATTTCGCCACAATGGCTATGCGCGACCATGTCTTGTGATAGACTGCTACTTACTTTGAATACACGGCAACCCTGGTGAAAACTGAGACCACACCTCAGCTTCCAGCTCTTCTCACCATAGAAATGGTGACAAGAAACTGAAAGTGGGGAAATTATAAGAGGAACAGTAAGGAGCACCCTCCAAGCCAGTCAGTGGTTCTCATAGGCAACTCAATGGTAAAAGGTAATGCTCTCCTGACTCCATACTCTGACATCCTGAGGGGTGGGGGGCTGGTGGGTGATAGGAGGCAGAGCCAGCACTTTGGCAATTAAACAGCTGGTACTTTGGCAATTAAACCACTAAGACATTAGCAATTAAACTGCTGGTAAAGAGGGATGTCCAAGGAAAAGTTGCCAGCTTGCCAAGTGTGGCTTTGGCTTGGCACCCAGACTCTGCTCAGTGGATGCTATTAGGGTAAGACAGACTATCATCTGGCCACATGCCAGTCAATCAATAATTTTTCTTTCTGGGGCCTCCCTGATGGCGCAAGAGTTAAGACGCAACCTATGAAGCTATCCGCAGCCATGGCAGCATGAGTTCGATTCCCAGCCAGCCAGGGAGCAACCCACATGGCGCAGCAGACCTCTCCTGATTCGCCCGCTGCTCCCCTCAGTAGTGTATTTCAGTCGATCTGCCTGTTTTGTTTCCCACTCTGTCTCTGGTGAATCCTCTCACCCCTACACCTCTGGCCTGTACCCCAGTTCTTGTATGCATAAATAATCTTTAAAAAAAAAATGAATGAATGAATTTTTTGGTATCTAAATTGTGTTTCAGGAAAAGTGTTGTTTTTTTTTTTAAAAAAAAAAAAAACATACATCTAAATGGAAGTGGCAGTGTGATCTTCTAGAAATTAAAGGTGATTTCAAAACTAAAGTGGCCTGGCAAACCTCTTTTAAAATGAAAATTTTAAATGCAAATCTGTGTGTCACTAGGCTCCTCAGAGTCTTCTCCAAAGTGCCAACATCCTACATGACTTGTCCACTCTTCTTCCACAGCTCAGCTCACCTGTGTGTCCTGACACCTGGTCTCCTGTTACAACACAGGATTCTACCCTTGTTCTTTTTCTGGAAGACTTCTTTCCCACAGCTATTTCACGTGGTCTTTGTTCTGTGTCTGCCTTTCCTACTATAACCCACACATGCTTCACCTCCTTAACTAGAACTAAACCTAAATATTTCTTCAAGTATGTTTTCCTTCAACTCCAGACTAGGTTTGGTCTTCTCATTCTAATATTCTCTTATATATCCTATACATCTCCTTGGTAACATTTACGAACACAGAATTGAATACCTGTATATAACTGCATGTTTGGTGTCTATCTTTGCCAGCAGACAGGAAGCTTCTTCCATGCCAGCACAGATACAATTAAACAAAAATGCTCATCAAATGAATTATTGTCAAAATTTACCAGCATTCTAACAAGACAGAATTTGGAATTTCTATCAAAATCCTGTAAAGAACATAAGGATAACCACAGAGACAGCTGTCACCGGGTTTCTGTCAATTTCTAAAACTCCAAACTGTTCTGCTTTACAAAACCTTGTTTAACCCAATTCTGCAAACAGTGGTTAAAGCTACCTACCCCTACACCACAGAACTGCATTACCGCAAGCATGCAGCAGAGGAGGAACACTGTGAGTGAGCACCTACCTCGTACCAGGCAGCCAGCCAGAGCCTTACATTCCACGTACCACCACCTAACTTCTACAGAAGTGGGAAGCCTCAAGTCCCTATGCAGTTCCAATTGATTCAAATCCCCGTACTAGGTGCTTGTTGTCTTACAAGAGTTTCTTTCAAAGAAGGTTCCGTCACTTTGCTCTACCTAGTGTCTGCTTGAGAATCAATTT
The DNA here is from genome assembly GCF_014898055.3 of Talpa occidentalis. NCBI lineage: Eukaryota > Metazoa > Chordata > Mammalia > Eulipotyphla > Talpidae > Talpa > Talpa occidentalis. The sequence continues at coordinate 90,580,171 of NW_023601212.1, forward strand.
TAGAAAAGCAAGCAGAACTATCCTGCCCAATTAAACTGGACTGGCATACTCAGAGAAAAGATAATCTGATTAGAGAGCAACTAAATTACTATAAGCCAAAATTTCTTAATCTCAGCACTACTGAGGGGTGGGGGCTGCCCTGTGCACTGTCCAATGTGCAGCCACATCCCTAACTTCTATACATCAGATGTCAGCAGCACCCCCCCAAATCTGACAACCCAAACTGTCCCAGACAGTGTCAAATATCCCACAGGGAACAAAATCACCACTGCTTAAGAACCTCTCCATGGATTTACCCAGAAAATCTCATTGTTCTGAAATGTTTTCCTAACTATCCCAGCTTAACAGTGGTCCAGGGGAAATTAAAAAGATGGACTCTCTGGCCTCCAGGAAAATTTTGTTGGAGGTGAGGAAGAGAAACAAGTAAAAGGATGGTGATCAGCACTTTCAGCTCCTTAAAGGAGCAGCAGCCTCACCCTTAAGGTGAGATGCTGACTAGAAAGAAAATCAGTCAGTGTAGGAGCCCCTGCAACTGTTTGTCACCTCCTCTAGGAGCAACCGCTCTCCAGACAGGCCACTCTCCAGACAGGTCGGCTGAAATGAAAAGCTGTAATGAGCTCCCTGCACTGGGTGGCCAGCCTGTAAGATCCTGTGTGCTTTCAAGCAGGTTCTTTGAATGTGTGCTCCTCAAAGGCCGCTAGCTCACACAGGCAAGAACAAGCACCACGCCGGCTGCATCTTCACACTGGAAGAACTGTGTGCCACACCGTAGGGCTGGACTCCACAGCTGGACAGAGACCACAGAGCCTGAAAAAGCATCTTCCTTTAAGGCTCTCTTGAATTTTGTTCAATCTAAATAAATAAATAAATCTTTCAAATAACAAGCTCTAATCAAACCAGACCATGCAGTCATCTGTTGATGCCAAGTCTATGTGGGATGTGACAACTAAACATAACATCTTCTAAAAATTACAATAAGTAGCAATGTTCTCCTGACACCCCCCCCCATAGTCTCCCTCAGACTGCAAAGATACTAATAAATAGTCAAATAATAAACAACAAAACCAGGAAGACAAGAGCTCTGAATGTGTTCTGGTATGAATGTGTATCGGCAGTATTAGCTAATGGAGTATTAGGTCATATCTTAAAGTCCAGTAAGCCTGTGAATGTGTAATCTTTACATGACCCTAGTTGATGAGACATTCCTTCAAAATAGATGTAATGTTCCTATAAAGTATTTGTTTACAGAATGAGGGATATAGTTAAGTTTTTCTGACATTTTTGTTGGAATTCCTCAACTGGCCAAACCCTGTGCTGTGACACAATCCATATCTCTTCCAAAATATAGGTCTTGAGGACATTAGTAGAATTACTGTTTTTAAAAAGCCAATTTCCTGATTTTAGGTATAGCAGTATAATTTTAAAAAGTAAATATTTGGTTTCCATTCCCTGCTCTCAGCACAGAGATGCTTAAATCCTTAGGGAGCCTACAGAGAGGTAAAAGTACCTCTTACAAGCTGATGAGATGACTAGGGCAGGAGAGGGGGAGGAAGCTTCAGAAAAGATGCTCCTGACAGAAAGACCAAGGGAGATGAGAGTTGGAACTTTCAGTGCCATGTCCCCACATCCAGGGAGGTGAGAGGGGCTGCAGAGGCATTTTAGTCACCAATGTCCAGCAATTTAATAGACCATGCCGCAGTCATGAAACCTGCATAAAACTACTAAATGACAGGGCCCTGGGGACTTCCAGGTTGCTGAGCACAGTGATGTGCTAAGAGGGTGGTTTACCAGGAGAGGGCCTGGATGCCCTGTGCCACCTTTCACCCCCATACTTGCTCTAAGTAGCTATTCCACTGGCTATTCCTGCCTTGTACCCTTTATAATAAACCAGTAGACGTAAGCAAAGCTCTGTGAGTGGGTCTATAATCAGGGTGGGGGAGGAGTGTTGTGGGAACCCCAGAATTTGTAACCAAGTTGCATAAAAGCATGGGTAGTCTGCTGGCCTGCAACTCGCAGCTGGCATCTGAAGCAGGGCAGTCTTGTGGGACTGAACCCTTAAACCTCTGGACTGAAGTTAATTAAGGGGAACATCACAACAGAGATGAATAGGAGGACAACCAGCTGGTGTCAGAAAAAAGATACAATAGGTAAGAAAAAGTTAAAGTTGAACAAAGCATGCACAAAGCTCCTCAGAGGAAACAAGATTTCCCAGGAGGGAGATGGGGAAACCAGATAGAGCCTGAGCCTTAAAACCACCTCTGCCATCTGTGAGCTGTGATTTTAAGCAAGTTTCCTCTCTCTTGGCCTCAGTCTTCTGTGTGTAAAATGGGGGTGGTACCACTACTCCCAGGGTTGTGAAGCTAGAGGGGATGATGTATTTAAAGTGGCTACACAATAGAACAGTAACAGCTTGATCTCCTTCCCCTTCCTGTCCAAAGTTCCCAAATCCCAGTCAGAGAAGTGAAGTTTAAGGGAATGCCTAAAAACCACACTGGAGGTCCAGGCACCCAGCCATTCTCGAAAGAAATGAGTAACCAAAGACCTGAGGCATTTACTGCCACTAAAAACAATCGGAAAGTCTCCACTGATGGAGTTGTGAACACAGAATCTTTGCTACAGTGGTGATCAGACCAAGTCGGCAGCATTGACCTTGACAGCTAAGGATTAAAAAAAAATCACATTCCAGGTTCTGCCATGCAATGATATCAGTGCAGACATTTAATCATTAACACCTTGCATCTAAGCACAACACAGGAGTAAATGTTCAAACCATTCCTTATTTTTCTAGAATGATACAAATCTAACATCATGGCCTCTTTATGTGAGATTTCAATGTGTAGAGTGACAAGGCAGTACATGTAGTTTATACAGTTTACATATAAATTGCTTCACCTTTGATTTAATACATCTGCAATCTTCATTTCAAAATACTGCTTCAGTACAGCTGTCCCTGGTGGTATTGGGGGGGGGGTAGGAGAAGGATCCAGGACCCCCACCCATACCCAAAGCCACAGATGCTCAAGTCTCTAATATAAAATGGCACAGTACTTGCATGTGACTTATGCACATCCTCTCATATGCCTTGCATAATCTCCAGATTATTTATAATACCTAATACAATGTAAATGTTACATAGGTAGTTGTTACAATGCATTGTTTATGGAGTGAAATTGTACAGTTCCAATCTACTATAGGTTGAATCCCAGGGTGCAGAACCACTGTATTTTTAAATCTTAAGATTTAATCTTAACAAAGCGTCAGAGGGCCTAAACAACCATCTTTTACTGGAAGTTACCAGGCTCTTAAGGAGAACACAGAGGGTCCTGAAATATATAGCTAAAGAGAGAGATCCTAGTGTTTCATGAAACTGAAGCAAACATGTTTAGGATTTCAACAGTGTTATAAGGAAAGCAATCCTTTTAAAACTCTCTTTGGTATTCGGCTGCAAGGGCCTCCAACCTCTCGAAGGCAGTTCAGGGGAGGACGCGAATCCATCAGTGTCCGTCTGGCTAGCTGGCTGACTGCCCTGTGCACTGTTAACTCAGGCCTGATTTTGGTCCACCTCCACAAGATAAATGGGTAATGTGGGGACAAGAAACAGAATTTGTCCCTCAACACGACCTTTGACCTCTCTCTAGGAGGTCCAAGTATTTTCTCATTTGGGGGGAAAAAAACAAAACCATTTCCATTCCATCTTGAATCCTAAATTGCTTGTGGTACACAGAGCATAGTTCTCAGCTTATTTAAGGTGAAAATATAATATACACAAGCTTGCAATTTTAAGTTGCAACCTAGTAATTCTGAATATTGAATGTTATCATTTTTGTTTTTTTTATTTTTAATTCTTGTGGTATGTTATCTGGAGAAACTGTCCTGGCTGGGTTCCAGGAAGGTCTATCTCTTTTTTCACTCCATCAATTGAGAAGCGGTTGAATAGCTATTATTTACCAAGAGTTTAGTGAGTGGGGTTTAAAGTAGCTCTCCAATGGCTGCATTAACATTAAGTACTAGGTGCAACACATCAAAAAGACTAGGCATAAAGTTTTTGTTGTTCTTTTCTTTTTACTTTCCAAGTAGGTCACTACTGAAGAGTGATGTCTAGTTTCTCACCACCTGGCTCTATTTCTTCCCAGTGAGTCAAATCTACTCACTTTATAACCTGTGATTAAGTATATACTGCTGATGAATGGTGGTTACCAGAGGAGGAAAGAAGGAGGGGGTCGGTGGTGGATGGTGACTGGATGTTTGGTGTGGGGTGATATGCACAGCTGCTGAGTGATATGTACAGTGGCTGTACACTTGAAACCCATACAGTGTTGTAAACTAATGCTACCTCAGTAAAAAGATTATGTATGCTGCTAACTAAAGAAGTGGGAAATTTTCTCTTGGGAAAACTTTTTTTTTTCTGTAAAGGGCAGCCAGTAAATATTTTAGGCTTTGGGGTTATACAGTAGCAAGGATTCAACTCTGCAACTGTAGCTTGGAAGCACTCACAGAGGATAGGTAAACTAATGTGGTGGTTCTGCTCCAATAAAACTTTGTGGACAATTAAACTTTACATATAAGAAGTGTTCATGTTATGAAATATTATATTTTTCACAACCATTTAAAAAAATGTAAAGCTATTCTCATTTCCCAGGCTGTGCAAAAAGTTAGCGAGACCGGGCCTCCCCGGTGGCACAGCGGTTGAGCGCTGGGTTGCGAAGCTGCCCGCAGCCTCTGCAGCACCGGTTCGATCCCCGGCTGCTCCCCGGCCACCGGAGGAGGGTCCTACATGGCGCGCAGACCTCTCCTGCCGCCCGCTGCTCCCCTCAGCAGTGTACTTCGGTCCTTCTGCCTGCTCTGCTCCCCGCTCTGGCTCTGGTGAATTCTCTCACCCTCCCGCGCTTCTGACTGTGCCCAGTGCTTGTATAAACAAAACAAACAAACAAACAAATAAATAAATAAAACATGCCTCTATTAAAAAAAAAAAAAAAAAGTTAGCGAGACCAATTTAACCTGCAGTCCACATCCCTGCTCTGAGCCTCACTTGTCGCTTGCCCAATGTGAAACGTAATCCTACTTTTGAAGCTAGCACACCCAGCCAAGTTATTAAAATGGTGCTGCTTCTATAGTATTGGAGCTGCTTGACTCAAGAGCCTCTCACCTCCAAGCTATAGTAACTAACTAGCAATTTTTAATAAATAACCAATACCAAGATCTCTCTTCTAACCAGAGAATCCGCTATCATAATTTCTTAATATAAAATGACCATAAGGAAAACATGTCCTAAGTACAGTTCAATCAAATCCAAACCCTTCTTTCCTGAATCTGCAAAAGAACCAGAGAGGGCTGCCAAGGAACCCACAAAACAAAACACCAGAAGACCCTATTTAAGACTATTAATTTGAAAGGGAAAATACGGTTAACAGTTGTTTGCTCACAAGCAACAAAGATTATACAGGAAATCCAGGCTTCTAGAACATACAGCAGATAACAGATCATCACTTCAGCCACCCTGCAGAGCGGACAGTCTCCCACCACCACATTTATCTCACTGTGGCTTCCACACACATTTCTTTTGTTCATTTTAATCTTTATTTTTAGACAATTATTTTCAAAATTTGGATACATCATCTCAAACTAATGTCTGGATTCACTACTCTAAGAAAATACTCAATCTCCCCCTATTAAGAGAATGCCAAAATAATATTCACCTTTAGAGAAATTACCTGCCAGATCGTTAGTGCAGCTGGTTAAAACCCAAATGCACGTGCACAAGATTAACAATCTTAGAAGCGTAACAAAATGAATGAGGTATCTGAAACCACTATTAGTTGTCCTGACAGATTTGACTTTAAAACATCTCCCTCTATGGGGAGATATTCTTATACTGTTGTCTACAGCTACAATTCTACCAAGGCTCCAGAAAAATTACATTACTTAAACATGTCTTCCATTTTTAAAACACACCCACTTCTTTTAAGAACACTGATAATGTATCAAGTTTGAGACAGTAAAGGTAAACACAGGTTTTATAATAAGCACAACTAACAGACTCAGCCAACATTCCCTATGTATGTAAATAAGCCTCTTTTAAATCCGATCCAGAACCTTTCACTGACCAACTGTTGAAAACATTTCTAACTCATTGTTTTATACCATTACCCACATGCTATGTGCCTGTGACATTATTGCTATCACTACAATACCTGAAAATTATTTCTCTAAGACTCACCAATGTAAATAATCCACAGCAATGAATGTAGTTTGGCAACTTAAGATCACCTACCAACTTTATGTACATGCCTAAAAGGAGTACAGGAAGGAATCCCTAATAAATTCGCTAACTGTGAGATTACAGAAAACATTATAAAAATTTATAATTTCCTTTAAAAATAGAAAAAGGTCCACAAAAAGCATTTGCTTTAAAAAAAAAAAAAAAGCCCCACTTATGAATAAATTGTTCTATCTCCCTCAATAAATCTTTACTTTCATTAAAATACATGAAATGAACCTGAGTGTAAAATCTCTGAACACCTGGCATTAAAAGAAAAGTAACAGGAACACGAGAAATCTCTGAGAATGATGAGACACAAGTTACTGCTCTTTGATAAGAGAATATGTACTACAAAAGCCAACCCCTGCAGAGTTCAAAATTCAAAAGCCTCGTTTCAATGAACGTAATGTTAGCTGCAAACTCTATTATGGTCAATATCTCTTTTTAACAGAAATTAATATAGTTAACATATAACACTGTTGATTCCATACACAGATGAACTGCAAAATGACTGCCTCTGCAGTGACAATTAGCACCTCTACCCCATCAAGTAATTATTCCCTTTTCAGTGGCTAAAACAATTAAAATCTAGTCACTTAGTAAGTTACTGATTGCAAACCATACCGCTGCTGATACACGCCGTCCTGTGCATCACATCTCCAGGACTTATTTACTCCTCTTTGCGAGTGTGTGAAATGCCTTGCTCTTTTTTTTTTTTTTTGTATTTTTTTTTTTTTATAGAGGCATGTTCTTATTTATTTATTTATTTGTTTGTTTGTTTGTTTGTTTGTTTTGTTTATACATGCACTGGGTACAGTCAGAAGCGCGGGAGGGTGAGAGAATTCACCAGAGCCAGAGTGGGGAGCAGAGCAGGCAGAAGGACCGAAGTACCCTGCTGAGGGGAGCAGCGGGCGGCAGGAGAGGTCTGCGCGCCATGTGGGACCCTCCTCCGGTGGCCGGGGAGCAGCCGGGGATCGAACCGGCTCCACAGAGGCCGCGGGCAGCTTCGCAACCCAGCGCTCAACCAATTCTACAGCTGACCAGTAAATACTTCAAGGGGCACAAAACTAAGCTGATGAGGCTGCCTGGACGACCCACAGCTACAATCCTAGAAAAAATTCCCTCCTCCTCAGATCTATTTAAAAAAAAAAAAAAACAAAACAAACAAAAAACCCCAAAACAAAACCCCCTCCGTAAAAGCTTGCATCACTGCATCACCTTCCTCCTCATCACCTCCCTCAGCTCAGCTACGGACACTCAAGTTTGCAGGGGCTGTCCCCGGGGTGGGCAGGCGCTGTGGGGTGAGTGTGGGGACCTGTCAAACACCTTCTCTTCGGGCGCTTAGGCCCGGGGGCAGAACCGGCTCGCGAGGCACGTTAAATTTCTTTTATGACCCTTTGTATGCTCAGAGAAGCAACGAGACAAAAAGCGAGACGGGCTTTCCGCTTGGATTCGGGGGGCTCCGCGGCGGGTGCGGGGCGCGGGGCGCGGGGTTCGGGGTTCGGCCCGGCCCAGCCCAGGCCGGGGTGCCGGATGGGCGCCCGCGGCCACGCGCCGCCCCGAAGTTCCCGGCTCCGGGGGCGGCCGAGCGCGTGCGGCCGCGGCGGGGGCCCCGGGAACAATGCGGGGCTCCGGGGCGCCCACGCCGGGGCCCGGCGGGGCCGGGGAGGCCGCCCTCCGCCCGCGCGGGGAACAAAAGGCCCGCGGGGCCCGGGCGGGCTCCCGGGGGCCTCCGGGCCGGCGCCCGCGGGGAAAAGTTTCCGGGGGCCGGGGCGGCGGGCGGGGGCGCCGGGGCGGCCGCCGCCCCGCACAATAGCCGCGCCGAGCGCGGGAAGGCGGGCCCGCGCCCCCGCCCCGCCGGGCCCCCGCCCCGCCCGCCCGGGCCGTACCTGGTGGTTCTCCTTCCTGCCGCCCGCGGCCGCCGGCCCGCCCGGGCCGCTCGTCATGTTCACGTACAGGGAACGGCTGAGCGGGCTCCGCAGCGGCCACATCCTCCGCGCCAGCCACACGGACGCCAGGCTCAGGCACAGCCAGCCCGCGAGCAGTCTCATCGGGCGCCGCGGCCGCTCGCTCGGATCACCGCCGGCGCCGGGGCGAGGAGGGGGAGGCGCCGCCGCCTCCGGCCGCCGCCGCCCCGGCTCGAGCCATCGCGGCCAACTTGCCCATCCAGCCCTTCAGGGCCGCGGCGGGGGGTGGGGAGGAGCGGGCGTGCGCGGCCTTCCCGCCTCCCCCGGCCTCGCCGCCGCGGAACGCCGCCGCCGCGGGCGTCAGTTTCCACCCGGAGCACGTAGGAGCGGCGGGGGCGCGTTCTCTGCGGAGCGCGCCCCCTGCGTGCAGTGAGCCGCCGGCCGGGAGGCGGGACAAAAGGGGCGCGCGTTCGGCGTGCGCGTGCGCGTGCCCGCCCCTCGCGGAGCGCGCCTGCCTGTAATGGCGGAGGAGGCGATGCTCCTCGGTCGGGGCGGCCGCTGACGCCTCCCGATCCCTCCGAGGTGGGCCCGTAGGTCTTCTGATCGCTCCTCGCCTTAGTTTTACTTCGGGGCGCTCTCTGTACCCCCCCGGCGCGACTTAGACCTGGTCGTGGGGGTGACCCGCGGGGGAAGTGGGGGAGTCGCACCCCTTATTTGCGCCCAGACACAAGGACGTGAGTCCTTGCCCGTGGCGGTCCCCCTGTTTTTACCTGACACTGGCTCAGCTGTTTAGTTTCCTATTTACACCAAGAGCGGATGAGCCACCCCCCCACCCCCAAGCCCTCCATCCACCGCGCTTCGCAGAAGCTGCAGCGCAAGCGCACCCCGGAATCCAGAGGTCTGAAAGGATGCCACCCGCCCCCCACCCGCGCCCCACCCGCGCGGCCCCCGAGCCTCGCAAGTTGCTTGGCCGCAGGTTTCCTCGGTAAAAGCTCTGGCTTTGTTGGAAGCAGCTGCTGCAGGGGCACCTGCAAGGCATGTTTGGACGTATTGATGACCCAGTCCAAGAATGGAGACCCCAAATTAGACTCCCCGACTGCTGGTTTCCTAGAACTAGCAGATGGAAGTTGGTTGGATCCAACATTGTTAAAGCGAACTAAGCTCTGGGAGCGGCAGTATTTACCCGGATGTCTCTTTGATCATTTATAGCACCCGGAGACCTAACGGTGTTTCAAAACTGAAGGGTTAACACTGTGTTCCTGTGTCTGAAGTTCTTCCTGCTGCTACCCAAGTTACAGCTAAGGAGTAGCATTTCGTGGGTCCTCTGGCTTTAACGCCTCCCTAGTCTTGTTTACAAAACGCTTGTCATTGAACCGCACTAGAAATAATATAAATGCATTTTTATTTTAGCCCGAAACAAAAGAAAGCTTCCCATTCATTCCATATTGCACTTCAGAGATTTTTTTATTTATGCAACAGTGGAAAGGTGATCCACTAAGGAGGAAAAGAAGCGTCCCTTACCCAGTTTTATTAACTTCTAAGAATCTCAGCTTGGCACCTTTCACTAACAGGGACACCTTGTTGTTTAAAGTGACAGGCTATAACAAAAACAAAAAGAAAGGGTGGGGTGGGGAAAGAGGGAGGGTACTGTGTGTTCTCTGTCCAGTATACTCCCTGACTGCTTCCTGCCAAAACCCCAAAGAGCCTCACCTTACTAAATCTAGTTCAAACATCTAGAGGTCCTGCCCAAAATAAAAAGAAACTGTAGTAGCAAAAACAAATCACTCAATTTGTTTACTTTGTCACCTCTCCTGCCTCTTGGGATCAGGGTCAGCCATAAAGCAGAAAGAAACCCTTCCTCTAGTTAGAGTGAGCTGAGAAAGAGGTGAAAGCAACAAGAGGACATAAAATGACATTTCATTTCTGGGGGCAGAGGGAAGGGGGGAGGCAGGGAGGAGACAAAAAGTGGGCTCCCCACTCTAGAGTAAGTCAGAAGTCAGACTCCAAGGTGTGGCAGATAAATAACAAACAAGTAGATGGCTGCTGTCCTCTGAAGATTTGGGGGTCAGTTGACTGCCATAACACCTAGCATCTCAAAGGAACAGACTTTCTCTTCCCACCTGTGCAGCCAGGCTGGGAAAATAAACCACTGACACAGTTAAACCACTCTAATCATCGCAAAATACTCAAATGCATGTTATTGACATTTAGCAAGCCCAGGAAGAAACCAAAGCATAGTGTGATCAAATAATTTGCCTAAAGGTAGCAAAGCAAATTCAAAAGCAGACCTTTTCAAAGAACTTGGTATCCCAGCTCATGACGCTTCGATCGGTTTAAGAAGCCTTGCTGTCTCTCTCTTCTCAGAGAGCCTCCTGAAATACAAATGAAGAGGAAGGAAAACAGCAAGAGTAAATATACCAAGCAGAAGTTCAGATTGCCCTCAGGGACTGCCCCCTTCCTTCAGCTACTAGAATGTCACTACTGTATATTAAAACCTCAATTATCCATAATGGAAAAAGGCACAGATAACACAAAAGGCCAATCAGCCAAAATCCTTTCTAATGTGGCTTTCAAATGCAGTGATAATCTGAAGACAGAAATGACACCTTCTGATGGGAGCACAGGTGTCTAGCTTAGGTCACAGTTCTAGGCACACTTTTCTCATCTAGAACTATCTAGGCAAGGATGCTTTTTTTGTTGTAATTGTTCTTATCAGCAACAAATTACAGCATTTTCATGTTTTCATCTCAATTATAACGTATAATGTAAAGCGGAGCCACGTAGGGAGAGACACCCGCATCCACAGAGGGTACAAGATGTGCTGGTCGCTATCAGTTGCTATCATTCCCTCTTCATTGTTCACCTAAAAAGAACCCATTCTTGATTTCATGAACTCAGATTTTTTTTTTTTTTTTTGCTTCTTCATGTTTTATAGCATGTCAGACACAGGTTTGAGTTTTCTGCAATACAATCAATAGACGTGCCCTTTGGTTATTTTAAGCAATGAGCACTTCTAAAAAATAAATGTATTCAACAATTTTTTCAATTAGTAAATGTAGGGGATTTTTTAAATCTAAACTGGGTTGACATCATTTCAGTCACATGCAATGACATCACTGATGAATTCTAAGGTGAGATGAAGGTGCAAATAGGCTTTTTAAAGTGGGATTATCAGTTAGCAGAATAGAAGCAGGAGTCAGAAAACCTATAGTAGCAAGTGCCTGTGACCCAGTGTGCTCTGCCAGTTACATCTCCCAATTGGCCTAGTGGCTTAGCCTCTGCCTGTTTAAACAAACCTGATTTGAAGTCTGGCTCTATCCTTCTTGGTTTTGCAATTTGAGCAATAACTTGAACTCCTTAGGTCTCTGTCTCCTCATCTGTAAAACAGGAATAATGGTTACCCTTTTTTTTTTTTTTAAGATTTATTTATTTATACATACAAGAGCTGGTATAGGCCAGAGGTGTGGAGGGTGAGAGGATTCACCAGAGACAGTGGGGAGCGAAACAGGCAGACTGACTGACTGCTGAGGGGAGCAGCGGGCAAGCCAGGAGAGGTCTGCTGCGCCATGTGGGTTGCTCCTTGGCTGGCCGGGGATCGAACTTGTGCTGCAGTGGCTGTGGATTGCTTCATAGGTTGCATCTTAACCCTTACGCCACCAGGGAGGCCCAAAGCAGCAAGTTTTACAGTCACAAGAATTGCCCACTTGTCAGGGCCAACTGTGTTCTTAGAGCTTCCTGGTGTACTCCTGCCCCCATATCTCTTCCTATCCGGCTTATTTGTATATCTCTTCCCAGTGGCAGCATTCCACCAGCTCAGAACTTTCTGACCCGGCCATCTTCCCTCCCATGGCCATCTCCTACCTGCTTCAACTCATGTCAGCCATCACATCAGAGAGACAAAGCAAGACCACTTTGACCTCATCAGGAATGTTTATTAAGTACATGCAGTACACCAGGCACTGCAGCAGATGCATGGAAAAGGAAAATAAACACAGTGCCTCACCCTCATGGAGCTTACTGTCTAGTAGCGAGCAAAGCTGTCCAAGTAATCACAGGATGAACATACCATTACAAATTACTGTTTAGAGCAGAGACACTGGACTTAACTCTGGGGAGGGAGGACTGGTCACAGAGAGCTGCCCCGGGCCTCCCTAATGGCGCAGGCGGCTGAGCACAGTGCTTTGAAGCGGTCCACAGCCTCTGCAGCGAGGGTTCGGTTCCTCACCGGCCAAGGAGATTCCCACATGGCGTGGCAGACCTCTCCTGCCTTGCCCGCTGCTCCCCTCAGCAGTGTACTTCGGCAGTCTGCCTGTTCTGTTCCCTGCTCTGTCTCTGGTGAATCCTCTCACCTTTCTGCACCTCTGGCCTATACCCCGGTTCTTCTATGTAAAAATATAGAAATCTTTTAAAAAAACAAAACAAAACGGAGAACTGCCCGGAACGAAGGAAGTGTCACTTTGTGGCCCTCATTTTGACATCTCCTTGTTAAGCTTGAGAACTTCTGAGTTGCCCAAGTTCCTCTGGGCTATATAGGTGCACCCGTCATTATGAGAAAAAATGGGGTGCCCCCAGAGCCTCCTGGGGTGTGAAGAACCACATGTGCCACCGGTGCACTCAAGTTGTACATACACACGACTACCTCTAGGATCTAGGATCCTAAAAGAAAGGTACAAACACACTGGTTTCAGGCTTAAAGGTATATGGATACATTCCTGTAAGTTTCAACTCAGCAAAGTCCTTCCAGGAGCAAGTCTGAGGCAGGATTCTAATAAAAAAATGAATACTGCTGTTTTCATTCACTTTCTGGGACGTTTTCAAAGGTCCAACGGACTTCATCTTGTTTGAATATATTTTCAAAACATCCCTATCTTTGACCTCTGAACTGCTGTCTCCTGCATGTGTATGAGTTTGGGCTCATGAATGGCTGCTTCCTGTCCACCCAGGGCTTTAGGTAACTTCACACCTGTGTTTCATATACTTATTTTGAAACTACAAAGCCTTCTTTTGTGACTATAAAACATTCACACTCTCAGTGTGTAAGAGGTACATGAAAAAGTTGCCCCATACAATGAGAACGTCTTTCAAAATTAAAATCCAAATATTTTAGGGTCTCCCCGGTGGCGCAGTGGTTGGGCGCTGGGTTGCGAAGCTGCTCGCAGCCTCTGCAGCGCCGGTTCAATCCCCGGCTGCTCCCCGGCCACCAGAGGAGGGTCCCGCATGGCGTGCAGACCTCTCCTGCCGCCCGCTGCTCCCCTCAGCAGTGTACTTCGGTCCTGCTGCCTGCTCTGCTCCCTGCTCTGGCTCTGGTGAATTCTCTCACCCTCCCGCGCTTCTGACTCTACCCAGTGCTTGTATGAATAAATAGGTAAATCTTTAAAAAAAAAAATCCAAATATTTTAGAGTAGATGGAATGTGTGTTTTGTATATATACATATTATACATTGTATACATATGGACATAGATACACATATGTACATATACACATAAATATAAATGATCTAGAAGAGGCTGTGTAACACACCACAGAACCACATCTCTGCTGGCATGAAAGAAACAGCTGGTGCTGTTTTATTTTGGCACAACCACAAACTGGTCCGAGAATGAGGAAGAATGTATTTATGAAAGAGGATACTTGAGCAATCAACCAACCTGAAAATCAGACCGAACTCTCTCTCTTCTCTGATGAAAACTGTGATTGATTTTTCAATAGCCACAATTAACACATGCATTTCTTTTACGACATAGCTGAGGCTCTTCCTTAAATGTTTTACATGCACCTATCCTTTACATCCAGAGGAAAGGCATTTGGCTATTAGATAACGAAAACCTCAGCAGTGTGAGACCCTCTGCAATTGTTTTTCTCCCATCATAGTTACACTTTACCAAGTATCCTTTGTTCCAAAGACTTCCAGATATTGACAGTCAATACTGAAAGTGGCCAGGAAGTTATTCTACAATGGAAACTTGACTTCTAAGTCATTAGCTTTCTGTGCTTGTCATCCCTCCAAAAGTTTTAGATATGAGAGGGTGCACAGTGAGGCTAGAAACTTTTCCTTCCTCCCCCACAAAGACTTTTTTTCCTTAGCCAACAGTATTCCACCTTCTGCAGTCAGATCCCACCTACTCCTGCCTGGAAGATCCTTCCTGGGCGGTGGGTACTGGGGAAGCCAGCTTTGCTCAGGAACTTCAGTAAAGTATAATTTTTAGTTGTGAATATAAAACAGGTCGTTACCCCCAGGATGAGCCCACTTTATAACCAAAATTATAAATTACATTGGAGTCACATTTACTGCCTTTTGAACAGACATTTTAAATAAAAATATTTTAGGTTAGTTACATGCTTTTTCAAGATTTATTTATACATAGAAGAACTGGGGTATAGGCCAGAGGTGTGGGGGGTGAAGGATTCACCAGAGATAGGGTGAGGAGCAGAACAGGCAGACTGACTGAAACACACTGCTGAGGGGAGCAGTGGGCGAGACAAGAGAGGTCTGCTGTGCCATGTGGATCAGCTCCCTGGAAGGGGATAGAACTCATGTTGCAGTGACTGGAGATAGCTTGATAGCTTGATAGCTCGATAAAGCTGAGACTTAGCCCTGTGCCACCAGGGAGGCCCTTTTTTTTTTTATCACTCATAAGGAGACAAATTTATGGAAAATTTTCACCACATCTATAATGCTCATTGTGGTTACTCAGTGAAATAAGCTTTCAGGAGAAAAAAATCTAAATCATTTCTGTAGGATTTAATAGTAAAACAAATTCACTTGCAGAATCTCCAACACCATCTTTGATCATGGAAATTTCTCCATTGTTGTATGGCAAATAGCAGCAGATCAATGAGAGTATTTTCACAGTAAATCACATCGTATGTGAGAAAATCTAACACTTTTTAGCATCTATGCACAAGTTAGAACTTATATCTGTTTGGGCACAGTATTAGATCTTTCAGACATCATAAACATTACATGTCTTCATCATATCATATAAGTGTCCTAAAAAAGAAATCTGGAAACAAGGAACTAAAAGTGCTGTCTGAGAATCTAACGTTTTAAAATGCATACAATGGAGTAGAGCAAAGAGATGCAAAGTCACCTCTAAAAAAGCCAAGACTTGACTATAAAGTGATGGAAAGAAGGTGACAACATATTTGTAGAAACAACAATTGCTTGTGGGTGGCAAGTGGGAAGGAGTTGGGTCAGTCTTGAAAACACAGGAAACAGAAAGGCTGCCTATTTGGTAATGCATCTCCCTCATGAGCCCAGGAGACAGCACACTGGCCTGCTTTGCTCAATGCGGTAGGTGTCTGCGTGGATGGAGGTGGGAGATGCATCCATTTTATTCAGGCTCCGTGACATCATTCACTGATATCACCCGAAAGTGCCAGTCCATGTTCACCAAGTTGCTCCTGTGGGGTGAGAAGGTGCTCATGGGAAAACACAGTACCTGTGTAACCAGTAGTTAAACTTCTCAGTGCAAAGTGGTAAATAAGGTTTGGGGGCTTTTTTTTTTCTCTTGTTTTATGAATCTGGTGATGCTAATGGGCCTGTGAGAGATGATTCCATTCTCAGTGTTCCCAGATATCACATCTTATACCAGCAATGACTTTCCCACATCATGTTTCTGATAGGAACTGAAGAGGACAAGCCAACCTTCTTTCACCCAACAGATACCAGACCTCACTTGCCTGAAAATGCAAGGATACAGCGAGAGCTTTTCAGATTCTTCAAATATGTCAAGGTCTGTTTCGCCCCAACACACACTCCCGTGTCAGCTTCTCCAGCTCTCATCTTTATCATCAAAAACAGAGTGAACATTTTCACCAGGAGGTGGAAAACCTGAATCCTATTTACACTCCTGACATTTTCCATGTGACATTGAGAAAATCACAATCATCTCAACTTCTGTTTTTTGTAATATGGTAATTAAGAAAGACCCCTTGTACATAAAGTCCTGGACCTGCTTCAAAGACCCTTAAGGTCCCTTCCAGTTACAGGATCTGTTCCTTCAGCTGCTTACTTTCTTTTGTGAATTATAAATTCTTCAGACTGTTTTTCCCAAATGTGAATATAAACATATCTGTAATTCATGGGGCACTAGAGAAGTGGTATAATTGTAAAAAACAAATCTCACAAAAATCAGAGATTTATAATACTCCATGTAACATAAATTCCATTCGTGTTTTCATGTGGAAAATCAAAAACATGTGTTCCATGTATTATATAGAAATACAATTATTTCTCTAGGAAATAATTTACTACCCATAATAGTGTATACCGAAGACAAAGCTCATAAGAGAGACAACTTTTGTTTTGAGAATTGGGTGTTAGACAAATTGTCAGCTCCTTATGACCTGAAACTAAAATCCTTGCATTTCCAGCTCCCCCATAATTCATCACCCACTCCTCACCCCCGCCTGCTGCTACCTAGCATGAGGCTTGCCTTGCCCAGTCACCTGGGAAGAGCTGGGAGGGAAAGTACTTGGAAATGAAAACAGATGTAGTTCTACCTCCTGAAATTCGAGATCTGCACCACAGCCTCACTCTTCAAGAAAAAGAGCCTCGTTTAACAGCCCTGCGAAAGGATCGCGAGGGACATGAAGACAATGAAGGCATGTACCAGGTGCCAGACATTGGCTCACCTATGTCACCTGTTTTAATCTTCACAGTATGAGGCTGATACTCTTACTACCGCCTTCCCCGCCCCTCCACAACAAAAGAAGCATCCAAGGCACAGAAGGTTTCCATTGCCCAGCAAATAAGGGTTTGAGGCAAGATTTTATAAACTAGGTGGTCGGGTTTCAGAACCTGCATTCTTCACACGATGCTCTACTGCCTCCTAGCGTTTATTAACGGTCCTCAGGTCAGGCGCATCAAGGTGCCTGGGGTGTTGGCCCCAATGCCGCTTCCTGGCCCATCCCAGGGTTACAGTTTCAGAATCTTGCTGGAGTTTTCAACATGACTCCGAAAGGAAAAGACAGAGAAGAGGCCCTTAACAGAAATATAGGCTTTAATTTAAAGTGTTCAAAAGTCATGAAATCACTTTAAAAATTTTTTACTGAGGTAACCATGGAGGTGGGACACACAGTTAGGTGTCGCCAGGAACTCACACAGCAATCAAAGGAGAAGAGGACAGGTTGTTCCAGGTTATGAGACCCCTGGGAATATGAGGCCTTAACTCATATTCAACTTTCTAACGGTGGAGTGAAAGATCCTTAAAATGTGTTGGGTTTTTGCTTTATTTTTGTTTTCTTAAGAAATTACAGGTTATACGTGGATGGAGCTAGAAGGAATGATGCTCTGTGAAATAAGTCAGAAGGAAAACAAAAAATCTCGGATGGTTTCAATTATAGGAGGAATATGGGGAACCAAATAAGACATCAGTGTGAAAAAAAAACCAATAACAATACAAAACACAACAAAACAAAAACAGACAATTCTAAACCAGAGACATCCTGCAGGGGAAGAGGAGGGAGAGGCATCAGAGGGAGGGAGGCAGGAGCACAGGGCACTGAGGTGACAGTACACCAGTGCATTGGTGAAGGAAATTCTAAGGGGACTACACTTGGGGGTAGGGGGGGAAACAAATATTGTTTAAAAATGAACAATGATGTAAAAAATAAATAATAAAAAAGAAATTACAGGTTATAAAGAACAGTTTTATTTTCTGCTATAATATAAAGTCTGTAAGCACTGACAACTGATTTTTTTTTTTTATTCCATGATGCTGGTGTTGGCTTTAAGGCATTTCTGTGTAATCTGTCTTGCTCTTCGCTGAGAACAGATTCCAAACCAGAATCCGAATTAGCGCAATGCCCAATGGGACCAGGCAAATCAAATTGAACATAGCATCATGAAGATCTACCATTGAACTAGGGGGGAATAAATTGAAAACATAATTAGCTTATCCAGTGGTTTCTTTTCTTACTAATTAATCCAAGCTATATAACAAAAGCTTTCAGGAACATTTTGTCATCGAATCCATTTAAAAAGAAACAGAAATTGCATCAAATAATATTGATTCTTTCAAATAATTGAATAATGGAATAATCCTCACCTTCCTATTGCTCATACCAGAGGAGGCTGACATGTATACCCAGGCATCTAATCTACATACTCCTAATCTTGAAATTACGGTCCAGTCAGTTTTAAGCAAAATGGTGGGATTAGGCAATCTTTTTTTTTTTTCCAGGATTCATTTTTATTACTAAACTTTCTTCATTCAACCAATTAGAGGTTACAAGAGGAAATTAGTGTTAATTATAATATTCAGAAGTGACATGGCCTTGTTTTCTGCCAAGAACTTTCATTTGGCTCCCAAATACCTATAGTTCGTGATTGCATTCCAGATAGATTATATTTTTTTCATTTAACTCATATACAGTAAAAGGTGGGTCCTAATTTATTCAGGGGCTGACTATCTGGTCTGCATCTTCTTAGTTAGCTAGGCTAGCTAAAATAGCACCTAATTCATTCAGCCAAGTGAAGAAATAAATGAAAAGGTCAAAGTATATAATACAAGAGGAGAAAGCAGTTTGTTACATTTTCATAGTTAAACCATTTGCTTTTACCAGAATTAGGTATAGTCATTTGTCTTAAAAAACAAACAAACAAACAAACAAAAAAAGACCTCTTTCCCATCTTGCAAGATGGCATGTGTAAAAGCTGAGAAGTCAGCTACTAAAGAAAAGAAACCTGAAGCCAAGAAGGCTGATGCTGATGGCAAGGTTAAGAAGACCAAGGCCAAAATCCCTAAAAGGAAACCCCACTATAGCCAAACCCTGTCCTAGTGGAGGAATTGGCAGATACTCCCGATTTGCTATGCATTCCAGAAAGGCCGTGTACAAGAGGAAATATTCAACAGCTAAATCCAGGATTGAAAAGAAAAAGGAGAAGGTTCTTGCTACTGACCACAAACCAGCTGGCACTGACAAAATGGCAGATATTATCCTACTGAGGCTGCACCTCAAAAGTTGCTGAGCCAGACACTAACCCTCAGCCAGCAGGTGAGAAATCTGTGACCTGATCTCACTCTTGGACCCATTCTGATCAACAGGGTGTCATAGAGGCAAGAAGGTAGTTTTCTTGAAGCAGCTGGGCAGGGCTTCCTACTAACTTCCTACTTGTGACTGGACCTCTGCTCCTCGATTGACTTCCCCTGAGTGGGACACACCAGAAATGTGTCATCACCACATCTACCAAAATTGGTAACAGTGATGTGAAGATCCCAGAACATCTCCCTGATGATGACCTCAAGAAGAGGCAGGGTCCTCCCTGGTGGCACAAGGGGTTAAGTCTCAGCACTATGAAGCTATTTGCAGCCATTGCAGCATGAGTTCAATCCCTCGCCAAGGAGCAAAGTCACATGTCTTGCCTGCTGCTCCCCTCAACGGTATATTTTGGTCAGTCTGCTTCTTCTGTTCCCCACTCTGTCTCTGGTGAATCCTCTCACCCCTGCCTCTCTGGTCTGTACCCCAGCTCTTGTATGCACAAATAAATAAATCCTTAAAAATAAACAAATAAAAGAGAGAAACACTGTGGGTTACTAATATGCAAGGCACTGGGCTAAGTACTGGTTATTCAACGGTAGGCAAAACTGATGAGCGTTCCTACCCTGGTAGAGCTTACCTCCTGGTGTAGGAGAGTTCTTAATGGAACAGTCATAAATGAGGTGGGATTACATGTGATCACACAGATGACTGTGGATGTCCTATGATGCAAAAGCACCAAGTATTGGATGTGCGCTCCCAGCAGAGCCTCTAGCTTACTCTGGACAATTGGAGTCCAGAGAAGGTTTCCTTGACGAAGTGGCATTTGGGCTGAATACTGAAGGGATAGATAGGTATTAACTAGAAGACCTGTACTTAGGATCACATGCAAAACCACCAACACCATCACTACCTCCTCCCCTAAAAGCCACTGCTGGGAATATCCTTAGGGTTCTGGATTGGCTTGCACCTGTTAGGTATGTCCACCCCCGACTCCACAAGAGCACCCTTCACCTTGACTTCTACCAGGTCCAGGAAATAATGACCACCATCGTCCCTTTTTTGCCCCTACTTGCTGGGCTCTGAGGCAGACCCAGGGGCTTGGATCACGGGGTCAGCCATCCAACATGTACTGGCAGTCATGTCTAGAAGTACTGGCAGCCCCTGGGGGCTATCAGGATAAGGTTACCCTTCTGCTCCACCTAAACTTTCTATGGACAACCTCATTTCTTGGGGCACGTGGTGTTTTGTCTTTCTGGTATTCCTTCTGTTGGGCCCCAGATCAGGTCACCCCAAGATGTGCCAAAGCAGCATATTATTTTCAACTAAAGAAACAGTCAGCAAATCAATGACACCTTAAACCTTCCTTTCTCCTAAAAGCAGAATTGTCTCTGACCCTCCTGCTCTCTATTCCCCATGAAAGGAGGAAATGAATCTCTGTGAAAGGTGCCCTCTCAGCACAGGGATGGAGAGACAGCCTTATGTCAGAGACAGGGACAGGAAGCTGTGTAAACAAGCTCTACTTAGCTCACCAAATTCACTGTCAGAATCAAAACTTTCAAGAATTTCTTTGTCCTGTCAGCCCTACACAGATTTATTGCCTCTTTGTCTAAAAGCTATCTAACTGGCTCTTTTGCTCATTCACTAGATTCTCTATTTTATGCACGATTTTAAATTTACCTTTCCTCTTGCTAACCTCTCTCCTGTCCATTTATTTGGGGGTAGTCAAGGAACCAAAGGAGGTAAAAGGGGGAGATCCTCTGAAATTTCCCCCTGCACTGCCTTTAAGAAAATTCCTCTCCCCGCCTCTAGAGTCTGCCTGTCTTAGCCTTAATGTCAGTGGAGGCCGGCTGCCCAAAGGCCAGGCACAGCCCAGAAGGTGGGTCAGGGGAGCCTTCAGGGGACCCCGACTGTCAGGGATGGGCACTGACTCACACACAGTCTTCCAGGTCCACGTGGGGGCTTCTACCATGCTACTGAGACACTGCATGTTTCTTCGAGAGCCATAGGCTGTCAGGCCCACGTAAACCTGGAGGCATATTGCTGCCATGTTGCACAGGCTTGAGCCCAAGACAAAGGTGCCAGAGACGGAGGACAGGTTCTCAGCATCGTCGGGGGCCTCCTTCGAGGCAGTGCTGCCTGAATTTCAGCTGTATGAGCTCGTAAGTTCCTTTGTTGTTTAAGCTAGCCTGTGCTGGGTTTCTGTCACTCGTAGTCAAGGTGGCCTGAATAATACATCTTTCTTATTATTAGCACTTAAGTCCAAATTACCATAAGTAGGTTGCCTCTGATCACGACAGGGAAAGGATTCAGTGATTCTAATTGCTCCCCACTAACCAGGATACAGGAGGCTTGAAACAGCTGAGCACAGATCTCGAGAATGAGAAGACAAGGTTACGATTATGTTTTTGAGCTTGTTGTGGGTGCCCAGAAGCTTGAAGCTTCTCGCACCACTACTCAGATTGGAACGAGACAGACCAGGCAGAACTGGACCGACCATGGGTGTGAGAGGCCAAGAAGGCCATTGAAACGCAAGTCCCACTTTGCAGCAGCCTAAATCACACATGTGTCAAATACAAAGAAGAAAGGAAGTGACCTAATCAAAACCTTTAAATGGAAAAAACCACAGAGCCATAGCCAGAAGCTGCTCGTTGCAGAATTACTACAATATGTGCTCAGAAATCCACTGTTTTATGAAAAGGCTGCTTGGCTGAGGCACCTCTGTGCTTTTTATCTGAGTGTTTGGTGAGCAGCAGGAGCCCATTATCCTTCAGCGTTCTCTAGTTGTAACAGATTCCTGTGTCAGAAATATCAAGAAATTGGATTCCAGCTGCCAGGGGTTCTCTCTGGGAGATTTTCCATCTCCAAGACAGAATTGTCTTTTCCTCTTTTTCCCATGGTGAGCTGGGGCATGGGGGACACCTGTGATAATTTGCAGAGGCAAAGCTTTGTGTGAGCATGCTGACAGCACTGCCGAGAAAAAGCCCAAGGCTGGGAGTTCAAGGGCAGGCAGGGGGATGAACATTTAAACGAACAGGCAATTTGATAACTACCATGTTGTCGTCTAAGACCCTTTGCTTTTAAACCCACACTGTATTCTTGAAGTTGCAACCATTTAACAACTTCGTATTCTGCAAAGTTAAGGCCATTTCCTATTGAATCACTTGCTACCCTTGGAAGATTTTCTCAGACTTCCTGGTTTTTTCTTAAGATTTCCTCTTTCTCTTAAGATAGTACTCTATGTCAGGAAAGATGCTTATGATTTACAGGATTTTGTTTCCTCTCTCACATACCATTCACTTGACCGGGATATGGACAGACCTATTGAGCATGTAGGTTTTTATGCTTTCAGAATGTTCATTCCAACCTTAATGTTTTGCTTTTTTTTTTAAAGAGACTTTTTTTTTTTTTAAGATTTATTTTATTTATTTATACAAGCACTGGGCACAGTCAGAAGCACGGGAGGGTGAGAGAATTCACCAGAGCCAGAGCGGGGAGCAGAGCAGGCAGAAGGACCGAAGCACACTGCTGAGGGGAGCAGCGGGCGGCAGGAGAGGTCTGCGCGCCATGTGGGACCCTCCTCTGGTGGCCGGGGAGCAGCCGGGGATCGAACCGGCGCTGCAGAGGCTGCGGGCAGCTTCGCAACCCAGCGCTCAACCGCTGCGCCACCGGGGAGGCCCCAACGTTAATGTTTTTGAATGAATGCCTGGTAGAAAAATAATTCCTATGCCCTGCTTATAATTTCATTCACTCAATAAATATTTCACATTTACCATTTTAGGTGCTCTGGGATATAGAGTAGATAAATCAACAATGATTCTTAGCCTCACAAAGCTTACATTGCAATGAGGGCAAAGAGACAACCACAAAAGAATATATTTAATTTTATTTTATAATAACAACAATTGTACCTCTGAAAACAATTTGCAAACAATTTTTTCTCATAATGCTCTATGTTCAAAAGAAAGATGTTTACCTGCAGCTTGTACCATTCTAAGATATCTCTGCCAGGTGTCTTCTCCCTCATTTTCTTGTCTTAGCTTACACCTATTAAGCCATTTGTAAATTCAGCATTAGGAGGTCAAGGGAGCCACATACATCATCATTCTCTCACCCTAATCCTATACTATTTCCCATCTTTCACATCACAGAATTAAAGCAAAGTCTGACTGCTTCCCACTCCCCTTTTCTACTATCAATAGACGCTCAACAAATATATACAATTAATCAAGTAGCTTCCTGATGCAGTCTATGAAAGATGTTCATGGTAATTCGCATAAAAAATAGACAATTTAGGCAAAATTGTCTCTGTCCTGCAGAGAAAAGAGGTGCTTAGGATGGAAGAGGCCAAAGAAGGCTAAATATTGTCTCTTGTGAATTAGGGTCAAGAGAAGCTGTGTTCACGTAACTACTGCTATATCAGGAACAGAGGGACTTTCTCCTCGCTGAGGTCGGCCTGTAGAGTGCCTTCTGGGAAGAAAGATGGTGTAATATGTTTTACAGACTTACTATGTGCCTGCCCTGTTTGATGCCTTCCTTTCATGCTTACTAATTTCCACAATAACCCTAAAGAGACTAAGAGTTAGGTTAATTAATCCTGTTCACTACATAGTTAATTAACTAGGTTCATATACTGTTAGTCAGTCTGGAGATGAGATTTTCACCTAGATCTAAACTGAAAATCTCTCCAAAAGACAACAGCATTTAGGGCCTCCCTAGCGGCACAGGGGTTAAAGTGAGCACTATGAAGCTGTCACCAGCCACTGCAGCACGAGTTCGTTCCCCGGTCAGGGAGCTGACCCACATGGCACAGCAGACCTCTCCTGTCTTGTCCACTGCTCCCCTCAGCCATATATTTCAGTAGATCTTACTGATTCACTCTGTGAATCCTCTGGTGAATCCTCTCATTTCCCTCACCCCTGCACCTCTGGCCTAAACCCTAGTTCTTCTATGCAAAAAATAAATAAATTTTAAAAAAATTATCAGAAGGAAGAGGGGAAAATCATCATTTGTAAAGAAGAAAGGCATCTACACTGTGGAAATTAATTAAGACACTCACTGAAAGGCAATGGCCTATAACAAATGTCAAGCACACTAATAGCCTGAGACATCCACACTGCTGAATTGGAAATGTGAGGATTTAACTCCTGGTTTACCTGTTTTCTTTGATAGAGATTGGGGGCTCTTGTTACTGTTTCCACCTATAAAGACTAAATGGAGAAAAGTAACAGTTTAATATTTCTAAAAAAAAAAAAAAACCAACCCTAATATTGGTTATCTTCTCCTTTGGACATAATCTTATCTCCAGAAAGTCCCTTTGCAATGAAACATTATTTATAAGAGGAAGAGAAGTGAGCTATGGGGAAGAAACCAACATCAGCACTGATTATTGTGGTCCTATCACCTTCTAGACAGAATTTCCTCCATGAAATCACACATCATAGCTCTGTTTCTGACACATTATCAGTAAACTGATTTAGCCTCAGTCATAATCTTTTGAGCCAAATGTTTGCAATACTTAAGAATGCTACAAGTGCTTGTGTTCGTGCCAGCAGGTAAATGGACTTATTGTAAGAACAACCTGGTTAAAGACAAATTGATAATCCCAATGCTCATCCAACAATCCCAACAAGTACATATGCACATGTGTATAACTTTTTTGCAGCTGTAATATTCTGAGTATATTTTCAATCCTGTCTTTCCAAATAGACAGTGATGGGGCCGGGAAAGTCATGTCTCACCAAAGTACAACATTCGAGGCTGTGATGGATCTAAAACACACATGGAGTGTTCTAGCTGTGGGCTATCTCATACTCTTCCAGTGATCCTCTAGAAGGCTGCATGAGCTTTTCAGAGGATGGATCATATTTTTTTAAAGATTTATTCATTTTTATACAAGAATTGGGGTATAGGCCAGAGATGCGGGGGGTGAGAGGATTCACAAGAGACAGAGCGTGGAACAGAACAGGCAGATGGACCGAAGTACACTGCTGAGGGGAGCAGCGGGTGAGACAGGAGAGGTCTGTCCCCCCATGTGGGTTTCTCCCTAGCCAGCCGGGAATCGAACTCGTGCTGCAGTGGCTGCAGATTGCTTCATAGTTTGCGTCTTAACCCCTGTGCCACTAGGAAGGACTGAGGATGGATCATTTTTTTAAACTTCTTCAAGGTTCTGTTTCAATGGCCTCATAGATAGATCAAGAATATGTAAAAATATTTACATATTTACATTACATAAAAATAAGTATTTCAGATCTACAGCAGGACCAACGGTATAGACACAGAATTGATACTTTGAAAGAACAAAACCCACCAGCACCAGTACAATATCAGGACCAACGGTATAGACACAGAATTGATACTTTGAAAGAACAAAACCCACCAGCACCAGTACAATATCTAAGATTAACTCATCTCCAGTTGGGAAACCTAATCTTTAACCCTGAATAAGGCTACCAATTTAATCCTAGTATGAAATAGAAGCCGTGAAACAAGAGAGAAAGAGTTTCTGCCTGAGAATTTCCAGGCTTGCTGCTAAAGAAAATCCTGTGCTAAAGAAAATCCTATGGACAACACTTGTTTTTCAAAACAGTTTCAAAGTTTATTTTAATGATTGGCTACATATAATTAAACACCAAGGATATTTTTATTACTTAAATGACAAGTCTTTTATTTGTTATTTGCTGGTAATTCACCCAGAAGCAATTCACTGTGGAGCTGCTGCTTGGCCAGTGTTCAATGCAGTGTTTATGTCACTATCACTCTCTAAGCTTTTGTTGCAAGTATAATTTTGGAAGAATCTGTTGTAAGTTTTTTTGAGAAAAGACATGCAAAAGGAAAGCAGCATGTGTAATTTTTAAAAACACTTGTATGTATAGCAGATTGATCATAGAAAACTTTTTTTTTTTTAGTAATGGATTTTATTTAGGTTTCCTGCAAAGTAGTGACAAAAGATACTGTAATTCAACAAATTAATTGGCAGGCTCTGACCACTAGGGAAAATGAATCTATTCCAGAATGTCCAGCAAGCATCAGGTGTTGGGCAGGACTATAAGACAGGTGCTCCCACATGGAGTCAGCGAGGACTCCGCATCCCAAGCTGGTCCCAAGCTGATGCTTCTCCTGCACCCTGGGCTTATCTCTGCCCTGGACTTGGCTCACTGAGCTGGACTTTCAGGTCTGCCTCACCCACAGATGCCATGTGAATTCTTTTTTTTTTTTTTTTAAGATTTATTTATTTATTTATACAAGCACTGGGTACAGTCAGAAGCACCAGAGGGTGAGAAAATTCACCAGAGCCAGAGCAGGGAGCAGAGCAGGCAGTAGGACCAAAGTACACTTCTGAGGGGAGCAGCGGGCGGCAGGAGAGGTCTGCGCGCCATGTGGGAACCTCCTCCGGTGGCCGGGGAGCAGCCGGGAATCGAACTGGTGCTGCAGAGGCTGCGGGCAGCTTCGCAACCCAGTGCTCAACTGCTGCGCCACCGGGGAGGCCCCAAGATAATTGATTTTTAATATCACTGCATGAGGCATTTTACACCTCTAAGAGACCACACCTTGGTTTCCTTGCCAAGCACCCCGTTTCATTAAACAATAAACATAACCATCAAAATTACTGGCTGCTGAATAGCACATCCTTAAGTCAATAAGAAGAAAATACTTCTGTTAAACTTAAATAATTTTTCAAAAATGTCAGGGGAAAGAATAAGACCTCTGAGCTACATGGGTCCAGCTAGAGTAACAGTAAAATAATCATAAGCTATTAGAAAACTCACATGCAGGTATGAACTTTATTTCAGACATTTTTGCTAGATTAGACATTTCTATTAGATTCGTCATGCTGGTGCATCTCAAAGCACTCTCTGGGCCTCAAGCCCTGTGCTGCTAAGTGTACAGTCAGCTTCTGGACTTCAGTCGGTCACTATCCGATTAGCATTAGCTACATGAGGTCACCAGATACCAAACATGACATTATCCCTTAAAGATAAACCACACCAGAGTGCCCAGAGTAAGTTTAGACCTTTAAAAATGCCCATGGTGTCATGAGATTATATTGCCAACGTGTCTGGTTGTCAACATATCCATGCCTGAATCAACAGGAAATTAGTCTCTGGAGCCTCTGTTTCCAAGGAAGTAAATCTCTAGGTTCTCGACATTTGGCTACACAATAAAACAAGCTAGGGAACTTTAAAAAATACAGATGCCTGGAATTTATCCCCTGAGATTCTCATTTAACCAGTCTGGGGCAATCAGCACGGTTTCAAATCCAAGTGACTGCAATATGCATCGTGGATAAGAACCATTGCTTTAGGGCCTCTATTCTCAACAAAAACTCAGAGGGGCACAAGTTAAGTTCACGCCTTCTTCCTCCATTGCTCTTCTATCTATGAGTGATGGGAACTTTGTGTCCTTTCTACTCCAGATTCTTTTAGCCACCATGATTTACTTCTACAAGACTGAAGTTTTTAATGGTATACGTGGGTTTTGAGCAATCTTCCCTAGTGCCAGTGGGAAAACCTTCCTTTGGTAGACCAGAGAAGCTGAGACAAAGAAAGTGTTCCTTCCGGGGCTACAGAAGACATGCAGACCAGAACAGCCCACCTTCACTTTCTTCGCATGCTCAACTCCTTTCTTCACAGTTACCCCATCATGTGTCACCCTTCTGCAGGCAAGAGCCACTGGGTTCTGTTGGTTCTAACTCCTTACTCTCTCTGCTGTCTATCTCCTCCTTGCCTCCACATTACCTTGCTTTACCTCAGTATTTCTCAAATAAAATCAGTTCAGTGTCCTTCAAACTGTTCTTTCTCTGCCATTTGGTTAACTTCCCTTCAAACGTTCTCCACACTGCAGGTTATCTTTTCAAAGGCAAATCTGATATTACTACTCCTCCACTTAACAATAATATTCCGTTTCTTTTAGCATCATATCCATGCTTCTCAAGCTCCATTAAGCCACTCGTAGTTCTCCCAAGCATGCCACCAGATCTCAGGCCTCTCTGGATCCACACCGACCCACACTACCTTGCCACAATGCATCTGAGAGATCACATCTTTGCCATCCAGTGGGAGCTACAGGCTCAGTCAGTGTTTGTGCCCACTGTATTCTGCATTTACTTCTAGAAATGACACCTACCAAAAGCACTCTGCTGTTCACTATAATTTCCAAGATGAAGGGCTTCCAAGCTATCCTTTTTTAAAAAAGATTTTATTTATTTTATTTTTGTAGCAAAGAACTGGGGTGTAGGCCAGAGGTGGGTGTGTGTGTGAGAGGATTTACCAGAGACACAGTGGGGAGCAGAACAGGCAGATCTACTGAAATACACTGCTGAGGGGAGCAGCGGGAAAGACAGGAGCAGTCTGCTGCACCATGTGGGTTGCTCCCCGGCCAAGGATCAAAATCAGGCCACGGTGGGCTGTCATGGTGATAGTACTGAGATTTAACCCCTAGACCGCCAGGGAGGCCCCCAAGATATCCTTAAGTAGGTAAAGGGGTAAGTAAACTGTTGGGCATACTGACAATGGAGTATTACTCACAACTAAAAGCACATGAACTATCACCTCTGAGGTCAAAAGGGAGAAGGGAGGGAAAGGGTCAAGAAGACAGGAGGAATGATGATGGGAGAAAAAGTTTGTATAGATATGTGTTTCAAAACAGATGTAAAATGGGCCTCCCTGGTGGCGCAAGGGGTTGTTAAGCATCGCACTATGAAGCAATCCACAGCCTCTGCAGCACGAGTTCAATCCCCGGCCGGCCAGGGAGAAACCCACATGGCGAGCCAGACCTCTCCTGTCTTGCCTACTGCTCCCCTCAGCAGTGTATTTCGGTCAGTCTGCCTGTTCTGCTCCCCACTCTGTGTCTGGTGAATCCTCTCACCCCCCGCACCTCTGGCCTGTACCCCAGCTCTTGTATGCATAAATAAAGCCTTAAAAATATAAATAAATAAAAATAAACAATGTTTGCTTTAAAAAAAAAAGATGTAAAATGTGACATCAAAAGTGTAAAATATGCACAGTGGACCCAAATGTAGAACTTTAGAATGCATTCCAACTTAAGTTGTCATCAACTTAAAACAGACTGCTACAAATACAAGTTGTCATATGCAAGCCTCGTGGTAAACATGAAGCAAAACCCTAGAAAAGAAAAAAAGAAAGATGTGAGCTATCCAGCTCTGAAGAGACATGGACGCACCTTAAGTGCATGTTACCAAATGACAGCAGCCTGTCTCAACAGGTGACATGCTGCATGCTTCCAACCGCAGGACAGTCTGGAAAAGACAAACCACACAGACAGGAAAGAGATGAGTGGTTATTGGGACCGGGAATGGGAAGGATTAAGAGCACAGAAGACTTTTAGGGCAGTGAACCCATTCTACATAACACCATAATGGCAGAGGCTGGTCCTTATCCATTTGTTAAAACCCAAGGAATGTACACCACTGAGAGCGAACTCCAATGCAAACTATGGACTTTGGACATGTCATTTATTATAATAAATGTGATACTAGAGGGGCGGGTATGGAGATAGTGGAGGAAGCTGTGCAGCCAGGAGAGCAGAGCATATAAGAACTCAGTGTACTTTCTGCTCAGTCCTGCTGTGATCCTAAAAACATAACCCTCCAAAATGAAATCAAACAAACAAATAAATTCTCCACTGCCTCATCATCACCATTAACTCACAGTGGACCCAAAGGTAACAGAGTAGGGTGACGGGGACCCATGAAAGCTGGCCTCCCTCTGGATGACTCTGCTCCCGCCACCCTGGATGGCCTCCTTGTCAGACCCAGGTCAGGCAAGCTGGGTGCTATTGCCCTTGTCATGTTTTCTGCAGGAACTGTCCCCTAGAGATCCGCCATGGTCCCCTCCCCTTTTTCTTCATGTCTTTATTCAAATTCACCTGCTAGGTGAGGCCGTTCCCATCATCCTACTGGACGAGTCTTGCTTTATATTTCACCAGAGAATTATCACCAACATGCTCTGTATTTCACTTATCTGCCTTCCTTTCACTAGAATGGAAGCTCTATGAGGGCAGAGATATCTGTGGTTTTGTTCACATTAATTCTGGGTGTGACAGGATCTTAATAACATTTGTCAAGGGAATAAATTAACAGCTCATTGACAGGTCTCTCTTGCTTCCAGACATTTGCTGTGCTGTTTTTCTGCCTGGAATGACATTCCTTTGTGTTCAGGAGGAGAAGTTCAACTTAGCCTCCAAAACTCAGCTCAAGACCTACCTCTTCAGGGAAAAAGAAAAATATCAGATGGTTTCACTTATAGCAGGAATATAGGGGGCCCAAATAAAACATCAGTGTAAAAACAATAATAACAGTACAAAACACAACAAAACTAAAACAGGGCCTCCCCGGTGGCGCAGCGGTTGAGCGCTGGGTTGCGAAGCTGCCCGCAGCCTCTAAATCGCCGGTTCGATCCCCGGCTGCTCCCCGGCCACCAGAGGAGGGTCCCACATGGCGCGCAGACCTCTCCTGCCGCCCGCTGCTCCCCTCAGCAGTGTACTTCAGTCCTTCTGCCTGCTCTGCTCCCCGCTCTGGCTCTGGTGAATTCTCTCACCCTTCTGCACTTCTGACTGTACCCAGTGCTTGTATAAATAAATAAATAAATAAATCTTAAGAAAGAAAAAAGAAAAAAAACTAAAACATTCAATGAATGATAAATCAGAGACATACCAGAGGCAGGAGGAGAGAGTGGTATCAGGGGGAGGGAGGGAGGAGCTCAGGGGACTGAGGTGATGGTGCATGGGTGCATTGGCGAAGGAAATTCTACCGGGACTATACCTGGGGGGGGGGGAGCAAATATTGTTTAAAAATGAACAATGATGTAAAAAATAAAATAAATAAATAATTTTTTAAAAAGATTAAAAAGGTGAATAGCATAAGCACTTTCTCTAAGATGTTGCTCTACAGAATGGCATTAGTGTAAAGTACCTCTCTTCCAAAAAATATTGGAAGAATTTCACTTGAATAAATATTGCATAACTCAAGAAAAAAAAGAACCACCTCTTCTGTGAAGTGCCCACTGACCCAAGGCAAACGGAAATAGGAATCTCTTCTTTGTTTTGCCACAGTGCCTTGTTTTGCTCCTGATGAGGCCCTTATCACAGTGTTTTATAATCTGTGTGGCTCCTTGAAGATTCCTCAGTCCCTTCCCCAGCACCATTGAACCTGGCACATAATATCAGACCCTCAGAAACATTTGCGGAATGAAACAAATGAATGACTCAGAGCAATCAGCGTGTAGCCAGGTGTGAATTACATAGGCACATGTGGCATATATAATTTAGAGAATGCCCTTGAAGAGTCTATTAAAGTTCCTTTGACATTAATACTTTTCATATTATAGCTTACTCAAGATCTATGAGTTAATGAATGATAGTAACCAAAGTCCAAAATAATTGTCTGATCATCAATGTAAAAGGCTGAGCTTGCATTCATATTTCTATATTAAAGTTTTTTTTTTTTTAATAGTTGGCTTTTCTCTTTTTTTTTCAGATTTATTTATTTATTTATACAAGCACTGGGTACAGTCAGAAGCACGGGAGGGCGAGAGAATTCACCAGAGCCAGAGTGGGGAGCAGAGCAGGCAGAAGGACCGAAGTACACTGCTGAGGGGAGCAGTGGGCGGCAGGAGAGGTCTGCGCGCTATGCAGGACCCTCCTCTGGTGGCCGGGGAGCAGCCAGGGATCGAACTGGCGCTGCAGAGGTTGTGGGCAGCTTCGCAACCCAGCGCTCAACCGCTGCACCACCGGGGAGGCCCTTAAAGATTTTTTTTTTTAACTCTACCTTTTGTTTGAGTTTCCGTATCAAACTGGTTTAACCTAGAGAATATCAGCACAGGAGCTTTTAAGCCTGAGAAGGTTTGGTAAACACGGCATTGATGCCAAAGACCATTGTGGAGAGGAGACTAGAAACAAGTACAGACACACAAATTTCATGTATATAGATGTGAGTATATGTGCATGGGCTGATCAAAAACTTTTTTGCCATAGTAGAATAGTAAACTAGTCAGAGTATCACCCTCTTATTCATAAGGGGTTCTAGAACTCTAAGAACCTAACTCTTAAAGGAAGAAACTGAGATCCAAAGTGTATCATGTGTATTATTTCATTTAAACCCCACCACAAGCTCATGGGGAAGACATTATTTTAGAAATGGGAAAGCAGATGTATTTTTTCATGGTCACGTGGCTAGTAAGTAGTGAAGGGGGAATGAGGCCCAAATCTTTCCACCCACATTTCTCTTTTTGTTTTAAGATTTATTTATTTATGCATACAAGAAGTGGGGTACAGGCCAGAGGTGCGGGGGGTGAAAGGATTCACCAGAGACAGAGTAGAGAACAGAACAGGCAGATGGACTGAAATCCACTGCTGAGGGGAGCAGCGGGCAAGACAGGAGAGGTCTGTTGCACCATGTTTGTAGCTCCCTGGCCGGGGATCAAACTCATGCTGCAGTGGCTGCGGATAGCTTCATAGTGCTGAGACTTAACCCCTTGTGCCACCAGGGAGGCCCCCTCCACCCATATTTCACTAAGGATTACTTTAATGTGATCCTAGTAAGGATCCTGCCATACACATGTTTTGATGATTGTGTCTTATAAGAGCATTGAGTGTATAAACTGAAATCTTATATTTAAAATAATGGTACAACTGAGGAAGAGAAAAAAGGAAAAGGGGGGAGGAGGAGAAAGGACAAAAAAGGCAGGGGAAAAGAAGAAAAGAAAGGTAAGAGAGAGATGAGGCCAAAGAATTGGAAGTTTGATTTCATGATCACAGGTTCGATCTCATTCCTAGTTCTTCAATCTGTTGCTTATATTACCTTGAGAAAGTGATGATGAGAATGATGATGATTGTATGATGACTGAATAATAATAATTGTTATCTCCACCATCAGCTGCAGGTGCCACAGGGCCAGGGCCATCTCTGACTTTGCTCACTGCATTAAATTCTTATCTGATATAATAAGAACAGTTGGTTCACAACAGCAACAACTATAAAAATGTGGAAGAAGAGACATTAAACCTTCTGTTTGAACTTAGCTGTACTCATTCATCAATCTTCCCATTGGTTTCTTTCTTTGATGAAAGAAACCAAAGAAAGAAACCATGTGCCATCCTTCTTGCATGTACAGCATCCACATTACATGATCCACAATGTCTACACTCGGTTATAGAGAGAACCTAACATTGTTTAAAAGGAAATTTGAGCACAGAATACCTTTAGATTTTTATGACTCTCCCCACCCAAATATTTCCACCAAATCAGATTTATTCACAACCCTCTTTATCAAGTCTTTCTAAAGCATTCAACTCAGTTTTCATAGAAAGAACTTTCATTTCACACTTGTTTCCTAAGATTATAAAATCAAAGTGTAATTAAATGTTGTCATTATAAAAATGCCTCTGATGTTAATGAACTTGAAACAGAAATGATGACTCTTGGTAAAGAGCGCAGGTATCCTAAGAGTAAGTCAGAAGCATCCAGCAGGCCAGATGATCTGAAGAATATGTTACAGCACCTGCTGGATTGTAACCCGAGTGTTTGACACAGTACAGGACACACAGGAGACAATCAATATTGTTGACTCAACCATACAAGGCTTGTGTGATACCTGAGTGAACAAAAGCCATGCAGTGCTTACACACACTGGCACTTGGTCAACAGTGATTTCCTTCCCTTTCTGACTCTTTGAGACATTTACCTTATTTGTACTCAGACTCATTGAAAAAGAACTTGAGAATGTTTCCTGCAGCAACTGCTGTTAATTTATTCATTTTTAAAAAGGGAGTTGAAAAAAAAAGAAAAATAAAAAAATAAAAAGGGGGTTGAGCCAGTCACTTTTCTGAGCACTAGGGACATGGTCCTGAACCCTAAGGAGCCCACAATCTTGCTCTTCACTCCAAACATGACTTAGTAATAAAACCCCAAAACAGGAGAGGAATTATATGAAAAGGAAATCAAGCATCTGGGTTGGCAATGCTTTCCTACAGTGAAGTTACATAAAAAATTTTAAAAGTTCATGTGGTCTAGATGTTTCTACAGAGCATGTTAAGAATGTGCCCATCTTGAAATAATACATTCCTCTCTACTCCATAAAAGGCACATATCAGAAAATATTTGCCAATGAAGTGAATTTTATAGCCATACCAAAGAGCAAAACCTCTCATCATTAGCTTGTACTTTTTCAAGTTAAAAAAAAATAGGATGGACCTTGATTTTTACTCTAATTCCTGTAATGTCACAGAGCGAAGGTTATTTTGCCTTATCATCTAGTGTAATAATATGCATTATACTACGTGGAACCTAAAGCTCTCCAAGATTTCACTTTGGTTTCTGAGATTTGACCCTGTTGTGGCATTGACTATGTGAACCTGAGGGATAAGAAAAGTTATGAGGTCTTCTCAGAAGAAGTGGCCCAGGGCAAATAATTACGAATATCCCATTATAGTCTGCTCTCTAATTCCTGAGGATGCCTCTAACGATGTGTGATTTGTAATGATAATATAATTGAGATATGGAGACTCTAGTAAGTTTGCCTACATGAGATCTTTTTGTAGGTAATATTTGAATAAATTTACTTACTGTTGGTTGAACTTCAGCAAATCTGCATCGATAATGTCAGCTAATGGCAGGTTCAATAAGCAAAAAGAAGCTTGCACTGTAACACTAGAAGTAATTTTAATACAAACAGATGAAGCTTTTATAACTAGGAGGCACAGATTTTGTTTACAACAAACATCAAATGAAAGCTGAAATTTGGTTTGTAAAAAAGGAAAATTAAATCATATACTCTAAAGGTAAAGATACATATTAGGCCCATATTTCTATCTCCCCAAAAGTTATATATTTATGACTATATGATTATTGTTTAAAATAAATGAACTTTCACTTGAGATTTTAAAAAATGACTTCTATGATTTTTCCCCATTTCCAAATGACTACTTGCTCATTTAATCTGCTTAAATTATGAATAGATTCTAGAGAATAAAACATGTCAGAGAAATTCATCATTTTTCTCTTGATGTCAAGAATAGGATGAAGAACTGTAAAAGGACATATAACATCTTAATTCGGAAAAGAGAATGAGAATGGGGAGGGCCACGTGGTTCAAGGAAAAAAAATGGGGGCCTCCCGGGTGGCACAGTGGGTTGAGCGCAGCGCTATGAAGCTGTCCACAGCCTCTGCAGCACGGGTTCGATTCCCAGCTGGCCAGGGAGATGCCCGCATGGCATGGCAGACCTCTCCTGTCTCGCCTGCTGCTCCCCTCAGCAGTGATTCGGTCCGTCTGCCTGTTCTGTTCCCCACTCTGTCTCTGGTGAATCCTCTCACCCTCCCGTGCCTCTGGCCTGTACCCCAGCTCTTGTATGAATAAATAAATAAATAAATAAATCTTGGAAAAAAAAAAAAAAAAGCAAACAGAGACATTTCATTCTTTTTTTTTTTTTAAAGATTTATTTATTGATTGATTGATTGATTGATTTATACATACAAGCACTGGGTACAGTCAGAAGCTTGGGAGGGTGAGAGAATTCACCAGAGCCAGAGCGGGGAGCAGAGCAGGCAGAAGGACCGAAGTACACTGCTGAGGGGAGCAGCGGGCGGCAGGAGAGGTCTGCGCGCCATGTGGGACCCTCCTCCGATGGCCGAGGAGCAGCCGGGGATCGAACCGGCGCTGCAGAGGCTGCGGGCAGCTTCACAACCCAGCGCCCAACCGCTGTGCCACGGGGGAGGCCCGACATTTCATTCTTAAAAAATGTCTTTTTAAATATGCTAAGGGCAGGGCCAGCATTACAGAAATAAGGAATAGTTATCTGTTTGGGTTCTAATGCTTCAGAGTTTCACAGAGATTCAATCATTTGGCTTGGTTTCCACACTCTCCGAAACAATTTATTCAAAATGCAGATAAATCTTCATGACAATTTCCTCAAGCTGTTTCATCGGGGATCTAGAGTAGGATGATTCATTCATTCACCCAAAACACATTTTCAAGGGACCAACTAACTGCAGGAAGTGTAGTAGGTAATAGGATCACAGTGATAAGAGACTATACAACAAGACCTTACACAATAAGATCATCCCAGAGGGATTTCTAGAAAGGGGGTGAGCATAGACCCCTGAAGTCATGAAGCAGGAGACCTAATTCAGAGGAGGAAATCAAGGAAGGCTTCCTGGAGAAGCACGTCCCTGAGCTGCGGCCTACAGAAACAGTGGGAACCAGACAGGAGATGGTGACGGACATTCTGAGCACAGGATGCTGCATGGGAGACAAGGAGGAGGGGGATGTATTGGGGGGTGGGGGTATTAAACCAAGGAAGTACAGAATGCTGCCGTATGGAGGGCACTGATGCTAAGTAGAGGAGTAACAAGAAGCGAGGCTGAAGGTAAACAGAATCCTACATAACCTAGGGCCTCAAAGGGCTTGGGTCATATCCTGAGAGCAAGAAGAAGGCACTTGAAATTGTTCAACAAAGCAATGGCCTCTTATTCTAGAAGCCACAAAGAAGAAGGGGTAGGAGGGAATGGGCACTAGCAGCTTGGGGACACATGGAGGAGGTTATCTGGTAGCTCATATAAAGGATGATGAGAAACCTGAGCTAAAGGAATGGCAATGGGAACCGAAAAGGGATGGATTTTGGACATACTAGGGAGATAGATTTACTAATAATCGGTAGCATGGGGCCTCCCTGGTGGCGCAAGGGGTTAAGCACCGCTCTATGAAGCAATCTACAGCCTCTGCAGCATGAGTTCGATCCCCAGCCGGCCAGGGAGCAACCAACATGGCACAGCAGACCTCTCCTGTCTCGTCCACTGCTCCCCTCAGCAGTGTACTTCGTCAGTCTGCCTGTTCTGTTCCCCACTCTGGCTCTGGTGAATTCTCTCACCCTCCTGCCCTTCTGACTGCACCCAGTGCTTATATAAATAAATAAACAAATCTTTAAAAAAAAAATCGAACCTATGAAGGAAACTATCAGTTAGAGACAAATAGGATTCCTTTAGGGAAATATGGGAGACCCAGCTCAAACCTAAAATAAATCCATATTTAAAACTCTTTCACTTAGCACACAGTTGGGAAGACAAATATTTATTGAATAAAAATCCCACTATTATTTTTACTGTCATTTGTCAGAAATGTACTTGTTATCCTAAAATCAAGAAACACAGATGAACAATATGATTTATATTTTCTGATTGTGTTTCCTGCATAATATTATATATTTTTATAATTCTAGAAGGTTCATATTTAGAGCTCAAACTTCTAATTTTTCAGCATTTCTTGTTATCAATGAAAAAAAGGTTATTGTTCTAGACTGAAAAGTTTGTGCTAAACATAATACATATGTTAACAAAGAATAGAAGATACTCTTTGTTTTCAATAGAAAAGTACATTGTTTAGCCCTGAAAAGTTTTCAGTAACCAGAGGCATATACATCACAATTAGAAGAGAGTTTTGAATGATGTACATTGCATACAAATGTGCTTTAATAAACATGGGATTTTTTCCCCCTTCCAGATTTTTGGCTTACTTCTCAACTTTCAAGGAACAAGAGCTCATTTTCTGGATACTACAAACAATGGCTCAGTGACTGATGTGATCCAAGGCATTTCTTAGAGTTCTGTGAGAGAAAGTATGTGAAGCACTCCAGCAAGTCCCATTATATTCTGGCATACAATAGTAATATGTAAAATCACACATTTCCACATACTGAAAAGAAGCTTCCTGTTGCCAATCTCTAATATATATAAGAAATTGATAATGTAAGAAATTGGTGGCAGAGTAGTAAGGGCCGGGTTTTGAGGTCAGATATTCGAATTCCATCTTTGCCACTTTTATCAGGTTATGTGTTCACAGGCAAGTTACTTTACCTAGAAGGCATTTCTCCCCACTAACACTCTGCCTCTCACTTACTACACCTTTAGCATATAAGGTACTCAACAATTGTTAGTTGTTATTATTAGTGTGTCCAGTATATTAAATAAGTCAATGATGACTACTATAACAAAAATCATGAGATTGTTCTTTCTTTTATTAAAACAAAGCCTCCTACAAGCTGAGGGTGTTGGCTCTCCACTTGTGTGTTTGTCAAGGAGCTTGTGAATATTGTTTCACAGCATAAATGTAGGCGAACCTATGCAAGATGCCTAAGCAGAAAGCAATAAAGGCTGTGCTGTGCTTGCAGTAAAATTCTAATAACATTTGCTGCACTGGGTCTTAGTAAAAAGAGCTGATATTTCTAGAGTGTTCATTTTGTGCCAGGAATTGTTTTATGTACATAGCATGTCTTAGTCCATTTAATCCTCATTCTAGTTCCATTAGGTACTTTTCTTTTTTCTTTTTCATTTTTATAGATGAAGACACTGAGGCACAGGGAGGTTGAGTAATTTATCCAGGGTCACACAGCTGGAAGCAGGGAGCCAGATCTCCCAGACAGACTCCAGAGGCATGCTGTATTATTCCATTTGTAAAAATCTAGAAAATGCAAACTAATCTATAGTGACAGAAATCAGGTAAACAATTACCCAGGGACGAGAAAGGGTAGGGAAGGGCTGGAGAGGATTACCAAGGGTCAAAAGGAAACTCTGAGGAATAAAGGATATGTAAATCTCTAGACTGCGGTGATGGTTTCATGGTACATTCATGTGTCAAGTATAATAGTCCAGCTTATATGTGCAGTTTATTGAGGATCAATCATACCTCGATAAAGCTGTTACCAAAAAAAAAATCCCACCTTTCAACTCTCACACAAAAAACAAGAACAGGAGACTGTTTAAAAGCTGCTGAGCATATGTATGGCCTCCCTGGCTCAGGGGTTGAAGTCTCAGGGCTGTCAAACTATTGCCAGCCACTGGGGCCTAGGTTTGATCCCCAGCCAGGGAGCCGACCCACGTGGTGCAGCAGACCTCTCCTGTCTCGCTCGCTGCTCCCCTCAGCAGTGTGTTTCAGTAGATCTGCCTGTTCTACTCCCCACTCTGTCTCTGGTGAACCCTCTCTCTCACACACACACACCTGTACCTCTGGCCTACACCCCAGTTCTTGTATGCACAAATAAATTTAAAAAATGAAATGAAATAAAAGCTGCTAAGCATAGATGCGATAGAAAACTACTGCTAGGAATAGCCTAAAATCCATCAATAAAGTTCAACTATGGAACATTAATATCACTTATCCCAATAGAGCTATTGTTAAAAAGTAGATTTATTCTCCTGCATGATGATCACAGTTAATAATATTGTATTATTATAGAAAGTTGCTAAAGGGCTGGATCTAAAAAGTTTTCATACAAGGAAAAAAATGGTAACTGTGATGATGAATGTTCACTAGACTTACAGTGGTGATGGTTTTGCAACATATACAGATATCAAGTCATTATTGTTTTATAGCTGAAACTAATACAATCATTATATGTCAGTTGTATCTCAATTTTTTAACGTCTATTTACATGTACCATGGAAATTTCTATAACCTGTTAAGTCTAAAAAGCGGGATACAGAAAATTCTTGGGTGGTATCATTTCATTTTAAAAATTATGTATATAGCTTTGTTTTAAAAACCTAAGTGAATGTAGACACAATAAGAAGTGAGTGGTAGTTTTTGTTCAAGTGATTTGGTGTGTGAGTTTTTTCAACAAACATATTTTTATAGTAAATACTAGGGGAAGAAAGTCTTTGTTATGGTTTGTTCAGAAGCTCAGCGGCCAGTCACTCCACTGAAATGTAACCATCTGATGTTCTTTACCCAGAACGTGGCAACCAGCTAAGGGGAGGCAAAAACATGTAAGAGCACCACCAAAATAGCAGCTCACCAAACCCACATGCTCAGGAAAACTCACATACTTAATTCATAAGAACCCCTTATGTCTTTACTAAACATCTAAATGCTTAGGAATGAACTTAAGAAAAGAGCAAAACATATCTTATGAAAATTACAAAACTGTTGAAAAAATCTGAAAGATCTAAGTAGATGCAAAACATTTCAGGTTCATGGCTCTCTCCATGAACTTAACGTTGCAAAGATGGCAATACTACCCAAATTCAGTACAATCCCTATCAGCATCCCAGCTGTCTCTATGGAAATTGACAAACTGATTCTAAAATTCACGTAGAAATACAAAGGACTCAGAATAGCCAAAAACAATCGTGAAAAAGAAGAATAAAGGAGTAGAGCTCACATTTCCCAAAGTCATCCAAAAAAAAGTAAAAAGATAACCCACGGAATGGGAGACAAAAACCTAAAATAATATATTTGATAACAGATTGTATCAAAAATACACGAAGAACTATTGCAACTCAACAATAAAAAGACAATAGCCCAACTGAAAACTGGCCAAACAAGCTAAGCAGGTATTTTCCTTACACAGTGGCCAAAAGCAGATGAAAAGATGCTCAAAAACCAGTGAGATGCTATTCATGCAAACTCTGGTGGCTAAATCAGAAGGATTTGGAGAAACGGGGACTTTTGTCTATTATGGTTGGTAAGGTAAAGTGGTTCAGCCCTTTCAGAAACAGTTTGTCAGTTTCTCAAGTTGAGGGCCTCCTTGGTGGCGCAAGGGGTTAAGCACCACACTATGAAGCTACCCTCAGACTCTGTAGCATGAGTTCGATCCCTGGCTGGCCAGGGAGCAAACCACATGGTGAAGCAGACCTCTGCTTTCTCGCCCCCTGCTCCCCTCAGCAATGTATTTCAGTCAATCTGCCTTTTCTGTTGCCCACTCTGTCTCTGGTGAGTCCTCTCAGACCCTGCACCTCTGGCCTGTACCCCAGTTCTTGTATGCATAAATAAATAAATCTTTAAAAAAATGTGATAAGTTGAGTTACCAACTTAAAAAGTGGCCATCTACACCAACACTTGTATGCTAATGTGCATGGCAGCATTACTTGTTTTTTTAAAAAAAGATTTATTTATTCATACCAAGGGCTCTTATTGACCACAAAGGAGGAAAGTACGGGTACCCATTACAACATGGATGAACCCTGGAAACATTATTCTAAATGAAAGATCAGCCACAAGAGACCGCCTATGACCCGATTCCTTTCAAATGAAGTCCAGAGTAAAGAGCCCAAGTAGTAGCAGCTGCTTAGGGCTGCAGGAGGGGAAATCAGGAAATAGGGGGATGCTAGGTAACAGGTACAGGATTTTTTGAGGGATGAAAATATTGTAACATTGATGGTGGTGATAGCCACGCAGATCTGTGAATATGCTAAAAATTATCAAGCTGCACACTTTAAATGCATGAATCATATGGCATGTGGATTATATCTCAATGAAGCTGTGTTAAAAGATCTACCTATTCTTCAAAAAAAAAATTACACAAGCTTTTAAACAAAATTTTTTTTTAACCTGGAAGAGGAGACACTCTAGGTCTGTACTTAAAGTGGGAAGTGTAGATAGCCTAGAATCTGATTATAACAAGTAAAGACAGGTGCTCAAGGAGCTTCCCTTTCTCTGTCACTGAACAGGAGAAAACAGCTTGAGAAGCTCAAATGACCCTGAAGGGAGCACATCGATTTATTATGTATGTACAGACCTGGGACAATATTGATCTGCCAAAAATGAAATTCCCTTCTATCTTCTGCTAAATAGCTGTATAAACACAGCACATGTCAGAGACAACATCTTAAAATGTGTGGCTTTGAAGGCAGGAGGCTATGAGCCTACTTTCTCTCATCTGCAAGGAGTCTTCCCGCGAAGGTGGTGAGGGTTCTGTGAAGGAGTAACGTGTACCATGCCCTTGGCACAGTTCTGGGACGTGGAAGCACTTGTGAAGTTCTGCGAGCTATCTTTATTACAGATGGCAGCCAACCAGGAGAAAGGCCTCCAGCTAATGGTAAATTCCATTCTGTACCCTTTGCTTAAGAAAGAAGTGTGGCCACACTTAAAACATTGTAGAACTCTCTCTATCTCACATGGTTAAACATTTTTGAAAGTTAGTAAACAGTAAAAGCTACTTTATCTAGCATGACTTCTTTGAAGAGTATAGAGAACAGGTTTTTCTTATCACTTAATTATGAAAATAGAAAAACCCCATCACAGGCTGGGTGAAATTGTAGCTTCTGGAGGACATTAAGGGAAGCAATTTGGTGCATCAACTCCCCCAATGGTTTAGCATATTTTTCAAAGGAGGAAATGTCCTCTATGATAATCGTCACGACCATGGAATTTTAACAACA
Source organism: Talpa occidentalis (assembly GCF_014898055.3). Classification (NCBI taxonomy): domain Eukaryota; kingdom Metazoa; phylum Chordata; class Mammalia; order Eulipotyphla; family Talpidae; genus Talpa; species Talpa occidentalis. The sequence continues at coordinate 90,622,487 of NW_023601212.1, forward strand.
CTCTAGAATTCCAAGAGTAGAAGCATTTCTTTTAGCCAAGTGCTTTGAAACCTGGTTTCAAGAAATTTTGATCAAGTAACTCTTCTTCCTTACTACAGTCACAGGAATCTTAAAAACCTGGATAATGCACACACGCCCCCCCACCACACACACACACACACACACACACACACACACACACATCACACATACAGGAAGTCATTCGTTTTCCTGGAGCTCTCTGCTGAGGTTTAAATGAGAAAGCTCCAGGGAAGAAAATTCACACCACTAGGCTCTCCCTGTGTTCTCCTACCTGCTTTTCTTTCATCTCGTTTCCATTACGAATCTGACGGATCTTGTGTAATGTCAGGGACTCTGAATCCTTGAGTCTCTTAAATGCGCGTCATTTTTTTCAAACTACTGATAAAAGCAGGTTTTGGAATTTCCTCAGCCAGCAGAGAGTTAAATCTTTAATCCCTGTGGGAAGTAACGTGAAGATTCATTACATACCTGCGGGCAAATAAAGCCTGCCCCATATATGATGCTCCTTATGGAAGAAGTAAGAACATCCCTAGGGATGAGATTTTCTGCAAAGATCATCATGAAGTTATGAAGAAGGTCAAATGGAAGATTTGAAAGAAACTCATGATCAGAAAAAGATGAAAGTTTTTCTGGATGAGAATTTGTCTCATCAACGAGATGACAGAGGTCCAAACACTGTTCACTCCCTGAGAGAAGGTTCTCGAGGCTTCTTTGAGGTTCAAAGTTTCTAAGGTGATATGTGCCAGTGAAAAGGCTGGCGGGCAGAAAGAACGGCAATGACAACAGCAATGATCTGAAAACGGGGCAAATTTTCTAAGTTATCAGAGATGAGGCCCCAAAAAAGGATGCTGGGAAAGCCCACCAGTGATACCACTTGGTTAATTTTAGTAAAGTGCAGCCAACTTTCTTGGCTGGTGAAAATCTCCGCTAACAGAACACACTGCTGAACAAAGGTAAGTGTGTACTGTCAAAAGCACACAAGGATACCACCAGGTGAAGTCCACTAAGCAGTCCCCTTCAAGGTAGTATTTCCAAGGGAACCAAGGAAGCAGGAAGGCTATCACATAGAAAGGGGCGCCATACAAAACAAAATTGTAACGATTTGCACAACAGTCAGCCTTAGAGTTGTGAAAATACCAAGTCAGGACATTCAGAGCATTCCAGATCATTAAAATAATCTAGAGAGGGCCTCCCTGGTGGCGCAGCGGTTGAGCACTGGGCTGCGAAGCTGCCCGCAGCCTCAGCAGCGCCAGTTCGATCCCCGGCTGCTCCCGGGCCACAGGAGGAGGGTCCCACAAGGCGCGCAGACCTCTCCTGCTGCCCGCTGCTCCCCTCAGCAGTGTCCTTCGGTCCTTCTGCCTGCTCTGCTCCCCGCTCTGGCTCTGGTGAATTCTCTCACCCTCCCGTGCTTCTGACTGTACCCAGTGCTTGTATAAAATAAATAAATAAATAAATCTAAAAAAAAAATAAAGTTTTGCTAGAAACTCAGTATAACATTGGAGCAACTTAAGGTGAGGCATATGTCTTTAAAAAATAATAATAATCTAGAGAGAGAAGAAACACACAATTATTTTAGTGTATTTTATATCAATAAAAACAACCCCTGAATTCTCTATGCAAAGCAACCAGAGCTAATTGGTAAAACAAGCTCACCGCTTTCAGCACCAATAGGGGGTATACATGCTGAAACAACAACAACAATAATAACAGCAGCAGCTAATAATACGCAAAAAGTCAATGAACATTCCCTTTGTGTTTCGGCATTGCATGAGTGCTTACGTGAATTCTTTTATTCAGTCCTATCAAGCAAGATTATTATTAGCCCCACTCAACAAATGAGGGAATGGAGGGCCAGAGAAGTTAAGCAACTTGCTTAGCTAATAAATGACCCAAGCCAGGGTCTGAGTCAAGGCAGATGACCCCAGAGTCTATGTGTTCAATCATAATGCTAAACTCCCCCCCACCCCCAAGCACCCCAGGCCAGGCCTCAGCAACAAGCGATGATGGCCTGCTTATATACAGGAGTGCTTCATCAGGCAGAGTTGGAAGGTCGGTGGGATGAAGGAAAGATCACTCAAGGTCCAAGTGAGAGCAGCCTAGAGGGGCTTACACCTAAAAAGTGCAGCCCCATCCAAAGGCAGGCTCACACTTATTAGAGAAAGATACAAAGGTGTGGCAAGTACATAGGGAGTATACTCTATGTACCCCACCAGTTATTGGGGTACATAAAAGCAGTTATTGGGGAAAAGCAGTTATTGGGGATGTAAGCTAGGGTGGAGAGTGACCAGGGGCACCCACTGCCTGGGTGGGAGGGCAATGCTTCATTGTTCCTCCTGGTCAATTGTAATATCTGCCTGCTGTTTTCAGCAGATGCTGGTTTCCCAGTATGTTCCTCGTACCAGGCCTTTTGCGCTTAGTGAGAGGCCTCCTGCATGACCCTACACCTGGCTGACTAGCAGGAACTCTGGGTACCAAAACAATATCCCCGAGAATAAGGGGACCGGGAAACTATCATTTGCTGTCTCAAAATGGCAAAAGTATTTATTACATTAAGCATGTTGTTGTCGGTAACCAATGATAATATCAAATATAAGGGACTCTAAGATCAAGAACTCTATCCATCCTGTCCATCTAATCAGAACAAACAATACAACATGCAAATAACATGGACCTTATCAAGATATATAATATCTTAATAATTCTAATTGTTCCACATCAGCATATTTTTCAGACAACCAAAACTTACTCTTAAAATTGCAAAGTTGTGGCAAATCTTTTTTTAAAAAGTCTCATTTCCCCTAAACAGTTGATCTTAGCATAGACAGCCTTTTCTTGATAACTCTTTCAGCTATGTGGAGAATTAGTTCTTTGAAAAATCACAATAATGGATATCTCTGTGGAGAGAAACTGTCCTAGCGAAAGGACTATAATAAGGGCTCCATCTCACCTGAGCTTGGTAAAAGGCCACTTCTGAAATCTTGTACAGATGTAAAAGGAGCTTCACATAGTAGAAACTGAAGACAGAATTTAGCATTTCAGTCCCTAATGTCATCATAGAATATGCCCAGGCAATGGGTTTGATACTTACAAGTGTCATTTTCTGAAACCTGAGGGATTCTTCTTCCTTTTGTTTTTTTAAAAACAGGGAAAATGGTTACAATTTACTCTTTGCCTACAGTGGCTGATAGGTAGCAAAATTCCACTGGACTCTAGTCAATTTTCATTATATAAGAGCTCAAAATCACTAGCTGTGAATATGTAACCAGATTTAACACTCTACTTCTTATCCATTCACTCAGCATTTTAGAGATGGGAACCCTAATTTGCATGGAGTGAGACTCTTGAATATATTCTGGTACTTTAACTTTTAAAAGTGTAATTTATCCAACAGTTTGGACAGTCCTGAACTAGTAGCCAGGGAGATGTGTTTACAGCATCATTATCCTCCCTATTTGGGGGTGACAGCCTTTAGCTAAAGTCAGAGAGAAGGAAAAGAAGCAAGCCCTTCACCTGAGTACAGAGCTGTCCATTCAGTAGTCAGAACTTGCATTGGAAGACTTATTCTTGATCTTCTCCTGACAATGTAATTTGGCCCAAAAGACTTTGTACATAATAGGGACATAAAATCAAACATTCTGGTTCTTGCTCTGACTTAGATGTTGCCCTTTAATCTGGCCTATTGTCTTACTCTTTCAGTGATCTCATTTACCCAACTGGACAACAGGAAAAGGCCAACCAAACAAAAGGTAGGTATAGACTCACCTGTCTTTCAATCTTGATTATTGTTTGACACCATGACCTTCCTGTCTTATCCCTGGCATACTGGAATACTTGGCTAGGTCTCCACAATTTTATAGAATCACAAAACAAACATTCAGATAACTGAAGATATGTTACTTGTTTAAATAATCCCTGATGCTTAACCAGGTGCCACCGCTGATATCCAGTTTTTCAGGGAAGGGGACTCAAATGATCAAATGCTCATCTCCCAAGCTTCACCTCCTTTCTTGGAGTATATCCAAGAGTCTAATTCTATGGGAGGTGGGGTTTTGGAATGATCAAGGGGGTAAATCAATGCTCACGTCATCAACCAAGCATTGTCTATAGACTGAATATTTAGTTCATATGTGTACTAGTGTTCTTTAAATGTTTATAGATTTTGTGGTCATGAAAAAATACAAATCTAATATTTTTTGTCATTATAGAGAACTCCAACTCTTGAAACCTATAAGAAGTATGTGGAGATGAGCTGACATTTGGGACTTTAAAGGAAAGTGTCCGATTTGAAAAAGTTGGGAACTTCTGAAGAACTCCTGCCAAGGTATAACTCTTGGTATAAGAATGAAGATTGCATTTAGAGGCCACTAGGTTACCTAAGAGGACCCGACACAAGGGAATCAGTAGGACCCAAAGCCAACAAAGAAACTGAACTAACCAAAAAGAGGCACTTCTTTTTCACTAAGTTTTATTTCAGGCAAGTTAAAATTAGAAGCATGCCTTGCCTTCTGAACAGATCTGTCATTAAGTTAGAAGGCAGTATTTATAAACTCAAACTTTTGCAAAGGGTCATAAACTCACTGCATTGAGTTCAACTGTCTTAAAAGAACTGGACTTAAACACCCAACCTGTTTGAAACATGTGTATCTAAGATTTTGATTCCATTAGGAAAACAAGCTGCACATCTTATGTGTGTATAGGTATATTCAGTAGGAAGCATTCTTTATCTTGTATCTATCTACAAAAGCAACTATCAATACGTTCTTTTTAGATTATTTTCATAACAGTTCTTATTTAAGTAAGTATTGATATCACACTAAAAATCACCACTTACAATGTTTTAAAGCGACCACCACGATTTAAAAAACTCTCCTTGAGCTGTGTGGAGATTTCTTGACCTACTAAACATAGAGCTTCCATATGATCCAGCAATTCCACTCCTAGGTATTTACCCAAAGGACACAGAAACATCAATTCCTAAGAGCACCTGCATCCCTATGTTTATAGCAGCACTGTTTACAATAGCTAAGCTTTGGAAACAACCCAAATGCCCAAAAATAGATGACTGGATCAAGAAGATGTGGTACATATACACCATGGAATATTACTCAGCATTCAAAAAAAGATAAACACATGCAATTTGCAGCAACATGGATGGAGCTGGAAGGGATCATGCTCAGCGAAATAAGCCAGAAAGAAAAAGAAAAATACCGGATGGTCTCACTCATAGCAGGAATCTAGAAAACTTAAATAAGAGACCAGGAAAAAGAATAACTATAAGAAAGTAAAAAATCAAAATCAACAAACAACTATGAACCAGAGAAACTCTATGGGGGGTGGGGGGCAGAAAAAGGAGGGATTGGGGTCAAAATAAGGGGGTTGCAATTGTATGGGGAATATAAAAATAAAATTTAAATTTAAAAAAAACCAAAAAGCTCTCCTCACCTGATTAAACCAAGCAACAAACGAACAACATTACAGCTTTACAACCAGGGACAAAGGACTTCTAAAACTAATTCCCTTTTACCATAAGATGTTTTATACGGAAAAGTTTAAAATTAGCAAAATTGTACAATCATTACGCCAGGCAGGTACAAAAATTCTGGTGAATTATTAAATGAAAACCCAAAACCCTTCTTTTAAAACCAACTCGGGTTGTTATTCACTAATCTACAACTAAACCAAATAATATTAATGTCGCTGAAAAGGCTGCTTATGATTGTTTCTAAGCTGTGATTAAATAGATTCTGAAAGAACCATGGAGACCCCTCCACAGAAAGGCTTTTAGCACTGACAGCTAACACCTCATTTTTTTTTTAAAGATTTATTTTTATTTATTTATACAAGCACTGGGTACAGTCAGAAGCACGGGAGGGTGAGAGAATTCACCAGAGCCAGAGTGGGGAGCAGAGCAGGCAGACTGACGAAGTATACTGCTGAGGGGAGCAGCGGGCGGCAGGAGAGGTCTGCACGCCATGTGGGACCCTCCTCCAGTGGCCGGGGAGCAGCCCGGAATCAAACCATCGCTGCAGAGGCTGCGGGCAGCTTCGCAACCCAGTGCTCAACCGCTGCGCCACCGGGGAGGCCCCTAACACCTCATTTTTAATGCAATTTTTGTTCTAGTTTTTCTAGGAAAAAAAGTTTCCCCAAATAGGGTCCTTAAAAAAAAGGGGGGGGCCTCCCTGGTGGCACAAGGAGTTAAGCACCGCACTATGAAGCAATCCTCTGCAGCATGAGTTAGGTCCCCTGCCCACCAGAGAGAAACCCACATGGCGAAGCAGACCTCTCCTGTCTCAGCAACGTATTTCAATCAGTCTGCCTATTCTGTTCCCCACTGTCTCTAGTGAATCCTCTCACCCACCCGCATCTCTGGCCTGTACCCCAGCTCTTATATGCATAAATAAATAAATCTTTAGAAAAAAATTAAAAAAAATAACAAAACCCAATAACCCTGAAATTATAGTTTAAAATGGTATAAAGCCATTTTGAATTATTGATCACTTTAATTCTCCATATCTGTCTATTAAAGAATGTTTCAACACACAGTGGAAACTATTTGGAGTCAAATGAGCTTCTGTTTGCCATGGAGGGAAAAAAAGCCAGCATTTTCAGTCTTGTGGATCACTAACTATGAAGATGAGTGTTTTGAAGGTCAGATGCATGATTCTAACCCTTCAGCATCCACTAATCACTGTCAGCAAATCCCAAATTCAACCATCCCTCTTTCCAAAGGACTGTCTGTAGTGACTTGCTTTTAAATTAAGATTAATTTGACTCCGGACTAATACTTCTACTTGAATATCGACAACTAGGGCAATAGAGGGGAGCTAACTTTCTTTTTTCATCTTAGCAATAAAAAGTAGGTCAGTAACATCTTTCTTTTTACTACACCTGGATTTAGAAGTAAGGAATTTGTGGGTTTACTATGACTCTTTTATTATGATTTTTCCTTCCAACACCATTATTCCTCCTACATGTATTGGTCGACTTTTTTCAAGGTTGTCTTCTTTCAGCCGTGCCTTAACCTGTACATCCAGGTGGAGGCCTTTGACCTTCAGACCAAAATTTCTGTTTTGTCTGCAAGGTGACGGCAAAAGGCGCAAACCACCAGCAGTTTTTACTTTGTTGTGGGTCAGAACAGCCTCCCCGGTCCTGCCCACCCTCGGGAGCCAGCTAGGGCTGCCCTCTCTTCTCGCCTGGTGCAAAGTCATGGCCCCAGATGCTTAGTTTGTGGCCCTTTTAAAAATCATATGCAAAACTGCTTGCAATTTTATTTTCCCTCCCTAAGAAGAGGGCTTCCATTTCACCCCCCGCGCCCCCAGGTGATGCGGGGCTGCGGCTCATCGTTCATGGGGAACGAGCACAATTTCCTGCGGGTTGCAGGGGAGGGATCTGCTGGTAAGGAGAAAACAGCAGCCCTAAACTCCTGACCGTCCCCTTCACTTCCTCACATCAAAGAGACCAAATCCCGGAGTCAAAAGACCAGAATGGGCGGCCCCGGCGCGCCCCCGACACCCCGGGACAGCCCCCCCTCGGGGCCGGAGTCCGCGCCTCACGCCCACTCGGCCTGGCCGCGGGCGGCCGGGCGCCCGGGCCATGCCCCCGAGGCTCGCAGGAGGCCGTCGCCCCATCACCCCATGACCTCCGTCACCTCCACAGCCCGGACCCCGCGAGCTCTCCCGGGAGCAACAAACACAACGCTGCGCAGAGAAGGCGGGGCCTTCGGCCGCACCCCTCCGCCTTTCCCCGCCTTCTTTGTTTCTCCCAGAGTCCCCACTGGCTGCCGGCGCAGGAGACCGGGCGAACGGCGGGCCGGCGGGGAGGCGCGATTGGACGGCGCGTCTGCCGCTCGGCCGGGCGCGCGCTCGCGATTGGCGGAGGCGCCGCCGGGGTTTGAATCGCGCCCGGCCGGGGAGGGTCCTGCCAAAGTGCCACGTTGGGCCGGGCTGCGGCTGAGGGAGCCCGTTCGCGGCGCCGGCCCGGGCGCTTGCGCTGGGCGCCGGCCGTTGGGACCGTTGCGCGGCGCGAGGCGAGCCGGGAGGCGGGCCGTGGGGGCCGGCCCGGGCGGCGGCAGGCGGCGGTGGTCCCGCGGCGGCGGCGCCGGTCCCCCCCGCGGGCGGCTCTGGCGGAGCGCGGCGGGGCCGGGGGCGAGCCGGGGGCGGCGGCCGGGGCGGGCGGGCGGGCGCGGGGGCCGCTGCCCCGGGGGCGCCGGCCGCGATGCTGGCGGAGGGCGCGGCGGAGGAGTTCGAGGGGAAGGACGAGGAGCCGTGGTACGACCCCCGGGACCTCCAGCGAGGTGAGGCGCGGCCGGCCGGCGGGGCGGGCGGGCGGAGGCCTGGCTCGGCGCGGCGGCCCGGGCAGGGCTGCCCCTCGGCGGCCGCGGGCAGGTGCGGCGCGGCCGGGCTCACCTGCGGGGTGCGGACCGCGCCGCGCCCCCGGGACGGACGGGCGAGCGCCCCACCGCCCTCCTCGGGGCCGCAGGGGCGGGGCGCCGCCTCGCCCGGCGGGTGTCGGCCGCCCGCGGCCTCCGGGGCTGCCGCGGCTGTGGGGGCCGCGGGGACCGGCGCTCGCGCCCGCAGGAGGACGGCGGGGGCGCCGGGGCCGGCGGCTCCCCTCGAGCTGCGGGTGGGAGCCGGCTCGGAGGAGCCCCGGTCAGCGCCCGCGCCGGCTCCTCTTCACCGCCCGGCCCCAGCTCCCCGCGGGGCCCGGGGAGCCGAAAGCAAAGTTGCACGGATCGCCGGGGGAGACGACTTAGGGGGCGGGCACCCCCCGCTCCCCTCTTACCTGGGCGCCTTAGTGAGACGCGGGCCGGTCTCTGGGCCGGCCTGGGATGGCTCGCGGGCCATGCCGCCAGAGAAAACCCGTGGCAGCCCTCAGTTTGGCGCTGGGAAAGCCCGCGCCTCCTTTTCTTTTCTTTTCTTTTTTTGGTTAATTGCAGGAATTTGCCATTGGGACACACTGCGGATGTGCCGGGTGCTAACAGGCACTTCACGCAGGGGCTGAGCCTCCGAACAGCCCCGAGGAGGTGCAAGTTGATGCTGGGGGAGTCAGATGCCTCTCCAAACTGCAGCGCCAACTTTCATGACCAGAGTGCTTACTGATACTGAATTGGCCTCGGATTTTTCTCAGGCATCTTCCACTTTTTGCGGGTCTGTGTAGATCCACTTTTCAGCTCCAAACTTGTACTGAAAATTAACATCTTATTTAGTTGACTATTACATGATCCTGCGTTTGTTCAGTCAAAGCACTCTCCCTCTGCTTCCTAACCCCCCAAATGATGGGAGAAAAAGAAGGCAGTCTTGAATGACTCACTTTTAGAATAGGAAAGTAAAACAAGTGGCTTGTGGGGAGGGGGTGATTTCTTCCATTAATATGCTGTGGACAATTACATCAAGTGAAGTCGCTCCACTTACATGGATAGTCCAAGCGACATAGGCGTTGCAGTGCAGTGTTTGCCATCATGTTCGCTACATCCACATGGCAGATTTGTCTTACATTTTTAACAAACCTGTTTTCAGAATTTCCCAAAAGGATTGATGGCCTAGTTTGATACTTTCTTCAGGATTAATGAGGCAGTTGCATCATTTCCCTATAAGTTAAGCTGTTTGTGTCATCAAAGTGAAATAATTTTTTTTTCCTGTATTGAAGCAGCTTTTTTTTTAAATCTAGTATAATACTTAGCACATAACAGAAGCTCAAAATTATTTGTTCAACTGAGGCACTCACACAGGATTACAGTTTTCATGGCCTTCATCCACACTGCACTTTCCTCCTGTGGGAGGTTGTTAGGAACAACCACTTGTGATAGAGCAATTTGTCATGAAGCACATGCAACTTTTTGGGGCTGCATGTGGGCTTCTTAATCTCTAATTGAAACTAAGCCATGAGGTGAAAGTTCAAGTTCACTGAAAACTTAAAGAACATAGGTCTAAAACTCCTTAATGCCAATCTGCATTTGGAATTTGTTCTGTTTTTCAAAGCACCTGTTGTCACATTGGACTTTGACATAATCCTGTATGTCATAACCACACGTGCAGGGTAGGACTAGATGTGAAATTCCAACAGTCATAATTTGTGAATATGGCCTGTAAAAGACTGAAGACGGGAGTGTGGCAAAAGAATGTCTGTTCCAATTTTGTTAAATTTTATGTTAAAGAACTCCTAAACTTCTATCAGATTGTAAAATTTGTTACTTTTTCAAATTCATTGCTACTCTGTGCCAGGTATTCCTCTAGAGTGCTGGGGCCACAGTGCTGGTCCACAAAATGGGCGGCTTTACTAGCCTGGAGGTGCTGCCTCTGGCACCCACTACGCTGCCCTACAGGTACCAGGCCTATGATAGATGTTTGCTGCTCAATAAAGTTTGGGAGCAGATCTGTCCTCTTAAACAGATTAACAAGCAGATCATGTGGGATTCTGTTGTGAACAGACATCTGTTCATTTTTTAACATCCTTACTATTAACTTTATTAAGTGATCCTTGTTTGCAGAGAGCTGCTAAAAACAATTTGAAGGTCCTTTTCTCAGTCCTAGAACTACAGACTGTTTTGTTTGTTGTTGTTGTTGTGTTTTTTTTCTTTAACAAGAGGAACCACTAAGTAGATTGGATTTTTGTATTCAAGTTTGCTGGTACATTCTCTTAAAAATTAAAATTGCTGGAAAAGTCTAACCTTGGAAAGCTCTGCTCTGCCATTCATACCCTGTGAGAAACACATAGAGCCAGGTGTAGGCAGAAGGAGAAAATTGTACTTTTACCAAATGCTTTGATGAAGAGGCTACCTTTTGTCAGAGGGCTGAGTTGCCATCGTAAGAATGCTGACAATGATCTCTGTGGGTACAAGCCTTTCTGGGACAGCAGGTGCCTTCTGTGCAGGTAATGATGGCGCTTGCTTTGAAATGTGCCCCTGAGAACAAGGTAGAGAGACTTCGCTTTCTTTTAGATCAACTACTGTTATAATTGTGGTTTGGTAGCCATGCAAGCTTAGAAGAAGAGAATTCAAGCTTGAGAATTCAGGTTTCTGCTATGTGGACCAGCAAATCTTAGTTTGCTGGAAATCTTAAGTTTGAAGGAATCCTTTCCTCTTCAAGTACATTTTTCTTGTGTGTAGCTAATTTGCTGACTCACTGTTTGGAGGATCATTAAAACTGACACCATCATGTTTCTTAATGTTTATATTAAGGTTTTTTGCTTTCCCAATTATAGTAACGTTGGCAACAGGAGTTACACAGAAGCAACACCAAGTGACGCATTTGACTTTGTAATAGGAAAAACTTTCAGCCTTAATGTTATTGAATTACTGCTATAGACTACAGATTACTTAGGAATATATTGTCCTTGTTTGGGGAAAACTTTTTGAATTCTAGAAGAAAGATTGTTATAAAAAAAAATGGCTGGTAGAGCTGATTTTCTGCCTGACACAGGGCTAAATCGTATCTGTTTAAAGCTAATAGTTTACACTTATCACTTGCAAGGACTGATCAGTGAAAGAATATTAAACATACGAAGGTATTGATAGATTGCAGCTCTCAAACCTGCAGTAAATCTGGCATTTTTAGTGGCTACCTAGGCCAGTACAATAGGATTTAGAAAAGATAACTTCTTAGTGAAAATCCTTTTCGTAAAAGAGGGGTGAACAGGTGTATTAAGGCTTCAAAACTGTTTCCTTTTCTTGTGCCTTAATTAAAAATAAAAATAAAGGACTTTGAATATTCCAGTCTCCCACTAATTATTTAAAAAAACCTTTTTTGGGCTTACTGCCAGCTTTTGGCTCCTTTTGGTTATGGAAGCCAGATGCTACACAACAGGAAGTGAACTTTTTTAAAGCAAAAAAAACCCAACCCTTGTCTTTAAACTAACAGATGAAGTAACGTCCTATTATACAGTGTGTGTGACTTCACTGGCGCTTTCTTGTAGTTGAGACTTGTCTTGTCAGAATTCTATCCTAAACATCCTATGAAATATTTAGGAGGCTGACTTCAGGTTACTGAACCAGGTTGTGGCTTTGTTTTACTGGAAATAAGGATTGCGATAAGGACACATCTCAAGTTCTTTTCTATTTGTTGAAGAGTGCTATACTTGGCATCTCTTTCTGCAGAAGCAGGGGTGCTACTGGCTATATATTAAGTAATGTTAAGTCGTTTTCTTAACTGAATAAAAAGAGCCAATGACAGTCTTAAGTTAGTCTTGATCCTGGAAGAGGTTTCAGCTCAGGTTTTGATTGCTAGTTAAAAATATCTTTGGGGTGTCTCTGGTCCTTCCCAGAGAGGAATTACCACTTTACAACTTGCCAGCTAAGACTAATGTCGAGGTAATGTTTATATCCTTTGTCTCTAATACAGTGTGGGGCTCTTGTGTGGGACTATATATACACATTACACACCGAGTACATGATAATGATTTCTGGAATATCGTCAGCCACACATAGTTCCTTTCCATTTAGTGAAAGCAGACATGAACTTGCCTGGGGTGGTTGCACTGTTCATGGGCAGGGCAGGCAATTAAAACCAAACAGCCCAACTCTTAAGTTTCTCACTGCCATCTGTGAAAACAAGTGAGAAGATTAAGTATCTGAACTGGGGAAATTTATACTGTCTAGACCTTAAAGAAATGAGTGACCATCCCTGTCAGTAGACTGAAAACTGTGGAGAAGGGGATGACAAAGTAGAGAACTGTGGTTAGAGAGTCAGAACCTGTTGGACAGCAGCTACTGTTTGCCAGTGTCACTGCATGGATATGGAGCGGTCACGTAGTCTCTCTGTGTTTCAGGTTGTCTCATCTGAAAAACTGGGCTAAATTCCTTGAAAAAACAAAGATTGATGCCTCTTAAGAGCTGTGTATAAAAGCTCTGTATTTTGTGAATATAAGATGTTACTTCATAGTCTTTTTATCCGAAGTCTTAAGTACTTTAGTAGACATTGTTAATATTTGAGTGTCTAGAATGTATTTTGAACACTTACCTACCAATAGTATATTGCTTTATTTAAAATGAGTGTAAATTGTTTTTACATGAGCGTGTAAGTGTCTTGTGTGGTAGATTTCTCTGCTTTGTCTTTTCCTAATGGGGAAAAACTGACCAAGTAAAATGCCATTTATACATTTGAATGGCTAGTACCAGGTAACAAAAATTGTTGCTTTTCTGTTAGCCACTTATTCTAGGTTAAGGGTAGTAATGAATAAATACTAAACCTTATTTATCTACCTGTAAGATCTAAGTTTAAAAATCTTATGTAGTAAGGGTTCCTGGTCTTCATAATAAGAAGTTTGATGACTTTCCATCATACTTAAGACAAAAATTCAGAGTTCATCATGGCCTATAAAAAATCCTGTAGGGTCTGATCCCTGTCTGCTTCTCCATCTTCATCTTATACCATTCTCCCCCTCACGCTCACACCACACTGGCTTTTGTCAGGTCGTAGAATATGCCAAGTTCTTTCCGTCTCAAGGCCTGTGCCTCGGTTTTAAGTGGTAAGATCGTCATCCTTCAAGCTTTAACTAAAATGTCTGCTCAGCCTTTCCTTGTGACTGCCCTTTCTAAAGTAGATCCTTTGTTCATTATCACCAGTAGTTGTTTTTCCTTTTCTCTCTCACATCCCCCATCTAATTGGTTAACACATCCTTTGAGCTCTACTTTCAAAGCATCTAGAGTCCAGCTCCTTCTCTCCATCCTCATCTCTGCCACTCCAGTCTTGTCGTTCACATTATTCACCCAGATGGTTGCATTATCCCCCCCAAACCCCCTACCGCCTTCCTACTACTCAAAGAGCTCAGTATATTTCCGGCTTTCATCAAAGGATCCCTCCATGGAATTTACTCTGCAGACATGTACTTCAGTTACCTATGTTAGAACCAGTGCCCTTTCTTTTATCATTAAATTTTATTTCTGCAATTGCTTATAATCAGACAAATTCTATCTTCTAAGCATATATGCCTAGGAAGAGAGAGTTGAAAAAATAAGTTTTAAAATAGAAATGGGAATTCTGCTAAATGAAAGTTATGAGCTGACAAGTAATTACCTCAGAAGCTATATGTGGGCCTTGCTTAACTGGCTCTCCTTGGAGATAGACATGAAGAATAGAAAAATGAGAGCAATCTGGAGGGATGTTCTTATTATTGATATGCTTTTCCTTTTCCTGACTTAGTAATATCCCTTTAGGAGGCCAGGATCAGTAACAACAAACTGCTTTGACAGTTACATTCTCAGCAACCAGATTTCATGGGAACTTAGACTGTTGAAAGATCTGCCTATACTTTGATTCAATGGTCCATCCCCCCCAAAAAAAAATAAATAAAGGAAATTATCAGAATATGAGTAAGTCTAGCCCATGAGAAAAATAATTATGGTTTTAGATGTCACAGTGCTGAATGATCATTCCTGAACTAATGCACACCTCCCTAAAGCGGACCACTATAGGGCCTCCCCGGTGGCGCAGCAGTTGAGCGCTGGGCTGGGAAGCTGCCCGCAGCCTCTAAAGCGCTGGTTCAATCCCCAGCTACTCCCCGGCCACCGGAGGAGGGTCCCACATGGCGCGCAGACCTCTCCTGCCGCCCGCTGCTCCCCTCAGCAGTGTACTTCGGTCCTTCTGCCTGCTCTGCTCCCTGCTCTGGCTCTGGTGAATTCTCTCACCCTCCCGCGCTTCTGACTGTACCCAGTGCTTGTATAAATAAATAAATAAATCTTAAAAAAAAAAATAAAGCGGACCACTATATCTCACATCTTACAGTGTAAAGGTCTGTAAGAGAATATGTTAACTTAGTAGGAGGCTCTAGTTCAATTAAATCTTTCTTCTGTGCCATTTCACCTTCCATTGGGATCTGACATAAATTTTGTACCAAAAGTGCTCACTTGGAAAGTAAAACAACATATAACAAAACCAACTTTACCACAGACGAACTGCTTATAAATGAGTTCAGTCCCTTTTGCATATTTTTGGTCTCAAAAACATCACCATTTAACTACAACCCAAAACACTTCTATAGTGACACAATCATTTGTAATCATTCACTCATTCATTTTCCAACCTGCTTATTGCAGCTTAAGGTCACAGGTGACTAGAGCCTATACTGGCAGCTCGGGATACAAGGCAGCTCCACTCCTGTCCTGGACGGGACACTCTCCCTTTGCACGGCGTGCGCACACCCATGCCAGTGAACTTTACATGCACACCTTTGGGATGTGGGGAGGAAAGCAAAATACTGGGAGAAAACCCTGGTGGACCCGGGGACAATGTGCAAACTCTATGCAGATGCTGCTGCAGGCAAGGGGTTGCTTTTTTCTTTCTCATCAACATTATAACTAACCAGTGTTATTTGAGAACCTGCTTTATGCTGGATTAGGTCTTGGTTCCTTCTAATTTTAAGGGGTAGGCTATGTGAAATATTGAAATGAGATCATTTGGTTATTCTATGATTCACTTGTTGTGCTAGATCTCCAACTTGCTGCTGAGCTTGGGAAGACATTGCTGGATCGGAACACAGAATTGGAGAATTCTCTTCAGCAGATGTACACAACCAATCAGGAGCAGTTACAGGAAATTGAGGTAACGTA
Source organism: Talpa occidentalis (assembly GCF_014898055.3). Classification (NCBI taxonomy): domain Eukaryota; kingdom Metazoa; phylum Chordata; class Mammalia; order Eulipotyphla; family Talpidae; genus Talpa; species Talpa occidentalis. The sequence goes on from NW_023601212.1 coordinate 90,638,049, forward strand.
TTCAATAGGAGAGTTAGCGTTTGAGATGTGACACGTACTGCTGTTGTACCAGTCACATCCTGCTAGAATAACACTTGCAATACTAAAGCAACATTTAATTTCTAATGAAGATTTTCTTTTTTGAGAATAAGAACCATTGGCAAGGGTGGGGGGGTTGAGCTCTGCCTTTTTTAGGCTTTCCAACACATAGTCTGCTGAGATGAAAGAGATTTCCCTCTTCTCCCTTAGTGAAATGTACTGGAAATAGATGGTCCAGTATTTGCGAGTATATGAACCAAAATAAAACTGTAAATATTATTTATAATTTTTTACTTTTTTTCTTAGAAAAATGAATTATGCAGAAAGGTATAAGAGGATAATAATAATGCATTGACACTACCCAGCTTAAGAAAACTACCCACACTCTGTTAAATCTCTCTTTATACCCCCTCCTTGCCTGCATTTCCCTCCATCCTAAATTTATAATTAGATGAAAAGCTTTAAATTGTACCACCTTATTTCATAATGCGTTTAAACTCTTGTGCCAAAGAGTCATAAAATAGGTGTTTATTTCCCCCTGCTGTGATCTTTATTTATTTATATTTTTAGTAGGTTTATTAAATACTATTTTCTTCGTCTAAAAAACTGAAATGAAAGATGCTAGATACAGGTTTTAAAATGGAAGGTGCTATCTTGTAAATGATCCTATTCAATTAACCCAGCGTGTATAGGCCACATAACTGTAAAGATGGTAATTACAGATACTAACCAGTGTCCCTTCAAACACTTTTCTTTCTGGCCTCTTCCCCCACCCCCGGGCCAAAGACTTGTTCCTGGGTGTCTATTTCTGTAGCGAGTCACAGTTTGGGGGACTTATCCCCGTAACTCCTCCCTCTCAAATTGGAATGGTTAGACCAGAACTTTTGTGTCTATATGAAGAAAAAAAAACAAAATATCTTAGAACTGTTAAGCAATTCATCATGATCAGAATTTACTGAGCTCTAATTATATACTGAACTATGTGCCAGAAATTCAAAGTAAAATTACTAAGCCTAAAAGATCTAAATCTTTAATGATTTTTTATAAGGTCCTTCACTCCCTTGGTTAGGTGCATTCTGAGATAGTTCTTTTGAAAGCAGTTGTGAATGAAATTGTTTTCACAATTTTTTTCCTGTTCATTTTTTGTATATAAAAATTCTATGATTTATGTCTATTGATTATGTGACCTGCTATTTTGCTGTTTCTAATAGCTTTATGCTGGCATCTTTGGGTTTTCTGTATATATAATATCCTATCATCTGTGAAGAATGATAGTTCTCAGTTATTTCTGAATCAGGATTCCCTTTATTTCCTGTTATCTGATTGCTGTAGCCCAAACCTCTAGTACTAAATTAAATAGCACTGGAGACAATGGAGGCGTGGGGGTGGGAAGGAGGATTATTACACAGCCCTTGACTTCAAGGCGATCACAATAATACACATTTCAGCTTTGGAATAAGCATAAACCTATCATCAAAATTAAGGCAAATTTGTAATCTCAATATCTATTAATTTTACATAGCTAACTGAACAAAAGTACATATCGACCTCCCTTTCATCAGAATTTATAATATAGCCACTAATGTGAAATATACTTTTATAATTTTATGAAGGTATATTGACGTTACCAGTTACCATTTGTAGCACATTCTACATCAAAAGAGGATAGCACATGCCATATCTGAAATTGAATTTGATTAATGTAGAGATTGCCAAAACCTAAAAATGCAGGGAAAACTGACATTTTTAAGCTATTAAACTGTAATACCTGGTCAAGGAACTCATTCCTGCTTTGTTTCATAGAAGTGGTTTTTTCAGCTCATAGGAAAATTTCATAGTGTTCCTAGGGCATGTGCATGAAGACTTTCATATACTATGAGAAATACTTATTTGTATTTGGATAACAACATAATCTTAATACATAGTGTTGATATTTCTCTAAAAGTGGCTCTAGAGCACTGTAACTGAGCATTAGAACTGATACGTATTTTAGCTTACTCAAATACAGATGACGAGATTCCAAATATTGTGTAATGAACAGATTGTCTATTTTAGTGTAGGAGGTTACAAACACAATTGCTTTCTAATCTGAATTACTTGTCTTTGTACCTTTTTCTTTTTATGGTATTAAGAACGACAGCATTATCAGCTCTTCCAGTTACCCCCGTTAACCAACATTCTAATGACCCAGATTAGTTTCTCTGTTTTTGTACTTTATATGAATGAGACTGTTCATTGGGGATTTTCCTGATTGGAAAAGTAGTGCATGATCATTTTTTTTAAATTGGAAAATTATATAGTTGAAAAACAAAAAGTCACTTCTTATCCTGTTACCCAGAAAAATTTTAAATGAGACAGTCCTGAAAAATGGTCCTGGAACAAACTACTCAGAGTGGATGAAGAACAACATAGAACTGGTGAAAATACTAGGGAAAAAAATTCCCCAAACTGTGACTCATTATGGAAATAGACACCCAGGAAACTGTCAAAGGGTATTTTCTAAGAGGAACTGCAAAATATTCTTTCCAAGATTGTTAATGGGTTTTGAATAGTCCTCATGAAAATTGATCAGTGTTTTATTAGGTATAATTCTTAATATTAAAAAAAAGATTAAACTATGAAAAGTGATGATTCCACTGACATCAGAGATATAACTGTATAGCCTGTGTGACTTATTTAGTGTTAGTGTGAGCATTTAATTTTTCAAGATTCGAGTTTTACCCTCCTGGATGAAGAGAAGTAGAGAGCAGTAGAGAGATGTGATGCAATGGAATTCCCTTAAATTTTTCCACAATCATGAAAGTGGCCTACAAATTTGTGTTTTTGTTGTTTCTCTGCCTGGAAACCTGTGTTGTCCCTATAGATTTGTTCTGCCATTCAAAGTATTGATAGTTTGGCCCTCTGGTTTTCCCCCATCTTTCAAGACTGCATCCCTGCCTTAAACATTTTAAAACATTTTGTGTTTCCTTTAGTACACGTAACACTAATTTATTTCATATTATACTTACTTCTTGACTTGTTTTATTTTCCTCCCTCTACTTCCCCTGGCAGCATTGAAAACTACTGCTGTGTTTATTCAAGGTTTTTTGCACCATGTGGTAGCTAATAGATAAGTACTTGAAATTAGTATCTTAACAGAGCACAGATAAACAGTTTTAGAAAACACTTCCAGTAATTCCTAAATTTTATGTTTCGCCTCTGAAAATTTTTAAAGGAGGAGGTTTTTGGAAGGAGCTCTGGCCTCAGTGCTAGAAGATTCAGGTTTAAGCCCTCAACTCTATAGCAACTAGCTGGAAACTTCTGGCATGCGAATTACCTCTTAGATCCTGCTTACTGGCTGTGTGTTGGTGATAAGAATGCTTGCACTCCATTGGTACACGGTTGTTCTGAGGAGATTATGTAAGTGTATATGTTTTGGACAGTATACATTGTTGCACAATTTATCCATGTTTTAAGAACTTTAAGTAACTACTGGGAAATAGATCTTAAAAAGAAGCTAGGCTTTTAGTAGTGAGATTATGGATGGGCATTATTTTCATGTTTATGCTTCCCTCCTCCCTGCAAAATTTCCCACAAGGGAAATATAATATTTTAATCAGGGGAAAGAGGTACTTCAAAGGTAATAGGAAATATTTATTTAGTATTGTGGAAGGTCATTTTGCTACTAAATTCAGAGGATTTCAACTGTAATCTTAATATAAGGATAATCCCAAAACTTTATAAAAGCCAAGTTTCCATTCCATTTCTTATTTGTTTTTAGTTTGGGTTATATCCTTTTTTCTTTGTGGGGATTCTGTAGCTGCCAATAGGTGTTGATATAATCCTGTGGGGTGTTTTTTTTTTTCCCGAAAAACTTGCCTCAGTTGTGAAGGTGGCCTGTTTATAGCTTTTTTCTAAGCCTTGTGCTCATAGTTGAGGTGACATTCTGTGCAAATTCCAAGACCTGCATGAGATAACCCATAGCACTTACACTTTGATACTCTTACCTATAAGTTGGTGTGTTTTGCTACTACAGGTTCTCCTGTGTTCTGGCTGCCTTGCTTACATGTCTTCCTTTCCCCTGTGTAACATGGCAAATGCTTTTGTACTTGAACTCTCTTTGGCATTTGAATTAAAATTTTTTTTCAATTTATCCTTTTTGTGTGTGTGTAGAAGAACTGGGGTGTTGGCCTGAGGTGCAGGAGGATTAAAGGATTCACCAGAGACAGTGGGGAGCAGAACAGGCAGATCTACTGAAATCTACTGCTGAGGGGAGCAGCACAGAGACAGGAGAGGTCTGCTGTGTCATGTGGGTTAGCTCCCTGGCTGGGGTTTGAACTCATGCTACTGTGGCTGGTGATAGCTTCATAGTGCTGAGACCTAACCCTCTGCACCACCAGGGAGGCCCCCCAGCATCATTTTTTTTTTTTAATATTTTTTATTTATTTTTTAATTTTTTTTTAATAGAGGCATGTTTTATTTGTTTGTTTTGTTTATACAAGCACTGGGCACAGTCAGAAGCGCGGGAGGGCGAGAGAACCCACCAGAGCCAGAGCGGGGAGCAGAGCAGGCAGAAGGACCGAAGCACACTGCTGAGGGGAGCAGCGGGCGGCAGGAGAGGTCTGCGCGCCACCTGGGGTCCTCCTCTGGTGGCCGGGGAGCAGCCGGGGATCGAACGGGCGCCGCAGAGGCCGCGGGCAGCATGGCAACCCAGCGCTCAACCGCTGCGCCACCGGGAGGCCCCCCAGCATCATTCTTATGCTGAAAAACTGATAGCCTTTCCACTAAGATCCAGTGTAACTAGAGGATGTCCGCTCTCACTCCTACTATTCAACATAGTTTTGGAAGTCCTAGCTAGAGCAGTTTAGGTAAGAGAAGGAAATAAAATGAATCCAAATTGGGAAAGAAGAAGTATAAAGCTATCATTATTTGCAGAGGACATAATAATATATAGCGAGAACCCTAAAAAAAACCATAGAAAAACTAAAACAAACCAGTTCACGGGCCTCCCCTAGTGGCGCAGCGGTTGAGAGCTGGGCTGCGAGGCTGCCCGCAGCCTCTGCAGCGCCGGTTCGTTCCCCGGCCGCCAGCGAGGGTCCCACAAAAAAAAAAAAAAACAAAAAAAAAACAGTTCAGCAAAGTGGCAGGTTACAAAATCAAAAATCAGTTGCCTTCTTATAGGAAAACAATTAGCTGGAAGAGGAAGAAATTAAGAAAACCATCCCATTAACAATCATACCAAAAAAAAATTAATACCTGGGAATAAACCTAACAAAGGAGGTGAAGAAGAATATCTTTAAAAGAAAACAAACTCACCTGTTTCCTTCTAGATCAGAAAAAAGTTGATAGATACTGATTTGAACTTTCAGAGGCCAAGCCTTAGGGCAGTGTCTGACTGCACAGGTTTTTAATTCTATAGTCTTAAATCAGCACTTGCTGAGAGAGCTAATAAATGTTGACCAGTTTAGTCAGAATCCTTTGTTAGGAGAGTGAGAGTCTCGGAGAAGTGAAGGATTTTTCTGATTAGTTTTGATCTTAATAAGATTAAACTCCTACCATGTGAAAATAAATTCCCTGCCATTCTTTAGATAGTCCTTAAAACCAGGTTCTCTGAGACAAAAATATTTTTCTAAATGGTTTCATTGTATTTTTACCACAAGTTATTAGAGGAGGAGAGCTTTCTGAATGATTGCATTGGAGACTGGTTGCTGAAAAAACCAGTGAGTGTGTTCAGTCGGTCAGAACTATCACTCAACCCCTCAGCTCTTGGGGAGGCATCAGGGCTGGAGGTTGAATCTAACCACCAATGGCCAATGAGTTAGTCAACCATGCCTGTGTAATGAAGCTTCTATAAAACTCTGAAATGAAGCTGAGAGGGAGTTTCTGGGTGGATGAGCACCACATGCTCCTCACCCCACAGCTTGCCCTGTGCATCACTTCCATTTGACTGTGAGTTGTGGTCTTCATGATAAATCAGCAAGTATAAGTAAAGCACTTTGTGAGAGCTGTGAATTCATGTAGCAAATTATTGAACCTGAGTAGTGGTCATGGGAACCTCCAAATTTATAGCCTGTTGGTCAGAAGTAAAGGTGTCCCCTGGGGCTTGTACCTCAAACTCAAGCAGGGGTAGTCTTGTGGGACTGAACCTTTATAACCTGAGGGGTCACTGATGCCAGGTGATTAGTGTCAGAATTTAATTGAATTGTAGCCAGCTGGTATTGGTGTTGGGATACTACAGGTATTTTAACTGTTTCATGTATAACCTGGTCACAACCATCTCTTTTACAGTATCTGACCAAGCAAGTGGATCTTCTCCGACAGATGAATGAACAGCATGCAAAAGTTTATGAGCAATTAGATGTCACAGCAAGAGAACTGGAAGAAACAAATCAAAAGCTAGTTGTTGAAAGCAAGGCTTCACAGCAAAAAATTCTGAGGTAAATTTCTAGAATCCATTCAGGAAGCCCTAGAGGGAAGTTACTTAGTATAAACTAGAATAGAATATGGCTGTTGTGGGTTTGGGTCAGTATGAGTAAGATTTAATTTAATTTTTTGTGGAGAACAGAGATAAATGTAAGTCCTTTCTACTTAAGGAAGCCCAGTTTGAGTGGCTGGCAGCTAATCTCTCCTCACTGCTTATGCCCTTAACTTAATATGACAAGCAGCAATTGGCTCATGTCTTTCCTCACAGTCTGACCGAAACAATCGAATGCCTACAAACCAACGTTGATCACCTCCAGAGCCAAGTGGAGGAGCTGAAGTCATCTAGCCAAGGGAGAAGGAGCCAGGGGAAGTGTGAACAGGAGAAATCGGCGCCCAGCTTCTCCTGTCCGAAAGAGCTGTATGACCTCCGCCAGTAAGAACCTGACTTCCTGTGGCACTCACAAGCCCTTATTTACACACTTTGGAATCCAATAGATTAAAAGTATCCTTTAAAGAAACACTTTCTATAAATACTTCCTAGTATACAAAACCACTTATACAAGTTACAGAGTTTGGGGTGTTAGAATTCTTGAAAACTCTTTTTAAAGTCTTGGGACCATTTATTTCAGTGTTTTTAGTATGTTAAAACCTAGTATGTTAGTGTTTTTAAATGTTAAAATGTAGTACTTTATAGGCTACATATTTGGGGTTGTTGCTTATGTTAGAGTGAAGAAAAATTTCAAATTTCAGTGGAAGAAATCCAGAAGAATGGAATTTTTTTTTTCCCTGCAGATGTGCCTTCAATTTAGTTAGGAGATTTACTTTGAATTATTATTTTTCGAATTTGTTGAATGGCAAGTGCTATCTATGTCAGACATGACGAGGGTGAGCAAAATCATAGAGTTCCTGCCCTAATAGGGTTTTCAGCCTCCTGGGAGGCAGAGAAGCACATAATCACAAATACAATTGCCAGTTGGCTGGCACTCTGGGCAGGACAGAGACCAGTTCATGCACCTGGTGATTTTCAACCCTGGCCATTAATCAATCGGCTCAACTGGGGGGGTTTCTCAAACTGTGATACCTGTGACTGTCAAGCCTAAAACAGAATCTGTAGGTGTGGGGAGAAAGCTGTGTGATCCTGATGTGCATTTCTTGGTTAAAAATCAGTATGGGGCCTCCCCGGTGGCGCAGCGGTTGAGCACTGGGTTGCGAAGCTGCCCGCGGCCTCTGCGGCGCCGGTTTGATCCCCGGCTGCTCCCCGGCCACCAGAGGAGGGTCCCACATGGCGCGCAGACCTCTCCTGCCGCCCGCTGCTCCCCTCAGCAGTGCACTTCGGTCCTTCTGCCTGCTCTGCTCCCCGCTCTGGCTCTGGTGAATTCTCTCACCCTCCCGCGCTTCTGACTGTACCCAGTGCATGTATAAACAAAACAAACAAACAAACAAAATAAATAAATAAAACATGCCTCTATTAAAAAAAAAAAAATAATAAAATAAAATAAAATAAAAATCAGTATGGCTTTGGTTCTCGACCTTAGTTGGATATTATGAATTCTATGGAGAACTTGAAAAACAAACAAAAGCCCAAGTCTAGACTAACTAGGTCAGCATTGAAGGGAGGAGGGCCCAGGCATCAATTTTGGTATCATTCCCCAGGTGATTCTTACCTAGAGTCAAGGTAGAAAACCACTGGGCTGTTGTGATTTCTTCCAAAAGGAGCAGCCACACTACCTGTGGTGGATGTTTGGTAGTGCTTGTGATGTTCTTATAAAGTTAGTCACAAAAAATAATTTTTCGTAAATACATTTGCCAGCCTTATACAATTTCATTTTAGCTACTGCTCTAGTGTGGTCTAGGCAAAAAGTCATCATCACTGTCAAAATTCCTCAGTATTTAGTTGGGGAAAAAAAATCAATTTCTCCCTCTTTTCATTCTCAGTGACCTGTGTAATATATTCTTTCAATGTTTTCCCCCTAGACACTTTGTGTATGATCATGTGTTTGCAGAGAAGATTACTTCCTTGCACAGTCAACAAAGCCCTGATGAAGAAGAAAATGAGCATTTGAAGAAGACAGTGACAATGTTGCAGGCCCAGCTGAAACTGGAGCGGGAGAAGCGGGTGAATGTGGAGGAAGAGTATGGTCTTGTGCTGAGGGAGAACAGCGAACTGGAACAGCAGCTCGGCGCCTCGGACGCCTACCGAGCCCGGGCGCTGGAATTAGAGGCAGAGGTGGCAGAGCTGCGGCAGGTACTGCAGTCAGAACACCCTTTTGTGAATGGGGTTGAGAAGCTGGTGCCAGACTCTCTGTTTGTCCCTTTCAAAGAGCCCGGCCAGAGCCTGCTGGAGGAGCTATTTCTGCCTATGCCCGAAGTACATAGAAAGCCTCTCAAGCGCAGCAGTAGTGAGACGGTGCTGAGCAGCTTGGCAGGGGGCGACATCGTGAAGGGCCACGAGGAGACCTGCATCCGCAGGGCCAAGGCTGTGAAGCAGAGGGGCATCTCCCTTTTGCATGAAGTGGACACTCAATACAGCGCCCTGAAGGTGAAGTATGAAGAGCTGCTGAGGAAGTGCCAGAAGGAAGAGGACTCCCTGTCCCACAAGGCTGTGCAGACCTCCAGGGTGTCTGCCAAAGACCTGGCTGGGGCAAACACCCAGCCTGAACCTGGTGCCGGCAGCTGGGAACCAGCCCCTGTCACCCCAGAGTCCATCGGTTCCCCTACTGCCACATCACCTCCTGAATACAAAGCGCTTTTTCAGGAGATCTTTAGTTGTATTAAGAAAACTAAGCAGGAAATAGATGAACAGAGAACAAAATACCCATCTCTCTCCTCTTATTCCTAACTGAACTTCCAGCTCTGCTACTACCGTCCTTCTTTCCTGTCACCTCAAGTGTTCGTAGATCCCAGAGCCTGACGTTGCTCATGACATTGCCTCATTATCTTGCTTATGTAGCAAATGCGTACAGCCAGGGAAGAACAACTGATGTCAGTTCCCTATAATCCAGTTCCTTCTAAGCACCTCAGGAAATAGACAAACTGGCCTCTGGCTGGCGCACTGAGGAGACTGATTCCTTGAAAAGCCCCAGAAGCAGTGGAGGGAAGACCTAAGCCCCCGGAGAAGCAGGCCTGGAGTTATCATGGTATATAGTATTACACGTAAGGTGTACGTGTGTAGGGGGACAGGACAGAGCTGAGACGAAGCTAAGGCCATTCCTACTGCCTCTTTGCTTAACTTCTCAAAACTATACAAAAATCAGACTACTGCCAAACTGAAATATCTTTCGCAAACACTGTTGGATACTGTGAATTCATTATGAAGAATGTTCAGGAGAAAGCAGGGGTCTAATCCAAAATAGATGGGATTAGCAAAAACTCCAGGCCTTTGGGTTTTACATCTGCTACCAGTTGATCTGTGACTGAGAGTAACCCTAGTACTTTGGCAAGCACTGGTTCGACCAAAGGTACCATGTTCGCCTATGCCCTAGAGGTCCTCCACCCCCACATTCTGAGGTTTTTATTTAGAACTACGGTGGCTAGGAAGGGCATATATATAAATCATTCCTTTCTTAAATTCAAGCTAAAGGACAAGATAAGACCCTTGGCTCCTGCTGTGCTGTCTGAGATGATTAGCCCATCAACCACAAGCTGTTCTTGCTCGGCTCCTATCATTCTGTAAATGTTTTTGACTTGCTGCAGAAATTCCTCTCTGCTGCTTTATTACAGTATTGATGTTCTGACTCTGGAAATATACTTGTCCATTCACTTGCATACTTTTAATTTAAAACTATTTAAGAGAACTGAGGTTCCAGTTATTGTATATATTTTTCTAAAAACCAAATAAAACTACCTATGAAAATGAACAAATGGATTTAGTGCTTGTTATTTTAAGCTTAAGTCATTTCACTATTGTAACCAACTACCCACATTTCCAACAAATAACTAGGAAAATTTGATTGTTGATTTCCCCCCTCCCTCATTTCTTGTAAACAGGTCCTTGGGATTGTTTTTTGCTCATATTGATGCTGTTAAAATTACTAGATGTTTTTAAAAAAAAACACTTTCAGTTTATACTATATAATTCTTGTCATTTTAGAAATGTCAGCTTGGTTCTGAATGATAATAGCATTTGGCTAGTTGATTCTCACAGTATTTGATAACTCAGTTGTAGAAAAGAAACTTCACAGCATTAAGATACTGAATCTCAATCAGTTTTGCTGTTGGATTATTCAAGTTTAAAAAAATGGATGAGACATTTTCTTCAGAATAGATATGTAACATTTATATAGTCCCTGGAGGGTGGATTGTCGCTATTACCTATTAGTAAGTGGATAGCTATATATGTCTTTGGACAGTTATGAGTCTAGGAGATAAATTATTAGAAGTGAAATGAAAAAGGATGAGAGCATTTTGCTGGGCTTAACCATTTTCCGTAAGTTTACTGATACATCTACCAGCTCCTGTCAACAATATATGAGGATTAAAAAAAAAAAAACAACAATATATGAGGATGCCTATTTTCTCATACATGTATCGGTAAACTTTTTGAGCTTTTAGAAAGTAAAGTAGAAAAATGGTGTTTCCTTGAAGTTTAAAATTTCATGTTTTTTTATTAATAAGGTTGAATATTTTTTAATCTGTTAAGCCACTTGTGTTGTCATTTACCATGTTTCCCTATCTAAGAGTGCTAGTATTTAGGGCAGTCTCTTTTGCAATTCCACTTTATCTTGTTATTGGCATTATGCCAAACATGGTCTCTCCTGGAAAATACCCCTTGTGTACTAGAGAGGAACACGTATTCTGTTGTTGGATAGCGTGTGCCCTGCAGGCTGCTACATCTAGCTGGTTTATTGTTAGGTCCTCCGTTTCCTTTACTTCTGGCTGGTTTCATCCTTTATTGTGACTGGAGCACTGACGTATCTAACTGCTATTGTAGAACACTATTTTCCCCATTAATTCTGTCTGATTTTGTATTTGGATGTTCTATCATTCATTATGTACATGTTTATAATTATGCCTTTTTGCTGTATCAAATTGTTTATTAATACACATCCTTGTAATCTTATAAACTTTTTAAAGTCTCTTGTCTAATAGAAAAGTTAGTTCCCCCTTTCTTTTGGTTATTTGCATATTTTTCTATCCATTTATTCTGTCTTGAATCTTAAGTGAGTGTAGACAGAATATAGTTGGAGCATATATATTTATTCATTCTGCCAACCTGTCTAGGTTGGAGCGTTGAGTTCATTTACATTAATATGGAAGGACTTACAAGTCACTGTGCTGTTTGCTTTCTGTAATACTCTGTAGCTCTTTTGTCCATTTGTTGTATTCTTGTCTTTTGTGTCTAGCTGACTTGTTTTGTAATGAAATGTTTTAATTCCTTCTCATTTCCTTTTGCGATTCTTGTAGGGATTACAACTGTTTTCTTTGTGGTTATTATAGGGACTTCATGTAACATCTTAAAGTTATAACACTCTGAATGTATAACATTTTAATTTCAATAACAAAAAAATTTCCTTTGCAGCTGTCTCCATCCCTTTCATTTATTAATGTCACAAAATTGTATCTATAGTATCCCAAAATATAAACTAATTCTTTCAACTGCATTAACCTCTTAAGTTATGTAGAAAATAAAATTTGGAGTTACAAGTCAAAGTTGCAGTAATACTAGCTTTTACACAAACTTTAGTATTGGGTCTTTGAGGAATATCTGCTGTTTTGTTTGATTTATTCCTTGAATCGGCCATACTTTCTTATTTTTATATGAATTGTGATTTTTTTTTTTGAACACTGGACATTTGAGTCTAATTATATAGTAACTCTGAAAATCAGATCCTCTCCCTTTGTCAGGGTTTCCTGGGGAGTGAGGATGAGGTGGTTAGGGGGATGTGTTTATTTTTTAGATTGTTGAAGGTGGTGTCCATAAATCTACGTTCTTCTCAGATCTTTTCTGATTCTTTCCCTCGGGATGCATAATCACGTTCTTATTTTCCCTGTTACATGCCATCATTTCCGAATGTTCTAGTCTTTAATGTCTAACTTTTCAGAAGGGAAAAGGTAAATAAGCTGCAGGGAATGACTGAACCTTTAAATTCCCTGGTAGTCATTTCAGCCTTAAGGGTAAGGGCTTGCAGCTATGGGGTTGGTGCAACAGTAATGACTGCCCTCTTATTTGCATCTCAGTAATGAGAAGCAGCTATCTGGGCATAGATCCTTATTCTGAGGGCAGAGTCCTGCCCGCTTCAGTCCCTGCAAGCTGGTATAAACTGCTCCTGTGCACGGCTGCCTCCTGTGCAGTCCAGGGGGTGAGAATGCGTTAATTGCTACTATGCTAAGAGCGGAAATTGGCCAAAATTAACTGCAATCTACAGTTCAAGTGTTCTCCTGTAAGTCACAAGCCTGACTCCACGGTTCCAAAAATTGGATTCTGCAATTTAGGCAGGATAAGAGATTCCTGGTGCTTCCTATTCTGCCATCTTCTCAGAAAGAAGCCTTCTAAACTTACCTATTTCCTATCACTTGAAATGCTGTCTGAATCAAGTACTAAATTTCTAAATGAATTTGAACCTTTTTCTGTGCAGGGATTTTAATTTCATGCAAACATGCAGTTTTTAATTGCTGTATTTTCCTAACTAGCAAGGGAAAGTTACCCTAATTGCCCCATTATATTCCTCTATTATATTTTGCCTGGTTTTTCAATATCAACTTTAAAATTGGCTTATGATTCTTGGGGCGGGTAATTTATTGATCAAGCTAGAGAAACAGGTTAAGACTATGACAGAGGGCCTCCCCTGGTGGCACAGCAGTTGAGCTCTGGGCAGCGAGGCTGCCCGCAGCCTCTGCAGCACCAGCTCAATCCCCGGCTGCTGGCACGTGTCCCGCATGGCACGCAGACCTCTCCTGCCACCCGCTGCTCCCTTCAGCGGTGTATTTCGTCGGTCTGCCTGTTCTGTTCCCTGCTCTGGCTCTGGTGAATCCTCTCACCCTCCTGCACTTCTGACTGTACCCAGTGCTTGTATAAATAAATACATCTTTAAAAAAAAAAAGACTGACAGAGGTTTTGGTCTCAAGAAATGGGCTTATGCTTTCGTATTTGTTCATTGGTCTTTTGTCTGTTTTAATATTTTTATCACTTAGGTCCTGCACATTTCTCAAGGTTCATCTCCTGGATGTCGTGAGATCATTTTTATATTTTCTAATTACTTAAATATAGAGAAGCTTCTATCAGCTATTTTGTTATCACTGAGAATAGCTCAGTTGATTCTGTTAATATTACTGAAAAAATTAATTTTAACTCCTTTGATAGAGCATGGCGGTTTTAACATTTTTGTTTAACTTTTGTTTTTGTTATTAAAGTAAGACTGATTTCTAGCACTGCTCTGGGGTGGAGGCTCACATCTCTACAAATGTATGTTGTTCTACCGCCAAAGCCCCAGTAGTGAATGGTGGTGTTGGCTTTTTATTAATTAACAATCCATCTGTCCCTTTTTAAAGAGCTTTTATCAGGAATGGAGTGTACATTTTGATCCCTAAGATAATTTTTCATTCATCCTATCCGCATTATAATGAGCTTTATTAATGATCTGGGATATCACCCTTGCATTTTTGTTACAGGAGTTATTCCTAATAACATGTCAGTGTAATCATTACAGAGGGTTATTCATATGCTATCTTTGTCAGGGTTTATAATCAATACTTTATAACAACTTGGAGGCTCATTATCTGCTAAAGTTTAACTCTGGTGGTGTTTGTCTTAAAGATTTTGTATAACTTAACCGTGATATCGGGACCTTTTCTTCTCTCCCAGTCTTGCAAGCTTTTCTTTCCAACCAGTATTAATAATTCATTTTCCTTATAAATCATCTAACTCCTCTTTCCCCCTCACAGTGTACCATTTCCTTAATTGACTATTGACATAGATTTTTACATTATTTAATTTTTTAACAACTGTTTTCTCCTTCATTCCTTAAAATTTTCTAGCTAATATTTAAATTCAATATTTAACTCATCCCTCTTTATTAGTTGAAGGGACTGGTGCCCCCTGTGAGCTCTGTGCCCCAGAAGTTCTGCCCTGTCTCCATAGCACCATGAAGCATTCGCCTTTGTAGTGCAGCTGGACATGCTCCAAATCAACTTTGGCAATTTAGAACTTTTCCAGCTCATATGTTAACAATTAGAATCAAGAACACAATATATAATCAACCTGTTGAACTATGTTATCAAATATTAGATGTTTTTCTTTTGGGGGAGGAGAAAGAAAAGACCATTACCTAAACTTTCAGACAGCAGTGGTTCCAGTTCCCAAAACGAATTATCACAAAAGCCTTATGGAGCAAAATTTTGCATAACACGCAACCCACCCTGCTTGTATTTTTTCATAATCTAGTAAGGTCTGCACTGTCCAAAAAGGCCTACACTAGCAAAACGGGGCAACTGAGCACTTAAATTGTGTCTAGTCCAAATTGCAAATGTAAATATAAGATTCCAAGATTTCAAAAACGTAGTTAAAAAAACTTATATTAAGGGTTGGTTTTTTAGCGGTATTAGGTTAATCAGTTTCTTTTACTCTAACATGCAGTTCTAGTGGGCAGCGCTGCTCTAAGGAATTATCCCTCCCTCTGACGTACAGACAACCTTGCCTTCTTGTAACCACTTGAAGACCAGCACCAATATACCAGGTTAGTGTTAGCATTTATTTTAAAAATACACAAAATATAAATTTTTTACATCAAAGTGTGATAACCTCACTTATACATTGTTCCATACTTACCTGGTTTGGTTTGCATCATTACAGAAACATTAAGAACAGATGGATTTGATTCTGATTTTTTGCTATGGTTCATGTAAACAGTTGAGACTGCTACATAAAGTGGGTTGTTTTAAAAGGGTCAAGTGGCCACAGAAACCCAACAGTAAAACAATTCAATTTGGTTTGTTTAATTGGCAGAAGTCTTAGCAGATAATCAAAGACTAAATATTGGTTTCTAGGCATTTTAAATATTAAAAACCTCGAGGTTTTCTTCATCTTGTAAACATAACTTAGACCTTGTTGGCATTAAGTTGGAAAAATATTAAATCATGATTTTCATCATCCTGCCCATGTCAGTACAACCTCTCTTTATTATGAGAATGAAACCAAATAATAAGCAAAATACATTAGGAATTTCAAATTGTACTGCAAAGAAGGTCCCGGCTGGTCTCTCCTGGGAGCAATCTAACTTAAGCTGACCCTGCCACCGGCCGAGTATGATCCCCCCGTCCACTGGACAGTGCAATGCCACGGGCCACGAGATGGTCAGTTCCTCTTGCTCCGTATCTTCTGAAGCAATTGAGACTCTACTTCCACCTCTGCTGGCTTGCTGTCCTTCCTTGGGCTTGGATTCACTGGGTTAGTGGTTTGCAACTATTGTCAAGACTGTACTGTCCCTTTAAGGTACCACATGCCACCATAGCTTACACAGCAGTCCTGTGAATAGAGAGAGACATTGTAAGGGCAGATTTTAGCAGGAAAGGTAGTTACTACATTCTGTGCAGAATATAACAACTTAAGAATGTCTTAAAAGGAACTATAAATGAATGTGGTTCATAATTATGATCTACAAAGGTGCTTCATTGAGAGGATCACTACGGATGGCCTTGAATGTTTAACATAACAGAATATAAGACAATTACTGGGTTTCTATGCTCCAATGTTTCTGCACATAGGGCATTTGTACTACAGTAATTCATAAAAGGCATAATATAGGTAGTACATTCAAATATTTTCATATATTAGACAAATGACATTTAAGTTACAAATTCTATGGAGTAGCATAAGAATTAGTATGTGGCCATGTCAAAAGTCACAAATGTGGTAGGAGATTGAAAGGGACAGTACAGTCTGGACTCTAGGCCCTTTTCACTTTAAAGAATGACAATGATGACTAACTGGACTATCTCTTTTGAGGGTGGAGTCTACATCTTATTCAGTTTAGTCCTCCTGCACATAAGCACCACAGCCAGTCATTCTCGGAAGCTGAAAACTCAGCTGGCTGGGGAGGCCCCCAGACAAGAAGCACAGTGGTAGGAAGGGCACCTGCCTGCAGCCCTTCCCACAGACCGCCTGTCTCCGCCTGAGACACCACCCTCCTCTTTAAGCTGATGGTCAGAGCAGAGCCTGACCAGAGCCTCTGGATAGGACTGTACAAAATGGATGTACCTTTAGCACTTTATCCACCTCCTGTTTACTTAGATCTTCTCCACACTCTTGAGTCAACCGAGACTGGATCATGTTCCGGCGTACCCGGTAATTTTTGGAAAAAATTTCAAGCAAAACCTGTCGATGCTTTAGTAGCAAAAACATGTTATTACGGGCAAAAATTACCTACAAGAGAAACATTCCTAAACAAGAACTCCAAAGACTGAACCTACTCCAAACCCCTTGCCCAGGACTTTGACGTGGCTAAAAGATGAACAAGTTTGGCCAGTTTGTCATTGCTCAAGATTCCCCAATAAAATATCAAAATCAAGGTATGTGCCTCTAAGAACAAAAGAGCCAGTGAAGGGGCAGCAGAGGATGAGATTAGATGTACTCCTGCACATTCAATGACTTAGCAGGGAAAGCCGCACCCTAACTTCGTGAAGACAAAGGTATGAGAAATGAGTGGCTTCAAGTCTCGGCACGGAAACATGGCATTACACCCTAAGTTACTAAATGGAAGACGGCCGAAATATCAATACAGTAAATGAAAAAAGCTATGATAGTGTGTCTAACGTGAGTGAATTCCAAAAGAACAAAAAAACAGGTGAAGAAACTTGCACATGAGTGCCCCCACAGCAGGGTGCATCTGGAATCGCACTGATGCACAACAATCAGAACAAGAACAAAATCTCCAAGAGTGGAAAAAGGGGAAAGATACAAGTCGAATTTCTAAGACTGAGAAACGGCATGTCATTGAACATAACCTCAATGCAACTGAAAACCCTCAAGAGCGAACAGGACTTGTCCTCTAAAAGTCTAAGTCCTAACATTGATACCCGAGGACAAAAGAAAACCCCTTAAAACATGAAAGAATGCAGACCACTCCTGTTATCCCCTTAGAAGCTAGAATCAAGCAGGAAGACACCAGGTTCCACATGCCAGCCACCAAGAGCCATCCCGCTGGAGAGCCTTCTGATCAGCCCCGAGACCAGTATCACCGGGGAAAAACGAAGTAGGTGACAAACGTCACCACAGCACACTAGTCCTGTCTAGCTCCACAATGAGCAGATTTCCAGTCTGGGTGCTGTGAGTACTGCTACCCAATTTGAATAGTCATACCCCACGCCTCTCCGTTCTCCCAGCACAGCCGAGACCTACATCCTCATCCATCACAATGAGACGTCCGCTGACAGCACATTAAACAGCAGTATAAGAACATCTGTTTTTTGTTTTTTAAAGGTAACTGTTGGTGGTATCTTGTGGGACTGGATCAGGTGGACCAGGCAGATGCTTTTCTGAAAGCTTTCAGTATCTTCCTTGATTTTTGTTTTTGCGTTTATGAGAGTACATCAGGGGTCAGTGTTTATGAGAGTACATCAGGGGTCAGAACCAGGGCCACCGACCCTCCACACGCACAGGCTTGTCCAGGGCGAGCTGTTCAGACAGCAACCTCCCAGGCCAGAGCAACCGCAGGCCCAGCCCGTCATTTTCTAGGTCTGCTGGTCAGTGCCCGCTCAGAGGTTAATGGGGATGAAGAATTCGGGGGCTTTGCCTTGCTCCCTTTCTCCTCACACCTTACAAATAGACCTGGAAAAGGACACACTGGCTGGAGCTAATTTTAAAGTTCAGACAAGCTCATGATTTCAGGAAAACCTCTGGAGCTCAGGGTGCACGGCCACGCTATACAAGCACAGCGGTGCTACTTTAATTTGTATTTTGTTCACCTGTCATCTTTCCTGCCAGAGGGTTATAAGAGACAAAATGACCCAACTTCTCATTCAGGACCTGATAAGGCATCCTTTTAATATCTACTGCCAGAGGCCACCTGAGAAAGGTGGTTCATCACTAGTTTGCAAACCTGGCTGGGTATCAGAATCATCTAGAAAGCTAGCAGGAACATAATTATATAGGATTTATCATCTTACCTGATCACTCATGTCTCCAGACTCCCAGAGGGCGAACACCTTCTGCTCATCTGGGGAAGCAGCAGTCTGTGGGGGAAACTAACCAAAGTCCAGGTGTGAGTGGGTCATCTGTCTTGACCACGTGGGTGCCCACGCCCCACACCCGTCTCGCACAGACATGCACACTGCAGCCTCCCAGGCCCAGTCCTGGAAATTGGGTTCCAGTCCCAGCCCCTGCCACTCCTGAGCTGAAGGGCTCTGGGCAGCCACCAACCTGCGTCTGTCTGTCTCATCCTCACCACAGGGAGGAGGCTGGCTGCATGAGGGCCTCAGAGCGCTTCAGTGAGGAGCAATCACTGCCTGCCCACCTCGAGCCACAGATGTTGTGCTCCAGTTAGCGGGGACGTGGCTTGTGTTCCCTATGAACCTGGCATAACCTCAGCTCTCTGCTCTAACATCCAGCTTCCTCCTGCCCTAATATCAACCCTCAGATGTGTCCTAAGAGGTACTCCCTACCCCACAGCAACCCCAAGGTCTCCTGGGATTCTTCTCCACTGTGCTGTGTCTATATGGGTCAGAGTTGCTGCTAGAATTCCAAGCAATCCATGCCATATGGACCAGGGAAGGGGTGGCCCAGGCTGTGGGTACCCAGAGAAGGGGTGGGGGAGGGGCACAAGTAACTGTAGTAGTTACCATCACATAGAGCCCCAAGTGAGGCCTGGGGATGGGGGGGGGGAGGGGGGGGCGGGCAGTCTCCCAGTCTGCACTCTCCCGGAGTGCAGAGACTGGCATTCCCCCAGTCTCCATGAGCAATCAGGTTCAAAGAGCTGTGTCCATAGTCACATAGTGAACAAGTAGCAAAACCAGGAGTTAAACTCAGGTCTTCGGGAGTGGAGGAAAGCTCCAGAGGGCCACTGTCTCCCCCAGACACCAGCCCTCCCAGGGGCAGAAACATGGCAAAAGCAGGTCCAGGGGTAGGGTGTCAGGGGGCTCCAGGTCCCCCACCCCCATCCACTCCTAGGGCATAAGACAGTCTAGTTAACACTAGGCCGGGGCACCTTCCTTGCCTGGCCCAGCTCAGAGAAATGTGAGCCTAAAATAATGAAACATGGGGTGCTCCAAACAGGACAGGCAGGGCAGGTCCATGGTCCTCCCAAGGCCCCATGCCCATGTAGCTTCCAAACAGCTGGCTCCCCCAAAGGAGAACTTTCCCCACACTCCGGCCCAGGTACCCTCCTGAGGAAGGCTCGCTACCTGCCGGCAAGTGCCACCCTACTTACAGGCACCAGTATCTGCTTGCAACCGGCGGCCAGCACCGTGTCCTGCAGCATGCGGTCTGAGATGCCACTGAACAGCGTGTGGCCAGGGGGCAGGCTGGCCAAGTGCAGGTT